>NC_088795.1:144269950-144915218 GCF_011386835.1 Chrysemys picta bellii | reverse complement strand
CAACTCTGCCACCGCCCCTCCCTCTCAACCCACAGCCTCCTGCTAGCCCAGCCCCACCCCCCAACTCTGCCAGCGCCCCTCCATCCCAACCCACAGCCCCCCGCTAGCCCAGCCCTGCCCCCAACTCTGCCGGTGTCCCTCCTGACCCACAGCCCCCCCCAGCCCTGCCCCCCATCTCCCAGTGCCCCTCAATCCTGACCCACAGCCCCCTGCTAGCCCAGCCCTGCCCCCCAACTCTGCCGGCGCCCCTCCTGACCCGCAGCCCCCAGCTAACCCAGCCCCCCATCTCCCAGTGCCCCTCACTCCCGACACACAGCCCCCTGCTAGCCCAGCCCTGCCCCCCATCTCCCAGTGCCCCTCACTGCCGACCCGCAGCCCCTGCTATGCTGTTTGCTAGCCGGGCGGATCTCTGCGCTGTGGCTGTGGGGCTGCCGGCCGTTCCTGGGCGAGCCGTGAGGGGTGGGGGGGCTGCCTGCGGCTCTGTGATTTATGCCGCGCGGCCTGGCAATTAGCAGCGCATCCCCGTGGCCGATCCTTAACCCCTGAGCTCTGCGCCGCTGGGCTGACCCCGCGCCCGGGAGCCCCTGGGGGGGATCCGGTTACCCACGCGGGCCTGCGCAGGGCCCAGCCCAGCTGTTGGCCATCGCTCACGCAGACGCAGGCTGGGGGGGGACAGCCCCAGCCCCAGCCTCGCCCGCTGCTAAGTACCTGGTGAAACGCAGAGCAAAGGGCACAGGGCAAAGCCAGCCGGGACCGCGCGGCCTGGCCCTGCGGCACGTGGGGCGACCAGGCTGGGGACTGCCGGCCCCCCCGAAACACGGGGATCCCTGCCCGGCCCCCCCAGACACAGAGACTCCCAGACCCCCCCCGAACACGGGGATCCCCCCCCCGGCCCCCCCAGACACAGAGACTTCCAGATGCCCCCCCGAACACGGGGATCCCCGCCCGGCCCCCCCAGACATAGAGACTCCCAGACGCCCCCCCGAACACGGGGATCCCCGCCCGGCCCCCCCAGACATAGAGACTCCCAGACGCCCCCCCGAACACGGGGATCCCCGCCCGGCCCCTCCCACCCCCCAGATCCAGAGACTCCCAGACCCGCCCCCTGAACACGGGGATCCCTGCCTGGCCCCCCCAAACACAGAGACTCCCAGACACCCCCCCTGAACACGGGGATCCCTGCCGGTCCCCCCAGACACAGAGACTCCCGGACCCCCCCCGAACACGGGGATCCCCACCCAGCCTCCTCCCAGCCCCCTGAACACAGGGATCCCAGCCCAGCCGCCCCCGGATACTCCAAGCCCCCCGCCCGTTTCACTCAGGAAGGTGCCGGCACCGCTGCAGCGTGTCCCCCGGGAGCCGAACTGCCCCGTCAGCTGGGCTGGGCAGCAGGGCAGGGCCTGGGCCGTGGGGGGCGCTGGCAGGCCTGGAGCCCGGGCGAGGGGCCCTTTGCTGTGTCTGTCACCACGGGCTCTGGCTCCTGCAGCCCCGGCCTGTCAGGCGCGGGCGCGGGGCTCCGGCATTACACAGAGCAGAGCAGGAAGCCGGAGCCGGCTGATCCCTCAGTGCATCCCGCGCCCCCCGCACCCCCCACTTATCAGCCCGGCTGGGACGGCCAAGGAGGCTAATTCAAACCAACTGGGCGGCTGACGATGGTAAATGAGCGGCCGGCCTGCGCCGGGACCCAGGGGCAGGAATGCAGCTGGGAACGAGGGTGCGGCTGGCTGGGGGGGCTCCCTGTGCCCGGCCAGCTGTGCCTGACCGCCCCAGGCCCAGCCCTGCCCCCTGCGGAAGGGGAAAGGCTGACCCGGGTTTTGGGTTAGGGGCTGCTCGCCTGGGAGCTAACGGCTTTTCCGGTGCCCGGCTGGGGGATTCACCCGCTCCCTGGGCTGGGGCTCTGGGCAGAGCAGATCTCAGGCCCCCAGCGTCAGTGGGGGAAACTCGGCAGGCGCTGTGCTCCGGGCCCGTGGCTGTGGGGGCAGGGATCTGTGGCCCCTGTCACGAGCCCCATCCCTTAGCACCAGCCCTGGGCGGGGGGTGTCAGGCTCGTGGGCTGAGCCCTCCCCCACTCCAGACTCGGGCCCCGGGTGCCCTCCACCTGCTGGCTGCCATCACCCGGCTGGAGACCCTCGCCCAGGGACCCCGTGTCTGCCCCACGCCCCTGGCTGAGCTGCAGCACCCAGCCCGGGCCGGCCACACTCAAAATGCCGCAGGAACTTTGTACCATTGCCCATTTTGCCCCCTCGCTGCTCCCCCGACACGACAGCCAGGCTGACCCCTGGCACCTGCCAGCCCCGAGCGTAACCCCGAACCCTGCACTGCTGCCTGGCTCGAGGCCAGCTTTGTAACCAGCACAATGGTTCTTAGTGTGTGGCACTCAGGGGTTTGGTCCCCCTGTCTCAGGCCAGGTGCCAGGGGCTGTACAAACGCTCTGGTCCTGCCCCAGAGCCTCGGCGATCCAGGGAGGTCCCCAGATGGGGCCAGCCAGAGAAGACAAGAAAGGAGAAGGTGTGTCAGAGCCCCAGGATCGGGGCCACACCTGGAGCTTTGGAGCAGTCCCTGGGAGGCCCCACTTCTGCCACCAGTTGTCACGGAGTCCCCGGGCGATGCTTTGGAACTGCTCCCCACAAAGCCAGGCAGGACTTTGGGGAGCCTCCTCTCCCTTGGAGCAGACTGTCTTCAGGGCAAGCAGCTCACACGGCTTCTTCTCCTGGGTCTCTCCTGGGAGCATTCAGCATATGCCCCTCCGTGCGCTTCCCACAGCGAGTCCGCCCCGGCGGGGTCCTGGGGCAGCCAGAGGGTCCTGCACCCCCACTTCGCAGTCAGACGTGACTCTCAGCCAGCCAGTAACACAGAGGTTTATTCGATGACAGGAACACGGTCTAAAACAGAGCTTGTAGGTCCAGCGAACGGGACCCCTCCACCAGGTCCATCAGGGGTGGGGGGGGTTAGGGAGCCCAGACCCCGGTGCTGGGCCTTCCTCCATTTCCCCAGCCAGTTCCAAACTGAAACTCTCCAGCCACGTGAGCCCTTTGTTCTCCAACACCTTCAGTTGGCACCTTTGCAGAGGAGGGGCCCAGGCCATCAGTTGCCAGGAGACAGGGTGTCGGCCATTCTCTGTGCAGACACCATCACACCTGCCCTCTCAGGCTCTGCAACAATCACACCCCTTATCCCACCGCCTAGAGACTACAGAAATGCAAAGGGGAAACTGAGGCACCCACACAGTATTCAGAGACATTAAGAACAGTCCCACTTTGTCACAAGTGACCCTTGGTTCAAGCTCTGTCTGACCGTCCGACTGATCTCGTCCGTGACTCCAGGTGAGCCCCAACTACTTCCCACAGCCCACGCATACCCCTGTCCCCCAGTCCTTGTTCCCGAGCCGGGCAGATGCTGCTGGCTCCCTGCGGATGCAGACATCTATGGACGTTGGTTGCTAGGCATCAAAATCCCGGTGGTTGGATTTGCCATTGTCGTCATATTGGGTTCTCCACGGATATGGGGTCGGCCTCAGCCAGTCCCTTTGCAGTGACCCACTTAGCCCCAGCCAGCCAGGCGCTGTTCACACCTGGGTCTGAGCCTTTCCCACCCCAGGGAACAGTGCAGCATATAGGGGAAACTGAGGCACACCCAGGCCACAGAAAATTACCCAAAAAATCCCACTTCCTCACACCAGGAAACACTGAGACAGAGGGGCGCCTGGTGGCCTGGGCTGTAGTGCAGGGGGGTGTATGCCACAGTGCAGGAGTACGGGTGTTGTGCGGGGATGGAGGGTGCAGCGCTGCAGAGGGTGGGTGTTGTGTGGGGTTGTTATGCAGCATTGGGGGTGTTGTGTAGTGTGGCAGGGTGTAGGCGTTGTCAGGTGTGGGGGTGTTGTGCAGAGTTGTTATGCAGAGGTGTGGTGCACTGTTGCAGCTGTGTGGGTGTGTGACGTTATGAGTGTGATATAATATTTCATTGGAAGGTGACAGGGCCAGAAAGAGTTAATTACCTCACAGACTGACCTGACCCATGGGTGAGCCTTTAGGACTGGTTAGGAAGATCAACTCAGGATTGAATAAGGACTGGGAATGGCTGAGCCATTACAAACATTGACTCTATCTCCCCTTGTAAGTATTCTCACACTTCTTATCAATCTGTCTGTACTGGGTTATCTTGATTATCACTGTCACGGAGTATTGGGGAACTCAGGGCCCTGCACCCCCGGCTTCCTGCGATTCACCATGACTCTCAGCCAGCCAGTAAAGCAGAAGGTTTATTTGGATGACAGGAATACAGTCCAAGACAGGTCTTGCAGGCACAGACAACAGGGCCCCCCTCAGTTAGGTCCAGCTTGGGGTCCCAGGGCATGCCAGCCCACCCCCCTTGGGGGGTCAGAGCCATCTCTGCCTCCCAGCCATCTCTCCAGCCTCCTTCCAGCCTGCTTCCCACACTCCGCCTTCAGCGACCCCTCCCACAGCCTTTGTTCAGTTTCCCGGGCCCCGGAGTCATCTGACCTCCAACCCCCTCCTGGGTTCTCATGTTACAAGCTCAGGTATGTTCCCTTGGCCGGCTCCCATCCCCCGATGCAGACCATCCTAGTCACACTCCCCTGTCAGCATTCACACACCCCAGCAAGAACAGTCCCGGTTCGTCACATCTCTCCCCCCTTCGAGACCGAACTGAGCAGGGTCACTTTAGCCAGTGACCCGGGGAAGTTCGAACCTACCCCCGTTCCCATGGATGCCCCCGCATCCCTCCAGTTCCTTGGTGAGAATTACACCAGGCCCCTTCCGTTCCACGCCCCCCCTTAGGTCGGGGGTGCTTGATGGCACTCGCAGTTCGCATGTGGGAAGGTTTATGCGGCCTGTGCCCTTTTCCCACCCCCATACCTCTGGGGTTCCAACTGGGCTGTGGTCTTCTCCCAGCGCTCCAGTCTGGAGGTCTGTGCTTTGGGCTCTCTTGGTTTAGAGCCGCCCTTTTAACCTTGGCCACCCTCTGGAAAGGATCCTTTATGCTGGGCAAGGGTCCTAAAGCTGTTTTCCCCTTGTCCCAGGTCTTCCTCCCCCTCTGACAGGGGTCACAGGATCCGCAGTACTGTCGGACAGTAACAAAGACCCCAGGCCAGTAAAAGCTCCGTAGCAGCCTCTGCTGGGTACGCCAGGTTCCCTGGTGCCCTGAGAGGGGAATGTCATGGGCCCGGCACAGCAGCTGGCGGCGATACTTCTGGGGTACCACCAGCTGCCTCCTGATCCCCCCTGACTCCATTTTCCCTGGGGGAGCCCATTCTCGGTACAGGAACCCCTTCTCCCACAGGAACCTTTTCCGGCCACCTCGTTCCATGGTCTGTACCGCATTGAGGTCGGCCAGGTCCCTTATCTTCCGCAAGGAGGGGTCTCTCTGTAACTCGGCCTGGAACTCAGCAGCTGGGACAGGGATGGCCACCTGCTCTTTCTCGCCCGCTGGGTCCGAAGCTGCAGCCTCCCTGAGCCGCGTCCCTGGGCGTTCCCTCCCCACCAGGTTAGGGTCCTGCGCCTCAGGCAAGGCACCCCCCCCAAGGCCAGGGCGCAGGGCCCCTCGCCGGCTCTGACTGCGGGTCACAACCAGTGCCTTTTGGGGGTTGCTTGGCCAGTTCTCCAGGTCCCCCCCCATCAATACCTCAGTGGGCAGATACGGGTGTACCCCCACATCCTTGGGGCCCTCCTTGGCCCCCCACTTCAGGTGTACCCTTGCCACGGGCACTTTGACTGGTGTTCCGCCCACCCCCGTCAGGGTCAGGTAGGAGTTGGGCACCACCTGATCTGGGGCCACCACCTCGGCCGGGCCAGCGTCACCTCTGCGCCCGTATCCCAGTATCCATTGACCTTCCTCCCATCCACCTCCAGGGGAACAAGGTACTCTCTCCGGAGGGACAGCCCCGCGCCCACCGTATAAACCAAAAACCCTGAGTCTGGGGCATCCAGCCCCCTAGAGGAGCTGGCCTGGGGCCCTTCTCTCTCTTGAGCAGTTGATAAGCTGCCAGCCCCTCTTGCGTGAGAAGCCTGCCCCTCGTCCGTCTGGGCCTCTACCAAGTTAACCCTATGCGGGTTCGGTCTGCTCAGTCTGTCCTTGAGCTTGGGGCACTGGGCCCGAACGTGGCCTCTTCGGCCGCAGTAATAGCAGCTCATGTCCTGTGGGTCCCCTCGAGCCGGTCGGTTGTCCCTGACGCTGGGCATTCCCCGTGGGAGGGGATTCCCCATATTCCCTCTTTGGGAGGTCCCAGGGTGACTCTCTCTCTGCATCACGGCGGGCCTGTTCCTTTGGGGCTCCTCCCTGCCACCCCCTGACCGGCTCTTTACAAACTCATCAGCCAGCTGCCCGGCGTGTCGCGGGTTCTCTGGCTTTCTGTCCACCAACCACAGCCTCAGGTCGGATGGGCACCGCTCATACAGTTGCTCCAGTACCAGCAGTTTAATCAGGTCCTCCTTCGTCTGGGCCCCACCAGCCCACTTGCTGGCGTATCTTTCCATGCGGACGGCTAGTTGCAGATATGAGATCTCAGGGGTTTTATCTTGACTCCGGAACCTTCCCCGGTACATCTCAGGAGTCAGCCCAAACTCACGTAGCAGGGCCTTTTTGAATAGTTCGTAGTCCCCTTTCTCTGCCTCTCCCAGTTGGCGGTACAATGCCACGGATTTGGGGTCCAGTAAGGGGGTAAGGACCCGGAGTCTGTCCGCGGGATCAACCCGGTGCAGCTCGCAGGCCGTCTCAAAGGCCTCCAGGAAGTCATCCATGTCCTCCCCCTCCTTGTATGGGGCCATGATGCACTTATCAAAGCTCCGTGCAGTCCTGGGTCCCCCCTCACTCACCGCAGCCGGGGGTTCGCTGCCCCTCAGTCTCGCCAGTTCCAGTTCATGCTGACGCTGTCTCTCATTCTCCTGTTTCTGTCTCTCTTCATGCTGTCTTTGTCTCTCTTTCTCCTCCCGTTCATGCTGACGCTGTCTCTCTTCATGCTGTCTCTGCTGTTCACGATCCTCCAGCTCTCTCAGTTTTAGCTCTTTCTCCCATTCCAGCCAATTCCGCTCCCCGGATGCCGAACGTCGCCGGGAGGCTCCTCTGCTGGCCGGCGAGCTTCGCCGGGGGGACCCCCTGCTGGCCGGGGGGGTCACGGCGCCTTCGGTATTTGCTGGGCTCCTCCCCACCCTTCCCCTAGGCATAGGAAGGAGGGGTCTCGGGAAGCCCTCAGCAGCCGGCTGACCACTCCCAGCTGGGACAGACACTGGTGCCTGTGCTGCATTTGCCAGGCTGCTTCCCTGAGACACAGGGATCAGTTCATTCGCGCGATCTTCCGCCTCCAGCTGGGCGATGAGCTGTTCTTTGGTGAGCCTCCCAATGCGCAGCCGCCTCTGCTTGCACAGCTCCACCAGGTCGCTCTTAAGCCGCTTGGCATACATCTTCCTGCTGGCCACTCACCGGCCTGTGTGCTCACAGCTCCCCACAGTTTGCAGGGGGCCCCCTAGTGTGCCAGCCCTTCTCGAGGTCACCACCTCTCTGCCAGGGTCGAGCTGCAGACTCCTCCGCCCCTGGGACCACTCGCTGTGATCCCCCCCGGGGGTCCCTGTTACTGCAAAAGTCCTTCTCGCTGGTCACACACTCCCAGGGGTAATAACCGTCTCTCTCCCACTCTTCAGCAGGCCTGGTCCCCGTCAATCCCCCTTCGTTTTACTGCTCCCCAGTCACTTACTGCAGGAAGCGCCGTCCACGGGGTGCAGTAGATCCCGCCGCTGCCACCAGTTGTCACGGAGTATTGGGGAACTCAGGGCCCTGCACCCCCGGCTTCCTGCGATTCACCATGACTCTCAGCCAGCCAGTAAAGCAGAAGGTTTATTTGGATGACAGGAATACAGTCCAAGACAGGTCTTGCAGGCACAGACAACAGGGCCCCCCTCAGTTAGGTCCAGCTTGGGGTCCCAGGGCATGCCAGCCCACCCCCCTTGGGGGGTCAGAGCCATCTCTGCCTCCCAGCCATCTCTCCAGCCTCCTTCCAGCCTGCTTCCCACACTCCGCCTTCAGCGACCCCTCCCACAGCCTTTGTTCAGTTTCCCGGGCCCCGGAGTCATCTGACCTCCAACCCCCTCCTGGGTTCTCATGTTACAAGCTCAGGTATGTTCCCTTGGGCCGGCTCCCATCCCCCGATGCAGACCATCCTAGTCACACTCCCCTGTCAGCATTCACACACCCCAGCAAGAACAGTCCCGGTTCGTCACAATCACTTCAAAAGGTTTTTTTCCCCTCTTACTTAATTGGCCTCTCAGAGTTGGTAAGACAACTCCCACCTGTTTATGCTCTCTGTATGTGTGTATATATATCTCCTCAATATATGTTCCATTCTATATGCATCCGAAGAAGTGGGCTGTAGTCCACGAAAGCTTATGCTCTAATAAATTTGTTAGTCTGTAAGGTGCCACAAGTACTCCTGTTCTTTTTAGGAAGATCTGTAAATGAACAGAGCTTTGAAATGCAAGTCTGCATAGTTAGAGGTAGAAGGGGAGAGGTTTGCTCAGGGCTTGTGATGTCAGCAAACAAGGTGTAGTGAGGGCTGCAGCGTCAAGGGGTGCAGGTGTTGTGCAGGGTTGTTATGCAGCGTTGGCAGTGTTATGTGGGTGTGGGGGTTGTGCAAGGGTGGGGTGTTGTGTTATGGGGCGCAGGTGTGGAGGGGTATACATCATTGAGGGGTGCGGGTGTTGTGCATGTGCAGGGGTGTTGTGCGGGGAGGTGTATGTTGTGCAGCTTTGAGGGATGGGGATGTTGTGCGGGGTTGTTATTCAGCATTGCAGGTTTAGTGCAGTGTTGTGCAGCATTGAGGGGTGCAGGTGTTCTGAGGAGTTGTTATGCAGCATTGGGATGTTGTGCAGTGTTGTGGGTGTTGGGGTGTTGTGGGTTGGTGCAGCATTGAGGGGTGATGTGCAGTCTTGAGGGATGCGGGTGCTGGGGTGATGTGGCGTGGTGCAGTGTTGATGGGTACAGGTGTGGCGCAGGGGTTCAAGTGTTGTGGGGGTGCAGCGTTGAGGGATGATGTGCAGTTTTGTGAGGTGCGGGTGTTGTGGGGTGTGTGCAGCGTACATGGGTGTTGTGCAGGGGTGCGGGTGTTGTGGGGGGGTGCAGCGTTGTGGGGTGTTGTGCAGGGGTGCAAGTGTTGTGGGGGGGTGTAGTGTTGAGGGGTGTTGTGCAGGGGTGCAAGTGTTGTGGGGGGGGTGCAGCGTTGTGGAGTGTGGGTGTTGTGGGTCCCTCCTGGCCTCTGGAGCTCAGTCACCGAGAAGGCTCCAGTGTTCCACAAGGCCAGAGCCTGGGGCAAAACTGGGGCTGGGGGCTGAGGGCCCAGCAGGGGGTTGGGGGCTGGGGGCTGATGGCCCAGCGGGGGGTTGGTGTCGGGGCTGGGGGCTGAGGGCCCAGTGGGGGGTTGGGGTCGAGGCTGAGGGCCCAGCAGGGGGTCAGGGCTGGGGACTGACGGCCCAGCGGGGGGGTTGGGGTTGGGGACTGATGGCCCAGCAGGGGGTTGGTGGCGGGGCTGGGGGCTGAGGGCCCAGCGCGGGGTTGGGGTTGGTGTCGGGGCTGGGGGCTGAGGGCCCAGCAGGGTGGTTGGGGTCAGGGCTGGGGGCTGAGGGCCCAGCGCGGGGTTGGGGTTGGGGTCGGGGTTGGGGGCTGATGGCCGGGCGGGGGTTAGAGTTAGGGTTGGGGGCTGATCGTCCAGCGCGGGGGGTTGGGGTTGGGGTCGGGGTTGGGGTTGGGGGCTGATGGCCCAGCGGGAGGTTAGGGTTAGGGTTGGGGGCTGATCGTCCAGCGGTGGGGTTGGGGCTGGGGGCTGAGGGCCCAGCGGGGGGGCGCCCGCACCGCCGTTTGATGGGGCAGCTCCCCTGAGAGGCAGCGACCGGGGATCTGGCGGGGGCCTAGAAACTCTCAGTGGGGTGGATGGAAATGCAGACAGCCCCCCACAGGCCCCGGAGTGCATGCAGCCCCCGTCCCATGCTCTGGGGGGGTCTAGGAACCGAACCCCGTGGGCTGCTCCAAACCGCACACTCGGCCCCATGATGCCAGCAGGAGAACTGGGGCCCTGCCAGGTGCCCCCCCCAGGCGAACCTGCGGCCTGGCCGGACTCGCTGGCGTTTCCTGTGGTAGGGGGCCTGGGGGGGTACAGGGGGGTCTGTCTGGGCCTGCCCATGTTTCAGTGGAGCTCTGGGGGGAGGAGGGGCGGACGATTGCCCCTCCGCCCTGCAGTCCCTTGTGCAGTGGAAGGGGGCTCAGGGGGGATTCTGGGGGGGGGCCTGGGGGGAGGCTGGAAATGCCCCCCCCCGGGCGGGCAGGGAGGTAACGGACAGGCTCAGCTGTGGGATGAACTCGTCAAGGGCGGCCGTGTCTGTCATCGGGGGGTCGGGCAGAGCCCCTCAAAGGGCCGGCGCCCGGCCTGGGCTCCCTCTGCCCAGGGAGGGTGGGGCGGTGCTGGGAGGGCTGAGGCCCCAGGGGTCCCTGCAGGGGGGGCACAGCCAGGCTGCCGGCGCAGTTGCTGTGGCTGGGCCTAGCCGGGGGCGGGGGGGGCTGTCAGCGCTGGGGGCCCCATCATCACTGCCAGACAAATGAGCCCATGTGCTGTAACGGATATGCCCCCCCGGCCACCTGGCCATGACCCCCCCTCCACGAGCCGCTCGCAAGCAGGGGCCTCTCCCAACCCCCACCTCCAGCGGCCAGGCTCTGCCCCACGGGGCGGGGTGTGGCGGGACGGTCCTGGGGGGCGGGGAGTGGGGCGCAGGGCCCTTCCCCACTAGGACTGGGCTGCTGGGGGCGTTAGGTTAGGCTGCAGGGGGGGGGGGTGTTTCTGTCTCTTCTGACACCTGCTGGTGCCAGTGGGTCTGTAGAGAAGGAGAACGGGTGTGATCAGCTACAGCCCCCCCATCCCCCCCCCCGGACTGGGGGGCTGCCCCCTGCCAATCAGCAAGGGGGGGGCCATTGGCACTAAGTGCCACAGCACAGCCTGGAGCCTACAGCCCCCGTGCCCACGGCTCCATCGTCCCAGCACCCGGCCCCGGGCCCGCGGTCCCATCCCAGAAGCTGTCCAGCGGGGGCAGCTCTGCGCCCTGTGGCGTGGGCCGGGCGGGCTGCTCGGTGACCAGCCGTCCAGCGTCCCAGGGTCTCCCCCGGGGTCTCCCTGCGCACGGTGCTCGTGCTGGGACCCATCCCTGCCACGCTCGGGCGGTGCTGTCTCCCCCCACCCCCCCCCCTCGCCGCTGACAGAGACAAATGAGCCACAGTGCGGCTGCCGTTTCCAGCCCATTGGTGGGGTGACGGCCGGGGCTGGGCGCCGAGGGGTCCCGGCGCGGGGGAGCTGCCCCCTGATGCCCCCGTTCCATCCCCACGGCTGATTGATGTGCGGGGGGGGGGGGGGCTGATACCCACCTTCACCAGCAGCTTCAAACAGAGCAACTGGACCTCCCTGGTTCTGGGACCGCGTACCCCCCCCCCCCGGCCGAGCACTGCACTGCCCTCCCCACCACCCCCTCCAGCTGAGCACTGCACCCCCCCCCCCCCGGCCGAGCACTGCACAGCCCTCCCCACCCCCCCTCCAGCCGAGCACTGCACCACCCCCGGCCGAGCACTGCACAGCCCTCCCCACCCCCCCTCCAGCCGAGCACTGCACCCCCCCCGGCCGAGCACTGCACAGCCCTCCCCACCCCCCCTCCAGCCGAGCACTGCACCCCCCCCCCGGGCCGAGCACTGCACAGCCCTCCCCACCCCCCCCTCCAGCCGAGCACTGCACAGCCCCCCCCCCGGCCTAGCACTGCACCCCCCCCGGCCGAGCATCGCGCAGCCCCCCGCCCCCGGCCGAGCACTGCACAGCCCCGCCCACAATCAAGCACTGCACAGCCCCCCCGCAGCCAAGCACCACACAGCCCCCCCCCTCCCCCGGAGCCAGCGTTGAAATAGGATGGTCCCTAGCTAGACCCACTGTCCTAGGACAACCACCCTGCATCCCGCCGGTCTCCCCACCCTGCCCTGTTACACCTGCCCCCCGACCCTTCACCCCGGGCCTGGCCGTACATGTGGCCTTGGCCCAGAGGGAGCGGGATGGCCCCGGAGCACTGGCTGCTTGGCTCCGTTGTCACGGACTCACAGGTCGTGCCCACTCTTGGCCCCGTGCGGTCTGTGGGGGAAACCCCCTTCAGTGCGACAGCCCTTCTCGGGGTCCACTCTCTCTCAGGGTCAGGCCCCTCCACCTCCTGGAGCCGCACCTCTCTGAGCCTTAGCACGTCTGTCTCTGCCGTGGGCCCCCTCAGGGAGTCCCCTCGCTCTGGACCCCCGGGGCCTGCACTCCCAGAGGGAATAATGCCCCCCCCCCCCCCCCGCCCTGTTCTCTAGCCCGGAGTGACTCTCAGCCAGCGTAACACAGGAGGGGTTATTGAGAGTTGAACCCAGCACAGGAAACTCTCAGGGCCTCAGGCCTGGCCTCCCTCAGCACAGCACATCCCAGTCTCCCTGCATCCAGGTGGGCTCTGCCTGCTCCCCCTCTCCAGCCCAGAGCCCCCCTGCTTCCCAGCTGGGCATCTGAGATCCCCGGCCCCAAGCCCCGCCTCTGTCCATTGTCTTCTCTCCAGGTAAACAGGGTCGTAAACCGGGGCCTCCTCTCCTCGCTTCTGTTCTCTGGCTGGAACCGGCTGGTCAGGTCACTGGGTCCTCTCTTTGCAGCCCATTGTCCGCCCACTGGCCAGAACCGGCTGCGTCTCCTGAGCTGGGTCTCTGGGTCATCAGGTCACCGGTCTCTGGGGTCTCCATCCTCCAGGCCATTGGCTGGGGTCCCAAATTCCCTCGTCGGTCCTCTGTAACCACAAACTCCCTCTCCCATCACCTCGTTAAACCAGTAACACCCGGGGAAACTGAGTCCCACCCCCTCCACATGCAAACCATTGGAAAACCAAGAAAATCCCCCATAGGAAACAAGGAAAAACAAGAAACTCCCCCACTTCGTCACATCTCTCCCCCTTTGAGGCTGAACGGAGCAGGGTCACTTAGCCAGTGACCTGGGGAAGTTCAGGGTTCCCACCCCGCGATAAAGCATCGGCTATAACATTGGCCCTCCCCCGCACATGGACCACCTCCATGTCATACCCCTGGAGGAGCAGGGCCCACCTCAGCAGCTTGGCATTAGCCCCTTTCATTTGGTCTAACCACATCAGGGGCGAATGGTCGGTGTACATGGTGAAGCGCCACCCAAATAGATACGGCTGTAGGTTTTTTAGGGCCCACCCCATGGCCAGGCATTGCTTCTCTATGGCCGCATAGTGCTTCTCCCGGGGCAGCAGCTTCTTACTCAGGTACACGATGGGGTGTCTCTCCTCTTAGTATCAGTTTGTATCAGCACCGCCCCCAGCCCTGTGTCCGAGGCATTGGTGAACACCAGGAAGGGTTGGTTAAAATCCGGGTTTACCAGCACTGGGCCCTGGATAAGTGCCCCCTTCAGCGCACAGAGAGCCCTCTGGCACTGCGTGGTCCAGACCACCTTGTCCAGCTTTCCCTTCCTACACAGCTCCATGAGGGGTGCTGCCAGGGAGCTAAAGTGGGGCACAAACCTCCAGTAGTACCCACCATCCCAATGAAAGCCTGGACCTGCTTCTTAGTCTGGGGGGGCGGGCCAGGCCTTGATTGCCTCCACTTTGGCCGGATCCGGCTTCAGGTGGCCACCCCCAACCTTGTGGCCCAAGTATAAAACCTCTGCCAACCCCACCTTGCACTTTTCAGCTTTCATGGTCAGTCCTGCATCCTGGAGGCGACCCAGCACTCTCTTCACCTGGGACACATGTTCCTCCCAGGTCTGGCTAAAGACACAGATATCGTCAATATACGCTAGTGCAAAGCCCTCCATGCCCCTGAGCAACTGATCCACCAGCCACTGGAAGGTGGCAAGTGCCCCGTTGAGGCCGAAAGGCAGGACTAGGAACTCGAAGAGCCCTATTGGTGTGGTGAAGGCAGACTTCGCCCTGGCCTCCGGGTCCAGAGGCACCTGCCAGTAGCCTTTGGTAAGATCCATGGTAGTGAGGTACCGGGCACCCCCCAACTTGTCTAGGATCTCATCGGTCCTAGGCTTGGGGTAGGCATTGGACACAGTGATGGCATTGAGCTTCCGATAGTCCACACAGAACCGGATCAATCCGTCCTTCTTGGGGACCAGCACCACGGGCAAGGCCCAGGGGCTGGCGGACGGCTGGATCACCCCTAAAGCCAGCATGTCCCCGACTTCTCTCTCCAGGTCCTGGGCTGTTTTTCCAGTGACTCTGTGACGAAGTGGGACCGTTCTTAATGTTTCCTCTGAATACTGTGTGGGTGCCTCAGTTTCTGGCCGACCCTCTGTCGCCTGGCAACTAATGGCCAGGCCCTTCCCCCTTGCAAGGGGATGCTAAAGGTGTGGGAGAACAAAGAGATCAGGTGACCTCCTGGCCCAGGGAAAGAGACAAAGGCCAGAAAGGAGGGGCTGGAGGGGGTTTCAGTTTGGAGCTGGCTGGGGACTAGGAGTGAGTGCAGATGGGGGTGTCTGGCTCGCGGGACCCCAGGATGGACCCAGCTGTGGAGTCCCATTCACAGTACGTACAAGCTCTGTTTTAGACCATGTTCCTGTCATCTAATAAACCTCTGTGTTACTGGCTGGCCGAGAGTCACGTCTGACTGTGAAGTGGGGGTGCAGGACCCTCTGGCTTCCCCAGGACCCCGCTGGGGCGGACTCGCTGTGGGAAGCGCACGGAGGGGCATATGCTGAATGCTCCAAGGTCAGACCCAGGAGGTGAAGCCGTGTGAGCTTCTTGCCCTGAAGACGGTCTGCTCCGAGGGAGAGGAGGCTCCCCAAAGTCCTGCCTGGCCTTGTGGGGAGCAGTTCCAGAGCATCACCTGGGGACTCCGTGACAGACCCTGAATGGGGAACACCTGATGGGAGGGCTGGCTCCCGTCTCCACCCAGTGGACAGCCAGGTTAGTGAGCCCAGGCCGGTTGGAGAACAGAGAATAGCTGCCGGTATGAATGCAGCACCTCTCTGATCTCTGCCTGCTGGGCAGGGGTTGGCTGATCTGAGAGGGGGGGCTCCCTCATTCCAGCCTAGAGCCCCCCTGCTTCCCAGCTGGGCATCTGATACCCCCGACCCCAAGCCCTGCCTCTGTCCATTGTCTTCTCTCCAGGTAAACAGGGTCGCCTGGGCCCCCTCTCCCCTCTTCTGTCCTCTGGCCCCTCTGGCTGGAACCGGCTGGTCAGGTCACTGGGGTCCTCTCCCCGCCACCCATTGTCCTCCCACTGGCCAGAACCAGCTGCAACTCCTGAGCTGGGCCTCCGGGTCACCCGGTCCCCAGTCGCTGGGGTCTCCAGTCTCCAGGCCATTGGCTGGGGTCCCGAGTTCCCTCGCTGGTCCTCTGTAACCACAAACTCCCTCTCCCCTCACCTCATTAAACCAGTAACACCCGGGGACACTGAGTCCCACCCCCCCTGCATGCAAACCATTGGAAAACCAAGAAACTCCCCCATAGGAAACAAGGAAAAACAAGAAACTCCCCCACTTCGTCACCGTGTGAGTGGGTCAGGTGCCAGGTCTCTCATACGTGCTGTTCCTCCTGGTAATCCCAGGGAGCCCCGTGGGGTGCAGAGGGACCATCCCTTGCCTTCAAGCCCAGGGGTCCCCCCCAGCCAGCAGAGCTCTGTCTGCATGCCTGCCCTGCCCCCGCCGCTCCCTGTGAAGGTGCTGGATGAGGCTGGATCTGGGGGGGTGCAGAGTCTTATCCCCCCTTGCCCCCGGGAGCCAAGGATTGGAGGGCGGGAAGGCAGGGTGGCGGGTTTCCTGGAGGAGGTGGGCAGCGGACACTGGCACCCGGATGCCCAGGGATCCCTGCTGTCTCCTCATTGTTTAGCTTCTTCTGCTCTCGGGGAGGGGGACTGGGACAGACGGGCGGGGCTGGCTGGGGGCAGGGCCCTTCCTGCCTGGCGCAGGGACGGGGCAGGAGCTGCCAGGGCGCCGCCCTGGGAGCCTGGGAAAAGGCCAGGCAGGTTGTAACCTTAGCTCAGTGCCAGCCTCGAAAGGCATTCCCCAGTGGCTGCGGGTTCGGGCTCATGCCAGCCCCAGCCAGGGGAAGCAGCCCCGGCAGCTCGGAGGGGGCGCCCAGGGCCGTGGCTGGGGACGGGCCCGGAGCTGCAGGTCAAAGCTGGGTTGGCAGCAGCCCCGCATGGGCTGCATCCCCCATGAGCATGGCCAGGCTGGGCCCTGGCACAAGGCTGAGCCCCACCCCGGACGGACCTGCCACAGAGCGTCCGCACCAGGACGGGGGCCCCCCTGCCCCCCTTACACCGGGCTCTGCAGCGAGGGTCCCTGCTCCCAGCCTGTGCGTGGCCAGGACCTCGGGGGTGGAGCGCAGGGGGCTGGGGGTCGCCTCCATCACCGCCCCCCATTTGTGACAGGCCAGTGGCTTGTAAGGCCCCTCGCTGGGCTCAAGCCTGGCACGGGGGGGGGCAGTCTGACCTGGCATCGAGGGGCAGGTGTCAGGGGATGTGGGAATGGCCTGGCAGGCAGGGGTGTGGCGGGGAACACAAGGGAGGAGCTTAGCAGCTCCTGTACCTGCCGGTCTGTCACCAGCCCCTGGTCTGAGTGGGGGAGACAGATGGTCCCCGCCCGCCCCCACCCGGGCTCTGGAGCTGTGACCAAGGCAGCCGGTTCGTGGCAGAGGGGACCCGGGGGCAGGACGACTGCCCAGGGCTGAGAGAAGCCCCAGCTGGTAACAGAGACCCCTGGTAGAGGGTGGCCACGGCCCTGGGGGGTTCTCCTAATCAAGCGAGCCCGAAGCACAGCCCCTCATGCGGGGGAGGACCTGGTCCTGGGGGTGAGGGCAGCAGGTTGACCCCGAAGGGGGAATGGGCTCCTGGCATACACACAGCGCTGGGGTTGGGGGACAGCTCCAGAGGGGCCTGCCCAGGGGTGGGAGCACCCTGCACCCCTCCCTCACCAGCCCCGGGACACCAGAGCCCCAGAGACAGGGCTGGGTTAAGAGCAAATGCCCAAGGGGTCACCCTCCTGCTCCAACTTGGGGGTCAGGGCAGCCCAGGCTGCAGCCAAGATGGCCGACACGGGGGGGGGGGGGTTGCTGCCCTCGCTCCCTGGCAGACGAGGGGGAGGAGGCAGTGGCCAGACCCAGCCCAGTTCCAAACCTAATGGCTTTGGGCGGGTGGGGCCAAACGGGCACAGGCCTCATGACGGCTCCTCATGTGCCCCGTGAGTGCGAGCGAGCGACCAGCCCGGCCCAAGGGCAGACGGGACCCGGCGCCGCGCTGCGGATTGGATACAGGACGTGGGACGTGTCAGGGAGGGTGCTAAAGGAATCTTGAAGGTGCCTGGTGGAAGCACTGCCGTGGAAACGGGCGAGATGCCAACGTTGGGGGGGTTCGACACCCCCCCCCCCAGTCACTGGCTCCAGTGACCCCGCTCGGGCCGGGCTCGAAGGGGGAGAGATGTGACTGAATGGGAATTTCTCATAATATTTTGGATGTGTGTGCCTCAGTTTCCCCCAGGAGCTACCTGGTTAGCGAGGTGGGGGGAAGGGTTGTTTACTCTTTGCAGAGATCCAGGGGCCTGGGGATGCAGACAATGGCGACTACCCCTGGATGGTCTTGGCTGGGTGTGAGCAGCGGGAGGACAGAGGGCTGAGGAGGGGGCAGGTGGGGTGGTTCTGCGGGGGCGGCTGGAGGCAGGAGAGATGCTCCTGGATGGGGACTAAGGAGGGGTCGGGGGCTCTGGGCTGACCCCGCAGGCCCCGGCTGTAACTTTCTGCTCTCTGGTAACCAGTGACTGGCTACGCCGTTCCAGCCACCTGCTAACCCCCTTCCCCCCACTGTCACCTGCCGGCTGGGAGTCCCGGCCGATCGGGGGGGGGTGCAGTGCTCCCTTTGGGGTACACGTCTCCCCCAGGGGTCCGGCTCAGGTGGCCTCGCTGCAGGGAGCTCACGGAGTGACGCCGGGGGGGCTGAAGGTTCCGAGGGTTGGTCCCAGGAGGTGGGGAAGTCAAGGGCCCCCCCAGAGAGAGAGTGACCCTGGGGGGCTGGCACAGGGAGGGGTTCCCCCAGGGGTTGTTCCCGAGGATCCGTGACAGAGGGTCTTCACATGCTTCATGCAGACTCAGGAGAGAACTCCCCAGCCCGAGCCTGTAAGGGACGCAGGCATCACAGAGGGGGAAACTGAGGCAGTGCGCGGTATCCACGTCCTAAACAAACTTCGGGCACTGTAACATTTTGGCTCCCAGGCCCCACTTCCCACCCCTCTAACCATCAGGCGCCCCTCCCCTCCTAGAGCCGGGGATAGAACCCAGGAGTCCTGGCTCCCAGCACCCCAAGGGTCCCTGAGCAGGGCAGTGGGGCAGGCGGGGGCCGCCGGCTGGAGGAAGATGAACCGTCTCAGAGGAAGCCCTGTCCCACATCTATTCTTAGCTCTAGTCTGTCCTGCATCCTCCCGGCTGCCCAGCGGGTGCCCACGTCCAGCCCCTGATCCCTGCCCAACCGGAGACGCTGCCTAGAGGGGAGCAGCCCCCTGCCCCGTGCCCACCCTCCTTGGCCGACCCGGCCCGGGGTGCGAGGGTCTGTTGGGCATCTTTGGGGATGGACCAGATTGGATGCCCCTCAGGCCCCCCCCTCCAAACACCTTCCGCGACCCAGATAAATGCGGACCCGGTCCAAGGTGACCCACATGGGGTGGGGGGTGGTGGTGAGGCAGGGGCGATGCACGGGGGGGGGTGATGCACGGGGGAGCGGGCAATGATACACGGGGAGCAGGGGTGATGCACAGGGGAACAGAGGATGATACATGGGGGGCGAGTTGGGGATGATGCACCGGGGGGGTGATGCACAGAAGAGCGGGGGTGATACACAGGGGGGTGGGGTGATCCACGGGGGGCGAGGTGGGGGTGGTACACGAGAAGCGGGGGCAATACACGGGGGGGAGGTGGGGATGATGCACGGGGGGCAGGGGTGATACACACGGGGTGAGGTGGGGGTGATGCACGGAGAGCAGAGGTGATACACCACGGGGGGCGAGGTGGGGGTGATGCACAGGGGCCAGGGGTGATACACAGGGGGTGTGGTGGGGGTGATACACGGGGGCCAGGGGTGATACACAGGGGGTGTGGTGGGGGTGATACACGGGGAGCGGGCGGGGCAATACACAGGCGGGCAAGGTGGGGGTGATACACGGGAGCCAGGGGTGATACACAGGGGGTGTGGTGGGGGTGATGCACAGGGGGCGATACACAGGGGGCAAGGTGGGGGTGATGCATGGGGGGCGATGCACAGGGGAGCGAGGTGGGGGTGATACACGGGTAGCGGGGGGCGATACACAGGGGGGCAAGGTGGGGGTGATGCATGGGGAGCAAGGTGGGGGTGATGCACGGGGGCCAGGGGGGATACACAGGGGGCAAGGTGGGGGTGATGCACGGGGGGTGAGGTGGGGTGATGCACGGGGGGTGTGGTGGGGGTGATGCATGGGGAGCGAGGTGGGGGTGATGCACGGGGGCCAGGGGTGATACACAGGGGGTGTGGTGGGGGTGATGCACGGGGGCGATACACAGGGGGCGAGGTGGGGGTGATGCATGGGGAGCGAGGTGGGGGTGATGCACAGGGGGTGTGGTGGGGGTGATGCACGGGGGGTGTGGTGGGGGCGATACACAGGGGGCGAGGTGGGGGTGATACACAGGGGGCGAGGTGGGGGGTGATGCACAGGGACCAGGGGTGATACACGGGGTGTGTGGTGGGAGTGATGCACGGGACCAGGGGTGATGCACAGGGGGAGCGAGGTGGGGGTGATGCACGGGGTGTGTGGTGGGGGCAATACACAGGGGGCGAGGTGGGGGTGATACACAGGGAGCGAGGTGGGGGTGATGCTTGGGGGGCGAGGTGGGGGTGATGCACAGGGACCAGGGGTGATACACGGGGGGTGTGGTGGGGGTGATGCACAGGGACCAGGAGTGATGCACAGGGGGAGCGAGGTGGGAGTGATGCACGGGGTGTGTGGTGGGGGTGATGCACAGGGGGCGATACACAGGGGGCAAGGTGGGGGTGATGCATGGGGGGTGTGGTGGGGGTGATGAATGGGGAGCGAGGTGGGGGTGATGCATGGCGGGCGATACACAGGGGAGCAAGGTGGGGGTGATACACGGGGAGCGAGGTGGGGGGTGATGCCTGGGGGGCGAGGTGGGGGTGATGCACAGGGACCAGGGGTGATACACGGGGGCTGTGGTGGGGGTGATGCACAGGGACCAGGGGTGATGCACAGGGGGAGCGAGGTGGGGGTGATGCACGGGGTGTGTGGTGGGGGCGATACATGGGGGGCGAGGTGGGGGTGATGCACAGGGTCCATGGGTGATACACGGGGGGTGTGGTGGGGGTGATGCACAGGGACCAGGGGTGATGCACAGGGGGAGCGAGGTGGGGGTGATGCACGGGGTGTGTGGTGGGGGTGATGCACAGGTGGCGATACACAGGGGGCAAGGTGGGGGTGATGCATGGGGGGTGTGGTGGGGGTGATGAATGGGGAGCGAGGTGGGGGTGATGCACGGGGGGCGATACACAGGGGGCGAGGTGGGAGTGATACACGGGGAGCGAGGTGGGGGTGATGCCTGGGGGGCGAGGTGGGGGTGATGCACAGGGACCAGGGGTGATACACGGGGGGTGTGGTGGAGGTGATGCACAGGGACCAGGGGTGATGCACAGGGGGAGCGAGGTGGGGGTGATGCACGGGGTGTGTGGTGGGGGTGATGCACAGGGGGCGATACACAGGGGGCAAGGTGGGGGTGATGCATGGGGGGTGTGGTGGGGGTGATGAATGGGGAGCGAGGTGGGGGTGATGCACGGGGGGCGATACACAGGGGAGCAAGGTGGGGGTGATACACGGGGAGCGAGGTGGGGGTGATGCCTGGGGGGCGAGGTGGGGGTGATGCACAGGGACCAGGGGTGATACACGGGGGCTGTGGTGGGGGTGATGCACAGGGACCAGGGGTGATGCACAGGGGTAGCGAGGTGGGGGTGATGCACGGGGTGTGTGGTGGGGGTGATACACGGGGGGCGAGGTGGGGGTGATGCCTGAGGGGCGAGGTGGGGGTGATGCACAGGGACCAGGGGTGATACACGGGGGGTGTGGTGGGGGTGATGCACAGGGACCAGGGGTGATGCACAGGGGGAGCGAGGTGGGGGTGATGCACGGGGTGTGTGGTGGGGGCGATACACGGGGGGCGAGGTGGGGGTGATGCCTGGGGGGCGAGGTGGGGGTGATGCACAGGGACCAGGGGTGATGCACAGGGGGAGCGAGGTGGGGGTGATGCACGGGGTGTGTGGTGGGGGTGATGCACAGGGGGCGATACACAGGGGGCAAGGTGGGGGTGATGCATGGGGGGTGTGGTGGGGGTGATGAATGGGGAGCGAGGTGGGGGTGATGCACGGGGGGCGATACACAGGGGGCGAGGTGGGGGTGATACACGGGGAGCGAGGTGGGGGTGATGCCTGGGGGGCGAGGTGGGGGTGATGCACAGGGACCAGGGGTGATACACGGGGGGTGTGGTGGAGGTGATGCACAGGGACCAGGCGTGATGCACAGGGGGAGTGAGGTGGGGGTGATGCACGGGGTGTGTGGTGGGGGCGATACACGGGGGGCGAGGTGGGGGTGATGCCTGGGGAGCGAGGTGGGGGTGATGCACGGGGGCCAGGGGTGATACACAGGGGGCAAGGTAGGGGTGATGCACGGGGATGTGGTGGGGGTGATGCACGGGGGGCGAGGTGGGGGTGATACACAGGGGGCAAGGTGGGGGTGATGCACGGGGGGCGGGGGGCGATACACAGGGGGTGAGGTGGGGGCGATACACAGGGGGTGTGGTGGGGTTGATACACAGGGCGCGAGGTGGGGGTGATGCACGGGGGTCAGGGGTGATACACAGGGGGTGTGGTGGGGATGATGCATGGGGGGGGCGATACACAGGGGGCAAGGTGGGGGTGATGCACGGGGGGTGAGGTGGGGGTGATGCCCCGTCCATCTGAGTCTGTTCCTGTCCAGGTTGTCTCAGGCTGTTCTTTGTCCCCAGTCCAGAAGCCTCCTCCTTCCGGCCGACCCCCTATATCCCCTTCCCCACAGCCCCTCCTCCGTCCTTTGTCTTCAGTCCCAGGCAAACAGATCACCTGGGTCCTCTCGCTTCTGTCCTTTGTTCCTGTACTGGCTGAAACCGGCTGGCTTCCAAGACGGGCGGGCTTCTGGGTCACTGGTTGCTAAATTCCACAGTGTCCAGGTTGTTGTCCAGGGTCCTGGCTGCTAGGTGAGGTCACACCTGGCCCTCTGCAACAACAAATGCCCTCTCCCACCACCTCGTTACACATGTGACACATAGGGGAAACTGAGGCACGCACAGCACTCATATAGAGCATCAAGAAAATTCCCCACTTCATATACGGCTCAGTCACTAGGTGGCGCTGTGTGTAACAGACCTTCTTTAAATTAATCTCAGCCATACCTGGCAGAGCATTAAAGGATCTTATGATGACCGCAGCTGGTGTGTGACCAGTTCATGCCTGGTGCAGAAGAACAGGACATGGTGTCAGGAGTAAACTAAGAACAAGAACAGAAAGAAAATGGCAACAAAGCAAGAAGCACTGAAGGGACAATGGATCTTGGGAGGCTCCAACCCACAGAAGACGTCTACATGAGGACGTTCAAGGGAGCAGGTAAGCCACGGCTGCTGCCTGTAAGAACCGAGTCACGCATGGACATGTGACTCGCCCAGGTGACTCCAGAACTCCATCTTGGAGTTGGACTTTGCATAGGAGAGAGGAGGGGGGTCTCCCCCCCCAAGAGACAGTCTACTTAAACCCCTGGGAGACCCCTCCATTTTGTCTAAAGAGAGAGTCTCTCCACCCCCCAGGATACCGGAAAGAAACTGGAACAAAGGACAGTAACTACGGGGATGGGAGTGATTGCTGGACCCAGACTAGCAGGAGATTAGTCTGTAAAAGGAAGATTACTGGAATTCTTCTAAGGGTGAGGTTTTTATCTGTGTTCAGTTTTATTACTGTATTAAGCTTAGATTTGCGTGTTTTATTTTATTCTGCTTGGTGACTTACTTTGTTCTGTCTGTTACTACTTGGAACCACTTAAATCCTACTGTCTGTATTTAATATAATTACTTTTTACTTATTAATTAACTCAGAGTATGTATTAATACCTGGGGGGGGCAAACAGCTGTGCATATCTCTCTGTCAGTGTTATAGAGGGCGGACAATTTATGAGTTTACCCTGCATAAGCTTTATACAGGGTAAAACGGATTTATTTGGGGTTTAGACCCTATTGGGAGTCGGGCATCTGAGTGTTAAAGGCAGGAACATTTCTGTAACCTGCTTTCAGTTAATTCTGCAGCTTTGGGGCACATGGTTCAGACCCTGGGTCTGTGTTGGAGCAGACGGGCGTGTCTGGCTCAGCAAGACAGGGTGCTGGGGCCCCGAGCTGGCAGGGAAAGCAGGGGCAGAAGTAGTCTTGGCACATCAGGGGGCAGCTCCCAAGGGGGTCTCTGTGACCGAACCCGTCACAGTGGTGGCGTCAAGCAGGGTCAGTGCACAGCTGATTGCTTTGAGACACTGGTGGTGATTTTAAGTGAGTTTTAAGTGTGGTGGCCGGAGAGCAGACGAAGTGGTTACTGGTTTGTTATTTTGTTTGCTTATTTCAGGTAAGGGAAATAGGGACAGAAAAGGAAGCAAAATAAGTAAGAGTGAAGATCAGACAAAGCTAGAACTGCACAGGTTGCAAATTACCCAGAAAGGCTGAACACCAGCGCCACATTCCTTTCTCCAGAAGTTGACCAAATGCTTTACAAAGGCTACTTAGAAATCAAACCAGTTCCCAGACAATATTCATAACTTCAAATACAACAAGGACACATGCATACAAATAGGAGGAATAGATTCAGTAGATCACAACCTTTACAGAGATATGTTACGTGGCATATGTAGCATAAAACACATTCTAATTATATCATATATACATTCATAAGCATATTCCCATGAAGCCTTATGGGATGCACCGTCACACCTGATCGAGCACCACCGAGAAACCAGTGTCTACTGCTAAGGGCAATGTGATGTAACCCAATTGCTAAATGTTCCTGGGAAAAATCTGGGAGTAGCTGACACTGTCAAAGCCCAGCATTGCACTCAACTCCTCTGGAGCTCGACGATGACACAAAGGCGTACATGGATGCTGTGGACACACACAGAGCAGTGTCAGAACAGAGACTACTGCAGCTACAACAGACACAGCTTCAGGAAGTTCTAAGCTACATTAGGGGATCTGGCCCATGTGTCTGAAGGACACTAAGGAAGTGACAAGACACTACTTTGCAGTGTGTGGACAATGAAGTGCACCAAACAGACTCCTGATTAAAGGCAGCTGCATCGTAAATCCAAACACAACGCGAGGAGAAATCCTAACCCTCGTCCCGGAAGAACATCAAGGATCAATTTAATGCCACGAATGGGCCAATCAGTCAGGGCGGGGCTGAGCATTGGCAAGGATGTCAAGAATAAAGTAGCTGCATGTGACCAGTGCAGAACTAACCGACCAACACAACACAAG
Organism: Chrysemys picta bellii; assembly: GCF_011386835.1. Classification (NCBI taxonomy): domain Eukaryota; kingdom Metazoa; phylum Chordata; order Testudines; family Emydidae; genus Chrysemys; species Chrysemys picta. The sequence goes on along the minus strand of NC_088795.1, from coordinate 144,890,598 downwards.
GAACCTTTCATAGCAACACCTGTGCCAGCCAGACCTTGGAAGAGACAAGCTGCAGCTTTCTGTGAATTCACAGGACAGGTACACAGAAATAACTGACATGAAAGACATCGTATGTCGCAGTTATCGAGAAACTGAAATGCACTTTTGCTCCCTTTCGTCTTCTGGAACAACTAGTGACGGACAACGGACCCCAATTCACTGCAGCAGAATTTAAAATGATTCAAAACAAAATATGTTCCCCCCAAGCAAATGCAGAGACTGAGAGAGCTATACAGAGAGCCCAGAAAATCCTACAGCAGCAAGATCCCTTTCGAACTAATAGCAGCTCTTAGCTATAATCCAGTACAACCCCTGATGGAAAGCCAACTCCGCCCGGCTGTTCCGACTTTGGAAAAGAACCTGGCTCCAGAGCGGCCAGCCGTGAAGAAAATAGTCACATTGGATAAAAAGACAGTGGACGTTACCCAGAGAACTGCCAGGTCTAGAACCCGGGGACCACATTCATGTCAAATTTGGTGGAGAAAAAGGATGGCCAGCTCCAGCTGTTGGCAAGAAACAAAATTCAGCGCCCAGCTCCAACCCGACAGGGGAGAGTTCAGCAGACACTGTCGACATCTACAGTTTGCTCCTCAGAAAGAACAATCGATGGAGCAACCTCTGCAGATGGCCGATGCCGAACAAGATGACGACTCAGGGATTCCAAGCCCACCCCGGCCAGTCATGGCAGCTCGTTACACGCTCGGGTCGTGTGATTAGAAAAGCAGGACCATTCAGAGACACTGAACAGACTGACAGTGGGACCGTGGAACGAGAGGGGGAGATGTGATGGAATGGTGAACTGTACTACGCGGTTCTGCCACTAGACGGTGCTGTGTGTATCCCCCCTTATTGCCGAGGTTCCCAAGGGTGCACTGCCGCGCGGTGCTGGGTGCTGGGCCGGGGGGGTGGGGCAGGTCTGCGCTGGCAGAGTGGCAGCTGGCGAGGAGCCCAGAGATCCTGGCGGGCGGCGGAGGGAGCCGCCGGGTGGTGGGCGAAGGGCGAGGGGACGGGGCCAGCCTCGAGAGCTGGAGGCTACCAGGGTGGCTGCAGGGTTCGTAGCCATAAGCAGAGCTGCCAAGTGCCTCTCGGCCAGGCCCCTGCCCTGGCCCTGGCCCTGGCCGCAGAGCCCGGCTGGGAGGGGTGATGAGGCCAGGCCCACAGGGAGGTGCTGACTGACAGCTGGCGCTACACCAACTGCCCTGCCACTGTGACAGGGAGTGACACTGCCCCCCACCTCGGGAGTGAGGCCGCAGGTACCACTTCTAACACTCCTCAGGTACCCCTCCCAGTACACACACCCCTCCAACACCCCCAAATACCCCTCCAACACCCCCAAAATACTCCTCCCAATACACACACACTCTCCAGCACCCCCAAATACCCCTCCAATACCCCCAAAATACTCCTCCCAGTACACACACCCCTCCAACACCCCCAAATACCCCTCCAACACCCCCAAAATACTCCTCCCAGTACACACACCCTCCAACACCCCCAAATACCCCTCCAACACCCCCAAAATACTCCTCCCAGTACACACACCCCTCCAACACCCCCAAATACCCCTCCAACACCCCCAAAATACTCCTCCCAGTACACACACACCCTCCAGCACCCCCAAATACCCCTCCAATACCCCCAAAATACTCCTCCCAGTACACACACCCCTCCAACACCCCCAAAATACTCCTCCCAGTACACACACCCTCCAACACCCCCAAATACCCCTCCAACACCCCCAAAATACTCCTCTCAGTACACACACACCCTCCAGCACCCCCAAATACCCCTCCAACACCCCCAAAATACTCCTCCCAGTACACACACCCCTCCAACACCCCCAAATACCCCTCCAACACCCCCAAAATACCTCTCCCAGTACACACACCCCTCCAACAACCCCAAATACCCCTCCAACACCCCCAAAATACTCCTCCCAGTACACACACCCTCCAACACCCCCAAATACCCCTCCAACACCCCCAAAATACTCCTCCCAGTACACACACACCCTCCAGCACCCCCAAATACCCCTCCAACACCCCCAAAATACTCCTCCCAGTACACACACCCCTCCAACACCCCCAAATACCCCTCCAACACCCCCAAAATACCTCTCCCAGTACACACACCCCTCCAACAACCCCAAATACCCCTCCAACACCCCCAAAATACTCCTCCCAGTACACACACCCTCCAACACCCCCAAATACCCCTCCAACACCCCCAAAATACTCCTCCCAGTACACACACACCCTCCAGCACCCCCAAATACCCCTCCAATACCCCCAAAATACTCCTCCCAGTACACACACCCCTCCAACACCCCCAAATACCCCTCCAACACCCCCAAAATACTCCTCCCAGTACACACACCCCTCCAACACCCCCAAAATACTCCTCCCAGTACACACACCCTCCAACACCCCCAAATACCCCTCCAACACCCCCAAAATACTCCTCCCAGTACACACACACCCTCCAGCACCCCCAAATACCCCTCCAACACCCCCAAAATACTCCTCCCAGTACACACACACCCTCCAGCACCCCCAAATACCCCTCCAACAACCCCAAATACCTCTCCCAGTACACACACACCCTCCAGCACCCCCATATACCCCTCCAACACCCCCAAATTACTCCTCCCAGTACACACACACCCTCCAGCACCCCCAAATACCCCTCCAACACCCCCAAAATACTCCTCCCAGTACACACACCCCTCCAACAACCCCAAATACCTCTCCCAGTACACACACCCCTTCAACAACCCCAAATACCCCTCCAACACCCCCAAAATACTCCTCCCAGTACACACACCCCTCCAACACCCCCAAAATACTCCTCCCAGTACACACACACCCTCCAGCACCCCCAAATACCCCTCCAACACCCCCAAAATACTCCTCCCAGTACACACACCCCTCCAACAACCCCAAATACCTCTCCCAGTACACACACCCCTTCAACAACCCCAAATACCCCTCCAACACCCCCAAAATACTCCTCCCAGTACACACACACCCTCCAGCACCCCCAAATATCCCTCCAACACCCCCAAAATACTCCTCCCAGTACACACACACCCTCCAGCACCCCCAAATACCCCTCCAACACCCCCAAAATACTCCTCCCAGTACACACACACCCTCCAGCACCCCCAAATACCCCTCCAACACCCCCAAATTACTCCTCCCAGTACACACACCCCCTCCAGCACCCCCAAATACCCCTCCAACACCCCCAAAATACTCCTCCCAGTACACACACCCCTCCAACACCCCCAAATACCCCTCCAACACCCCCAAAATACTCCTCCCAGTACACACACCCCCTCCAGCACCCCCAAATACCCCTCCAACACCCCCAAATTACTCCTCCCAGTACACACACACCCTCCAGCACCCCCAAATACCCCTCCAACACCCCCAAAATACTCCTCCCAGTACACACACCCCTCCAACAACCCCAAATACCTCTCCCAGTACACACACCCCTTCAACAACCCCAAATACCCCTCCAACACCCCCAAAATACTCCTCCCAGTACACACACCCCTCCAACACCCCCAAAATACTCCTCCCAGTACACACACACCCTCCAGCACCCCCAAATACCCCTCCAACACCCCCAAAATACTCCTCCCAGTACACACACCCTCCAGCATCCCCAAATACCCCTCCCAGTACACACATACCCCAGCACCCCCCACATATCCCCCCGTACACACACAACCCAGCACCCCCAAATATCCCCCAGTACACACCCGCACCCCCACATATCCCCCAGTACACACACACCCTCCAGCACCCCCACATATCCCCCAATTCATACACCCCCTCCAGCACCCCCCAAATATCCCCCAGTACACACACACCCCCGCACCCCCCACATATCCCCCAGTACATACACCCCCTCCAGCACCCCTCACATATCCCCCAGTACACACACACCCGCACCCCCCACATATCCCCCAGTACACACACACCCTCCAGCACCCCCCACATATCCCCCAATTCATACACCCCCTCCAGCAACCCCAAATTCAGTGGGGCTGTGTGTGCTGGGCTGTGTGTGCCAGCAGTGGGGGCGTGTGTGCCGGCAGTGGGGCTGTGTGTGTGCCGGGCGCTGTGTGCTGGGCTGTGTGTGCTGGGCTGTGTGTGCCAGCAGTGGGGCTGTGTGTGCTGGGCTGTGTGTGCCAGCAGTGGGGCCGTGTGCCGGCAGTGGGGCCGTGTGTGTGCCGGGCGCTGTGTGCTGGGCTGTGTGTGCCGGCAGTGGGGCTGTGTGTGCCGGGCTCGGGACGGTGCCCACCGGGGGGGCCCTGGGAATGGTGCAGGCCTGGGGGGCCCTGGGGCAGTGCCCACCCGGTGCCCACCCAGTGGCCATTTGGCTCGGCCCTGTCCCGTTCTCCCGCCCACGCGGGCCCGGCGAGCGGTGTCAGGTCAGCGGGCCGGGCGCACTGCATTCCTGCGCTCGGCTCAGCCCTCTCAGGTTACCCGCAGGCATGAGGCAACCGCAGCCCCGCCGATTAATCTTCCCCTTGTAACACTTTGTAATTTGCCATTAAAACCTCGTGAAAGTGGGGGGCTGGGCCCAGGCCTGGGCGCGGGGGAGGGGCCGGGGCCGGGTCAGGAGGCAGGTACTTGGAGCCGGTCCGGTGGGGGTTATGGGGGCAGGCTAAAGAAAACAGCATGATGGATGAGACGCCCGAGCTCCCCTTTCATCTCCGCCAGCCCTGGCCCTGCTGGGAGTCATTAGGGACAGGCCGGCGGGGCCAGGCGGAGGGGGGGGCCTGGTTCGCTGCCACCTGAGCTGCCCCCATGGGGTCCTCTCTGCCCGTCCGCTGCACCCAGCGACCCTTGGCTACCGCAGGGAACAACGACCCAACCCACGCCCGCGGGCTGCTCGCTGGGCCCATCCAGCCGGGATTCCCCAGCCTGGGTCAGACCCAGGACCCCCCCAAAGCCAGGATCCTCCCCTAGCCTGGGTCAGTCCCAGGGGCCCATCCAGCCAGGATCCCCCAGCCTGGGTCAGTCCCAGGGGCCCACCAAAGCCAGGATCCCCCCCCCCCCAGCCTGGGTCAGTCCCGGGGCCCTTTCCCAGCCAGGATCTCCCTGCGGCCCAGATCAGGCCCCAGTATCCCCCCATCCCCCCCTGCACCAGAGCAGGGCCATGGGCCCATCTTGCCCTAGCAAGTCTCTGCCCCCCCTTTTCCCCACCCTCCTGTACAACGCTGCAGCCGGCCCCGCCCGAGCGCCTACTGAGCAGGGGTGGCCAGGTGGTGCATGCAGCCCGAGGGCGGGTCCCAGAGGGGCTCCTGGGAGGTGAGGAGCCCGTCCGGATGGGGGCAGGGCTGCGGGCAGCAGGCAGGTACCGAGGGAAGGCCCTGGGGGCATGGCAGGCCGGACCCCGGCTTCCCGCGGCAGGGGCTCGGGGCCATTGGATGGTTTGAAACGGGCTTGTAGCGACGGTAATCGCAAACCAATTTCCAGCCGGGGGCAGAGCCCTGGGGAGCCGGGGCCCAGCTGCCTTCCTGCCCCGGGCCCGCCCAGTCCCAGTCCCGTCTGCCGTCCCCGCTTCCATTTCCTGCTGCTCAGCACGAGTCGGGGGAGGCCGGGCCATGAATAATTCAGCCGCGCGAGAGGAGCCCACGTCACGCGCCGGGGTATGAGGGACCAGATGCAGTTAGCTGCGAGATGGAGATGCGACACTGATGCAGGGGAAAGGGATCAGCATGGCTGGGGAAAACGGAGACTGAGCGCACGCCAGGAACAGTGCCAGGGCTGGTGACTGCAGGGGCCACGTGGACCCAGCCCAGCCTACACCCGTGTCTCATGCCAGGGCCAGTTCCCTTCCTGCTCGGTCCCATCGCCGCCAGCCAGAGCCGGCCAGTCCCCCTGCAGCCGGGGGCTCCCAGGGCGCGAACTGGCCATGCCCGTGTCCGGAAAGGGACTCAGGCCAGCGCCAGTGGCCCCATAGCGATCCTGGCCCCTCAGTATGTGCCGCTGGCTCTTCCCAGAGCGCTGGCTGGCTGGCTGGCCGGGGAAGCCTGTACCAGGCGCGCCGAACCTCACAGGCATGGCCCCGAGCACTGTCACACAGGCGCCTGGCCCTGCCCTGCCCGGGACCTGGGGCAAGGAGCCAGGGAATGAGCGCCCAGAGCAGGGCTGGGGCGGCACAGACATTGCTGTCCCCCACGGCACGCCGCCCGGCCTGCTGGCGTGTGTCCCCTGAGCACCCAGCAGCCCTCCACTGGCCGGGAGGCAGCCAGGAGCCAGGCTCTGCGAACCGGCAGCTGCAGAGAGTCTGGATGCCGCGAGGAGCCTCCAGGAGCTGTGGCCAGAGCCGCGTGTGGCCCAGAGCCAGGTGCAGCGCTGGGGGAGTGATGGGGGCGCAGCAGCGGCTGGGCATGGAGCCAGGGCAGAGGGGCCCCAGTGAGAGACACTGAGCTGGCCTGGAAACCTGCAGGCGCCTGTCTGCCTGAACAGAGACTGGAGTGGAGAGGGGCCCCCTGCACTGGGCCCGACCCCTGCCTCGGGGCCAGCCAGGACCCGCTGGTGCCGTGCCAGCCTCTGTGCCCAGGGGATCTGCCACCTTCCCAAGCCTGCCAGCCCTAGCGCTACCCTGCCCCCGCACCACCAGGGCCTAGCCGCTGCAGCGCCCCCCTCTGGCTGCGATGCACGGGCTCGCTGCCGGCACCCCGGGGTTTGCTGAATTCCAGGACTGAGAAGCCCCGTGGTTCCCGTGGCTCTTCCCTGCAGCTGCTGTGGGCCTCAGCCATGAGGACCAGGAGCTGTCTATAGACTCTCACTCAACAGGACCAAATCCCCTGCTCCCCCAAGCCGCTCCCGGCACCCTGTGATGTCAGCGCCCATATGACGTCAGCACTCTGTGATGTCAGCACCCCGTGATGTCAGCGCTCTGTGATGTCAGTGCCCAGTGATGTCCGCACCCTGTGATGTCAGCACTCTGTGATGTCAGTGCCCAGTGATGTCAGCACTCTGTGATGTGATGTCGGCACATCTGTGATGTCCGTGCCCAATAATGTCAGCACCCACATGATGTCAGCACCCGTGTGATACCAGCACCCCATGATGTCAGTGGCCTGTGATGTCAGCACCCATGTGATAGCATCCCGTGATGTCAGCACCCTGTGATACCAGCACCCCGTGATGTCAGTGCTCTGTGATGTTAGCACAGGCCTGTGCTCCCTGGAGGGGATTTTTTACAACGCTGACACTAGAGGCCCCAGCCCTCTCCGTGCCCCGTTGTGCTAGGCACTGCTCATGGTCAGAGGGGCCCAGGGGAGCTGCCAGGCTGCACAGCCCGGGAGACGCCAGGGCACAGGAGCCGGAAGCGAGCCAGGAGCTCAGTGCAGATCTCCGGAGTCCTTGGCCCTTACCCTAGCCCCAGGCGTGGACCCCCGCGGCCACACCCGGACACTGAGCAAGGAAACCGTGAGGTTTGGGGGCTGGAGCTGGGTTTTGGGTAGCGCACTCAGACCCACAGATCCCTGCACCCCCAGCATGCTGGGGAACAGCCCCTGCTCTGCCGGGAGCCCAGGCCCCGCTCTGTGCTCTGACAGCTCTGCTCACTGCAGCTCCGAGGCTCCCGGGGCCTGCACTCCATCAGAACGGCCAGCCTGGGTCAGACCAAAGGTCCCTCTAGCCCAGTGTCCTGTCTGCCGACAGTGGCCAGTGCCAGGCGCCCCGGAGGGAATGGACAGAACAGGGAATCATCAAGTGATCCATCCCCCTGTCGCCCATTCTCAGCTCCTGGCAAACAGAGGCTGGGACACCATCCCTGCCCATCCTGGCTAATAGCCACTGATGGACCTATCCTCCATGAATTTATCTAGTTCTTTTTTGAACCCTGTTATGGTCTTGGCCTACACAACATCCTCTGGCAAGGAGTTCCACAGGTTGACTGTGCATTGTGTGAAGAAATACTTCCTTTGGTTTGTTTTAAACCTGCTGCCGATTCATTTCATTTGGTGACCCCTAGTTCTTGCAGCTTTTGTCCCCACCTCACCCCGATCCAGCACATGGCTCGTGGTCCTGCATCCAGCGTCCGCCTACCTCGGACTCCGCACCCACACGGCAGCCACCGTCCAGCCTGATGGCACAGACATTGCCTGCCAGCACTTCCGCCCGACCGTGGGGAGCTGCTGCCCCCTTTTTCTTCCATCCCTGTTTGGCTGGCAGTTGGCTGGGGCACAGGCTTGGTGGCGTGTGTAGTGAGCGGAGACGGCTCTGCTGGCAGGCCTGTTGGTGCTGCCGTGTGCCAAGGCTGCCTCGGGCACTCTTCTGCCCGCACCAGTGTACCCTGCTAGACCCCCCGTGTCGGGCAAGGGCACCGCTGATGGCCTGGCCGTGCACGGAACCGGAGCATGTACGCCAGGCCCTGACGGGCAGCGCCCGGGGGGGAAGTGCTGAGGAGAGACATAGCCCCAGGCAGCCTGCTCCTGGCATCGTCCTCACAGGGCACCTGGTTCACAGATGACCTGCGACTGGCGGTCTGGATCACTGGGGTGGGGGGGAGTCTGGTGCCAAATCCCTAGGCTCAGGCATTCACGAGAGGAGCTCCACAGATCCCCGGCTCCGAGACCAGCCGCCTGGCTTCAGTGCCACCTGGGCTCCACACTGACTGTGGGGCCAGGCTCCTCGGTGGAGACTGGCCTTAAGGGAGCAAAGCGAGCGGCCGAGTTAGGCATCTAGCAGGGCCCTGACCCGCTTTCCAGAGGGCCCCCATTCACGCCCCTCTCGGCTCCATGGCTAGCTGGGTGCGGTGTGCCAGAGCCAGACGTTACACCTGAGCCCTCCTGGTCCCAGGCCCAGCCTCCGCAGTATTCACACCTTCAGCCGGCCCGGGTTTCCCACCCCCTAGGTGTTAACGTCCGGCCTTTGGCTCGTCCATTGGCTCTCTAGGGCGCTCCGCTCAGAGACATCGGCTCCATTCAGTCCTTGATAGCAGGACACCTCCCGACCCACATGCCCACACCATGCCCGCTCCCGGGGGCAGTACAAAGGGAGGGGTAAACTGAGGCACGCGTGTTCATAGAAATGTTACCAGTTCCACATTGTCCATAACCTTCTCGCTGTTCAGCTCAACAGACTGTGAGTCTGTCACTCTCAGGCAGGTTTCTAACCCTTTCTTCATTCTCGTGCCTCTTCTCTGACCCTCCCCAATTTATCACCATCCTTCTTGAATTTCAGGCCCCAGACCTGGGCACCGGATCCCAGCGGCGGCCGCCCCAGTGCCGGATCCAGAGGGAAAATCACCTCCCTGCTGCTCCCCGAGATTCCCCTGTTCATGCAGCCCAAGAGCACGTTCGCCTTCTGCCTGCAGCATTGCACTGGGAGCTCGTGTTCAGCTGTTCCCAACCATGACCCCAAACTGAGAGCCTGCTCCCAGGGCAGAGCTCCTGCCCCACACGTCTGGCCAATGGGGTGTAAATCCAGCCTAGCGTCCGCGAGGTCCCTGCCCAGCTCAGCGCTGCCTCGGCCTGGCTGCTTCCGCTGGGGCCGGGCGGGGGGGGGGGGCTGGACGCTGGGTCTGAGCTAGCGGGCGAGGGGAGCAGGTGCTGCTCAGGGCACTAGCAGGCCTCTGGGCATCCCCCCCCAGCCTGGATGTGACACCGACATGCGCAGACAGGCTGTTACCTCGACTCTGCCACCCCCGTATTTCACCGAAGGGGGTTGTGTCGGGTCGCCCACCCCCACGGGGACGCGTGCTCTGCCACACAGCCCTCCCTGAGCGCCTGAGCCCCAGCCCCTGGGGGAAAGGGAGAGCCAGGCCATGGTCTAGACAGTATTTGGTCCTGCCATGCGGGCAGGGGACTGGACTCGATGACCTCTCCAAGTCCCTTCCAGTCCTAGAGTCTATGAATCTATGGTGCTGTCCCTGCAGCCGACGGGAGTGGGGTGGGGGGCCCTTTCTGGCCTGGTGAGGATGAGAATGGAGCAACTGCCCCTCAACCCCAGGGGAAGGAGTCCCAGCCCCACTGCAACCTGCCCTTCCCCTGCACTCCTCACCTGGCGCCTGCCCCCTCTAGTACCTGCCTCCCCCTCTCGTTCCCTCCACCTTGTGGACAGGGCTGTCTCCTTTTATTGTCCTGTCCTGCCCCGCCCACCCCATCCCATCCTGTCCCACCCTGTTCTGTCCCTTCCCACCCTGCCCATCCCATCCCATCCTTTCCCGTCCCACCCCATCCCATCCCACCTGTCCTGTCCTGCCCTGCCCACCCCATCCCGCCCTATCCCATCCCACCCTGTCCTGTCCTGCCTCACCCTCCCCATCCCGTCCCACCCCGTCCTGTCCCGTCCCATCCCATCCCCTCCTGCCCTGCCCACCCCATCCCGCCCTATCCCATCCCACCCTGTCCTGTCCTGCCTCGCCCTCCCCATCCCGTCCCACCCCGTCCTGTCCCGTCCCATCCCATCCCCTCCTGCCCTGCCCACCCCATCCCGCCCTATCCCATCCCACCCATTCCTATCCTGCCTCGCCCTCCCCATCCCGTCCCACCCCGTCCTGTCCCGTCCCATCCCATCCCCTCCTGCCCTGCCCACCCCATCCCGTCCTGTCCCATCCCACCCTCGCCTGCCCTGCCCCACCCCATCCTGTCCCACCCTGTCTTGTCCTGCCCCGCCCCACCTTGCCCCACCCCATCCCGTCCTGTCCCGTCCCACCCACCCGCCCTGTTCTGTCCCATCCCATCCCATCCTGTCCCACCCATCCCACTCTCAATAATTCAATGACAGGACAAGTCCGGAGGGAGACAATCCATTGGCGGCCCCAGGCGTCACTCCATGGGCCGAGCCCCCCTCCCCGGGCAGACAGTCGGCTGCTGTATTTATCTGAACTTTTCTTTTTAATTAACCTCTCGGCGTTGCGGGTCTGCAGTCTTGTCGGGGTTAATGATATCGCTGACCCGCCGAGTGCGCGGCGCCCGGATCGATACGCCTCCATTCTGAGCCGCCCGGCTCCGCCAGACACGACGCTGCTGGAAACATAAAACCGGCCTCCCTCCCCGCTCCCCTTCCCTCGGCAGCTCCAGGCGGGGGCACCACCGGCAGCTGCAGCTGCCAAACTTTCTGCTCCGCCCAGGGAGGGAGCTTTCAGAGGCCTTTGGTGAGGGGACTCCCCCCAAAGCCCTAAGGAGGGAATCCCGCCCCCCAGGAGCCAGGCTGAGCCTTTCCGTGGCCTGCAGTGCCGTGGCCCATGCCACATCACCAGCCTGGGAGGTGGCTCTGGGGCGCCCGGTCATGGGGCAGACGGGAGCCCCCCGCTCAGCCCCGGGGATCCTGAGGAGCAGGAGTGGGGGGCACAGGGCTCACACCTGCCGATGGCTCAAACACCCGCACGGTGCACCTGGGCCGGCCGCCCTGCAGGAGGGGCGCTCCTTGCTAGGCAGAGAGACCCCGCCCCGCAGCTCAGCCCCAGGGCTTCCAGCCCCACGCTGTGCACTGCCGGGCCTGCTGCCCCCGCAAGCCCTCGACCCCCAGCACTGCCGGGCCTGCTGCCCCCCCGAGCCCTCCACTCCCAGGGCACTACCAGGCCTGCTCCCCCCCCGAGCCCTCGACCCCCAGCACTGCCGGGCCCACTGCCCCCCAAGCCCTCCAACCCCAGCACTGCCGGGCCTGCTGCCCCCCCGAGCCCTCCACCCCCAGCACTGCCGGGCCCGCTCCCCCCCCGAGCCCTCCATCCCCAGCACTGCCAGGCCCGCTGCCCCCCCCCCCCGAGCCCTCCACCCCCAGGGCACTGCCAGGCCTGCTGCCCCCCTGAGCCCTCCACCCCCAGCACTGCCAGGCCGGCTGCCCCCCCACCAAGCCCTCCACCCACAGGGCACTGCCAGGTCCAGTGCCCCCCAGAGCCCTCCACCCCAGGGGCTGCTGCTCCTCCAAGGCCCTGGGAGCTGGCCCGGCTGGGGGCGGGGATGGGGGAAGAGCAGACAGCCAGGACTGCCCTGTGCCTAGCTCAGCCACCTCGGACCCAGCCCAGCCAGGGCCAGCCCAGCCAGGGCCAGCTTGGCCCCGTATTGCTCATGTAACCCACCTCCCTCCTGCATGTGGGGTTCTGGCCCATCTAAAGGCACTGACACCACTTAGAGAGAGCTTACGAGTCTGCCCCACAGCCAGCTGCTTTTAGCTCCTGCACTAAGCTCCCGGGGTCCCAGGTTCGATCCCGCCTGCCGACGACCGGGTCTGTCAGCGTTACACTCACACAGCGTCTGACAATGGGTGCGACTTGATAAGGACGGGGGGGGGGAGCTTACGCAGAATGGTGGCTTAGGGTACCCAGCCTCCCTGGAGCAGGGCCGGGGGACGTGGATGAGGAATTCTAGCACTTGGAGGGAGGGGGGGGGGCGTTCGTGGCTCCTCTCTGAACTATCATTATTCTGTCAATGGCTCCTGAGATGCTGGGGGGCCACCCACAGCCAGAGAGGGGGGGATTCCCCCCACACACACAGCTCCTGCAGCCCGTGGGCCCGAGCCCATCTCGTTTGCTGCCCCTTCCCCGAGCTTCTCGCCCACTCCGGCCCTGTCCGGCTGTGGGTTATTCCCCCAGGCTGGAGCTGCCCACGAGCCTCCACTCTCCAGGCCCCTCTGGCTCATCCCCCGGTGCTGTGACGGCGGGAAGGGGCCGTCTGCATGTCCTTCGCTGATGGGCTGCTGCGGCCAGCCAGCACCCAAGGCAGGAGCACCCTCCACCCCTCCTGCCTGGCACCCAGGGCCAGCCCCAGAGCAGACGCGTGGGGGGGAGATGCCGTCATGGAGCCCCTGGGGCGTGGGGGATGAGCTCCCCTACAGCTCCAATTCACCCAGTAGGGCAGCCAGGAGCCTCCCTCATCCCTCCCCCGGTGTGGGGCAAACAGCATCCCCTGACGGAGCATCGTGGGCTGGTCCGTCCCAGCCCGGCCACTAGCCACGCAGCCGGCCAGGCCCTGCAACCAGAGCCCAGCGCCCGGCTCCCGCTGCACCCACTGTCCCTGTTCCCATGGGCGTGTGTGACGAACTGGGACTGTTCTGACTGTGGTCTGTGAATGCTGACAGGGGAGTGTGGCTAGGACAGTCTGCATTGGGGATGGGAGACTGACCCACGGAGAATACCTGAGCAGGTAACATGAGAACCCAGGAAGGGGTGGAGGCCAGGTGACACCTTTGCCCGGGAAACTGAACAAAGGCTGTGGGAGGGGTCGCTGAAGGAAGGGTTTCAGGAGCTGACTGGTGGAATGGCTGGGAGGCAGACGGGGCTCTGACCTCCCAAGGGGGCTGTGGTGCCCTGGGAGCCCAAGATGGACGTAACTGGGGGGGATCCTGTTGTCTGTGCCTGCAAGACCTGTCTTGGACTGTGTTCCTGTCGTTTAAATAAACCACCTGCTTTACTGGCTGGCTGAGAGTCATGGTAAATTGCAGGAAGCCGGGGGTGCAGGGCCTTGTGTCCCCCCACACTCCATGACAACTGGTGGCAGCGTTGGGATCTACTGCACCCCGTGGACGGCGCTTCCTGCAGTAAATGACTGGGGAGCAGTAAAACGAAGGGGGATCGACGGGGACCAGGTGGGCTGAAGAGGCAGAGAGAGACGGTTCAGGGGGCGATTAACCCCTGGGAGTGTGTGACCAGAGAGAAGGACTGTTGCAGTAACAGGGTCCCCTGGGGGATCGCAGCGAGCGGTCCTGGGGCGGAGGAGTCTGCAGCTCGACCCTGGCAGAGAGGTGGTGGCAAAGTACCACCTGCTAAGGAGGGAGGAGAGCTCCAGGCCAGCTCCTCTGGGGGGCTGGATGCTCCAGACTCAGGGTTTTCGGTTTACAGGGTGGGTGCGGGGCTCTCTCTCCGGAGAGAGTACCTTGTTCCCCTGGAGGTGGATGGGAGGAAGGTCAATGGATACTGGGATACGGGCGCAGAGGTGGTGCTGGCCCGGCCCGAGGTGGTGGCCCCAGATCAGATGGTGCCCAACACCTACCTGACCCTGACGGGGATGGGTGGGACCCCATTCAAGGTACCTGTGGTGAGGGTACACCTGAAGTGGGGGGTCAAGGAGGGCCCCAAGGACGTGGGGGTACACCCATATTTGCCCACTGAGGTGTTGATGGGGGGGACCTGGAGGACTGGCCAAGCAACCCCCAGGGTGCCCTGGTTGTGACCCGCAGTCAGAGCCGGCGAGGGGCACTGCGCCCTGACCTTGTGGAGGGTGCCTTGCCCGAGGTGCAGGACCCTAACCTGGTGGGGAGGGAACACCCAGGGACATGACTCAGGGAGGCTGCGGCTTCAGACCCAGCCGGCGAGAAAGAGCAGGTGGCCATCCCTGTCCCAGCTGCTGAGTTCCAGGCCGAGATGCAGAAAGATCCCTCCTTGCGGAAGATAAGGGACCTGGCCGACCTCAGTGCGGTACAGACCATGAGGATAGGTGGCCGGAAAAGGTTCCTGTGGGAGAAGGGGTTCCTGTACCGAGAATGGGCTCCCCCAGGGAAAATGGAGTCAGGGGGGATCAGGAGGCAACTGGTGGTACCCCAGAAGTATCGCCGCCAGCTGCTGTGCCGGGCCCATGACATTCCCCTCTCAGGGCACCAGGGAACCTGGCGTACCCAGCAGAGGCTGCTACGGAGCTTTTACTGGCCTGGGGTCTTTGCTACTGTCCGACAGTACTGCGGATCCTGTGACCCCTGTCAGAGGGGGAGGAAGGCGTGGGACAAGGGGAAAACGGCTTTAGGACCCTTGCCCATCATAGAGGAGCCTTTACAGAGGGTGGCCAAGGTTAAAAGGAACAGACTAACACAGCTGCTACTCTGAAAGGTTAAAAGGGGGGCTCTGAACCAAGAGAGCCCGAATCACCAACCTCCAGACTGGAGCGCTGGGAGAAGACCACAGCCCAGTTGGAACCCCAGAGGTATGGGGGTGGGAAAAGGGCACAGGCCGCATAAACCTTCCCACATGTGAACTACGAGTGCCATCGAGCAACCCTGACCTAAGGCGGGGGCGTGAAACTGGAAGGGCCTGGTGTAATTCTCACCAAGGAATGGCAGGGATGCTGGGGCATCCACGGGAACGGGGGTAGGTTCGAACTTCCCCAGGTCACTGGCTAAAGTGACCCCGCTCAGTTCGGTCTTGAAGGGGGAAGAGATGTGACGAACTGGGACTGTTCTTACTGTGGTCTGTGAATGCTGACAGGGGAGTGTGGCTAGGATAGTCTGCATTGGGGGATGAGAGACTGACCGAGGGAGAATACCTGAGCATGTAAGGTGAGAACCCAGGAAGGGGTTAGAGGCCAGGTGACACCTTTCCCTGGAAAACTGAACAAAGGCTGTGGGAGGGGTCGCTGAAGGGAGAGTGTCACGGAGTATTGGGGAACTCAGGGCCCTGCACCCCCGGCTTCCTGCGATTCACCATGACTCTCAGCCAGCCAGTAAAGCAGAAGGTTTATTTGGATGACAGGAACACAGTCCAAGACAGGTCTTGCAGGCACAGACAACAGGGCCCCCCTCAGTTAGGTCCAGCTTGGGGTCCCAGGGCATCCCAGCCCCCCCCTTTGGGGGGTCAGAGCCATCTCTGCCTCCCAGCCATCTCTCCAGCCTCCTTCCAGCCTGCTTCCAGCACTCTGCCTTCAGCGACCCCTCCCACAGCCTTTGTTCAGTTTCCCGGGCCCCGGAGTCATCTGACCTCCAACCCCCTCCTGGGTTCTCATGTTACAAGCTCAGGTATGTTCCCTTGGGCCGGCTCCCATCCCCCGATGCAGACCATCCTAGTCACACTCCCCTGTCAGCATTCACACACCCCAGCAAGAACAGTCCCAGTTCGTCACATCTCTCCCCCCTTCGAGACCGAACTGAGCAGGGTCACTTTAGCCAGTGACCCGGGGAAGTTCGAACCTACCCCCGTTCCCATGGATGCCCCCGCATCCCTCCAGTTCCTTGGTGAGAATTACACCAGGCCCCTTCCGTTCCACGCCCCCCCTTAGGTCGGGGGTGCTTGATGGCACTCGCAGTTCGCATGTGGGAAGGTTTATGCGGCCTGTGCCCTTTTCCCACCCCCATACCTCTGGGGTTCCAACTGGGCTGTGGTCTTCTCCCAGCGCTCCAGTCTGGAGGTCTGTGCTTTGGGCTCTCTTGGTTTAGAGCCGCCCTTTTAACCTTGGCACCCTCTGGAAAGGATCCTTTATGCTGGGCAAGGGTCCTAAAGCTCTTTTCCCCTTGTCCCAGGCCTTCCTCCCCCTCTGACAGGGGTCACAGGATCCGCAGTACTGTCGGACAGTAACAAAGACCCCAGGCCAGTAAAAGCTCCGTAGCAGCCTCTGCTGGGTACGCCAGGTTCCCTGGTGCCCTGAGAGGGGAATGTCATGGGCCCGGCACAGTAGCTGGCGGCGATACTTCTGGGGTACCACCAGCTGCCTCCTGATCCCCCCTGACTCCATTTTCCCTGGGGGAGCCCATTCTCGGTACAGGAACCCCTTCTCCCACAGGAACCTTTTCCGGCCACCTCGTTCCATGGTCTGTACCGCATTGAGGTCGGCCAGGTCCCTTATCTTCCGCAAGGAGGGGTCTCTCTGTAACTCGGCCTGGAACTCAGCAGCTGGGACAGGGATGGCCACCTGCTCTTTCTCGCCCGCTGGGTCCGAAGCTGCAGCCTCCCTGAGCCGCGTCCCTGGGCGTTCCCTCCCCACCAGGTTAGGGTCCTGCGCCTCAGGCAAGGCACCCCCCCCAAGGCCAGGGCGCAGGGCCCCTCGCCGGCTCTGACTGCGGGTCACAACCAGTGCCTTTTGGGGGTTGCTTGGCCAGTTCTCCAGGTCCCCCCCCATCAATACCTCAGTGGGCAGATACGGGTGTACCCCCACATCCTTGGGGCCCTCCTTGGCCCCCCACTTCAGGTGTACCCTTGCCACGGGCACTTTGACTGGTGTTCCGCCCACCCCCGTCAGGGTCAGGTAGGAGTTGGGCACCACCTGATCTGGGGCCACCACCTCGGGCCGGGCCAGCGTCACCTCTGCGCCCGTATCCCAGTATCCATTGACCTTCCTCCCATCCACCTCCAGGGGAACAAGGTACTCTCTCCGGAGGGACAGCCCCGCGCCCACCGTATAAACCAAAAACCCTGAGTCTGGGGCATCCAGCCCCCTAGAGGAGCTGGCCTGGGGCCCTTCTCTCTCTTGAGCAGTTGATAAGCTGCCAGCCCCTCTTGCGTGAGAAGCCTGCCCCTCGTCCGTCTGGGCCTCTACCAAGTTAACCCTATGCGGGTTCGGTCTGCTCAGTCTGTCCTTGAGCTTGGGGCACTGGGCCCGAACGTGGCCTCTTCGGCCGCAGTAATAGCAGCTCATGTCCTGTGGGTCCCCTCGAGCCGGTCGGTTGTCCCTGACGCTGGGCATTCCCCGTGGGAGGGGATTCCCCATATTCCCTCTTTGGGAGGTCCCAGGGTGACTCTCTCTCTGCATCACGGCGGGCCTGTTCCTTTGGGGCTCCTCCCTGCCACCCCCTGACCGGCTCTTTACAAACTCATCAGCCAGCTGCCCGGCGTGTCGCGGGTTCTCTGGCTTTCTGTCCACCAACCACAGCCTCAGGTCGGATGGGCACCGCTCATACAGTTGCTCCAGTACCAGCAGTTTAATCAGGTCCTCCTTCGTCTGGGCCCCACCAGCCCACTTGCTGGCGTATCTTTCCATGCGGACGGCTAGTTGCAGATATGAGATCTCAGGGGTTTTATCTTGACTCCGGAACCTTCCCCGGTACATCTCAGGAGTCAGCCCAAACTCACGTAGCAGGGCCTTTTTGAATAGTTCGTAGTCCCCTTTCTCTGCCTCTCCCAGTTGGCGGTACAATGCCACGGATTTGGGGTCCAGTAAGGGGGTAAGGACCCGGAGTCTGTCCGCGGGATCAACCCGGTGCAGCTCGCAGGCCGTCTCAAAGGCCTCCAGGAAGTCATCCATGTCCTCCCCCTCCTTGTATGGGGCCATGATGCACTTATCAAAGCTCCGTGCAGTCCTGGGTCCCCCCTCACTCACCGCAGCCGGGGGTTCGCTGCCCCTCAGTCTCGCCAGTTCCAGTTCATGCTGACGCTGTCTCTCATTCTCCTGTCTCTGTCTCTCTTCATGCTGTCTTTGTCTCTCTTTCTCCTCCCGTTCATGCTGACGCTGTCTCTCTTCATGCTGTCTCTGTTGTTCACGATCCTCCAGCTCCCTCAGTTTTAGCTCTTTCTCCCATTCCAGCCAATTCCGCTCCCCGGATGCCGAACGTTGCCGGGAGGATCCTCTGCTGGCCGGCGGGCTTCGCCGGGGGGACCCCCTGCTGGCCGGGGGGATCACGGCGCCTTCGGTATTTGCTGGGCTCCTCCCCACCCTTCCCCTAGGCATAGGAAGGAGGGGTCTCGGGAAGCCCTCAGCAGCCGGCTGACCACTCCCAGCTGGGACAGACACTGGTGCCTGCGCTGCATTTGCCAGGCTGCTTCCCTGAGACACAGGGATCAGTTCATTCGCGCGATCTTCCGCCTCCAGCTGGGCGATGAGCTGTTCTTTGGTGAGCCTCCCAATGCGCAGCCGCCTCTGCTTGCACAGCTCCACCAGGTCGCTCTTAAGCCGCTTGGCATACATCTTCCTGCTGGCCACTCACCGGCCTGTGTGCTCACAGCTCCCCACAGTTTGCAGGGGGCCCCCTAGTGTGCCAGCCCTTCTCGAGGTCACCACCTCTCTGCCAGGGTCGAGCTGCAGACTCCTCCGCCCCTGGGACCACTCGCTGTGATCCCACGGGGGACCCTGTTACTGCAAAAGTCCTTCTCGCTGGTCACACACTCCCAGGGGTAATAACCGTCTCTCTCCCACTCTTCAGCAGGCCTGGTCCCCGTCAATCCCCCTTCGTTTTACTGCTCCCCAGTCACTTACTGCAGGAAGCGCCGTCCACGGGGTGCAGTAGATCCCACCGCTGCCACCAGTTGTCACGGAGTATTGGGGAACTCAGGGCCCTGCACCCCCGGCTTCCTGCGATTCACCATGACTCTCAGCCAGCCAGTAAAGCAGAAGGTTTATTTGGATGACAGGAACACAGTCCAAGACAGGTCTTGCAGGCACAGACAACAGGGCCCCCCTCAGTTAGGTCCAGCTTGGGGTCCCAGGGCATCCCAGCCCCCCCCTTTGGGGGGTCAGAGCCATCTCTGCCTCCCAGCCATCTCTCCAGCCTCCTTCCAGCCTGCTTCCAGCACTCTGCCTTCAGCGACCCCTCCCACAGCCTTTGTTCAGTTTCCCGGGCCCCGGAGTCATCTGACCTCCAACCCCCTCCTGGGTTCTCATGTTACAAGCTCAGGTATGTTCCCTTGGGCCGGCTCCCATCCCCCGATGCAGACCATCCTAGTCACACTCCCCTGTCAGCATTCACACACCCCAGCAAGAACAGTCCCAGTTCGTCACAGAGAGTTTCAGAGCTGGCTGGTGGAATGGCTGGGAGGCAGACGGGGCTCTGACCTCCCAAGGGGGCTGGGGTGCCCTGAGACCCCAAGATGGACCCAACTGAGAGGGGTCCTGTTGTCTGTGCCTGCAAGACCTGTCTTGGACTGTGTTCCTGTCGTCTAAATAAACCTTCTGCTTTCCTGGCTGGCTGAGAGTCATGGTGAATCGCAGGAAGCCGGGGGTGCAGGGCCTTGTGTCCCCCCCACTCCGTGACAGTGTGTTCAACCCTCGCCCTTGTGACAATGCGGTTCTGGCGGAACCCAACTGAGAGCACCAACTCAGGACAAATTGCTAAAACAGGGCAGTTACAGCCCAAGGCTGGGGTTTTTCCACCTCTAAGGCAAACCAAACCAGCCAGACTAAGACTTCGGTCTCATCCCACTGGCTAACCGCAAGTCTCACAAGCAATCTCCTTAGACACTCCAGTTTCCCAGTATTACCACCAGTGCCACTCGTTATGGGGACAAATGGTTATGAAAACCAATACCCCAGTAAAAGAAAAAGGTTCTCCTGATCCCAAAGGACCAAGCCCCAGACCCAGGTCAATATACAAATTAGATCTTACCCACAAATCACGCTGTTGCCAATCCTTTAGAATCTAAAATCTAAAGGTTTATTCATAAAAGGAAAAAGATAGATATGAGAGTTAGAATTGGTTAAATGGAATCAATTACATACAGTAATGGCAAAGTTCTTGGTTCAGGCTTGCAGCAGCGATGGAATAAACTGCAGGTTCAAATCAAGTCTCTGGAATACATCCCCCGCTGGGATGGGTCCTCAGTCCTTTGTTCAGAGCTTCAGTTTGTAGCAAAGTTCCTCCAGAGGTAAGAAGCAGGATTGAAGACCAGATGGAGATCAGGCATCAGCCTTATATAGTCTTTTCCAGATGTAAGATCACCTCTTTGTTCTTACTGTGGAAAATTACAGCAAAATGGAGTCTGGAGTCACATGGGCCAGTCCCTGCATACTTTGCTGAGTTACAAGGTGTATCTGCCTTCTCTCAATGGGTCCATTGTATAGCTGATGGTCCTTAATGGGCCATCAAGCAGGCTAGGCAGAGCTAATCTCAGTTTGTCTGGGATGTCACCCAGAAGCATAGCATAAGTTTGCCATACAGACAGTATAGAGCCAATATTCATAACTTCAACTACAAAACTGATACACACATATAGACAGCATAATCATAACCAGTAAACCATAACCTTGTCCTAGACACCCCATTTGACCCCCTTTATACAAGATTTGGTGCCACTACAGGACCTTGGTTGCAACAATGATCTATATGGTCCCAGTTTATGTCAATAACATCACAGCCCTGAAAGGGGCTGCAGGGACAGTGCGTGTCCTTTGATCAGTTCTACACGTGCTGCCTTCCAGCGGTATCCAGCGGCCCTTGTTCTTGACTTGTGAGGAGGTGAACAGCAGGGGCTGAGCTGCCATCTCTCCAGTCCTGAGCTTTGTCACCTCTCCAGGCCCTTGTCATCCCCATCCTGGAAACGCAGGGCTGGAAGGGACCTCACTCGGCCGGACTCAGTGTTACCTCCTAGACCACCCCTCACCGGGCTTTGTCTGACCTGCTCTTAAACACCTCCAGGGCGTTGGCTCATTCCACAGCCTCCCTGGGCAATTTCGTCCGGTGCTTCACCACCCTGACAGGAAGTGTCTCCTACTGTCCGACCTAAACCGCCCCTGCTGCAGTGTAAGCCCACTGCGCCTTGTCCCGTCCTCCGTGGCTAAGGAGAACAATTGATCACCCTCCTTTATAACAACCTTTTACATACCTGAAAACTGTTCTCATGTCCCGTTTCAGTCTTCTCTTCTCCAGGCTGAACAACCCCAACGTTTTCAGCCTTCCCTCATAGCTCATGTTCTCTAGACCTTTCATCATTTTTGTTGCTCTTCTCTGGACTCTCTCTAGTTGGTTCACATCTTTCCTGAAATGTGGCGCCTAGAACTGGACACAATACTCCAGCTGGGGCGTAGTCAGTGCAGAGTAGAGCAGAAGAATGACTTCTCGTGTCTTGCTCACAACACTCCTGCTAATACAGCCCAGAATGACGTTCGCTTTTTTTGCAGCAGCGTTACACTGTTTGCTCATATTTGGCTTGTGATCCACCCCCAGATCCCTTTCTGCCTCGCTCCTTCCTAGGCCGTCATTGACGGTCTTGTATTAGTGCAACTGATGGTTCCCTCCCAAGTGCAGCACTTTGCATTTCTCCTGGTTGAATTTCATCTCGGAATTGGCTGTGCCCTTCCTGCACTGCCCAGAACTGCACAGCATGCCCCAGCGCAGGGCGGCCTGTGGGTTTAAAGGGGGGCCCTAGACTGTTCTCAGATTATTCTCCAGCCTGTCCCTTAAGCAGCCTGAGTGCGTTACTTTGCATTTGTCAAACCTGAATCCCCCTGTGCCTGGCAGTGCACTGCCCTTTCCCCTCCCGGGGCAGATCCCTCCCGGGCTCCTCTGGGCTCGGCTCCCCTCAATCGCTTCGTGCCAGCTGCAGATTCACACCCTGCACCAGCGCCAAACTCTGAGCTCAAATCACTTCCCTGCTCCTCTCGAGACTCCCCTGTTCATGCATCCCAGGGTCGCTTTAGCGCTTGGTCCAGCTTCCCCCTGGGAACTCCTGTTCTGCTGATCATCCACCACGACCCCAAAGCTTTGTCGGCGTTGCTGCAGCCAGGACAGAGCCCCAGCCGGTACGTACGGCCTGCGGGCTCTGGGCCTAGGGGTACACGCTTACGTCCAGCTCTCCTAAAACGTACATTGTTGCCTTGCACCCAGCTTACCAAGCGATGCAGATCGCCCCGCGTCAGCGACCTGCCTCTTCCTTATTTACCCCCTCACACACACCTTTTGTGTCATCTCAGACGTTATCAGGGACCATTGTATGTTTTCTTGCAGGCTATTGAGAATAGTGTTAAATAGCACAGGGCCAAGCACCGATCCCTGCGGGAAACACGGCCACCCAATGAGCCCGCCTACAGTTACATCTGGAGCCCCATCAGTCCCTGTTACTCCATTTAATGTGCGCCATCTTGATTTTATGTCTGTCTAGTTTTTTAATAAAAATCTCATGCCTTACAGAAGTCTAATTAATTATATTCTATCACCACTATTACCTTCATCAACAAAACTGGTAATCTCATCAAAACAAGATACCGAGTTCATTTGACAGGATCTATTTGCCATAAACCCATGTTGGTTGACATCCGTTATATTACCTTCGAGTCCCCTCTCAGCCATTCCACTATCTTGCTTGGCATTGATATCAGGCTGACAGGCCTATAACTACCCAGGTCATCCCATTTACCCTTTTAAAACATCGGCACAACATTCGCTTTCTTCCGGTCTTCTGGAACGTCCCTGGTGCTCCCAATGCTATTGAAAATCAACATGAATGGTCCAGGGAGCTCCTCAGCCAACTCTTTTAAAACTCTCGGGTGCAAGTTAACTGGACCTGCTGATTTAAAAATGTCTCACTTTAGTAGCTGCTGTTTAACACCCTCCAGAGATACCAGTGAAACGCAAAGAGCGTTATCATATATGACTCTATCCGTTTTTCCCCCAATACAGAACGGAAATATTTACTGAACATTTCTGCCTTTTCTCAAAACTATGGATAATTCTACCATTTCCATCTAGTCATGGACCAATTCCATTGTTAAGATTCTTTTTATTCTTAATAGATTTTTTAAAATTCCTTCTTATTGTCTTTAATTCTGATAGCCATAGATTTCTCCTTGTGTCCCTTGGCTTCCCTTATCACTTTTCTTCAATTCCTAACTTCTGGTTTATATTCATTACTATCAACCTCCCATTTCTTCCATTTGTTATTTATTTATTTATTTTTATAGCCATTTCTGTTATCAGCCAGTTCTCCTCCATCTGCTATTTCACTGACAGGTGCAGAGAGCCCTAACAGACTAATGAGGTGTGATTTCTCTCTGCATAGATGCTAGGACATCTTATTTACCCAGCTGCCTTCGAACGCTCTCTTCAGTGATTTCTTCCGACCGATTTTCTGGCTACCAAAGTCAGGCTCATGGCTCTGGACTTGCCTGGGTCACCGTTTTAAAGACGGATCCTACATTCCTCCGCTCCCGTCCCGTGCTATGGGCACCGCGAGTACTGGGAGCTGAGCCTCTGGTGTCTCCCGCTCCCGCAGGACTCCTGGGTGCCCCCGACGATCCTGACCCAGTCGTTGCTCTGGGTTATCGCTGAGCCAGAACCTTCCTTCTGCCTCCTCAGCTCTGCCGCTGCCTCCGTCCGCCCAGCACCTGGCGGGAAGGAAAAGCTTCGCTGCTCTGCAATGTCCGTGGTGCAGCAGGTGGGCTGGACCCAGCCAGTGGAGCCGGGGGCCCCAAGCGGCTCACGCTGCTGCGTTGCGGGGCAGGGAGCCGGGCTGGGACGGGGTGAGGGAGCCAGACTGCACCACCGATGAACTGACTCCCTCCGCCTGGCGTGTGTGACTTGAGGGATGAAAGGAGCGATTGACCTTTGGCTCCTGCCTCTTCACCCCTGGCCTCCCCGCCCGGCTCCCTTTGAAAGGTCACGATTAAGTACCAGTAAATCTGCGCTGGGGCCGAGGGCGACGGGACAGGGATTAACTGCTGCTGCACTTGGGCAAAGAGGCAGAGACAAATGGGCCTTTCCGAGGGCGGCACGGCCGTGGCCACCGAGGCGAGGAGACGCTCCGAGCTGCTGGTAGCCGGATTGTGGGGCGCAGGGGCCCCTGCTCCAGGGGGCCCAGAGACTCCGGCAAGGCGAGACCCATGGGCACAGAGCAGCAGGTCTCCGTCTCGCTCTCCCGCACGCCCCCCGCCAGCTCCCGGCTCCAAGGGACACGGGAGAGCCCAGATGCTGGGAGCGGGTGGTGTCCTCCCCCGCGAGGATCTCAAAGCACCAGCCAGACACAGAGTGTAGCGGGGTGGTCACCCCGCTCTGGTCCAGAGGGGTTAAAAACAGCCCGGGGGCGGGGGGGCGGTGGAGAAAGCAGCTTTTAGGCTGAGCTGATCGGGGGAAGTGGCTGCCGCGGGGGCCACGCCCCAAACAGCCTCAGCTGGCCCTATAAAGGCAGGGAGCCAGGCACAGCCGGGGAGTCTCTCTCTGCTTGTTGAGGGAGGAGGGCCTGGCTGCTCAGACACGGGGAAAGGTACCTAGAGTGGAGCAGGGCTGGGGAGCCCTGGCCTGGAGAACCCCCAGGCTGCGGCCTTGCTAAAGGCCAGGACAGGTACTGGGGCTACAGAGGGGTATCCTGGGGTAGGCAAAGACAGCAGGTCCAAACCCCCCTTTGCCAGTGATGAATGGCGTGGACACTGCAGTCCGCCCCAGGGAGCGGGGGCTGGATGGGGACTGGCAGTAGCCATATTCTGAGGCAAAGTGGGGATAGTGGGTGGGGGTTCCCCTGGGAGGGGGAGACCCAGAATTGCAGGGGTACTGCTGGGGGGGGCAGCACCCAGTTACGGGGGCACCAAGGTCCGGTCGGTCCAGCAGTGACGGCGAGACACCGGGCTGAAGAGGGCGCTCCGGAAGCTGGAGAGCTAATTCCCGGAAGTAACCAGCCGAGGCGCCGCAGGGGTGAGTCTGCGCCAACTTCCACAGACACCGCCCGGAGCAGCTCCCTGGGGCAGAGCGTCCTGAGGGCCCGGGGACAGCCCATGGCTGGGGCCAGCGCAGACATGTCAGCCTGGAGCGAAAGCACCGACATTTAACGGGGGGGGGTGAACCCCGGGAACAGCTCCCCAGAGGGTGCGGCGAAGGCTCCCCCACGGGCCACTGCCAGGAGTCCCCGGGATCTCGCAGGAGCTCAGCCGGGCCCAGCTGGGGACTCGGCTCCGGTCACACGGCACGTCTAAGCGAAATGCTGCGCGATGCAGTGCTTTACTGGAGCCGCTCTCCCGCCGACACGGGGGTCAGGCCAGTGGACTAGTCACCCCCTGAGTGACGTCCTTGTACCGATACGGGGCTGCAGCGTAGGCCGGAGCGCAGGAAACCAGTATCAGTGCCCGGCACAGCAGCCAGGGTCCTGACGCCCCGTGCTGCTCTAACCACTAGCCCCCGCTGCTTCTCCTAGAGCCCTCGAAGAGCCAGGTCTGGTGCTGCTCCGAGGTCTGTGCCCCGTCCTGGCCCCGCTGGGCTGAGGCGAATCCCTTTCTGGGCAGTGGCAGGGACTGTCTGAGGCTCCGGGAGCTGTAATTACTGGGGGGGGGGAGGCTAGAAGGCTGATCCTGGGGGGCCGATATTTCACTGCAATCACGTCCCCGCCGAGGAGCGGGGTTAATAAAGTTTCCAGGAACGAAATGATTTCTTGCCTTGCACTCTCAGCAATAAAAGCAGACAGCTCCCTCCCCCCAGCCCTGGGCCAGGCCAGAGCCACATGGAGCCAGGGACGCCAGCGCTCAGGTGGACAGGAGCCTGTGCCCGCTGCTCACCCCGTGGGCATGCCCAGCGCGGCCTCACGCTGTCCGCTGGCACCAAGACTCGGGGGGGACGGCGCAGCCGCTCCACCAACCCTCATGCCCAGCACACACACCCCTGCCTGCAGCCCCTGGCAGCGCTCCCTGCCCTCAGCCAGGCCTGGGGCCCATCCCTGCGTGTGTGTGGAGAGTGTCTGGGACACTGCAGTAGTGCCACAGACACACCCACACTGACAAATTCATCGCTGGACACCAGTCTGTCCCCCTGGGTCCGTGCAGCTGAGATGGGGGTTGGCTTCGAACCCCGTGGCTGGTCAGTGGCTGCCGGCAGTCATCTCCCCGGTCATTTCTGTCACCCCTGCCATAGGGTAATATTCGGTTTTTACTTTGTGACTGTGACCCCGTGGGAGGGCTGCTATCCCGTCCAGCCTCTCAGCCTGAAGGGGCCATTGTGGGACAGCACAACACACAGACTCTGTTAATTGCCCCTTGGACCCACAGAAAGGGCTTGTTCGAATTGTGGCCGAAGGAAATCAAACAGCTGACGAGACCCCCAGGGCCGACCGGGCTTGGCCCTAAGACATTCAGAGCTGACGGAATTACAGCTCTGTCACCGTTCAAAGCCAGGGCCGGTAACTCAGCGCTGTGCCCAGGTTCCCTGCCCCAGGCCTGGCTGCAAGCGCTGCCCTGCTGGGAGGGCTGAGGTGCTCATTGACCGGGCTCTCGGCTCTGGGGCCAGCGCTCGCTCTGTCCCGCCGGGCAGGGGGACGGGAGCGGACTCCGGAGTCAGACTGGTGCAGGCTTCAGGCGCTCACACGTCTCCCTGGGTTGGTGCAATCTGAACCGAGACCATCCCACCAGCCTGGGGTGTCTGTGAGCTAGGCACCCACGTGGTGCCAGGGTGACAGGGGCTGTGTTTGGGGGAGGGGTGGGTGGATGGATGGATGGGGAGAGGGCTCTGTCTGAGAATGGGTGGGTGGGTAGGGTGTGTGTCGGGGGTGGGAGGTGTGGGGGGGTGTGTCTGTGACAGGATGGATGGGGAGGGCATCAGGGGGTGTATCTGGGGGGTGGGGGTGACAGAATGGATAGGTGGGTAGGGGTGTGTCTGGGGTTAGGGGTGTGATAGGATGGACGGCCAGGTGTGTGTGTGTGTGGGGGGGGTGACAGGATGAATGGGTTGGTGAGGGTGTGTCTGGGGGCGGGGGAGTGTTTGGGGAATGGATGGGTGGGTAGGGGTCTGTCTGGGGGTGGGGGTGTGATGGGATGGATGGGTAGGTGTGGGAGGTAGGAGTGTGTCTGGGGGTGGGTAGGTGTGTGGGGGTGGGAGGTGCCTGGCGGCGGGCCCAGGGAACGTCGGACAGGTGGGTAGAGGTGTGTCTGGCAGTGGGTAGGTGTGTGGGGGTGGGGGGGCGAGTGGGTAGGTGTGGGGGATGAAGGTGGGGGTAGGTGTCGGGGTGGGTGTGTGGGTAGGTAGGTGTGTGGGATGGGTCTGAGGAACGGACAGGTGGGTAGGGATGTGTCAGGGGAGGTAGTTGTGTAGGGGTGGGGGACGGGGTGGGCAGGTGTGTGTGGGTGGGTCTTGGGAACAGACAGGTGTGTGGGGGTGGGTAGATGTGTGGAGGTGGGTCTGGGGAACAGATGGTGTGTGGGGGTTGGGGTGGGGGTGGGTAGATGCATGGGGTAGATGTATGGGGGTGGATCTTGGGAACAGACAGGTGTGTGGAGGTGGGCCTGGGGAACAGACAGGTGTTTTGGGATGGAGTGGGTAGGTGTGTGGGGGCAGGGTGGGGGTGGGTAGATGTGTGGGGGTGGGTCTGGGGAACAGATGGGTGGGTAGTTGTGTGGGGGTGGGCCCGGGGGACTTACAGGTGGCTAGGGATGTGTCACGGTGGATAGGTGTGTGGGGGGGTGGGAGTGGGTAGATGTGTGGGGGTGGGTCTGGGGAACAGAGGGGTGGGTAGGTAGGTGTGTGGGGGGGTTGGGGTGGAGGTGGGCAGGTGTCTGGGGGTAAGCCCGGGGAACAGATGGGTAGGTAGGGGTGTGTCGGGGGGGAGGTAGGTGTGTGGGGGTCAGGGTGGGGGTGGGTAGATGTGTGGGGGTGGGTCTGAGGAACAGACGGGTGGGTAGAGATGGGTAGATGTGTGGGGGTGGGCCCGGTGAACAGATGGGTGGGTAGTTGTGTGGAGGTGGGCCCGGGGAAACTTACAGGTGGCTACGGATGTGTCGCGGTGGATAGGTGTTTGTGTGGGGGGGTGGGAGTGGGTAGGTGTGTGGGGGTGGGCCCAGGGAACAGACGGGTGGGTAGGTAGGTGTGTGAGGGGGTTGGGGGTGGAGGTGGGTAGGTGTCTGGGGGTAGGCCCGGGGAACAGATGGGTAGGTAGGGGTGTGTCGGGGGTAGGTAGGTATGTGGGGGTGGGGTGAGTAGGTGTGTCACAGAGTGTGGGGGAGTCAGGGCCCGGCACCCCCCACTTCCTGCGATTCACAGGGACTCTCAGTCAGCCAGTAAAGCAGAAGGTTTATTCAGACGACAGGAACACAGTCCAAGACAGGTCTTGCAGGTACAGACAACAGGACTCCCCAGTCAGGTCCATCTTGGGGGGGCCCCAGGGAGGCCAGACCCCATCTGGGCTCCCCTCCATTTCCCCAGCCAGCTGCAAACTGAAACTCCCGCCGCCCCCTCCCCAGCCTTTGTCCACTTCCCGGGCAGAGGTGTCCACCTGGCCCCACCCCGCTCCTGGTTCTCAGGTTACCTGCTCAGGTAACTTCCCTCCAGGCCCGTCTCCCATCCCCCAATGCAGCCCCCCAACCAAACTCCCCTGCAACCTTCCCCGGCCAACACTCCCCGCTCAGCATTCAAAGACCACCTTGAGAACAGTCCCACTTTGTCACAAGGGGTGTGTGTGTGGGGGGGGGGCAGGTGTCCTTGGCTGCGGGGGGTGGGGGCGGAGGGGGCAGTTACCCTGGGCTGCAGGGCAGGGAATGGAGCAGGCCATTCTGCCCAAGGCGGGGCCCAGGCCATTGCTGGGAGTGGGGGGGGCTCAGGGCGGGGAATGGAGCAGTCCTGGCCCCCTGGGGGTGGCCCTTGAGGGCATCTACCCCTCTGCCAAGGGCCCCGGCAGGTGGTGCCTGGACCTCGCGCTGGCCACTGCCCAGGGATTTCCCCTCTGTGAGCAGAGCTGGTGGGATGTGGGGGGGTTCACTGGGCTCCTGCTCTCAGCCCCTCCCCTGGGGCTGGCAGGACGCCCCTGGGACCCAGCCCCCCACCTCCCTCCCCCTGGGTTAGTTCCTCTCACATACACCTGCCCCCCCCCCGTGTTCTGCCGAGCCAGATGGGTTTGGCCCCCATAATGTCCCCCTGGGGGCCCCTCCATCACCCCCCCTCGCTCGAGCCCGAACCCCCTCCCAGCTGTCAGGCTCTGGGGTGGCGGTGCCAGGCCTGGTGGGCACCTCGTCCCAGCCCGCCCCAGCCAGGCCCCGCTCAGGTGAGCTCGGTCAGCGGGCGAAGCTTTCATCGCCGGGTCATTTATCTTCCGTGCGCGACTCAGGCCTGTCAGCAGCTCAGACGAGCCATTTCCTCCGTTCATCACCCCGGAGAGGGGGTGAGCTGCAGTTCCCGGCTCCTCGGGCAGCCTAATGAAATCCGCATGTCTGCCGAGCACAGCCCCAGCGCCCCGGGCCCCGCTCCCGCTCTCGTCTGCCGGGGACACCCAGCGCCCCGGGCCCCGCTCTCGTCTGCCAAGCGCAGCCCCTGGGCCCCGCTCCCGCTCTCGTCTGCCGAGCGCATCCCCAGTGCCCCGGGCCCCCTCCTGCTCTCGTCTGCCGGGGACACCCAGCGCCCCGGGCCCCGCTCCCGCTCTCGTCTGCCGGGGACACCCAGCGCCCCGGGCCCCGCTCTCGTCTGCCAAGCGCAGCCCCTGGGCCCCGCTCCCGCTCTCGTCTGCCGAGCGCAGCCCCAGTGCCCCAGGCCCCCTCCTGCTCTCGTCTGCCGGGGACACCCAGCGCCCCGGGCCCCGCTCCCGCTCTCGTCTGCCGGGGACACCCAGCGCCCCGGGCCCCGCTCCCGCTCTCGTCTGCCAGGGACACCCAGCGCCCCGGGCCCCGCTCTCGTCTGCCGAGCGCAGCCCCAGCGCCCCGGGCCCCGCTCTCATCTGCCGGGGACACCCAGCGCCCCAGGCCCCGCTCTCGTCTGCCGAGCGCCCCGAGCCCCGCTCCTGCCTGCCAGGGACACCGCTAGGAAGAGAACCCAGGAGTGCTAACGCCAACCCCACCCCCAAACACACACTCACTGCGCTAACGCTCTGACCCCTAGACCTGACTCTTCTCCCAGAGCTGACATGGAACCCAGGAGTCCTGACTCTAACCCACCCCCCAGACCCGTCCCCTATGCACGCTGCTCTAACCACTAGACCCCACTCCCCTCTCAAGAGACTCTGAGCCCCTCGGCTCTAACCCCTGGACCCTGGGTCCTGCCCCTGCCACTCTGAGCTCCTCTCACCACCCACACCTGGCTTCTTGCTCCTGCCCCGGGTCCCTGGCAGTTATTCACAATTATCCCAGCGCCCCCAGCAGGGCCAACGAGGAGCAGGCTGGATACCCTGCGACCCAGGCAGGGACGGCTGATTTTCCTCTGCTCCCCGCAGTGCTAAGCTGCCAGCGGGCCCCACCCCAGAGGGGGCAGCCTGGGAGAGGTGGTGGGGCCCTTGAATGAAAGGAGACAGCTCCTGCCCGGCCCCCACAGCACCCCCTGCTGGGAGAGGCACCTCTGCACATGGAGGGCAATCCCTGGGCAGCGGCCAGCGCGAGGCCCAGCACCACCTGCCGGGGCCCTTGCCAGAGGGGTAGATGCCCTCAAGTGCCACCCCCGGGGGGCCAGGACTGCTCCATTCCCCACCCTGAGTCCAGAGCCCCCCACTCCCAGCAATGGCTTGGCCCCCGGCTTGGGCAGAATGGCCCTGGTATCGATCCTCATGTGCGGCATCTGCCCCCCGGCACATGGTACCTGCCCCTCGGCACGTGATACCTGCCTCCCTCAGCCCACGGAACCTGCCCCATAGCCCGCGGCACCTGCCCCCCCGGCACTGGTACCTGTCCCCCGGCACATGGTACCTGCCCCTCGGCACGTGGTACCTGCCTCCCTCAGCCCACGGAACCTGCCCCATAGCCCGCGGCACCTGCCCCCCCGGCACTGGTACCTGTCCCCCGGCACATGGTACCTGCCCCCCAGCCCCCAGCACTGGTACTTGCCCCCCAGCCCGTGGCGCCTGCCCCCCGGCACTGGTACCTGCCCCCTGGCACTGGTACCTGCCCCCCAGCCCCCAGCACTGGTACTTGCCCCCCAGCCCGTGGCGCCTGCCCCCCGGCACTGGTACCTGCCCCCCACAGCTGCCTAGCGCCATGTCCAGGCCTGTGGGCTCAGCCACATGAGGTGATGCAGCTGCAGCACTCAGGCCTGTGAGGGAAGGAACCCCAGAGCACCGGGGCTACCCAGCCTGACCCCCGGCGTCGATATGCTGCCAGGCCCGTGGGCAAACGAGTCCTTTGCCCCAGCCACCAGCGTGGTACACGGAGCCCCTGTCGCCACGGAAACCCCCTTCCCTTGCAGTGGGAAGCATCTGCCCTCCGGCACTGCGGGGCCAGCTACGGGCCGAGGTGGCCGCGCACTCACGCCCGCTGCTCCGGAGGGTACGGAGCCCGTCTAGCCAGCATTGCAGGCCCTGAGCGGGGCGAGGCTCTCGAGGTCCCGTCTGGCCCTGCCAGCTCTGATGTGACTCTCCTGCCGCCTGGCGCCGCTGAGAGCGGAGCTGGGGGCACAGCAGGACAGGGAGGCAGTGGCCTACTAGCTGCCCCCCTTTGCCAGCCTGCAGCCGAGCAGAGGAGCCCGTCCCGTCCCCGGGGGCTCCGCAGGCCGCACTGCCGGCTATTTGCAGACAGGGAAGGAAGCGGCCGTGGTGAGACCGTCCTGCCTGCCCTGTTTCCTGACGCCCCCTTTAGAACTAGCCCAGCCCTGGCTACGGCACAGCTCCTCCGGAGACCCCCGGTCTCAAGGCCCACAACAATGGGGCCCTGCCCTGGGCTGAGGTGTTCGTGGGCAGGGGGTTCCCACGCCCGCTGGCTGGGAATGGCTGGAGGAGCGCCCCCGGGGGACGCTGGGGGAAGTGGCTCAGACGCACTCACCACGCCCGCTCCGAGAGGGACTGCCCGGACTCAGGCCCTGCCAGTGCAGGGGGGGCGGCGCCAGACGGCCTCGGGAGAATGCAGTCTGTGACACTGCCCTTGTCTGTGCTGGGACAGCCCCACAGGCTGGGCTTCCCTGCACCTTGCAATGGGGCCAGGCCTCCCTTCGTCCCTGGAGCGCGTTGGCTCAGCGGGGCAGGGAGCGTCTCACACTGGGGGCCTGCGCAGCAGCTCCTCGGGGAGCCCAGCCCTGGCTAGCCCTGGGGGCCGCGCTCTAGAAGGAAGCTATCGAAGGATGACGGGCACAGGAAGAGACACGCCGGCTCCAGCCTGAAGTCGCTCGGGGAGGAGGCTGCCAACAGCAGAGGGCGCTTTCATCTGGCACACAAAGGGCCGACGGCTGAAAGCCGAAACTGGCCAGATTCCACCTGGAAATATGGGGCACGTTTTAACCAGGGCAGGGGATTAGCCACTTACCCAGAGTGTGGGGAATTCCTTCAGCCCTGTGGTTCTACACACGGGGCCCTGATGGCTGCTGGGTCCCCAGTGTGAGACTCTGCTGGCTGTGAACTAGGAGCCCTCTCATCTCCGCTTTGGGCTGACTGTATGTGCAGTGACCGAGGCTGGGCACAGTGCCTCCCACATTGTAGGATTCTGGCACTAAAGACTGTAACCGAATGGTGCTCAGACCCAAGGGGCAGAGTTAAGGTTCTCTGGGCAGTCTTAACACTGGCACCTCCTGCTGCTGGCTGCCCCCAGGTGGTTTATTTGTGTTGTGCAGGGGTGGCTGAGAAGCCGTGATCGCTCTGCTCAGGCCTGGCTCCACTCACTCTCCTCAGCTGCCCTGAACGTCCTTTAATAGCTCCCTCTTGGGCTGCCCCTGGCCCCACTTGGGCCTAGCCCCACTCGCAGTCTGGGCTAGTGCAGGGTGACTTAACTCCGTGCACAGGATGGAGGGGCTGGTGGGGGGTTTGCCCTACACTAGAGCCAGCATCCCTCCCCGCTCAGGTCCCCGAGACCCTGGCGCCCCGGCCATGCCGATGGACTTTGGCTTGGTGAGTTTGTGATCAGCTCTGCAGGACCCCAGGGTCAGAGAACCGCACTGCAAGGCACCAGGGAAACACTGCTACCAACCCCAGCTCCCCAGCCCCTAGAGAGCCTGGTGCCCCCGCACCCTGTGCATCTCCCCACCAGGGCACTGCAGCCCCAGCTCTCCGCATTGCCACGAGGGTCCCTGCCCCACACGTCTCTCTGCCTCCCCTCCCTTCGGCCTGTCGCCTCCCCCTGTGCTTCCATTTCCCCTCTGTACAAAGGGGTGGCGTGCCCTTCCCCCCAGCACGGGGATTTGAGATCGTTGCCTTGGGATGCCAGGTGTGGTATGGGGTACTAAGGAGGTTGGGCATGCTATGGGGTTGGGGGCTATGGGGATAGGGGATGCAGGGGGATATGTGGTGCTAAGGGAGTAGGGGGAGATGGGGGATGCAGGGGGATATGTGGTGCTAAGGGGGGAGGGGATACGGGGGTATGGAGTGCAGAGGGATGGGGGAGATATGGGCGATATGGGGAGATATGGGGGATAGGGGAGCAGGGGGATACGGAGTGGTATGGGGATGGGGGTGCTATGGGGGATATGTGGTGCTATGGGGTAGGAAGGTGTTATGGGGGATATGTGGTGCTATGGGGTGGGGAGCTATGGGGAGAGCTTTTCTCTGGCTAAGCCGGTCAGTGGAGGTCGCCCCTGAGTGTTTGCGGGTGAGGGGATGCCGGGGGACATGAGGGAGCCTGAGTCACCCAGCTGGGGGGAGACGTCCCCCTGCCACCCACTATCGGGGGAGTGGACAGACCCTCAGCCCCACCCAGAGACCTTGATCTGGGGCACCCCATGGTGCAGATGAAGACTAAGCAAGGCTGGGGGGTCGCTCAGGACTCCAATTCCTCCTGCTCTGGTGCTGCAGCAGGCGAGCGGGGGCTCTGGGGGGGCTGAGCTCTTGGTTGCCCCATGGGTACCATGCAGTGGGGTCAGGGTTTGCCCTGGTGCCCCCTGGCTGCTGCCCTCCAGCCCAGAGGGGGCTGCATCCCTGGGGTGCATGGCTGGTAGTGGGCAAGCACCGTGGGGCCAGGGCAGGGCAGAGGGACCCCCCCACACACTTACACTCTGGCCCTGTATCTCCCATGCCAAGGTCAATGGTCCCTCCCCCTTGGCGGGAGGTGGGGGGGAGGGGAGCTGCCCTGTTTGCTCACAGCCAGCGCCTTTGAAATGCAAATCCCACCACCCCATTTGGCTGGGAGTTTGACCCCGGCCCATTTGGAGGCTGTGCTGGGGGAGGGAGGGGAGGCCTTTTTCTGTGGGAAACCCGGCTGGATTCCTGCTCTCTGTTGCCCCTCAGCCTGTCCCCTGGGCTCTCCGCAGTCACTGGAGCTGAGACCCCCGGCCCTTCCCAGCCGGATCCCCCCCGTCTCCAGCAAGATCTTCCCCGGCTTCAGCCTGCCCTGGGCTCTGCCAGCTCTCCCCTGGGGCACAGACCAGAGGGTGCCCCCTGCTGGCTCAGCCGTGCTTGTCTGTGTGCCATAGGCCCTGTGCTGCCGGAGGCCCTGGCCCCAGGCCCCTCTGGGGACGGGCTGTTTGCTGAACCCCCTGCCCCCGGGGGGGCTGAGCTGAAATAATCACAGGAAACAAGTGCAGTTGTTCATTTCTTCTTCCTCTGGGGACTCTTCTGAGCAATTAGCTCCCAGCCCTGCAGCCCCCCAGCCCTGCCTCTGCTGCACCAGCCCCGGCGGGGGGGGCCGGAGCAGCTGAAAATAACGAGATAATAATCCTCCTCCTCTCCGCTTAATTAAGCAGGGGGTCACCCCGGCACTTGTGCACGCCAGCGAGGGCAGCGCTGTGTTAATGAATAGATCATTTGCCAGTAACACCTCTGCCTGGGACTGCCGGCTGGCCAGACCCCCCTCCCCAGGGCCCTGCGCAGCCAGGAGGGGATGGGTAATTGCGTTACACGCTGGGTTCCCCTGTATCCCCCCTGGCCCAAGGGCTGTGCCAGGTCTGGCGGAGATGGGCCCTGCTTGTGCAGATGCAGCCGCTCCCGGTTGCTCCTTGGTGAGTGCCCCACTTTTCCCTTCCATTGACAGTTTAATTTTGCGCTGAGCTGTTCCCCTTATTAAAGGAAAATTCATTTGCAAGCAATTTCCATGTGCAAACTGCTCTGCATTTCTGAGCCCTGTGTGGGGCTGGGAGCGCCCCTAATTCAATTACTGCCAGGCAGATCTGCGCAGCGCCGGCGTTATTGAGATGGATTCGCTAAATAATATATAAGGGGCAGAAAGCGACACATTGGCATAAGCACATTAAAGCGCTTAGCTGCTTCTTCTCACCCCGCTAATCGCTTTACAGCGTCACAGGGGAGGCACTGCAGAGCGAGCCCACCTCGCACGGGGGCTTCCCCAGCCAAGCAGCTGAGACGGGCCTGAGCCAAACCCTTCTGGCCTGGATCCCTGCTCCCTGCCTGCTCAACGCTGGGTGTGGGCTGGGGTGAGGGCACCAGCTCTGGGGACAAGCACAGGCTGGGGTTACAGGCAGAGGGCACAGGACATGGGATTCAGAGATCCCCAGGCCAGCAGGAGCCATGGTGGTCATCTAGTCTGATCCAGCACAGGCCAGAAACCGGCCCCCCAGTGATTCCAAGAGCAGAGCTTGGCGCAAAACGTCCCGGCTTGACTCCCCTTATTGCCAGGCTGAATTTCTCTAACTTCCACTGCCAGCCCTTGGATCCGGTTCGACCTTTCTCGGCTGGACGGAAGAGCCGAGCCCCTTATTATGTAGGTACCTGTAGACTGGGATCAAGTCACCCCTTAACCTGCTCTTTGTTCAGCTAAACAGATCGAGTCTGTGAGTCTCTCACTACAAGGCAGGTTTCTAACCCTTTCATCATTCTCGTGCCTCTTCTCTGACCCCTCCCCAATTTATCACCATCCTTCTTGAATTTCAGGCCCCAGACCTGGGCACCGGATCCCAGCAGCGGCCGCCCCAGTGCCAGATCCAGAGGGAAAATCACCTCCCTGTTGCTCCTTGAGATTCCTCTGTTCATGCAGGCCAGGCGCACATTCGCTCTTTGGCCCCTGCATCATATTGGGAGCTCATGTTCAACTGATTATTCACCAAATCTCTTTCAGAGTTGCTGCTTCCCAGGATAGAGCCCTAGCCTCTATGTACGGCCTGTGGTCTCTGCTCCTAGGGGTACATGTTTACATCTAGCTGTATTGAAACACATATTGGATGTTTTCACCCACCTTACCAAGCGATCCAGATCGCTCTGCATCGGTGACCTGCCCCTTCATTATTACACACTCACACACACACACACAGCCCGGGGGTGTACACACACACACACACACACACACAGCCCGGGGGTGTACACACACACACACACACACACACACACACACACAGCCCGGGGGTGTACACACATGCATGCACACACACAGCCTGGGGGTGTACACACACACACACACACACACACACACACACACACACACACACACACACACACACACACACACACACACACACACACACACACACAGTCTTTGTGTCATCTGCAAACTTTAGTTTATGTTTTCTTCCAAGTCATTGATAAAATTGTTCAATAGCACAGGGCCAAGAACCAATCCCTGTGGGACCCCACTAGAAATAGACCCGCTCAATGTTCAGTCCCTGTTTACAATCACATTTTGAGACATGATCAGTTAGCTAGTTTTTAATCCATTTCATGTGGGCCATGTTAATTTTATATCATTCTAGTGTTTTAATCAAAATGTTATCGAGCACCAAGTCGAACGCTGTACAGACGTCTAAGTACATTACATCAAAGCTGGTACCTTTATCAGCCAAACCTGTAATCTCATCAGAACAAGATAGCAAGTTATTCAGGATCTATCTTCCATAAACCCGCATTAATTACATCACCCGCCTTGAGTTCTTTATTAATCGAATCCCATATCAGCCACTCATTATCTCACCCAGAATTGGTGTCAGATTGACAGGCCTATTATTACCCGGATCATCCCCTTTACTGGTTTTAAATGTTGGCATAACATTCCCTTTCTTCCAGTCCTCTGGAACTTCTCCAGTGCTTCAGGACTTATTGAAATCAACATGAATGGTCCAGGGAGCTCCTCAGCCAGCTCCTTTAAAACTCTTGGGTGCAAGTTAACTGGACCTACTGATTCAAAAATCTCTTAACTTCAGTAGATGCTGTTTAGCATCCTCCAGAGATACTAGTGGAACTGAAAGATTATCATATGAAATGACTACATTGTCTCTTTTCCCGCAAATACAGAACAGAAATATTTATTGAAGACTTCTGCCTTTTCTGCATTATTATTGATACTTCAACCATTTCCATCTAGTCATGGACCAATACCATTAAGATTATTTTTGTTCCTTACATTTTAAAAAATGCCTTCTTATTGTATTTAATTCTGCTGGCCATAGAGGTCTCCTTGTGTCCCTTGGCTTCCCTTATCAATTTTCTACAATTACTATAGGGACAGGAATGGGTTGAGGATTCAGGCACAGGCCTGTATGTACCCTGCCATTATCTGAGAGCTCCCAGTTGTCATGTAGCTAGACACCAATGAATCTTTCAAATTCACACAGTTCTGGGGAATTCTCAGATGGCCCCAGTGGGTCTGCGCTGAACAGCACCGCTGTAGGGAGCCCCACAGGGGGCTTGGCATTGGCCAGGTTATCTCTCCACACAGGAAAC
Source organism: Chrysemys picta bellii (assembly GCF_011386835.1). Taxonomy (NCBI): domain Eukaryota; kingdom Metazoa; phylum Chordata; order Testudines; family Emydidae; genus Chrysemys; species Chrysemys picta. The sequence goes on along the minus strand of NC_088795.1, from coordinate 144,852,777 downwards.
GACTCCCAAAGGTATGTGATCAATGTCAGTTTGGGGTTCCCTTTGGGAAGGGCCTGGCCATGGAGCCCCAGCAAGATGGGCCACAGTCCCCCACCCATCCACTGCCCCTCACACCCCTCCTCACGCTCAGCCACTCCCACTCAGTTCAGTCACTGAGGCTTCCCTGGCCTGGCATGTGATGCCTGAGCTACCTGATGGTAATAGGGAGCCAGCCCCCTCCCCAGGCTCCCTCAGGGCAGGTTCGCCCTTCCCCCAGGTGGGGCACCTGTGACGGGTGGGGGGTGAACCCCATGTCTGTCCCTGCCCCAGGGCTCCGTTCACACATACACACACTCCATCCCCCACCGCACTCTGAGCTTCGTGCTGACCTTCCCTGAGGGCGGGGCCGGCGCTTCCATTTAGCGACCTAGGCGGTTGGCTAGGGCACCAGGATTTGGGGGGTGGCGTTTTGCCGCTCCTGGCAGCAATACTGCGGCGGGGGGGTCCTTCCGTGCTCCAGGTCTTCGGCGGCAATACTGCGGTGGGGGGGTCCTTCCGTGCTCCGGGTCTTCGGCGGCAATACTGCGGTGGGGGGGTCCTTCCGTGCTCCGGGTCTTCAGCAGCAATACTGCGGCGGGGGGGTCCTTCCGTGCTCCGGGTCTTCGGCGGCAATACTGCGGCGGGGGGGTCCTTCCGTGCTCCGGGTCTTCAGCGGCAATACTGCGGCGGGGGGGTCCTTCCGTGCTCCGGGTCTTCGGCAGCAATACTGCCTGAGGGGCGTGGGCCCCGGCGGTGGGGCAGGATCACCCCCTGCCCTTCCCTGGGGTGCCCGTGTAACCCACACACCTCCTGGGGGTGGCGTCTGTCCCATTGAGTGGCACCGAGACCACGTAGAAAGAAATGAATGAGTCTGCTCTACATCCTTGGCCAATAGGCACGTGGCTTTTAGCTCCTGCAGTCAAGGCTCATGCACTAAGCTCCAGAGGTCCCAGGTTCGATCCCGCCTGCCCACGACCAGGGTCTGTCGGTGTTACACCAGCACCCCTTGCCCAGCCCTGGGTGTGTCAGCAACCCATGGCCAGGGGCAGATGTGGGAGCTGGCACGACCCTGATGCGGTGCCCAGCGCTCCCGCTCCCCGGAGCGCGCGGGGACGCAGGGGGGACACAGGTGCCCACGCGGGCAGGACGTCCGGGAGCAGCTCGGCCTGCACTGAGGGAGGGGAGGATGAGAGGGGCCTCGGGCGGCTGCCTGGCCCTGGCCATGACTCCTGCTGGTGGCAGGGGCGGGACGCTCGGTAGAGCCGGCTCCAGCCAGCTGGATTCCAAAGGGAAGCAAACAGCTGTGCTGTCAGTCACCAGGCCAGCACCATGGTGCAGTGGGGCGGGGGAGGAGGGGACAGATGGGAGCTACCACCTCCCGTCCCCTGCCCTGCTCAAGGGGCCACAACCCCCCCCCCACTTGCTCCATGGGGCCACAGCCCCTCCCGCCCCACTCCCCAGATGTGCTCCATGGGGCCACAGCCCCTCCCGCCCCACTCCCCAGATGTGCTCCATGGGGCCACAGCCCCTCCCGCCCTGCTCCCCAGATGTGCTCCATGGGGCCACAGCCCTGGGCACAGAGACGCAGCTGGGCAAGGCCTGGGCACTGCCGCAGGGGCAGCTGTCTCCATGCACCCCAGGTTGGTTGGCTGCTGCACTGCCAGCCCCAGCTGCAGCCCCTTTGCCATGGGAGCGTCTTCCTTCCCCAGTGGAGAGGGCAGCGGGGCTGCCCGTGCCGGGGAGGGGACTGCAGACTGGGCCAGGAGAGCTCTAAGGGCCATGCCAGACCCTCTCTGCAGCCAGCTCCCACCTGGCACCTGCCTCTCCCCCTCGGTCGCATTCCCCTTCCTCCCATCCCCTTTGTATTCGCTGCGTTTCCATTCCTGTCTCCTCAATCCCTGACCCCCATTGCCCCCCGCCACAGGCCTAGATGGGAGCCTCTGGCCTGCCTTATGCAGGGACGCTCTCTGGGCCGGTTCCCCTTCTTCTCAGGCTCTGTTCCCGGCCACCAGACCAGCTGGCATTGACCGGGGCCGGGCAAGCCCTGAGCAGTGCCAGGAACGGCCATTTCCTGGTGCAGGTCTCAGGGCAGCTCCGCTCTCGGGCTGTGGGCCTGCTTTGGCTGAAGGGGTGGGGAATAGGCTGTGTGCGGGGGGGCTGGGTTTGCCTCCACCTGCCAACAGGTTCAAACCACAATGCCTGGTCTTCGCAGGGGAGTTTCCCTGGCTCACGACCCCCTTTGATCCTCGCGCAGCCCCAGCTGTGGGCCCGAGGGCTCCGTCTCCTGCTCGCCGGGGCAGCGCTTGTCGCCGGAGCCAGGGCATGTTGCCGGAGTGAACCAGCGGCCTGGGTCGGTGCTCCCGTCCCCTTGCTGCAACGCGCCAAACCGCAGACGGCCCGACCCCAAAGGCCTCCCAGGGAGCACCGCAGGGAGAGACCCAGACGGCAGCGTGACTTGCCCCAGCTCGCCCAGCAAGCCCTGGCAGGGCCCGGATTCGAACCCAGCTCCCCTGAGCCTGGTTCCCAAGCCTCTGAACATCACGAGGCTGCAGTGGGGCAGGTATTAACACCCCCACCACTCCTCATGTGAGCCTTGGCCCTGCAAGAGACGCTGCCCCGCTGCCTGCGTCCAGCGCCCTCCAGAGAGGTCTGGAAATGCAGCCGCACATGGTGGGGATCCTTCCTCCCGTGGGGCTCAGCACCCCAGAGAATCTGGCAATGGGGCTGAGCTCCAGCGGCTCGGACCTGTGCGCCTAGAGAAGCCGCAGCACCAGGAGCACCGGCAGCTCCCTCTGATTTATCCGAGATGGCGGTTCCTTCCGAAAGGACAATGAACCCCTCTGCGCTTGGCTTCCAGCGTATCCCATCGGGAGTGTGTGTGTGTGTGTGTGTGTGCACACCAGGCTCTGTGTGTGGATACAACAACTCCCCCCAGGCTATTTGTGTGTGTGTTTGTCTGTACAACCCACCCACTCCCGGCTCTGTGTGTGTGTGTGTGTGTGTGTGTGTGTGTACAACCCACCGGGCTGTTTCTGTGTGTGCATGTGCAACCCCAGGCTCTGTGTGTATATACAACTCCCACCAGTGTGTGTGTGTGTGTGCGTGTGTACCACCCCCCCAAGCTGTGTGTGTGTGTATAACCCGTCCAGGCTCTGTATGTGGGTGTACCCCCCCAGGCTCTGTGGTGTGTGTGTGCGTCCACCCCCAGGCTCTTCGTGTAACTCCCCAGGCTGTCTGTGTATGTGTGTGTGTGTGTGTGTGTGTGTGTGTGTGTGTGTGTGTGTGTACACTCCTGGGCTGTGTCTGTGTCTGTGTGCGTCTGTGTGTACACTCCTGGGCTGTGCGTCTGTGTGTGTACACTCCTGGTATGTGTGTGTGTGTGTGTATGTGTACACTCCTGGGCTCTGTGTGTGTATGTACACTCCTGGGATGTGTGTGTGTGCCTCTGTGTGTGTGTGTCTGTGTGTGTGGGGGGTGTGGGGGTGTGTGCACTCCTGGGCTGTGTGGGTGGGTGGGTGTCTGTGTGTGCCTCTGTGTGTGTGTGTGTGTTTGTGTATGTGTAAACTCCTGGGGGGGGTGTACACTCCTGAGCTGTGTCTATGTGTGTTCACTCCTGGGCTGTGTGTCTGTGTGGGTCCACTCCTGGGCTGTGTGTGTGCCTATGTGTGTGTGTGTGTGTGTGTGTACACTCCTGGGCTGTGTGTGTGCCTCTGTGTGTGTGTGTGTCTATGGGGGAGGTCTGTGGGGAGGGGTGTACACTCCTGGGCTGTGTGTGTGTGTGTGTGTGTGGGTGTGTATCTGTGTGTGGGGGGGGTGTCTGTGGGTGGGTGTGTACACTCCTGGGCTGTGTGTGTGTGTGTGTATGTATCTCTGTGTGTGTGTACACTTCTGGTCTGTGTGTGTGTGTATCTGTGTGTGTGTGTCTGTGTGTGTACACTCCTGGGCAGTGTGTGTCTGTGTCTGTGTGTGTACTCTCCTGGGCTGTCTGTGTGTGTGTGTGTACTCTCCTGGGCTGTCTGTGTGTGTGTGTATCTGTGTGTGTGTGTGTGTGTGTACTCTCCTGGGCTGTGTGTGTGTGTGTGTATCTGTGTGTGTGTGTGTGTACTCTCCTGGGCTGTGTGTGTGTGTATCTGTGTGTGTGTGTACTCTCCTGGGCTGTGTGTGTGTGTGTATCTGTGTGTGTGTGTGTGTGTGTGTGTGTGTGTGTGTGTGTACTCTCCTGGGCTGTGTGTGTGTGTGTGTGTATCTGTGTGTGTGTGTGTGTGTGTACTCTCCTGGGCTGTGTGTGTGTGTGTATCTGTGTGTGTGTGTATACTCTCCTGGGCTGTGTGTGTGTGTGTGTCTGTGTGTGTACTTTCCTGGGTTGTGTGTGTGTGTGTGTATCTGTGTGTGTGTGTGTGTGTGTGTGTGTACTCTCCTGGGCTGTCTGTGTGTGTGTGTCTGTGTGTACTCTCCTGGGCTGTGTGTGTGTGTGTATCTGTGTGTGTGTGTGTGTGTGTGTATACTCTCCTGGCTGTGTGTGTGTACTTTCCTGGGCTGTGTGTGTATCTGTGTGTGTGTGTGTACTCTCCTGAGCTGTGTGTGTGTGTGTGTGTGTGTGTGTGTGTGTATCTGTGTGTGTGTGTGTATACTCTCCTGGCTGTGTGTGTGTACTTTCCTGGGCTGTGTGTGTGTGTATCTGTGTGTGTGTGTGTGTACTCTCCTGAGCTGTGTGTGTGTGTGTATCTGTGTGTGTGTGTGTGTGTGTGTGTACTCTCCTGAGCTGTGTGTGTGTGTGTGTATCTGTGTGTGTGTGCTCTCCTGGGCGGTGTCTGTGTGTGTAGTTACACACACCCTCTCCCCGGCTGCTCCTGTCTGTCCCGCTCCCCGGCGGGGCCGCAGCTGAGCCGCTGCCCGGGTTTGTCCCCGCACCGCTGTCACCATATGGCGCGACTCCCCTGCGCGCTGCGGAAGGATCCGATTCCAGCCGCTTTAATGGCTCGTGTAAACGGCCGGTTTATCACCGCGATTGGGGGCGGGGGAGCGGGGCCGCGGCCCGGCTGAGTGACAGCAGCTTTTAACCCCTTCACCGCCAGAGCGCGGGGCGCAGCGAGCCGGGGCGGGGGCAGTGGCGCTACCCCTCTCCCCGCTGATGGGGGGCGCCGATCGGGCCGGGGGGAGGCCGGAGCCAGCCACGCCCGGGGCCGTGGCTTTGCCCTGGCGTCCGCGGCGGCAGTTCTCCGGCCCGCACTGTCCCGGGTGGGGTCCCGTCCTCCCAAGCCAGGCCCGGCGGGGGCTGCCACGCGGGCTCCCCCGCCCCCCGCCGGTGTTCAAGCTCAAACGTCACCAGCTGCCCCTGTAGTGCCGAGCGACTAGTGCTCCCACGCGTGGGCGTGCGCCCCGGGGGCTGTGGCGGGACGGCGCGGGGGGTGTCCCGGGGTGCAGCCATCTCAGAGCGGGTCTGCGGGGCGTGGGCACGTTTCTCCGGGTGTCTCTGTCCCTCCGCTCCTCCCTCGCCGGGCTGGGGGCTTCCCGGGCCCTGCCAGGCACTGGGGGTGACCTGTGTTCTCGGCCCGCAGCCCCCAGCCCGGCCACGAGTCCTTGGGGGACGGTCCCGCTCCGCGGAGGCCGGGCGCGGCCCAGTGTCCGAGGCTCCCTGGCTAGAACAGCCGGCGCCGACCGGAGCGGGGCCCGGGCTCCAGGGACAGCCCCGCCGGACAATCAGAGCTGCAGGCACCGGTCCGACAGCCGCTCCCGCCCTGGCACCCCTGGACCCCTACCTGGGCCCACGAGCGCTAGCGCCGGGACCGGGACCCGGACTGGACACCGGGTCCCGCTGGCCTCGGCTCGCCTCAGCGGGAGGGCGCTTCGCCGGCGCTCTGGACACCGCCCGGGGCCTGCCTCCCGGACCCCAGAGCCCGTGGGAGCGGAACCCGCAGCCGGGGGGTGCCCAGCACCCTGCCCGACTGGAGACACCGGAGAGAAAACCCGGGAGCTCCCGGCTGCGGCTTCGCCTTCATCCCGCCGGCCGGGCCTGGCCTGAAAAACCCTGGCTCGCCAAAGAACGGAGCCGAGAAAGGGAACGAGATAGATAGATAGATAGATAGATAGATAGATAGATAGGGTGGGTGGGTGGGTGGGTGGGTGGGGTGGATGCGGTGGATGGGGATAAGTAAATAGATAGATTGATAGAGGGGATGGATGGGGATAGAGAGAGAGAGAGAGAGAGAGGGTGTATGGGGGCAGATAGATAGATAGAAGGGGTGGCTGGGGATAGATAGAGAGACGGGGGGTGGCTGGGGATAGATAGAGAGGGGGGGTGGATCGGGGATAGATGGATCGCTAGAGATGTGTACGGGAAATGACAGACAGGTGACACGGACGGGGGTCTATGGGGATGGATCGATTTGTATCGGACTGGTAGAGATATTAACATTTATCTGTGCTTCTGTGCGTGTACGGAATAGCAGTGATCTGTGTGTGTGTGTGTGTGTGTGTCCGTGTGTATATGTGTGTGTGACTCTGTGTGTCTGTCTGGATCTGTGTCTGTGCGCGCTGGGCAGACACACGAGTGCGTAGCACACATAACCCGTCTCGGGAATAGCGGTGATCTGTGTGTCTGACTGTAGCAGTGTGTGTTTGTGTGTGTGTGGGGGGGGGGGTGTCTAGCTGTGGGTCAGTGCACTGAGAAGCGGTCGGGGTCGATGGCGGACACACCCCAGCCAGGTTTCCCTGGGTCGCTGTGTGCAGAGGGTTTGCTCCAGCCCCGTGGAGAGACGGGGACACGCATGGGGGAGGGGGTGTCTCCCAGGGCCGCTCTGAACCCAGGATCGCAGCTGGGGCGGGCCGGCCGGGGCGCGGGGCACTCTCCGTGTCCGCCCCCGGGGCCCGGGAAGGGCGCTCACCTGTCCCGGGCGCGCTGTGTGTGTGTCCCGGCCCAGACAGCCTGGCCGCGGGTCCCCGGCTGCCGGCCCAGCTGGCGCAGCGCAGGGGGGTTTACAAGTGCGCGGGATCATAAAGCTATTTGTAAGAGGGTTATAGCCGGGCCGCGCTGTGAAACCCAAAACCAGCGCAGAGCCCCGGGCCCGGAGCCCTAATCACTGCCAGACGCGGCGGCCCTGCGCTTTTATGGGGCATTTAGAGCAAGGGAGCTAATAAATTTCTGGGACGGCAGAAGCCCCGCAGGGGGGCCGGGGAAGCCGGGGTGAAGGGCCGCAGGAGGGAGCCGCGCACCCGGCTGCAGTGGGGAGGGGAGACGCGGCCCAGACGCGCCGCACATGGCCCGGGCCCGCCTGAACTTTGAAAAGCTCTTTACGATAGTCCAGAAAAGCCTTTTATCGCTCGTCTTTTATATGGCTGGGGCCGGGTCTGCCTTGCATTAGCGAGCCGGCTGGAGAGGCCGGGGCGCCGGGGGAGGCTGGGCCCGGGCGCGGCTCCCACCCGACGGCTGGAAGAGGCAGGCGGCGAGCAGGGCCGGCTCGGTCGCTCGTGGGGGCCACGCTACCCAAGTCCCACTCGCGGCAGCAGCGGGGCAGCTACAGCCACCGCCCCGCGGCAGAGGCCGGGCCGGGCCACCCCCGGGGAGCCTGACAAGGACCCGGAGCCCCGGCCCTGAGCAGCCAACAGCCGTGACCCCGCGTCCAGCTAACCCCGAGCCAGGGCCCGCCGGAGCGAGGCGGTCCGCGGATGCCAGGGGGTCAGGGGCGAGCGCCCGAGCCCAGACGGCTCCGAGCCCGCCCCTGGGGCCCGGCTCCGGGCGCAGGTTTGTAGGTAACAGCCCGAGAGCAGCAGCGGCCACCAGCCAGCGTCGGCCCGGGCCAAGACAGGGACGGTCCCCCCCGCACGAGCCGCCTGTGACCCCGCTGCCGCAGAGCTCCGAGGGCCCGAACTCAGCTCCCATCCCGCCGCCGCCCGGAGCCCGGCCCGGAGCGCTAAGGCGCTGCGCCTGTGTAGCTCCCGGCCCGGGGCAGCGGGTCCCCGGGGCCCGGAAAGCGAGGCCGCCCGCAGGCCCCAGAACCGAGCGCCCGGCCCGTCCTGGGGCTTAGCCCGGGCAGGGCCTGGGCCAGGCCGCTTTGCAGCTCACGAACCCCAGCCGCGCCGTGAGCTCGGGCCGGCGGGACTGCCGCTGGAGGCGGGGCGGGGTCGCCGTGGGCTCTGCGGGGAGCCCAGGCCAACAGGCCGCGGGTTCGGGCTCCTGACCAGCTGGGCCGCGTGTGTCTGCCAAGGGCTGTCTTTGGAGTGTGTCTCCGCGCTTCTAGGGGGCCTGGTCCTCGGGGAACCCCCCCCGGCGCGGGACCTGCGCCTCGGGACACCCGCCCCCCGCAGCGGGCCCTTGGAAGGGGGGTCCCCCTCCACTCCAGCCAGCTCCCAAACTTTGCGAATACTCCAGCGGAGGCTCCTCCTACCCCGGTGCCCAATTAGTGACTCTGGCCCTGTCCCTTTAAGGCTCCAGCGCCGGGCCAGCGAGGGGGAAGCTTTGGCTAGAACTGAACTCTCCGAGTTAGCGGGGAGCCGGGGGAGCCCCGGAGCTGGGAGCCGGGCCCCGCGCTGCCTCGCTCCAAGGCCCCCGCCGGGGGCACTCGGGGAGGTGTGAGTTTTTGGCAGCAGCAGGCGCGGGGGCGGAGGCTGGGAGCCCGGGAGCGCAGTCTCCTAGGGGGGACCCGGCCCCATGGCTCGGGGGGGCTGCTGAGCCCTGCCCGGCGAAGGACGCGGAGCCAGGAGCCCGGGGGCGGGCGGGGGCACCCCTCTTTTGGGCCATGACCTCCGCCAGGGAAGGGAAGGCGGCGGGCCCCCTCTTGTGCCCCGCCGGCCAGGAGAGGCGGAGGAGCCCGCTGGACCAGCTGCCGCCCCCAGCCAACTCCAACAAGCCGCTGACCCCGTTCAGCATCGAGGACATCCTGAGCAAGCCGTCGGTGCGGAAAGCGGCCACCGGGCCCTGCGCCCCCTCGCCCCGGCTGCTGGACAGAGCGGCCGGCTCCGGAGCGCCCCGGAACGGCGTGCCCGCCCCCGTCCTCCCCGCTCTGCGCCCTGGAGGAGCTGGCCAGCAAAACTTTCCAGGGGCTGGAGGTGAACGTGCTGCAGGCTGCGAAGGTACCGGGGCGCGGCCGGGGCGGGACGATGGCCCGGGCAAAGCAGGGACAGGGTAGCCTCCCCGGGGCTCCGGGCCTTGCAGACCCTGGCTGCCCGGCGGGGAGCACCGCAGTGACCCGGCCGGCCTCTGGGAGATGGGAAAGGGAGGCGGCCCCGAACTGCGCCGGGCTCTTTCCGGGACCCTGACGGCCCTGCGGCTTCCCCCGCCCGGTCCCGGAGAAAGCGAAAGCGCCCGCGGCAGGGGAGTCCCCGCAGCAGCCGGTGAGGGTGAAGCCGGGCCGGGCTGGGGCTGCAGCCAGAGCGACCGGGAACGAAATGGAGCCCGGGCAAGAGACCCCCGCGCCGGGGAAAGTCCCGGGGCCTAAGCGCTGCGAGCAGGGAAGCGAGAGGGACGGGGCTGAGTTTTCAAGTTCCTTAGCGCGGTGGGTCTCCGCTCCTCCGGGGACCGGGGTTCGTTACCCCGCGGTGCCCAGGGATCTGCCAGGGGACAGCAGCTCCCCAGAGCTTGGCCTAGTTTACAAGAAAAGCACCAGCGAAGTCAGAACAAACTGACATTTCCTAGAGACACGGGCTTGTTTACCCCGACATGCGAGCGCCCTATGTAGAGTGGAACGGATCCCGTTTGTGGTAACAATGGGGCGGGCGGCCATTGTGCGGGACCGGGGCGCCGGACACTCCTGGGCCGTTGTGTCTGGGTTTGGAATTCGGGGCGCCCCAGACCAATCATACCCCGGGCGGGAGAGGTTGCGAGCCGCTGCCTTAGCTTGTGCCGGGGCTTGTCTGCGTGGAAGACTCATTCCCCATTTCCTAGACAGACAGACAGACAGACACCCGGCTAACTAGCAGACCGACCCAGACACACGGAGCCCAGCGATGTCTGTGCAGCTGCGAGCGCTTCTCCGCGGGGCTGTAGCCTCCCACCGCGAAGGAACAAGCGGCCGGTTCCCGTTTCGCTTGACACAGACATTGTTACAATTATTGGGGCGGTTAAATAAATACTCCGCGTGTCGCCGGGGCAAAGTTTTGTTCCGCAGCCCGCGGGAGAACGCAGAAATTAACCCTACGGCGCGTTGGAATCCGCTCTCCGGGCGGCGCGGCGCGGCGCGAAATGCGGGCTCTGAATTTGCGGCCAGAGCCCCGCGCATTACAGGCGATTTTCGTTTTTCTGAGACACACGCACAATTCTCCCGACACGCCGGGTATATTCCGAACAGAGACCGGCGTATCTGGCGGGTACGAACAGCCGGAGATGCGCCGCCCGGGAGCCGTAGCAAATAGCCCGCGGGCGTGTGACGAGTTTATTTCGGACTTTCTCCCGGGCACACCCAGTTCACGCGAGTCCCGGGAAATGTGTGATTCGACACAACTCGCGGAGTGCACTCAAACCACGCGATCCACGGGCAGACACCGGCCGCCGGGTGTCTAAAATCGTTTCTCCCGCCCGACACCTTACGCTCGTACGAACGCGCTGAGTTCTGGTGCGTTTTACCGTTTGGGGATGTACAGGCTCAGGGCTGTGTATTGACTGTCTCGGAGCGCGCACGTTTCGGGCGATAAATGTCCCTGCGCGCCTCTCCGAAAGTTCAAAACTAGACTGGAAGGAGCCCGACCTTTGCAGACACTCCGGCCCCGCACGTCGGGCTCCGTTCGTAGGTCCCAGTGTGTCTGTGTCGGCCAAGCCCCGGCGCAGCATCGGGACAGAGAGAAAAGAACCGATATTCGCTATTCTGCACACACGCGTCTAACTCGTTAGCGGGGCCAGGGGCCGACGTGCGCCGCGCTGTCCGGTCCTGGGCTCGGGGACTCTCAAGCATGGAGCCGCCGCAGCGGCCTCGTCGGGAAGCTCTTAGCCCCTAAGGAAACGCACAATCGTTTCTAAAACGAAAGAAAGACGCTGCCGTGCGCGGGCTGTTTTAACCCGGGCTGGGTCTGTAATGCGGGAGATTGTCCGTTCGGGGTCGGTGACTGCACCCACGGCGTGTAACAAACGCGGCCATCGCTGTGTGTCCACGCACAACTCGAGCGTCGCCGCCGGCCCCTGGGCCGTGCCTGGCTCCCTCGCCCTGGCTGCGGCCGGGTTACGGGTTGGCGGGCGGGGAAACGAACCCGCGCGGAGGAGAGAATTTCACAGCGGGGAAGCTGCCCGCCCGGCCGGGTCCGTCTCAGGCTGGGCCGGGCCGGGAGATTTCGGGTCACTCCAGTGTCTTCGCCTAGTTTGTCTCCAGTTGTCCGCGGCCCCTCGCCGCCGGCCCGGCCTCAGCCCGAAGGACAAGCCGCGGTCTGTCTGCAGGGCCCGATCCGCCGCCGCTGCGAGCTGCCCCAGCCCCAGGGAAGTCCCGGGACCCGGGACAAGTCACCGCAGCCGGCTCTGCCCCGGACAGGAGAACGGAGCCGCTCCCCGGGACAGGCCTCGGGGCTGCAGGGGAGAAGGGCCGAAGCGCCGCGTCCCCCGCAAACGGGCAGAGGGAGGCCGGGGGTGCGAGTCCCCAGCGCCAGCGGGGTCCTGCCCCGGCTGATTTCTTTGTTCCCCACAGACCTGGGGGGGGAATTTCCTCCCTCACCCCCCAGCCGAAACGAGCCCGGGCTGTGAGGGGCCTTATCTCGGGCCGAGGGGCCCCGGGCAGCGTGCAGGGGGCTCGCAGGCCGCGCCACAGGGAGCCGGACCCGCGTCCCCATGGCCGGGGGGTGCCGAGGAAAAGGCCCCGGCCGGGGGCGGCGCAGGGACGGTGCCCCCGGCCAGCAGCCGCCCTGACCGCCTCTCCCTCTCCCCGCAGGTCGCGACCCGCTGGGCGCCTTCGGGCCGCGGCCGGCCTCCAAGAAGCGGCGGAAGTCGCGCACGGCCTTCACCAACCACCAGCTCTACGAGCTGGAGAAGCGCTTCCTCTACCAGAAGTACCTGGCGCCGGCCGACCGCGACCACCTGGCGCAGCAGCTGGGCCTGAGCAACGCGCAGGTCATCACCTGGTTCCAGAACCGCCGCGCCAAGCTCAAGCGCGACCTGGAGGAGATGAAGGCCGACGTGGAGTCGCTCAAGAAGCTGCCGCCGGCCGCCCTGGAGAGCCTGGCGGGCATGGCCGAGCTCGGCGAGCCCCCGGGCCCCGAGCCCTGCTCCGAGGAGGAGATCGAGGTGGACGACTAGGGGCAGGGGCCAGCGCCCGGGGCCCGCGGCCGAGACCCCCCAGGCAGCCGGCCCCAGTCTGCGCCCCTCTGAACTGAGAGCCTGGGACTTACCAAATACACCTCACTGAGGGGGGAGCCCCCCTGCCCACCCTCAGGCGCGGGTACCCTTCCCCCAGCCTCCCCCCTTCCTCTTCCTCCTCCTCCCCCCTCCGGGCCCGGGGTACCCTTCCCCCAGCCTCCCCCCCTTCCTCTTCCTCCTCCTCCCCCCTCCGGGCCCGGGGTACCCTTCCCCCAGCCTCCCCCTTCCTCTTCCCCCTCCTCCCCCCTCCGGGCTCGGGGTACCCTTCCCCCAACCTCCCCCTCCCCCCGCCTTCCTCCTCCTCACCCCTCCGGGCCCGGGGTACCCTTCCCCCAGCCCCCCCCCCTTCCTCTTCCTCCTCCTCCCCCCTCCGGGCCCGGGGTACCCTTCCCCCAGCCTCCCCCCCTTCCTCTTCCTCCTCCTCCCCCCTCCGGGCCCGGGGTACCCTTCCCCCAACCTCCCCCCCTTCCTCTTCCCCCTCCTCCCCCCTCCGGGCTCGGGGTACCCTTCCCCCAGCCTCCCCCCTTCCTCTTCCTCCTCCTCCCCCCTCCGGGCCCGGGGTACCCTTCCCCCAGCCTCCCCCTCCCCCAGCCTTCCTCCTCCTACCCCCTCCGGGCCCGGGGTACCCTTCCCCCTGCCTCCCCCCGCCTTCCTCCTCCTACCCCCTCCTACTGCCCCTTCCTCTCTCCTCACCCCCTCCGCTCCGGGAGCGGGTACCCTTCCTCCTCCCCCCTCCGGGCCCGGGGTACCCTTCCCCCACCTTCCCTTTCCCCCTCCGGGTGGGGTACCCTTCCCCCACCCCCACCTACCCCCTCCTTCCCTGCCTACTCCCCCTTCCCCCCTCCTCCCCCGTCCGGACGCGGGATACCCTTCCCCCGCCTACCCCCTTCCCCCCCAGTCGCCTTGTACCCTTTCCCGACCCCATCCATACTACCCCGCCTGTCCCACCTACCCACCCCCGCCGCAGGTACACCCCCCATCTCCCTCCTCCTCCTCCCCGGGCGCGGGGTACCCACCTCCCCAGCCCTGCCCTGCCCCCCGTCCCGCCCGCTCCCGTCGCTCTCTGAGGGGAATTGGTGCAATTTCATTTATTTTATTTTATTTTATTTTATTTTATGTTCTAGCGTCGTCTGGTCCCGTCGGGTGTGTCCGTGTCCCTCGGCTGCTCCCTGCCGCGGGCGGGGGGGGGCCTGGCCTGGGGGGAGCCGCTCAGCGAGAACGGGGGGCTCCGGGAGTCGGTGAAAGGAACAAGGGGGCGCGCCCGGACCCCCTCATTTGTGGGGGCCCTGCTCCTGGCTCTCCCCGGGGGGAGGGTGAGTGGGCCTGGGCCCGCCCCCCCTCATTTGTGTGTATATAGTTTGAATAAAAGGAGACACCTTATTAACAGCTGGGTGCGGGCCTTCTTGCTGCAGGTCCGGGCAGAGGAGACCGAGCGGAGCGGGGGCGGCTCCCCCAGGGCCGGGGTGACTGGAACGGGGGCGCCCCCACCCCCAGGACCGGGGTCGGACTCTTCCCCCGCGGCCTCAGCCCGCGGCCTCCTCTCCAGGCCGTGTCGGCTCGGCTTGCGATTCAATTAGGAGCCGGCCGGGCTCCATATGGTTTGCGAGTCGCTGCAGCCCCGGCAGGCGGGTGATTGATCGGGGGGCAGCCGCACCCCCCCCACACACACACACATCTGCGGCCGGCCGCGGGGGGGAGCCACGGATTAGCGGGGTCCCGCGTGACCCACCACGGGCTCCCCCGCGGCCCATTGGTAGCACTGCGCAGATCAAGCGCCGGCTGTTTATACTGGGGGGTCGGGGGGGGGCAGCCAACGGGGCAGTCAAGGCCCTTTGTTCGCCCCCGCGCGGCCGGCAGGGGGAGCGGCGGGCCTCGGCCAAGCTTCGCGCCCCCCCACCGGGGGATCAGAGCCCTGGGGCGATCCCCCCCCGGAAATCAGAGCCCCCCCCGGAGATCAGAGCCCGGGGCGCCCCCCCGGAGATCAGAGCCCGGGGCGCCCCCTCGGAGATCAGAGCCCCCCCAGACCAGGAGATCAGAGCGCTCAGCCCCCCCCCCCCCCCGTCACTTGACCGTGGGCCCCTGCCTAGGAGGGAAGAATCCCCCTCCCCCTCCCATTCCTGCTGCTCCGCCCTCCCCCCCTCCCCCGACGTGACCGTCCCTTTCCTATTGTTTCTCTTTCTGGCTCTGTCCTGGCTCCAGCCCTTTTGTTCTCTCTCTGGCTTCGCTGCCGGGCCCAGCGGACGCGAGCTCGTTCTCGGCTCCCCTTGGCCAGGAGACCCCCCTCCCCAGCCGTTTGGGGGCAGGGCCCTGGGTGGGGTCTGGGCCCCTCACGGAGCGCCGGGAGCCAGAACCCGCCGGCCCCAGGCCGCCCCGGCTGGGCGGGGAGGCGAACTGGACACTCAGCCCGGGGAAACTGAGGCGGCTGCTGAGGGAACTCAGCTGGGGACAGGCGCAAGGACAGAGCAGTGGCCGGGCTGGTCCCGCCGGCGGAGCAAGGCCCAGCGAGGACCTGTGCCCGGGGGTCTCCAGCCCCCCTTCCTGCTCTGTTCCCCTCCCCCTTCTGGGGGCGTCTCCAGACAGGGAGGCATCTTCCCTTCCCCGGAGGTGCAGCTGTTCCCAACATACTAGGGCTTGTGTGTGTCAGTGTGTGAGTCTGAGTGTGTCAGAGTGCATGTGTGTCAATGTGTGTGTGTCAGTGCATGTGTGTGTATCAATGTGTGTCACTGAGTGTGATTGTGTCTGTCAGTGCATTTGTCTGTGTGTGTGTGTGTGTCAATGTGTGTGTGTCAATGTGTGTGTGTCAGAGTGCGTGTCTGGGGGGGTGTCAGTGCATGTGTGTGTCAGTGTGTCTGTATCTGTGTCAATGTGTGTCTGTGTGTGCATCTGTGTGTCAGTGTCTGCGTCATTGTGTGCATCAGTGTGTGTGTCAGAGTGCGTGTCTGGGGGGGTGTTGGTGTCAGTGCATGTGTGTGTCAGTGTGTCTGTATCTGTGTCAATGTGTGTCTGTGTGCAGCTGTGTGTCAGTGTCTGTGTCATTGTGTGCATCAGTGTGTGTGTCAGTGAGTGTGTGTCTGCTTGTGTGTGGCTGTCCCTGGATCTGCAGCCGACACGCCTGTGGGGCTGGAGGACAGGGGCAGCGCGCAGGTTTCCCGGGGATGCGTTCGGATAACCGCATTACTGCAGCATGGGGGGCGGAGGCCACGTTCCAGCCCTGCGGTGATGGATTACGTCTGGCACCGTTTCTATCTTGTCGTGCCAAAAAAGTGATTTCAATTGAATTGGGACCACGGAGCCCTTACGCGATACACATGTGCGCTCCAGCAGGCCCTGCCCACGCACGGCAGCCACTGGGTGCCCCCCCCCCCCCGCCCGCAGCTGCTGCACCGGCAGAGGCCTGGGGCACCCGCCCAGCGGGCTGGCAGTGACGTCACACCCCACATGCCCCCTCCCCCCAAGCAGACTGGCTAAGGGAGAGGCCAGTGACCCACGAGGGACGCCCGGGCTGCTCAGGGCTAAGGCCCTCGGCAGAACTGACCCTTCGGACCGTGTCCCTGCCCAGGCTGGGGACTAGCGCTGCCCCTTGCTCAGTGTCCCAGGCGTGAGCCAAGCCTCTGCCCCCGCTCCGCCCGAGCCCTGCCGCGGGAACAGCTGGGGGCTGAGCAATGGGATTTCGCTCTGAAAGTGCCTTTGACCAGCTGCTGCGGGGAGTCGCTTTTAACGTGACAGTTGTGAGGCCTGCGAGAGCCAGGCACCATGCACGTGCCTGGCGCTGCTCACAAGCCTGCCTGGGAACCGGGTTAGCCGCAGGCACGGGGTAAATTCACCCCGACCGTAGGCCCCGGGCCAGGCCTCAGCGGGGCTGCACCAGTGTCCCGGAGGGCAGAGCCGGGAGGCAGCGCGGCTGGCACAGGTGTCCCCTGGCAGGGCCTAGCTACCAGTTCTGCTGATGACGCAGGAGCTAGACTGGACAGCGGCAGCAGCAGCTCAGACTGGTACAGGCCGGGGGCCAGTCACACGGTCACTTTCCCGAGCCGAATGGCACCTAACGGGCCCCTCGCGGGGTGGGGTGGATCCACAGGCCTGGTGCTGCTCTCAAACGGCTCTGGACCAGTCCCTGGGAGGACCCCTTCCCTGTGCCTGCCCCCTCGGCAGGGGGGCCAAGGGCCATGGCCGGGCCTGCCCCGTCCACTTTTCAACGCAGCCCCGGCCCCTGCCCCCGCCCCTTCTCGTCCATCTGGGGCCCCTGCCCCCGCCCCTTCTCGGCCACCTGGGGCCCCTGCCCCCGCCCCTTCTTGGCCACCTGAGGCCCCTGCCCCCGCCCCTTCTCGTCCACCTGAGGCCCCTGCCCCCGCCCCTTCTCGGACACCTGAGGCCCCTGCCCCCGCCCCTTCTCGTCCACCTGGGGCCCCTGCCCCCGCCCCTTCTCGTCCACCTGGGGCCCCTGCCCCCGCCCCTTCTCATCCACCTGGGGCCCCTGCCCCTGCCCCTTCTCGTCCACCTGGGGCCCCTGCCCCCGCCCCTTCTCGTCCACCTGAGGACCCTGCCCCCGCCCCTTCTCGGCCACCTGAGGCCCCAGCCCCCGGCCAGGTGGGACGCTGGATCCCGGCCCAAGTAAGGGCCGCCCGAACTGCCGAAGCAAAAAGAAGAAGAAGAAGAAGCCGCCTGGACGGTGCCGCCCCCTTACCCTCATCAGCCCCCTCCCTGCAGGGAGGGGGCCCGTCAGCACCATGTGACCGAGTGGGGTCAGCAAACCCTGGCAAAAATAGGGGGAGGGAGGGCACGTGACCCCCACATGCCTCCCCATGTGATACCTCTGGCTTCTGCCCAATGGGGAGGGGGGTCCTGGGGCTTCAGCAGGAGCCGGGCAGAAGCCCCGAGATCCAGCAGGCGCCCTGGTCCTGAACTATTGTTGTACGCAGCTCGGAGGCCACCCCTGAGACCCCCTCAACCAGTCCCAGTCTAGGAGCATCTCCCCTGCCTCCAGCCGCCCCCGCAGAACCACCCCATCTGGCCCCATCTACGGCCTTTGTCCTCCCACTGCTCACACCTGGCCGGCCTCCTAAGGAGGGGCCGGGGGTAGTAATCCAGGGTTATTAGTTGCCAGGTGCCAAATGTCCGGGCAATTGGAGTGGCCATTGTTTTCTGGGACTGTCCGTGGGCCTGGGGCCCAGCCAGGCGCAGTCACACCTGGATCTCTGCACAGAGTAAACAACCTTCCCTGCCGCATCTAGTAACAATGCAGCACTAGGGGAAACCGAGGCACGCACAATATTCATTCAACATATTATGACTAAGTCCCACTGCTTCACAGAGCTCCGGAGCGCTGGGGGACTGGTGAGTGGGTAAGGGCTGGCCCTGCATGCACCCACCCCCACCCAGCCGGCCTGGGGGGCACAGCGCTGTGAGCTTTGGCTTCAGGCACCAGCTGGAGAAGCCCTGACGCTCCAAGGGCCGGCTGAGTCCCCAGCAGCTCCCAGGACTGGGAGGTTGGAAAGCTACGCTGATGGACCTGGATGTCTTGCTTCAAATCTTCATAGTGCCCCAGGGTGTTCTGTCCTTACACCCGGCACTGCTCCCTGGGCTGCCCCACCCCCAGCTGTAGTGGTGTCCCTCAATCCTGACCCGCAGCCCCCGGCTGCTCCAGTGCACCAGTCTCCAGCCCGGCCTGTGGTTTGTAACATGGGCAAATGGCCAATAGGCCCTTGAATGTGAACGCCGCCCTCACTTCACTCCTGACCTCAAGGTGAGGATTTAGCCGCAGCGGCTCCAGAATTACCCCCGCGTGTCCCCAAGAGACACGTCAGCGGCTGCCCCCCGTGCTGGAGGGCAGCTGCTCTGGGGACCGAGCACACGGCTGGACTCTCAGCCTCCCGCTCTGGGCAGGAACCCGCCCCAGGCCTGGCCGTCCTGCCTCCCCTGAGGGCAAAATCTCCCCCAGCCCCAGGCTGCTCTAGGCCCCCTTCAGCCCCACGGTGACACCGAGCTCACCCCGCCCCCACCCTCCCTCCAGCCCCAGTGCGGCCCGCTGGAGCAGGGCTTGGCATCAGGGCTGGCATGTGCACTGCTGGCCCCATGGGCTCAGGGCCACGGCGCCTCTGTGTTGTCAGCCGTACCCTGCCCTGGCCTGTCTCTGGCCAAGCCTTAGCCATGGTGGTGGGCTGGGCTGGGGGCTGCAGGTGTGACTGACCCCCCAGAGCTCTCTGGCCCCAGCCCAGCCTGGCTCATCAGCTGAGATCCCCCCCGGGATCCCTGCTCGGTCTCTGCACGGGGGTTCTCAGCCCCTGTGTACCGGGCAGGCCAGGCCGGGTCAGACCCACCGGGTGAGTCTCACGCAGTGCTGCCCTCTGCAGGCCAGACGGCTGTGACTGTGTGATGTGGCTCTGCTGGCGGGGGGTTGTGGCAGGGGGCTATGGGGCCGGGACCCCCATAGGGCAAGTCCTTCCTCCACCCCCCGGCAGAGGCAGCCAGCTCTGGGAACCAGCACCGGCTCCAGCCTCTCCGTGTCCCTGAGGAGCCTGAGCCCAGCGTAGCTAAGAAGAGACGAACGCACGAGGGCGAGGCCGTGGGCAGCAGCTCCCGTCCTGTGCTCCAGTGGATCGCTGGACCACCAGGGTAAAGCCGCGTGTGCTGGCACCAGAGGTGTGTCGGGGGCCGGGGCCAGGCTGCGGAACTAGGGGCCAGCCCAGAGCAGGGGAGCCATCTCAGAGCTCCCCTCTGGGCACAGGGGGCCATGTCACAGCCCCCCCTCCAGGCATGGGGGGCCATCTCAGAGCTCCCCCTCCAGGTACGGGGGGGCCATCTCAGAGCTCCCCCTCCAGGTACGGGGGGCCATCTCAGAGCCCCCCCTCTGGGCACGGGGGGGCCATCTCAGAGCCCCCCCTCCAGGTACTGGGGGCCATCTCAGAGCCCCCCCCCGGGCATGGGGGGCCATCTCAGAGCCCCCCCTCTGGGCACGGGGGGGCCATGTCAGTGCCCCCCTTGGCTCCCCTGTCTCAGGACTCCCCGAGACACTTCAACACACTCAGGCTGCGGAATGAGCCCATGCCGGCATTAGTCACACGGACACCCCAAGGTTGGGGGTTTCAGGCTCCCCTGTCCGCAGGGCCCCCAGGCTGTTCCTCATCTCACACGCCCTGCAGCCAGGAGGGCTCCTGGGCTCCCCCCGCCCTGGGCTCACTGACGGTACCGCAGCCTCCCCGGCTCCCTCCCCCGTGTGCAGCACAGTGCGCTGGGTGTCCCTCTCCCCGCTCCGGACCCCAGGTGTTACCCCCGCCCCTAGTCAGGCCCAGCCAGGCCGTGCCTGCCCAGTCAGGGCCTCTCCCTGGCCTGTGACCCGGTCCACGCAGGGCAGGTATGAGTCGCGTCACTGCTGCAGGACGGGGCGGTGCCCAGGGCCGCGGCAATGGGGGCCGGGGGGATAAACGCCCGGGCCGAATCCAGCCTAGTGAGCTTGTTACAGCCACAAACTACAGCCACAACCCAGTGCTCAGGCGGCAACGCTCAGCCTCCAAGTCAGGAAACCGCAGAATTCGGGGTGTCTGGGCGCCCTTGAGTCAGCCCCTTGTGCCCACGTGGGATCTGCTCAGCCGCATTCGGCCCATGTGGGGGGCCACGCTCACTAGTCTGTGATCTCCTTGCTGCTCAGTGAGTGCCCCAGCCCCACTCTGAAGGGCGAGTTACTGAGTCCCTGTGACGTTATTGACATAAACTGGGACCATATAGATCATTGTTGCAACCAAAGTCCTGTAGTGGCACCCAAATCTTGTATAAAGGGGGTCAAATGGGGTGTCTAGGACAAGGTTATGGTTTACTGGTTATGATTATGCTGTCTATATGTGTGTATCAGTTTTGTAGTCGAAGTTATGAATATTGGCTCTATACTGTCTGTATGGCAAACTTATGCTATGCTTCTGGGTGACATCCCAGACAAGCTGAGATTAGCTCTGCCTAGCCTGCTTGATGGCCCATTAAGGACCATCAGCTGTACAATGGACCCATTGAGAGAAGGCAGATACGCCTTGTACCTCAGCAAAGTATGCAGGGACTGGCCCATGTGACTCCAGACTCCACGTTGCTGTAATTTAAGAACAAAGAGGTGTTCTTACACCTGAAAAAGACTATATAAGGCTGATGCCTGATCTCCATCTTGTCTTCAATCCTGCTTCTTACCTCTGGAGGAACTTTGCTACAAGCTGAAGCTGTGAACAAAGGGCTGAGGACCCATCCCAGCTGGGGATGTATTCCAGAGACTTGATTTGAACCTGCAGTTTATTCCATCGCTGCTGCAAGCCTGAACCAAGAACTTTGCCATTACTGTATGGAATTGATTCCATTTAACCAATTCTAACTCTCATCTCTATCTTTTTCCTTTTATGAATAAACCTTTAGATTTTAGATTCTAAAGGATTGGCAATAGCGTGATTTGTGGGTAAGGTCTGACTTGTACATTGACCTGGGTCTGGGGCTTGGTCCTTTGGGATCAGGAGAACCTTTTTCTTTTACGGGGGTATTGGTTTTTATAACTATTTGTCCCCATAACGTGTGGCACTGGTGGTAATACTGGGAAACTGGAGTGTCTAAGGAGATTGCTTGTGAGACTTGCGGTTAGCCAGTGGGGGAGACCGAAGTCTTAGTCTGGCTGGTTTGGTTTGCCTTAGAGGTGGAAAAACCCCAGCCTTGGGTTGTAACTGCCCTATTTGAGCAATTTGTCCTGAGTTGGCACTCTCAGTTGGGTTCCGCCAGAACCGCATTGTCACAGTGGCGTAGTCGTGCTTGGATCCACAGAACCAGGTCAATTAAGCTTTGGGTCAGAACCCCACGCTATCCAAATTTGAATTTTGGGATTGAGAGTTTTGTTGGTTAAAGAGCTGCTGCAATGGCTGAGCAAAGAGCATATGAGGGACTTGGGAAAAAAGCCCTGGAAAATTTGTGTTCAGAAAAGAGGATAAGCTTTAGAAAGAAAGCTACAAAGGAAGAACTGAGAAATCTGCTAATAGCCAGTGATCAGGGGGCAAGAGCACAGCCCTTACCTGAGGCTGCAGAAGATGCAGAAAAAATTAGGATGCAAAGGGTGACAAGTAAACTGCAATTTGAGCATGAACAGAAGCTAGCAGATCTTCGATTGCTGGAGAAGCAAAAAATAGCAGAGTTAGAAAGAGAGAGAGAGAAAGAGGCTGCTGAGAGAGAGAAAGAAGCTGATCAAAGAAAGAAGGAGGCTGATGAGAGAGAAGAGAGAGCTCGTAAGGGACGTCTAGAGCTGCTCGCTGCTGAGCAGGAGACTCACAGGATGGAACAGGAGACTCACAGGATGGAACAGGAGACGGCCAGACTTCAGCTCCAAGTAATGGAAGAGCGGAGAAAGTCATCCCCACCTGGTACTCCACTTCCCCCCCACCATGAGAAAATCTGGGAAAGGATGTGTCCCATTTACAATGATACTGAGGATATAGAGGAGTTTTTGTCTACCTTTGAACGCCTCTGCAATCTGTACCAGATCCCTGAGGGTCAGCGAATGCCTGTCCTGCTAACCAGACTGACTGGAAAAGCCAGGGAGGTGTTTAATGACTTGGGGGAACAAGAAGCATTAAATTATGAGCGGTTTAAGGATTCTGTGTTAAGGCGATTCAAGGTTACTCCTGAATCTTACAGAGTTAAGTTTAGAGAGTTTAAAATGCCTAAGGATTGTACTTTTGTAGAATGTGCTCATAAGTTGATGGGTTTTGTTAAAAAGTGGGTTATGGGAGCCAAGGTTCATGGGAGTTTTGAAAAACTGCTGGATTTAATAACTTTGGAACAGTTCTTAGACATTGTGCCTGACAATGTGAGAGCAGCTGTGTGTGACAGGGACCCTGAGTCAGTCCTACGGGCGGCAGAGATTGCGGATGCCCATACCCAAAACAGGGCTCGAGAAGGGTGTAAAACCCCGGGGAAAACTGATCACCATTCTCCCCAGTTCAAGAGGAGGGAAGGATTTAAAAATAAACCTGACTCTTCTAAAGGAGTTCAAGGGGGCCCGGAGGGTAGGAACTCACATCCCCAGCAGGTTACATGCTATCGCTGTGGTATGCTGGGCCACATGAGACCAGACTGCCCGACACTGAAGGGCAGCCCAAAACCAGCAACCCCAAATGCCACGGCCAATGCTAACCCTGTTGTTGTAAACTCACAGGCAAGCCACACAGAGCCCAGCATTGGTGCCCTGTGTGCAAATGCTGTTTCTGTTGTCTCTGAAGGATTTGACCTTAAAACTCACATTAAAGCTAAATATGGGGGAAATAATGCAGAGTTTATTAGCAGTGCAGAAGTGAATGGAGTGAGGTGTATGGCATGGAGGGACACCGCAGCAGATATTACTCTGGTTAAAGCAAGTCTTGTCAGGAAGGAAGATTATTTGCCAGGTGAAGATGTAACTGTTGTAGCCTTATCTAAGTATTTTGTCAGGGTGCCTTTGGCTAAAATCCACCTGAAATGGAAGGGATTGGAGGGCACCATGGTTGTGGGAGTAAAAGACATAATCCCTAAGGATATTATGATTGGAAATGATATTAAAGCTATGGTCAGTCAAGTTAATACAAACCAGGCACAAGAGAGGATTGATCCTAAGGTTGTGCCTATGGAGGGTTTCTCCAAAAGTTTGTCTTTGGAAAGTAGCTGTTCGGCTGTGAATGAAGTTTCTGAATGTCTATCTAATGTCTCAGAAGTAAATCTGGAATTAGATCAAGCGAAGGGAGAGGAGAACCAGGAGATTTTGGATGAGCCTAGGCAGTCTTGTGAGCTGATGGCTTTATCTAGTCAGCAGTTTGGGAAGGCAAGGAGAGTGGAAGATGAGTGTCCCTATACCTTATCTGTTTCCTGTGCGAAGAATAGTGACAGTGAAGGAAATGTGCCTGTGTCTGTCAGGGGTATTGACTTGCCTATGGAGGAAGCTACCCCAGTCTCCAAGCAGTTGTCTGTGAACAGCCCGGGGTGCTGGGACAAGGGAAATGAAATCCCAGACAGTATGTCTAGTAAAGGAAAATGCATCTCCAACTCTTTTTTGTCTGTGGAGCAGACAGAAGGTGCCTTTCGGCCTGTGATGGTTGAGAGTAATTTAGTTGTCTCAGAGTTGGTTCTGGATTCAACTAAAGCCCAGGAAGGGAATGGTCCTAAGTTTGCATCTGCTGGGGAGAATGGCCCCGTAACTAGGTTGCATCCAGTTAGTGGCTTAGCAAAATCCCAGAGACCAAACAATTCTGGTGCTTGTATTTTGCCTGTTGCTCATGTGTGGTTGGAGAAGGGTGTAACAACTCTGTCTGATCAGGGTGATACCCTAGCCAGGGCACAAGGAGAGCAGAAAGGTAATTTGGTTGTGTTACCTACCGACAGTTTAACAACTTGTAGCAAAAAGGAAAAAATTCCTAAGCTTGTGTGTGGCAAAGAGAAGGGAAATATTTCTAACCTTTTATCTAGGAAGTCTATGGGTTCGCCTGAAAGGGGATTGTGTAGAGATCTGCCTGATGGGCCAAAGGTGATCCTGAATGTAAGTAAGACCCAGACAGAGTCTGTTGTTGCTCAGGAAAGTGTGCCTTTAGAGCAAGCCCTAGGTGAAGAGGGTAAGGGCAGAATTTCTGTGAGGGGTGAATTGCTGCTTAGAAAAGCTCCTGGAGAAAGGAATCCTCATGGTACTCGGTGCAAGCAGTTCCCTGCAATTGAAGGGTGTGAGAGTGATTTAATCAAGGAAGTTTCAGTTCCTAGCAGCCAAAAATTGTCTGTTGTGAAGGGATCCACTAACTTTCCTTGTAAAAGATCCAGTGTGGGTAGCTTTGAGAAGGTCTCAGAGGAAGTAAAAGTTGTTAAGGAATTGAGGCATCCCTATAACCAAGTGGCTGTGTGGGGCCAACTTGTTGGGGAGGCAATGGTGTTGGAACAGGAATGTCTCCTTTCTGATTCTTTAAATGAGCAGTTTGTGCTTCAGGGTTTGAGGACAGATTTGGTTACTGATGTGTCAGAGCAGAGCAGTTTTATGGCTAAATGCTTGAGGATGCGGGGGAGAGGAAGCAAACTCTCACCCGCAGACTCTTTGGATTTGTGTGGTATCTCTTTAAGACAGAGTCCAGCCTTGGAGATGATAGCAGTTACGAATATGAAAACTGGTGGACTGGCTCTGGTCTGGGGTAGTGCAAATTACTTGCCTGGCTGGGAAAGGAAGGACTTGCTAATAGCTGTTAGCAAAGAGGGCCCACCCCATCAGCCAGTGAATTCTGTTAAGCAAGAGAAATCAGGGTTTGATCCTGCAGGACAAGGAGGAAAGAGAAAACTGAATTTTGCAAAGGGAAGCCGCAGGTTAACCCTAAAATGCCCAAACTCCAATGGTATTGAACCAAAGGTGTGGCATGACAAACATGACTGTAGATGGACACTTGCAATGAACTTGTTGTTATTGCTAGATTTTGTAATTAATGTGTTGCTATTGCCACAAACTGTAAAAATATACAATGTGCCTAATCTTTTGGAGAATTCCTTGAACATGTTAAAAGGAATACATGAAAACACACGTTATGTTAAAAGGCCTTGTTACACTGGGGTTTCACAGGCAATGCATATAAACAATATGGGAACTTTTCACAGGGGAAAAGACAGTCCAGACCTAATGTGCTGTATGAAAAGGAAGACTGAGGCACACTACCATATTGCTTTCATGGCTAAATGCCAAGATTCCTGGACTATGAAGAACATTAATATCTGCATTTATTCGATGTTAATTGGGTTCCAAACATTGGCCCGAGCTTGTATGGATAAAGTAGCAGTTTTCTTTAGCTCTTGGCAAGATCACATGACACATACAGGAACCATGCTGCCAGAGCAGATCCAATTCACTATTGTTCTAACTAAGTGTTACCTTGAGTTTGTAAAGAGGTTCAATCATGTGGTTGAACATGATTTTGATAAACCATTTCTGTTATGCACTGGTATGGCTTCTAACCCAATACTAGCTGTAGTGGGACAGAACCCAGGATGGGGAGCTCTTGGGATGCAGTCAGTGATGTTTGTGTCATCCCTTCCTGCATCAATTTTGCGTTGGGGGTGTGACGTTATTGACATAAACTGGGACCATATAGATCATTGTTGCAACCAAAGTCCTGTAGTGGCACCCAAATCTTGTATAAAGGGGGTCAAATGGGGTGTCTAGGACAAGGTTATGGTTTACTGGTTATGATTATGCTGTCTATATGTGTGTATCAGTTTTGTAGTCGAAGTTATGAATATTGGCTCTATACTGTCTGTATGGCAAACTTATGCTATGCTTCTGGGTGACATCCCAGACAAGCTGAGATTAGCTCTGCCTAGCCTGCTTGATGGCCCATTAAGGACCATCAGCTGTACAATGGACCCATTGAGAGAAGGCAGATACGCCTTGTACCTCAGCAAAGTATGCAGGGACTGGCCCATGTGACTCCAGACTCCATGTTGCTGTAATTTAAGAACAAAGAGGTGTTCTTACACCTGAAAAAGACTATATAAGGCTGATGCCTGATCTCCATCTTGTCTTCAATCCTGCTTCTTACCTCTGGAGGAACTTTGCTACAAGCTGAAGCTGTGAACAAAGGACTGAGGACCCATCCCAGCTGGGGATGTATTCCAGAGACTTGATTTGAACCTGCAGTTTATTCCATCGCTGCTGCAAGCCTGAACCAAGAACTTTGCCATTACTGTATGGAATTGATTCCATTTAACCAATTCTAACTCTCATCTCTATCTTTTTCCTTTTATGAATAAACCTTTAGATTTTAGATTCTAAAGGATTGGCAATAGCGTGATTTGTGGGTAAGGTCTGACTTGTACATTGACCTGGGTCTGGGGCTTGGTCCTTTGGGATCAGGAGAACCTTTTTCTTTTACGGGGGTATTGGTTTTTATAACTATTTGTCCCCATAACGTGTGGCACTGGTGGTAATACTGGGAAACTGGAGTGTCTAAGGAGATTGCTTGTGAGACTTGCGGTTAGCCAGTGGGGGAGACCGAAGTCTTAGTCTGGCTGGTTTGGTTTGCCTTAGAGGTGGAAAAACCCCAGCCTTGGGTTGTAACTGCCCTATTTGAGCAATTTGTCCTGAGTTGGCACTCTCAGTTGGGTTCCGCCAGAACCGCATTGTCACAGTCCCTCCTGGGCTTTCCTGGCTGTATCTTCCCAGCACGGCCGGGGTCAGGCCAGGCTGTTACCCCCCTTCGCAGCTGGGCACTGAGGTACAGAGAGATTAAGGTCAAAAGTCGCCAGCACGTTGGGGTGCCCACCTCCGAGCCGGCCTTCCCGAGGACTTGGCAGTACCTAGCCCTTCGTCTGTTCAGCGCACGGCTGCAGATCCGCCCCGGGTCCCATACCAGGCGCCCAGGAAACAAGGAGCGCCCCGGTAGCACCCACCTGGCCAGTGTCTGGGCTGGTGCCTGGGTGACGTCACGCAGGAGCTCTGGGGCAGGGGCAGGGGCAGGGGCAGACTCCGATTCGCTGGGCGGCATTGCAAACCTGTCCTCCCCAGCCAGCCCCTGCCCACCGCCCGAGCCCCAGAGCGACACCGTGGCCAAAACAACCCGCCTAGCAAACAGGAGCTGAACATTGGGGCTGGCCTGGGAGCCCCCCGCTGCCTCCCAAGGGGGTGACCGGCTGGTTCCCACGAACACCTAAACACGCTCGCCCACCGTCCACTTCCCACCCCGAAGCCAAGTGGCCGGATCTGCTCCCACCCAAGGATTGCAGGGAACCCGTGGGCAGCCTATGCCCCTCTGGCAGCATCCAGGGCTGCTTGTCTCCTCTGCAGAGCAGCATGGGTAGCTGTGAGGTGGGGGGAGGTGGTTGTTGGTGTGTTTGTGGGGGGTGTTTGTTTGTTTGTTTGGTTGGTTGGTTGGTTGAGAGGGGTGGGGGTTGTGCGTGTGGTTGTGGAATGTGTGGTTGGTTGTGGGATGTGTGGTTGGTTGTGGGATGTGTGGTTGGTTGTGGGATGTGTGGAGGTTGGTTATGGGTGTGATTGGTTGTGGGGGGGTTGGTTGGTAGCAAGGGGCTGGCTGTGGGGGTGGTTATGAGATGCGGGATTGGTTGTGGGTGTGACTGGCTGTGGGTGTGGTTTTGGGGTGCGGAGTTCGTTATGGGGTGTGGGGTTGGCTGTGGGTGTGACTGGCTGTGGGGATGGCTATGGGGTGCAGGGTTGGTTGTGGGTGTGGTTATGGAGTGTGGGGTTGGCTGTGAGTGTGGTTATGGGGTGCAGGGTTGGTTATGGGGTGCGAGGCTGGCTGTGGGTGTGGTTATGGGGTGCGGGGTTGGTTGTGGGTGTGACTGGCTGTGGGTGTGGTTATGGGGTGCGGGGTTGGTTGTGGGTGTGTTTTTCGTCCCATAGCTAAAGCTCCTCCCCACATTGGGGCTCTTTGCCTCATAGCGCCCAAGCCAGATGGGGTCACATTCCCAGCTTCCCTCCCCAGCCGGGTGAGCGAGAGGCTGGCTGTGCCAGTGAAGGGATAGCTCAGTGGTTTGAGCATTGGCCTACTAAACCCAGGGGTTGTGAGTTCAATCCTTGAGGGGGCCAGTTAGGGATCTGGGGCAAAAATCTGTTTGGGGATTGGTCCTGCTTTGAGCAGGGGGTTGGACTAGATACCTCCTGAGGTCCCTTCCAACCCTGATATTCTATGATTCTAAGTAAGAGCTAAGCCCTAATCATGGGACTCCAGGAGCTGGGGCTCCCAGGGAAATATCCCCTCTGGCAAGACAGGTGCTGGAATCCCAAGTCTGCAGCCAGATGGTGTGTGTTCAGACCAGACTAAGTGTGGGATAGCTGTGTGTGGCTGTATTTTAGCTGCTGTTTGTATTTGTGTCTGTAAAGTGTTGTGTTAGGTTTGGGCTGTGCATTTGTGGTTGTGGCTTTAGTAAGTGGTTGTGTGTGGGTGTAACTTTGTGACTTGTATTTATACGTGTGTGTGCGCATGTGGCTGTGACTGTATACAGGGGTGTGTGTATCATTTGGGTTTGTAGTTGTGGCTGTGTGTAGCTGTGTGTGTGTAGGTGCGGCTCTGGGCACTGGGACGGCCGGGAGGAGGCGGGGAGCTCTTTCCCAGGGGCCCGCTGGCTGTGTGGCCCGCGCTGCTGGATGTGGGAACTGGCACAGGGGAGCGTTGTTGCTGGCAGTTTTCCCAGCGCCTGGACCATCTATCAGTGAAATAACATCTGGGCCTCGGGGCTCTGACTCCAGGCCCACGCTAGCCAGGAGACACTGCCCAGCCCTGCAGCCGCTTCCTCCCCACGGCTCCAGCTCTGCGCACAGGAAGGGGCTGGCATTGCGGGGGTGGTGGGGGGAGATGGTGACAGCAGAAGGAAGGGGGGGCTCTGGAGAGCAGAGGGCCAGGCTCCAGAAGAGGAAGCCAGGGAGCTATACAGACACAACCCCACAATCCATCCAGCACTAAGCAACCAGGAGCTTTCCAGCCAGGGAATCCCGAGCCTGCATGCGGGAGTATTCTCCCCACTTCACTGGGGGAGGGGGAAACTGAGGCACCTGGTGGGATGATGACCTGCCCAAGGTCACCCAGTGACAGTGGCAGAGCTGGGAATAAAACGCAGGAGTCCCAGGCCCTGGACCACGCTGCCTCCTCTGGCAGCCCCGCAGAGCACTGCCTCTGAGTATAGGCGTGCGGCGTTCACAGGTGGGTGCAGAGCTGCAGAGGGTGCAAAGACGTCCCTGCGGCCACGCGACACCTTGTTCTCAGCGCCAGGCCTGGAGCCAGCCAGCACCACTGCACTAACCACTGCCCCACGCTGCCTCTCCCTGCCCAGCTCAGCTACCCGGCTGCTGGCATGAGCTCCAAGGAGGGGTGGGGTGACCCCTGGCAAGGACACAGGGAATTGTCCCCTGGGGCTTAGGGTGGGACCCCGTGGGAAACAGATGGGAGGGTCTTGCTGGGTGGGCGGATGGGGGCCGTCCAGCACTAAGAACTAGCAAGAGAAGGAGGGGGCAGCACCAGCCTGGCGGAGGCACTAAGACACCCCCAGGCACCGCAGAGGAAGGGCGACTCCTCCAGCTGCTCGCTTGTATTAGCATGATGGAAACAAGCCCTCGCGGGCGCCTCGCAAGCTGGCCAGTCCCAGGCCAAGTGCTGCCGATGGACCCAGCAATGACTGGACAAGCGTGCAGTAGTGTGTACGAGAGAGAGAGAGTGTGTGTGTGCGTGCACCATCAGTGTGTGCAGGCTGTGAGTGCGTGTGCCGTGAGTACAGGGCTGTCCTTACCCCTACACAAAGTACGCAGCTGCGTAGGAAACTTGGGGCACCACATTTCCTGGTGCCCTGCACAGCTGCGTGCTGCTGCTCCAGCCTCTGCCCCGCCTCTTCCCCAGGGCCCCCGCCCCCACTCCCCTGAGCTCTGCAGCGGGGCTGGGCCTGCACTCACGGGGGGCAGGAACTGCAGCAACCTGGCCCCAGCTGCGCCGCCAGTGAGTGCTGGTCCCCCCCTGCCCTCCAAGCCAGCCCCCCCCACGGACGCCTGGGGACAGCCCCCCTGCTCCCCTCCTGCAGAGGCCTGGGCCCCACACTCCCCCCCCCCACAGGGGGGCTGCGTAGAACCCCAGAATAGCTAGGGACGGCCCTGCGTGAGTAGGTGTGCAAGCCGAGTGCGTGTGCACCATGTGTGCGCGTGCCGTGAGTGCGTGTGCACCATGAGTGTGCACATCAGTGGGGGGAAAATGTGTGTTCCCATGCACAACTGGTGGAGGGCTGGGGCTCTGGTGTAACTAGTTTGGGAGCCGGGAAGCAGCAGATCGTGGATGACTGGGGCGGGGTGTGGGGTTGTGACGGGTTTGGTCACAGAGACCCCCTTGGGACTGTCACCCGATGGTGCTGAGACTACCTCTGAGCCTGTTTTCCCTGCCAGCTTGGGACTCCAGAACCCTGCCTTGTTGAGCCAGACACGCCAGCCTGCTGCAACGCAGACCCAGGTCTGGTCCACACCCCCAAAGCTGCAGGCTTCACTGAAAACAGCTTAAGACGTGCTCCTGTCTCCAGCACCCAGATACCCAGCTCCCAATGGGGTCCAAACCCCAAATAAATCTATTTCACCCTGTATAAAGCTTATACAGGGTAAACCCATAAGTTGTCCGTCCTCTATAACACCGATAGAGAGATATGCACAGCTGTTTGCTCCCCCAGGTATTAATACTTGCTCTGGGTTAATTAATAAACAAAAGTGATTTTATTAAGTATAACAAGAAGGATTTAAGTGGTTCCAAGAAATAACAGACAGAACAAAGTAAATTACCAAGCAAAATAAAACAAAAACACGCAAGTCTAAGCCTAATACATTAAGAAACTGATTACAGATGAAATCTCACCCTCAGAGATGTTTCAATAAGCTTCTACCACAGACCAGACTCCTTCCTAGTCTGGCACAATCCTTTCCCTTGGTACAGTCCTTGTTCCAGCTCAGGTGGTAGCTAGGGGATTTCTCATGACTGCAGCCCCCTTTGTTCTGTTCCGCCCCCTTATATGGCTTTGGCACAAGGCGGGAATTTTTTGTCTCTCTGGGTCCCCACCCCTCCTTCTAAATGGAAAAGTACCAGGTTTAAGATGGATTCCAGTACCAGGTGACATGGTCACATGTCCTGTGAGACCCCCAAGCCTTCATTCTTCTCAGCCTGTCTCACAGGAAGGCCTGCAAGTAAACAGAGCCTCTACAGTCAATTGTCCTGGTTGATGGGAGCCATCAAGCTTCCAAACCACCATTAACGGCCCACACTTTGCATAATTACAATAGGACTTCAGAGTTATATTTCATATTCCTAGTTTCAGATACAAGAGTGATACATTTATACAAATAGGATGAACACGCTCAGTAGATTATAAGCTTTGTAATGATACCTTACAAGAGACCTTTTGCATGAAGCATATTCCAGTCACATCATATTCACACTCATTAGCATATTTTCATACCGTCATATGGAGCGCAGCGTCACCGGGTGCTGCTGTGTTGGTTTTATTTGGCACTGGGAGGGAAACACTGATCCCTGGCACCCAGCTCTCTGTGCGCCGCCCCTCCCCTCCCCCCCAACGGGAACAGCTTTGCCTGGCGCACAGCCAGGACAGCTTCCTCTGGCCTGCAGGGAGGTGGCAGGATGGGGCTCTGGTGGTGGGGGCAAAAGTGCCCCACAGCATGCAGTGAAGCACAGGGGTGGCACCAGGTGTGAGGGCAGGATCTGGCCCCATCTGTCTCGGCAGAGCACAGGCCCCTCTCTGCCCGATGGGGGGGACAGAGCCACCTTGGGGAGAGGTGGGGCAAACTCAACCCCTCCACAGGTAGGAAATGCCACCGCAGTGGGGCCCGGGTAGCCTGGGCCCAGCCAGGAAGGGTCCAGTCGGCAAACAAAGCCTGACATCCAGGGCCGGCAGTGGGCATTGCAGGGCCAAGGTGAGAGATCCAGAGCGGGACAGAGAGCCCACAACCACGGTCAGACCTACAACCAACCCTGACCCCACAACCACACCCACCAATCATACCTACAAGCAACCCAGACCCCGCAACCACACCCACCAACCACCGCCATCAGCACATCCAACCAACCACACCTACAACCAACCCTGACCCCGCAACCACACCCACCAACCACCAACCACAGCCATCAGCACATCCAACCACGGTCACACCTACAACCAACCAAGACCCCGCAACCACACCCATCAACAACCAACCACACCTACAACCAACCCTGACCCCACAACCACACCCACCAACCACACCTACAACCAACCCAGACCCTGCAACCACACCCACCAAAAACCCACCAGCACATCCAACCAACCACACCTGCAACCAACCCAGATCCTGCAACCACACCCACCAACCACAGCACCAGCATATCCAATCAACCACACCTACAACCAACCCAGACCCCGCAACCACACCCACCAAAAACCAACCACAGCCACCAGCACATCCAACCAACCACACCTACAACCAACCCAGACCCTGCAACCACACCCACCAACCACCAACCACAGCCACCAGCACATCCAACCAACCACACCTAGAACCAACCCAACCAATCACACACCACCCACCAACCACACCTACAACCAACCCTGACCCCGCAACCACACCCACCAACAAACAACCACACCTACAACCAACCCAGACCCCGCAACCACACCCACCAACAACCACAGTCATCAGCACATCCAACCAACCACACCTACAACCAACCCAGACCCTGCAACCACACCCACCAACCACACCTACAACCAACCCTGACCCCGCAACCACACCCACCAACCAACCACACTACAACCAACCCAGACCCAGCAACCACACCCACCAACAACCAATCACAGTCACCAGCACATCCAACCAACCACACCTACAACCGACCCAGACCCTGCAACCACACCCACCAACCACACCTACAACCAACCCAGACCCCGCAACCACACCCACCAACCACAGCCACCAGCACATCCAACCAACCACACCTACAACCAACCCAGACCCTGCAACCACATCCACCAACCACAGCACCAGCATATCCAATCAACCACACCTAGAACCAACCCAGACCTCGCAACCACATCCTCCAAAAACCAACCACACCTACAACCAACCCAGACCCCGCAACCACACCCACCAGCACATCCAACCAACCACACCTACAACCAACCCAGACCCTGCAACCACACCCACCAACCACCAACCACAGCCACCAGCACATCCAACCAACCACACCTAGAACCAACCCAACCAATCACACCCCCACAACCACATACATCCAGAACTACATCCCCACAACCAACCCAGAACCACACTCACCCAACCCCACATCCACACACCACTACATCCACACCCATGGACTCCCCCACACAGCAGACTTGCAGTGACTCAAGATTTGAGAACCAATCTCAGGACAGGCTGTTGGGAACCAGGGCACAAACTCCACATTGGCTGTGAGTTCTGTGCTCAGATTTCACCAACCAATTATCAAGTGTAAACTCCTCAGGCACCATAACAGCCTGAGCATGGAGTCGCAGACAGTCCCCTTGGGCGCTCTGGTCTGTCTGGCTGCCCAGCTGAGCCTGCCTGTGTGATAGTTGGTCCCTTGCACCAAGACTCACAGCAACATTCAGATGACAACCCGTCCCAAACGACCAGTCACTTTCCCCAGGTCGATTGCACCTCAGATCTCACACCCGAGACAAGGCCTGTAGCCAGGCCCGTAATAAACTAGATACAGTTTATTACTAGGAAGAGGAAACTGGAGAGTTATTGACAAGGTTAAAGCAGGTGAACATCAAAACACAAATGGGTTACAATTTTTCAAAAGATAACAGAAGTGTCTGTAATCAGCAACCTGTTTGTGTGCTTTAGGGCTAGCCCTGCTGATCACTGGGGATTGAGACGGGTTGTCACCCCTGGGTGCAGTCTGGGAGCCGTGAGAAACCGCTGCGCCCCTCCAAGACACACAACTGGGTTGGGGCCACAGCCAGCCTCACCCAGGCCCTGTTATTACCCAAAACGACAGCAGGTGGCGCCACTCACCCAAACTGGGCTACCTGAGTGCAACCAGCAGACACCAGCCAATTTCCCAGCTCCCCAGACTCCCTGGACCCCCCCCCCCCGGAGTATAAACCCCAAATTGTAGCGTCTTGCCCTGCACAGGGATCTGTACAATGTAAGCTCATGACGTTCCCCCCTCCCCTCAATGTGCACAATCCGCGTGTTAAACCAAGCTGAGATTTTCTCCAGTCCAAAGCTCACTGGTTCTAGATAAAGCAAAACAAGCATCAGAGAATCTCAGGGTTGGAAGGGACCTCAGGAGGTATCTAGTCCAACCCCCTGCTCAAAGCAGGGACCAATCCCCAACTAAATCAGAAGTTTATTAACTACACAAGACAGGTTGTAGATGATGACAAGGGAAAGCAAACAGATCAAGGCAGATTACCAGCAAAAGGCAAACTAAGCTTAGCACACGAGGTTCGGTGGTGAAGTGACAATCTCTCGCCCTGGCTGAGGAGACACGCAGGCTGCAGAGTCTCAAAGCACAACACAAGCTGCACCGGCTTTGCCGCTTGGGCTCCCCACCCCCGTTCCAAGTCCTTTTCTTCTGGAGCTTCTCTCAGGTGTTCAGTTGTGGGGACTGAAGAACAACTGATGACGTCACTCCTGGCCATACACAGCTTTAGCATAGGGCGGGGGCAGGACCCTTTGTTCCAAAACCAGCTCCCAGCCCATCTTGTGGGAAAATACAGGGACCCAACATGGAGTCCAGTGTCATGTGGCCTGGTGACCTGCCCTTGCAAAGTCAGAGCAGCCATTCCTTACCGGCTGGCTGGAGCGTTCTCAGGAAGGTTCACCGGGAGGGGACAAGCTTTGTTTTCTCTGAGGGCTCATTCCCCGGAACAGGCTCTTCCCAACCAGCTGTCTAGACTGGAAGCATTTTCCCTAGTGGGTGTTACCCAGGTGTAACTACATTTGAAATACAGATACATAGTCAATCTCCATAACTTGAGATGCAAAAATGATACGTGCACACAAATAAGATAATCATATTCAGCAAATCATAACTTTTCCAAGGACGCCTGACATGACCCACTTTGTAAAAAATGCATCATAATTATGCCATAATCATATCATAATAATATTACTATGATGAATATGGCGTGTAGTGTCACAGGGATCCCTTGCTTATGCCTAGAAAACCTTGTCCCCAGAGTCCACACAGCACAGAGATGCTTCGATTAACCCCCTCCGACCACATGCTCAGAGCTGCAAACTCAACTGACAGCAGCAGTCCACTTGCAGGGGAGGACAGCAGGACAACGAAAGTATTTTGTTCTCTAGTTGCGGGCACACAACTCCCACAACGGTCCATGTGGTGTCGCTGGGCCTTCCTTGTTGGGCAGCACGTAACAGCTTCTGCTGGAGAGCAGTTCTCCCCACTAGTTACCGTCTCTCTCCTGCCTGGTAAGTTACACAGCTCCAGAACAGTGCGGGAGACAGACGTTACAAGTGAGATTAATGCCAGCAGCAGCTCACCAGGATTCAGTAAAGTGGAACCCTCCCGCCCATTGTAACACCACACAGGGTAGCCAGCCAGCCCGGTATCGGTCACTGCTCAGCTGAGACATGGAGACCTTGGCATGAACTGGCAACTGGCCTGCAGCGTCACACCAACCATCCATCCACAGCCGACCAACCAACCTGACCCCCCACCCCAGAACTAACCATCCACCACCACATACCCCCCAAGCTGCCCTATGCAGTGAGTACTTTGCCTCCAAACCCCTCCCTTCGCTGCATTTGAGAACATCAACCCGCCCTTCTGAATGGTGGGGTGGGTGGGGCTGGGCCCTCCTTAGCACCCCCAAGGAATCACAGCGAGGAGAAGTCCACAGAGGACTCCCAGACCCCATAAAGTGCCAGATCCCCTCTAGCCTGACCAGCGCCCCTGGAGGACAGAGGCTGAGGGGCTGAGCTAGGATCCCCTGGCCTGGAGGCCCGAACCAACCCACACAGATTGGGGGCTGGAGAGCCTGGCTGGATCGGCTGAGGCCTCTTCAGGGTCGGAGTGGGTGAGAAACGCCCCAGGCCAGTGTTTCCTCTCTGCCCTTTCCTTGGCTGTCCTTCTGCCATTGCCCTGCCTGGGCTACCCCTGCGCCCCTTCCTCATACACCCCTCTGTCCCCACACTCCTAATACACCCCTCTGTCCCCAGACACCCCTCATACACCCCTCTGTCCCCAGACCCCTCATACACCCCTCTGTCCCCAGACACCCCTCAATCCCCACACCCCTCATACATCCCTCTGTTCCCACATCCCCCTCATACACCCCTCATACACCCCTCTGTCCCCACAGCCCTCATACACCCCTCTGTCCCCACACCCCTCTGTCCCCACACCCCCCTCATACATCCCTCATACACCCCTCTGTCCCCACACTCCTAATACACCCCTCATACACCCCTCTGTCCCCACAGCCCTCATACACCCCTCTGTCCCCACACCCCTCTGTCCCCACACCCCCCTCATACATCCCTCATACACCCCTCTGTCCCCACACTCCTAATACACCCCTCTGTCCCCACACCCCCCTCATACACCCCTCTGTCCCCACACTCCTAATACACCCCCTCTGTCCCCACACCCCCCTCATACACCCCTCTGTCCCCACACTCCTAATACACCCCTCTGTCCCCAGACACCCCTCAATCCCCACACCCCTCATACATCCCTCTGTTCCCACATCCCCCTCATACACCCCTCATACACCCCTCTGTCCCCACAGCCCTCATACACCCCTCTGTCCCCACACCCCTCTGTCCCCACACACCCCTCATACATCCCTCATACACCCCTCTGTCCCCACACTCCTAATACACCCCTCTGTCCCCACACACCCCTCATACACCCCTCTGTCCCCAGACACCCCTCAATCCCCACATCCCTCATACACCCCTCTGTCCCCACACACCCCTCAATCCCCACACCCCTCATACACCCCTCTGTCCCCACACCCCCCTCATACATCCCTCATACACCCCTCTGTCCCCAGACACCCCTCATATACTCCTGTCCCCACACCCTCTGTCCCCACAGACCCCTCATGCACCCCTTTATCCCTACACCCCTCATACACCCCTCTGTCCCCACACACCCCTCATACACCCCTCTGTCCCCACACCCCCCTCTATCCCTACACATCCCTAATACACCCCTTTATCCCTACACCCTCACATACACCCCTCTATCCCTACACCCCTCATACACCCACCTATTCCTACACCCCCCATACACCCATATATCCCCACACACCCTTCTATCTATCTGCATGCACCCCATACACCCATCTACCCCCCCCTCACCCCCTCCATCTAGCTACCTGATCTCGGTTCATAGCCTTTTGTCTCCCGTAGTCAGGTGGCTGCGCCGTGCCCATCCCCGGGGTCTCTGATCAGCCCGGAGGGATCTGACAGCCTCATCCCAGCCTGTCCCCTCCCTTCACTCGCTCGTCTCTTTCCTCCTCCAATTTTCTGGCTGATTAACTCTGCTGCTGTTTCCTGACAACCTCCGCTGTTGGTATTAATTTCTTTTAACTGGTGATTAATTACTCCCACTCTCCCCTCTCCCCGCGTCCATTTGCATATTCATCAAATTCCACTTGATGGCCTGACTGTATCTTACAGACATGGGCTGGGGGCGACGCGCATCACTTGCAAATGACACTTCGCTCGGCAAACAGCGGGGGCTCGGCGTGCACACGCACCCCCCGCACGCGCGCACACACACACACCGCACGCGCGCACACCCCCCCCCCCCCGCACGCGCACACACGCACCCCCCGCACGCGCGCACACACACGCACCCCCGCACGCGCGCACACACACACACCGCACGCGCGCACACACGCACCCCCCCGCACGCGCGCACACACACACACACACACCGCACGCGCACACACACACGCACCCCCCGCACGCGCGCACACACACACACCTAATCCAGCCTGGGAAGGGCCAGGCAGCTGCCATTTGGGAGCCGCCGGGCCCGGAAAGCAAGTTAAGCCACCCGGAGCCCGCTCCCTCCACAAGGAGCCTGATCCCTAGGGACAGAGGGGAAACTGAGGCACAGAGGGGCAGTAACCCAGCGCGGGGCAGTCAGGAGTCCCTGGCGGGGATGGGATGGGAACGGAGCCTGGGTTTCCCGCAGTCGGTGCCCCTTTCCCCTGGCCCTCAGACAGCCCTGCGGACGCTCCACCATGGCGGGGCAATGGGCGGTGCCTCTGTACCGGGGGGGGGGCGGGGCAATGGGCGGTGCCCCGGTGCCGGGCGGGGGGGCGGGACAATGGGCGGTGCCCCGGTGCAGGGGGCGGGGCAATGGGCGGTGCCCAGCCCGTCACTCGGGCAGCCCCTGCTCGTTCAGAGAGCTGCAGAGACTACAGCTCCCGGCATGCTCTGCTCCGGCGGGAGGCGCGGGTGGATTGCATTGCATGCCGGGAGTTGTAGTCCGGCCGGCCGGCCAGGCCGGGACGCTGCGGATAGGCGGGCGGCTCGGCCCGGGCGCGCTGACGTCACTGCTAGCCGGGGCGCTCCCGTCACGTGGCGCGGCGCGGCGCGCGGGACAGGCACGTGTCCCGGGCGGGCTGCACGTGGCAGCGCCCCAGCCCCTGGGCCAAGCCCCCGCGTGCGCGGCCCGTCGGTCTCCAGCGCTGCGGCCCGGCCCGGCGTGGGGCATGGGCGCCCCCTGGCGGCGAGGAGCAGGGGCCGTCGGCGCGCCCCATGCAGCCTGTAACGGTGCTGGGTCTGGCGGGACCCGAGCGAGCGCCTCCATTCAGGACTAATTGCTGGGAACGGGGCAGTGCAGCCCAGGCTGGGGTCCTTGGCACGCCCAGGCACCAAACCAGGCGGCCAGAGGACTTGGGTCTCACCCCACTGGCTACCCACACGTCACACAAGACACGCCCGTGTCCCAGTATCGCCACCAGGGCCACTCGCTGCTGCCAACCCCTTAGAATCTAAAATCTAAAGGTTTATTCATAAAAGGAAAAAGATCGAGACGAGAGTTAGAATCGGTTAAATGGAATCAATGACATACAGTAATGGCACAGTTCTTGGTTCAGGCTTGCAGCAGCGATAGAATAAACTGCAGGTTCAAAACCTATATGGTCACAGGTTATGTCAATAACATCACACAGCCACCTCTGCACACTGGCCCAGGCTCCCACACTCACCCCAGCCCTCCGCACACACTGCCCCCCAGATCCCCGCCCCCCACCAGTACCTGCAGGGGTGAGAGCGGGGAGTGTTGTGGTTGAAATAGCTGCTTGGGAGGGGCTCATCCACTGAGTGGTGGGGCAGGAATGCGGGGGAGCTGGGGCAGGATGCGCTGTCTGGAGTGGAGGGAGGGAGGAGAGAAGGGGTGTGCTTGGTGGGATGAACAGTCAGATGCTCTGTGTGGGATGGGTGGATGGATGGATGGATGCTCTGTGCAGAATGGACAGATGGACGCACTGTGCGGGCTGGACGGATTAATGGACGCACTGTGCGGGATGCATTGATAGACGCACTGTGTGGGATGGACAAATGGATGGATGCTCTGGGGTGGACGGATGGACGCTCTGTATGGGATGGAGGGATGGACGTTCTCTGTGGGATGGAGAGCCGGGTGGACGCTCTGTGTGGGATGGAGGGATGGGTGGATGCTCTGTGCAGGATGGATGGATGGACGCTCTGTGCGGATGGAGGGCCGGGTGGATGCTCTGTGCGGATGGAGGGCCGGGTGGACGCTCTGTGTGGGATGGAGGGACGGGTGGATGCTCTGTATGGGATGGAGGGACGAGTGGACGCTCTGTGCATGATGGATGGATGGACGCACTGTGCGGATGGAGGGCAGGGTGGATGCTCTGTGTGGGATGGAGGGACGGGTGGATGCTCTGTATGGGATGGAGGGACGAGTGGACGCTCTGTGCAGGATGGATGGATGGACGCTCTGTGCGGATGGAGGGCCGGGTGGATGCTCTGTGCGGATGGAGGGCCGGGTGGACGCTCTGTGTGGGATGGAGGGACGGGTGGATGCTCTGTATGGGATGGAGGGACGGGTGGACGCTCTGTGCGGGATGGAGGGACAGGTGGACACTCTGTATGGGATGGAGGGACGGATGGACGCTCTGTGCAGGATGGAGGGACAGGTGGACGCTCTGTGCGGGATGGAGGGACGGGTGGATCAGTGATTTCCCTACACCCCCCCTGAATTTTCCCAACACCCCCCCAGTTTTGTGAACTAGTTACATGCCAAACCTGGTGGCTGAGCTTTGTGACTTTGTCCTCACCCACAACTATTTCACATTTGGGGACAATATATACCTTCAGGTCAGCGGCACTGCTATGGGTACCCGCATGGCCCCACAGTATGCCAACATTTTTATGGCTAACTTAGAACAACGCTTCCTTAGCTCTCGTCCCCTAACGCCCCTACTCTACTTGTGCTACATTGATGACATCTTCATCATCTGGACCCATGGAAAAGAAGCCCTTGAGGAATTCCACCATGATTTCAATAATTTCCATCTCACCATCAATCTCAGCCTAGATCAATCCACACAAGCGGTCCATTTCCTGGACACTACTGTGCTAATAAGCGATGGTCACATAAATACCACCCTATACCGGAAACCTACTGACCGCTACACTTACCTACATGCCTCCAGCTTCCATCCAGGACACACCACACGATCCATTGTCTACAGCCAAGCTCTAAGATACAACCACATTTGCTCCAATCCCTCAGACAGAGACAAACACCTACAAGATCTCTATCAAGCATTCTTACAACTACAATACCCACCTGCTGAAGTGAAAAAACAGATTGACAGAGCCAGACGAGTACCCAGAAGTCACCTCCTACAAGACAGGCCCAACAAAGAAAATAACAGAACACCACTAGCTGTCACCTTCAGCCCCCAACTAAAACCTCTCCAGCGCATCATCAGAGATCTACAACCTATCCTGAAAGATGATCCCTCACTCTCACAGATCTTGGGAGACAGGCCAGTCCTCGCTTACAGACAGCCTCCCAACCTTAAGCAAACACTCGCCAGTAACCGCACATCATACAACAAAACCACTAACCCAGGAACCTATCCTTGTAACAAACCCCGATGCCAACTCTGTCCACATATCTATTCAAGTGACACCATCATAGGATCTAACCACATGAGCCATACCATCAGGGGCTCGTTCACCTGCACATCTACCAATGTGATATATGCCATCATGTGCCAGCAATGCCCCTCTGCCATGTACATTGGCCAAACTGGACAGTTTCTTCGCAAAAGAATTAATGGACACAAATCTGACATCAGGAATCATAACATTCAAAAACCAATAGGAGAACACTTCAACCTCTCTGGCCAATCAGTAACAGACTTAAAGGTGGCAATTTTGCAACAGAAAAGCTTCAAAAACAGACTCCAACGAGAAACTGCTGAACTTGAATTAATCTGCAAACTAGATACAGTCAATTTAGGTTTGAATAGAGACTGGGAATGGCTGAGCCATTACACACATTGAATCTATTTCCCCATGTTAAGTATCCTCACACCTCCTGTCAACTGTCTGAAATGGGCCATCTTGATTATCACTACAAACGTTTTTTTTCTCCTGCTGACAATAGCTGATTTTAATTAACTAGCCTCTTAGAGTTGGTTGGGCAACTCCCACCTTTTCATGTTCTCTGTATGTGTATATATATCTCCTCAATATATGTTCCATTCTTATGCATCCGAAGAAGTGGGCTGTAGCCCACGAAAGCTTATGCTGAAATAAATGTGTTAGTCTCGAAGGTGCCACAAGTACTCCTGTTCTTTTTGCGGCTACAGACTAACACAGCTGCTACTCTGAAACCTGACAATTTAGTGACTGTTTGGAAATTTGAATTGAAGTTGAAACATGAATACACCCTTTAAAAGCATACAGAGTGTATGATAAAATATGTGTATCTGAAAAAGTATCATAGATTTGAAAAGTATGAACACAGACTCGCTTCCTTCTACGGCTGTTGTTTGGATGACAATGTCGGGGCATTCATTCCGGTGCTGTTGGCCAACCTAATCATTTCAAACGATGATTTGTAAGCGAAGTCTAAATGAGCGCTCCCTGACCGCTAGTGATGGGCTGGGGCTGGGGGGAAAGGCTTCCGGACCAGATTGTATTTACATTCACACCAAATCTACCGAGGTATCCAGCAAACAGAGCTGTGTTGCCCAAGTGATAGATTTTGGCTGGGGTTGGGGTACAAATCACTTGAATGCAGATGGGGGGGGAAATGAAATGTTGTTGTTCTTATTGTAGGAGTAAAGGGCAGTAGAACTGTACTTAGCCTGTGCTGATAGAGGGCATCAAGAGAGAGGGTGGGGACCTGTCCCTCTCCACTGTTTAAAGACAGAGCTGATTAGACTCCACAGATA
Source organism: Chrysemys picta bellii (assembly GCF_011386835.1). Lineage (NCBI taxonomy): Eukaryota > Metazoa > Chordata > Testudines > Emydidae > Chrysemys > Chrysemys picta. The sequence goes on along the minus strand of NC_088795.1, from coordinate 144,810,539 downwards.
GTCTTTTGTTTTGTTACAGCTGAAATCACTGATAATCAGGTCTAAGTGCTTAGTCCTGCTGTGGGACAGTGTTTCTGTGGAAGGGACGGCCCAGACTGCACTAGCAGTGAGGTTCCCCCACTGAGAGCTCAGCTGAAATCACTGAGAGCTGGTGGAACCTCAAGAGACCAACTCACAGAGGTCACAGTGGCAGGTGGCAGAAGGTGACGGCGCAGGGCCATTGGCAACAGAGCGATGGAGTGAACGGTGGCACAACGAACAACAGTGGCCAGAGCAAACAGTGAGCAGCTGGAGGAACGAGCAAGGTGCCTTCTTGCCCCCCACCTGGGAGGTGAACTCACGGGAAAGCACCTCTGAACTCCGAGTCTCCACTGACGAAGGACAACACCGGTGAGTGGGGTGCGGTGGAGGGAAAAGTGAGGGGCACGTTAAATAAACATTTGTTTGTTGGACTATATTTTAGTGACTTTGCTCCAGAATGCTAGATTTGTGACTGGGTATGGAAACTTATATAAATATGTTTCCTAGGAGGCCAAGATTTGTAAAATGCATTATTTGCCAAGGTTGTTATCTCACATCGTTGCTATCTTGAAAGGTCATTATGTTGGGGAGTTTCTGTACTAAACATTTTTATTATTATAATTAATTTTTACATAAGAATGGTCATACTAGGTCAGACCAATGGTCCATATAGCCCAGTATCCTGTCTTCCGACAGTGGTCAAGGCCAGGTGCTTCAGAGGGAATGAACAGAACCGGTAGATCCATCCCCTGTTGCCCATTCCCAGCTTCTGGCAAACAGGCTAGGGACACTCAGAGCATGGTGTTGCATCCCTCCCCATCCTGGCTAATAGTCACTGATGGATCTATTCTCCAAGAATTTATCTAGTTCTTTTTTTAATCCTGTTATAGTTTTGGTCTTCACAGCATCCCCTGGCAAAGAGTTCCATGGGTTGACTTTATGTTGTGTGAAGACGTACTTCCTTTTGTTTTTTTAAAACCTGCTGCCTATTAATTTCATTGGGTGACTACTAGATCTTGTGTTATGTGAAAGATTAAATAACATTTCCTTATTCACTTTCTTCACACCAGTCAAGATTTTATAGACCTCTATCATATCCCCCCTTAGTCATCTCTTTTCTAAGCTGAAAATTCCCAGTCATTTTAATTTCTCCTCCTGTTTCATACCCCTCATCATTTTAGTTGCCCATTTCTGTACCTTTTCCATTTCCAATATATCTTTTTGGGGATGGGGTGACCAGATCTGCACACAGTATTCAAGGTGTACACGTACCAGGGATTTATATAGAGGCAATATGATATTTTCTGTCTTATTATCGATCCCTTTCTTAATGATTCCCAGCATTGTATTTGCTTTTTTGACTGCCGCTGCACATGGAGTGGATGTTTTCAGAGAACTATTCACAACGACTCCAAGATCTTTCTTGAGTGTTAACAGCTAATTCAGACTCCTTCATTTTGTATGGATAGTTGAGATTGTTTTCCAATGTGCATCACTTCGCATTGATCAGCATTGAATTTCATCTGCCGTTTTGTTGTCCAGTTTGGAGAGATCCTTTTGTAGCTCTTCACAGTCTGCCTGGGTCTTAACTATCTTGAGTGGTTTTGTATCATCTGCTAATTTTGCCACCTCACTGTTTACCCCTTTTCCAGATCATTATGAATATGTTGAATAGGACTGGTCCCTGTACTGACCCCTCAGGGACACCACTATTTACCTCTCTCCATTCTGAAAACTAATAATTTATTCCTACCCTTTGTTTCCCATCTTTTAACCAGTTACTGATCCATGAGAGGTCTTCCCTCTTATCCCATGAGGGCTTATTTTTCAAAAGTCAATTTAAATTAAATTCATTTCTTTTAAAAAAATTATATTTTTTTAGAAATCTAGACCTGTTATGTGTTTTGGTGTAACTTGTGTAGTAAGTGAAGGCAATGTAGTAAGTAAAGGCCTAATGAAGGCCCAGTATGAGGCCTGAACCAAACTAAAGTAATGGTCAAGACTTTGCTAATATGAAGCAAAGTTAAGCTGTGAGCAAGAGGCAGGCCCTGCTCACAGAAGTTGGCAAGGAAAGGGCTGATGTTGCATAGGTACAGTATAAACATGGTACCAAGACACACTATACCGGAACATTCTACAGATAACATGGAACAGGCCGACCCATCCCAATGACAGGGGCAAAAGGGTAAAATGATGGATAGAGTTGTTTTGATCGAACCAACAGGTACAAGGTGAGAGGCGGCACCTTATTACGTAGAGGGGTTGTACCTTACTACGTAGAGGGGTTGCACCTCAATACGTCAGGAGTGATGTGTAACTTGTTTGTACCTGTGTATAAGAATGTGTCCCTGGGGTGGTGTCTTTGTCCGGCCACGGGGGCAGTGGAAAGTCCCGCCACTGAGCCGGGTCCTTGCCAAGAGGCACTTTTCTCGTAGTATGCCCTGATTGAGGCTCAGAAACCTACAGGGAACTGCAATTGTGTCCGAGATCGCAATAAACCTGGCCGAGGTGCCTTTGTATCTTAGTAGACTCTGTGGTTATTGGGGATTCTTGTCGGGTCTGCTGTGTCAGCTATCTGCGCAGAGCTGGGGCAGCACACAGAGGGAACACACGCACGCAGCCGAGTGATATCAACAGGAGAAAGCAGAAGCACCACACCGGTAGCCTCTCACAACAACTTGCATTATCCTTATTTAAATTTGCATTATCCTAACAAAACATTTACTTTATTCATATCTCTTTTATATATCTCATCGGCCCTGACACCCGCCCCTCCTGTAAATTTGAACACCCCCCCCCCTTTCAATTCCTGGGGAAACCACTGGGGTGAACGCTCTGTGCGGGATGGAGGGATGGGTGGAGGAGGGTGACCTGTGTCTGGGGTAGACACAACGCATTCCTTCGGGTTATTGTGTCCGGCGGGACGGCAGTAGCTGCTTCACACTCCCCCAGCAGCCAGGCCTTTGCCCCGAATGTATCTGACTCGTTGTGACAATGCGGTTCTGGTGGAACCCAACTGAGAGTGCCAACTCAGGACAAATTGCTCAAACAGGGCAGTTACAGCCCAAGGCTGGGGTTTTTCCACCTCCAAGGCAAACCAAACCAGCCAGACTAGGAGGACTTCGGTCTCACCCCCTGGCTAACCGCAAGTCTCACAAGCAATCTCCTTAGACACCCCAGTTTCCCAGTATTACCACCAGTGCCACCCGTTATGGGGACAAATGGTTATGAAAACCAATACCCCAGTAAAAGAAAAAGGTTCTCCTGATCCCAAAGGACCAAGCCCCAGACCCAGGTCAATATACAGATCAGATCTTATCCACAAATCACGCTGTTGCCAATCCTTTAGAATCTAGAATCTAAAGGTTTATTCATAAAAGGAAAAAGATAGAGATGAGAGTTAGAATTGGTTAAATGGAATCAATTACATACAGTAATGGCAAAGTTCTTGGTTCAGGCTTGCAGCAGCGATGGAATAAACTGCCGGTTCAAATCAAGTCTCTGGAATACATCCCCCGCTGGGATGGGTCCTCAGTCCTTTGTTCAAAGCTTCAGCTTGTAGCAAAGTCCCTCCAGAGGTAAGAAGCAGGATTGAAGACAAGATGGAGATGAGGCATCAGCCTTATATAGTCTTTTCCAGGTGTAAGAACAGCAAATGGAGTCTGGAGTCACATGGGCCAGTCCCTGCATACTTTGCTGAGTTACAAGGCGTATCTGCCTTCTCTCAATGGGTCCATTGTATAGCTGATGGTCCTTTAATGGGCCATCAAGCAGGCTAGGCAGAGCTAACACCATGTTGTCTGGGATGTCACCCAGCAGCATAGCCTAAGTTTGAAATACAGACAGTATAGAGCCAATATTCCTAACTTCAACTACAAAATTGATACATACATATAGACAGCATAATTATAACCAGTAAACCATAGCCTTGTCTTAGACACCCCATTTGACCCCCTTTACACAAGATCTGGGTGCCACTACAGGACCTTGGTTGCAACAATGATCTATATGGTCCCAGAGTATATCAATAACGTCACACCCCCAACGCAAAATTGATGCAGGAAGGGATGTCACAAACACCACTGACTGCATCCTAAGAGCTCTCCACTCTGGACAATGCATCAGCTACAATATTTTCCTTTCCCCTTATGTGGACTATATCCATTTCATACTCCTGAAGGGCTAAACTCCAACGCAGCAACCTGGAGTTGTTGCCCTTGGCCCTGTGCAGCCAGACCAGAGGGGCATGATCACTCAACACAGTGAATTTTTTATTGTACAAATAGGGCTTAAGTTGCTTGACAGCCCAGACAATGGCATAACATTCCTTTTCAATGGTAGCGTAATTTTGCTCAGTGGGGGACAATTTCTTACTTAGATATGCCACGGGATGTCTCTTCCCTCCTTCCCCCTCTTGCATTAGCACTGCCCCCAGCCCAATATTGGAAGCGTCTGTACATAATAAAAAGGGCTTTTCAAAATCTGGGCTGGCCAAAACAGGCTCCTTGGCCAAAGCGCTCTTTATGCTTTGAAAACCCTGCTCACAGGCCTCCGTCCACAGCACCCGGTCTGGTTTTTCCTTTTTCGTCAGGTCTGTGATGGGAGCAACAATGTCGCTGAATCCCTGCACAAATCTCCTGTAATAGTTGGCCAGACCAATGAAGGATTGGACCTGCTTTTTAGTTCTAGGGGTTGGCCAGTTTTTAATGGCCTCTACCTTTACAGGCTCTGGGCGCAGTTGCCCATTGCCCACCCTGTGCCCCAGGTAGGTCACCTCAGCAGCTCCCATTCTGCATTTAGAAACCTTAACCGTTAGATTGGCCTCCCTGAGCCGGTGCAGCACAATCCCTATGTGGTTCAGGTGATCTTGCCACGAACTGCTGAATACGGCCAGGTCGTCTATATAGGCCCTCGCAAAAGATTCTAATCCCCGTAGGACCTCATTTATAAGTCTCATGAACGTAGCCCCTGAATTTCGCATCCCAAAGGGCAGCACTTTGAACTCATATAGGCCCGATTCCACTATGAAAGCGGATTTTCCTTGTGCCTCGGCATCTAGGGGTATTTGCCAGTACCCCTTAGTCAGGTCCAGGGTGCTTATAAACCTTGCCCCTCCCAGCGTATCCAGTAGATCCTCTATTCTGGGTGTGGGGTAAGGGTCAGGCTGGGTGATAGCATTTAGCTTCCTGTAATCCACACAAAACCTCATGGTCTTATCCTTTTTTGGCACCATCACAATGGGAGAGGCCCAGGGGCTCTGGGATCTGGTGATTATTCCCATTGTCAACATGCTCTCCACCTCTTCCTGGATCTGTCTTTGCATCTCTCCCTTGGCCCTGTAAGCTCTGCTAGGGGCTGGGCGGGGACCCACCGTCTGAATGGAGTGTGTCATCCTATCTGTGAGCCCTGGCCTATTGGAGAATGTTTGCTTGTGGTGTTTTAACAGCCTCAGCAGTTCCTTTCTTTGAGGGGGGGTTAAATCCTCCCCCATCTCAATGCTCTCAAGAGGCGTCTCCTCCTGGCTTTCAGCAACCATGTCAATTAAAGGGGCAGACCCTGCCTCTTCCTCAGCATAACAGATTGTGTTCACATTTACCTCCCTTGCATGGTAGGCCTTCATTCTGTTCACATGCACTGTCTGCACACTTCCCTGTACCTGGGGCTTCCTCACATCATAGGTAACCTCATTAATCCTTTCCACTACCTCCATGGGTCCAGACCAAACATCTTTCATTTTGTTCTTCCTGACAGGATCTAGCACCAACACCATGTCCCCTATTTCAAACGCTCTCTCTTTAGCATCTCTGTCATACCAGGCTTTCTGCGTATCCTGGCTCTCTTTCAGATTCTGCTCAACCAACTTCATCATCTCCTGCAAACTCTCCTTGAATTGAGCCACATACTCGGCCACCGGCTGCTCTGCCTCCTCCACATTACCTTCCCACGAGTCACGAACCAAATCTAGGGGCCCCCGGACCTGCCTCCCATAGAGCAGTTCAAAGGGAGCAAACCCTGTAGACTCTTGGGGCACACTCCTGTATGCATACAATAGATACGGCAGCATAACATCCCAGTCATTCTGGCGTCTATCCACGTACATTTTCAACATAGACTTCAGGGTTCCATTGAACCTCTCCACTAGACCATTAGTCTGGGGGTGGTAGGGAGCAGCTTTCAGGTGCTTCACCCCACATAACTCCCACAACTGTTTAAAAACCACAGACATAAAGTTAGACCCACGGTCAGACAATATTTCCTTGGGAAAACCCACTCTGCTGAAAATAGAGAACAAGGCCACTGCCACCGTCTCTGCCTCGATATTAGCCAAGGCTACAGCCTCCGGATATCTGGTAGCAAAATCTACCAACGCCAGGATGTATTTCTTCCCATTTCTGGAAGGTTTTGGGAGTGGCCCCACAATATCCACAGCTACTCTGGCAAAAGCTTCCCCAATAATGGGCAGAGGCTGGAGGGGCACCTTGCTAGGCCCCCTTAACCCCTTACGCTTCTGGCACAGCTCACAGCTCCTGCAGTAATCTCTCACCGACCCAAAAAGGTGGGGCCAGTAGAAATTCTGCTCTAGCCTGTCACACGTTTTGCCTACACCCAGATGTCCTGCAAAGGGACTATCATGAGCCAACTTCAACAAATCATTGCGGTAACTCTCAGGTACCACAAGCTGTTTGCGAGCTGTTGCTTGGGAATTCTTCCTTCCCCTAGGTGGTTCCCTATACAACAGCCCATCCTGCATAAAAAACCTGCCTCTCTCTTCACAGGCCGGGACCTGACTCTGAGCATCATTCCTGGCCCTCTCTAGAGATACATCACTCTGCTGAGCCACAATGAATTCACTCTGGGTTTTGTTTGGATTCAGAATCATCTCTGATATTTCAGACAAACCCTCACCTGATCCATCTTGAGAGGCACTCTCTGTCTGTTTGCTGCCCCCCTCACTGCCATCAGTCAGGGTATCTGCCACAGCCCCAAATTCTTTCTGTGACCTGGTCACTACATTCACTTGGCCAGGCGCCCTCAATATGTTATTTCCTACCAAGACATCAGCCGGAATCAAATCCCGGACAGCAGCCTTCACATCCCCTTTAAAGCCATCCCACTCCAGGTGGATTCTAGCCATCGGCAGGTCCACAGAATACTCGGATAACGCCACTACCGTCACATACTCCCCCGGCAGCATGTCCTCCGGCTTCACCAGATGTCCCTTGACTATAGTTACATCCGAGCCAGTGTCTCGCCATCCCGTGCATTCAACATCATTGACCTTTGCCTCCATGATAAACCTCTCACTCCCCTGCCACGCCTCAGTCCTGACATAACTGGTGAGCTTATCACCTCCTCCCATGCCACTGGAGACGATGGGGTTAACATTAGCTACTGCTGTGCTTGCACCTGAACTTAAGGTGGAACTGTTGTGGCTTGGTTCAGCCTGAGTGCTCAGGGTAATGGAGTTGGCATTTATCGTGGCATTTGGGGTTGCTGGCTTTGGGCTGCCCTTCAGGGTCGGGCAATCTGGTCTCATGTGGCCCAGCATACCACAGTGATAGCATGTAATCTGTTCCGTCCTGGGATAAGAGTTCCTACCCTCCGGGCCCCCTTGAACTCCTCTAGAAGAGTCAGGGACAGATTTACTTTTAAATCCCTCCCTCCTCTTGAACTGGGGAGAATGGTGATTAGTTTTCCCCGGGGTTTTACACCCTTCTCGAGCCCTGTTCTGGGTATGGGCATCCGCAATCTCTGCTGCCCGTAGGACTGACTCAGGGTCCCTGTCACACACAGCTGCTCTCACATGGTCAGGCACAATATCTAAGAACTGTTCCAAAGTTATTAAATCCAGCAGTTTTTCAAAACTCCCATGCGCCTTGGCTCCCACAACCCACTTTTTAACAAAACCCATCAGCTTATGAGCACATTCTACAAAAGTACAATCCTTAGGCATTTTAAACTCTCTAAACTTAACTCTGTAAGATTCAGGAGTAACCTTGAATCGCCTTAACACAGAATCTTTAAACTGCCCATAATCCAAGGCTTCTTGTTCCCCCAAGTCATTAAATACCTCCCTGGCTTTTCCAGTCAGTCTGATCAGCAGGACAGGCATTCGCTGACCCTCAGGGATCTGGTACAGATTGCAGAGGCGTTCAAAGGTAGACAAAAACTCCTCTATATCCTCAGTATCGTTGTAAATGGGACACATTCTTTCCCAGTTTTTCTCATGGCGTGGGGGAAGTGGAGTACCAGGTGGGGATGACTTTCTCCGCTCTTCCAGTACTTGGAGCTGAAGTCTGGCCGTCTCCTGTTCCATCTTGTGAGTCTCCTGCTCAGCAGCGAGCAGCTCTAGACGTCCCTTACGAGCTCTCTCTTCTCTCTCATCAGCCTCCTTCTCTCTCTCACTTTCTAATTCTGCTATTTTTTGCTTCTCCAGCAATCGAAGATCTGCTAGCTTCTGTTCATGCTCAAATTGCAGTTGACTTGTCACCCTTTGCATTCTAATTTTTTCTGCCTCTTCTGCAGCCTCAGGTAAGGGCTGTGCTCTTGCCCCCTGATCACTGGCTATTAACAGATTTCTCAGTTCCTGATTTGTAGCTTTCTTTCTAAAGCTTATCCTCTTTTCTGAACACAAATTTTCCAGGGCTTTTTTGCCAAGTCCCTCATATGCTCTTTGCTCAGCCATTGCAGCAGCTCTTTAACCAACAAAACTCTCAATCCCAAAATTCAAATTTGGACAGCGTGGGGTTCTGACCCAAAGCTTAATTGACCTGGTTCTGTGGATCCAAGCACGACTACGCCACTGTGACAATGCGGTTCTGGTGGAACCCAACTGAGAGTGCCAACTCAGGACAAATTGCTCAAACAGGGCAGTTACAGCCCAAGGCTGGGGTTTTTCCACCTCCAAGGCAAACCAAACCAGCCAGACTAGGAGGACTTCGGTCTCACCCCCTGGCTAACCGCAAGTCTCACAAGCAATCTCCTTAGACACCCCAGTTTCCCAGTATTACCACCAGTGCCACCCGTTATGGGGACAAATGGTTATGAAAACCAATACCCCAGTAAAAGAAAAAGGTTCTCCTGATCCCAAAGGACCAAGCCCCAGACCCAGGTCAATATACAGATCAGATCTTATCCACAAATCACGCTGTTGCCAATCCTTTAGAATCTAGAATCTAAAGGTTTATTCATAAAAGGAAAAAGATAGAGATGAGAGTTAGAATTGGTTAAATGGAATCAATTACATACAGTAATGGCAAAGTTCTTGGTTCAGGCTTGCAGCAGCGATGGAATAAACTGCAGGTTCAAATCAAGTCTCTGGAACATCCCCCGCTGGGATGGGTCCTCAGTCCTTTGTTCAAAGCTTCAGCTTGTAGCAAAGTCCCTCCAGAGGTAAGAAGCAGGATTGAAGACAAGATGGAGATGAGGCATCAGCCTTATATAGTCTTTTCCAGGTGTAAGAACAGCAAATGGAGTCTGGAGTCACATGGGCCAGTCCCTGCATACTTTGCTGAGTTACAAGGCGTATCTGCCTTCTCTCAATGGGTCCATTGTATAGCTGATGGTCCTTTAATGGGCCATCAAGCAGGCTAGGCAGAGCTAACACCATGTTGTCTGGGATGTCACCCAGCAGCATAGCCTAAGTTTGAAATACAGACAGTATAGAGCCAATATTCCTAACTTCAACTACAAAATTGATACATACATATAGACAGCATAATTATAACCAGTAAACCATAGCCTTGTCTTAGACACCCCATTTGACCCCCTTTACACAAGATCTGGGTGCCACTACAGGACCTTGGTTGCAACAATGATCTATATGGTCCCAGAGTATATCAATAACGTCACACTCGTCCATCCTCCCTGTGCAAGGAAAAGGCCGGGGTAGAGACCGTCGAATCGTGGAAGTCAACGAATGGCTACGCAGGTGGTGTCGGAGAGAAGGCTTTGGATTCTTCGACCATGAGATGGTGTTCCAAGGAGGAGGAGTGCTAGGCAGAGACGGGCTCCACCTAACGAAGAGAGGGAAGAGCATCTTCGCCAGCAGGCTGGCTAACCTAGTGAGGAGGGCTTTAAACTAGGTTCACCGGGGAAGGAGACCAAAGCCCTGAGGTAAGTGGGGAAATGGGATCCTGGGAGGAAGCACGAGCAGGAGAGCGCAAGAGGGGAGGACTCCTGTCTCATGCTGAGAAAGAGGGACGATCGATGAGTTATCTTAAGTGCCTATACACAAATGCAAGAAGCCTGGGAAACAAGCAGGGAGAACTGGAAGTCCTGGCACAGTCAGGGAACTATGATGTGATTGGAATAACAGAGACTTGGTGGGATAACTCACATGACTGGAGTACTGTCATGGATGGATATAAACTGTTCAGGAAGGACAGGCAGGGCAGAAAAGGTGGGGGAGTTGCGTTGTATGTAAGAGAGGAGTATGACTGCTCAGAGCTCCGGTATGAAACTGCAGAAAAACCTGAGAGTCTCTGGATTAAGTTGAGAAGTGTGAGCATCAAGGGTGATGTCGTGGTCGGAGTCTGCTATAGACCAGACCGGGGGATGAGGTGGACGAGGCTTTCTTCCGGCAACTAACAGAAGTTACTAGATCGCAGGCCCTGGTTCTCATGGGAGACTTTAATCACCCTGATATCTGCTGGGAGAGCAATACAGCGGTGCACAGACAATCCAGGAAGTTTTTGGAACGTGTAGGGGATAATTTCCTGGTGCAAGTGCTGGAGGAACCAACTAGGGGCAGAGCTTTTCTTGACCTGCTACTCACAAACAGAGAAGAACTAGTAGGGAAAGCAAAAGTGGACCGGAACCTGGGAGGCAGTGACCATGAGATGGTCGAGTTCAGGATCCTGACACAAGGAAGAAAGGAGAGCAGCAGAATACGGACCCTGGACTTCAGAAAAGCAGACTTTGACTCCCTAGGGAACAGATGGGCAGGATCCCCTGGGAGAATAACATGAAGGGCAAAGGGGTCCAGGAGAGCTGGCTGTATTTTAAAGAATCCTTATTGCGGTTGCAGGAACAAACCATCCCGATGTGTAGAAAGAACAGTAAATATGGCAGGCGACCAGCTTGGCTTAACAGTGAAACCCTTGCTGACCTTAAATGCAAAAAAGAAGCTTACAAGAAGTGGAAGATTGGACAAATGACCAGGGAGGAGTATATAAATATTGCTCAGGCATGCAGGAGTGAAATCAGGAAGGCCAAATCACACTTGGAGTTGCAGCTAGCAAGAGATGTTAAGAGTAACAAGAAGGGTTTCTCCAGGTATGTTAGCAACAAGAAGAAAGTCAAGGAAAGTGTGGGCCACTTACTGAATGAGGGAGGCAACCTAGTGACCGAGGATGTGGAAAAAGCTAATGTACTCAATGCTTTTTTTGCCTCTGTCTTCACAAACAAGGTCCGCTCCCAGACTGCTGCACTGGGCAGCACAGTATGGGGAGAAGGTGACCAGCCCTCTGTGGAGAAAGAAGTGGTTCGGGACTATTTAGAAAAACTGGACGTGCACAAATCCATGGGGCCGGATGCGCTGCATCCGAGGGTGCTAAAGGACTTGGCGGATGAGATTGCACAGCCATTGGCCATTATCTTTGAAAACTCATGGCGATCGGGGGAGGTCCCAGATGACTGGAAAAAGGCTAATGTAGTGCCCATCTTTAAAAAAGGGAAGAAGGAGGATCCGGGGAACTACAGGCCAGTCAGCCTCACCTCAGTCCCTGGAAAAATCATGGAGCAGGTCCTCAAGGAATCAATTATGAAGTACTTAGAAAGAAGAACAGGAGGACTTGTGGCACCTTAGAGACTAACAAATTTATTAGAGCATAAGCTTTCGTGGACTACAGCCCACTTCAGTCCACGAAAGCTTATGCTCTAATAAATTTGTTAGTCTCTAAGGTGCCACAAGTCCTCCTGTTCTTCTTTTTGCGGATACAGACTAACACAGCTGCTACTCTGAAACCTTTCATTATCGAAGTACTTAGAGGAGAGGAAAGTGATCAGGAACAGTCAGCATGGATTCACCAAGGGGAAGTCGTGCCTCACTAACCTAATTGCCTTCTATGATGAGATAACTGGCTCTGTGGATGAGGGGAAAGCAGTGGATGTGTTATTCCTTGACTTTAGCAAAGCTTTTGATACGGTCTCCCACAGTATTCTTGCCAGCAAGTTAAAGAAGTATGGGCTGGATGAATGGACTATAAGGTGGAGAGAAAGCTGGCTAGATCGTCAGGCTCAACGGGTAGTGATCAATGGCTCCATGTCTAGTTGGCAGCCGGTTTCAAGCGGAGTGCCCCAAGGGTCGGTCCTGGGGCCGGTTTTGTTTAATATCTTTATTAATGATCTGGAGGATGGTGTGGACTGCACTCTCAGCAAGTTTGCAGATGACACTAAACTGGGAGGCGTGGTAGATACGCTGGAGGGTAGGGATCGGATACAGAGGGACCTAGACAAATTAGAGGATTCGGCCAAAAGAAACCTGATGAGGTTCAACAAGGACAAGTGCAGAGTCCTGCATTTAGGACGGAAGAATCCCATGCACTGCTACAGACTAGGGACCGAATGGCTAGGCAGCAATTCTGCAGAAAAGGACCTAGGGGTCACAGTGGACGAGAAGCTGGATACGAGTCGACAGTGTGCCCTTGTTGCCAAGAAGGCTAACGGCATTTTGGGCTGTATAAGTAGGGGCATTGCCAGCAGATCGAGGAACGTGATCGTTCCCCTTTATTCGACATTGGTGAGGCCTCATCTGGAGTAGTGTGTCCAGTTTGGGGCCCCACACTACAAGAAGGATGAGGAAAAATTGGAAAGAGTCCAGTGGAGGGCAACAAAAATGATTAGGGGTCTGGAGCACATGACTTATGAGGAGAGGCTGAGGGAACTGGGATTGTTTAGTCTCCAGAAGAGAAGAATGAGGGGGGATTTGATAGCTGCTTTCAACTACCTGAAGGGGGGTTCCAAAGAGGATGGATCTAGACTGTTCTCAGTGGTACCAGATGACAGAACAAGGAGAAATGGTCTCAAGTTGCAGTGAGGGAGGTTTAGGTTGGATATTAGGAAACACTATTTCACTAGGAGGGCGGTGAAGCACTGGAATGCGTTACCTAGGGAGGTGGTGGAGTCTCCTTCCTTGGAGGTTTTTAAGGCCCGGCTTGACAAAGCCCTGGCTGGGATGATTTAGCTGGGAATTGGTCCTGCTTTGAGCAGGGGGTTGGACTAAATGACCTCCTGAGGTCCCTTCCAACTCTGAGATTCTATGATTTTGATTCTATGACTCCTGGGCTGTTTTGATCCTGCAGCGCAGCTGGTAAACGGTTCCCATCCTCTCCAGACGACCGTCACCTCGGCCCTTGGCATCGGGTGTCTCCCTGCCAGCCTCTGCCCCGCTCGGAAGCTGCTAGCTCCCCTGGGGCAGGGCTGGGGCTCCCTGCCGCCCGGCCCACCCTCTGCTGAGGCCAGGGCCAGGCCTGGGCAACTGGGAGCGCTGCCTGGGTGTGGGTGAGGGCAGGATGGCCATGGAGAGCCTGGTGACACCCCGCTGCCTGAGTACTGTGGTGCACGGGCTAGCTGGGCCCCGAGGGGGCAGAGTTAAGGGTCCCCGGGGCACAGCACAGTCACGGCATCGGTCCGGTAGCAGGGCAGGAGCCTGCAGGAACACTGCGCTCACGCATACTGTAGGGGCGAGGTCCCACCGCATGGCGGATGCCCTTTCATACAGACGCGCTGGAGGGGAATCACGCCGGGGGGCTGGCGGAAGCCCAACATTCCTGGGGTCCCTAGCCTCTGCCTTTGGGGGTCTGCAGCCCCACAAGCCAGGGTGCAGGGAGCAGAAGCCCAGTTGAGGGGTCAGGCCCAGGCGGGTCAGGCTGATGCCCAGAGCGCTCTCAGCGCTCCAGGGCTGGGTGGGGTGGTCACTCACAGCCCCCACACATCCCTGCTCTCCCCTCCCGCCTGGGGGTCTCCGGAGTGGCCTCCCCATGGCCTGCAGCATGGTTAATGCAGCGGCCACTGGATGGCACCAGAGACTCATCCTCGAGCCGTGGGGGTCCGGGGAGGGATCGCAGGGCCTGCGGAGCGGGGCGGGACTCACCTGAGATTCAGCACAAATGTCCTTTCTCAGTGCCCCTCATGACACCTCTTTAGCCCTGGTTCCCACCCCTGACCCCTCCCCAGAGGTGAAAGTAAGCCAGGCCGGGCCGGTACTCCGCCGACAAGAGCCAGTATGCCGTGCCGGACTGGACCGGCTTCCACGGCGGGGATTTAAAGGGCCCGGTGCTCCAGCCGCTGCGGGGATCCCCGGGTCATTTAAATCCCCACCGGCAGCCGGGCTCCCGCGGTGATTTAAAGGGCCCGGAGCTCCACGGTGGTCAGAGCCCCGGGCCCTTTAATTTGCCCCGGGGCTCCCAACCACCTCTGCTGCTGGGAGCTCCAGGGTGATTTAAAGGCCCTGGGGCTCCCAGCCACAGCCGGAGCCCCAGGGCCTTTAAAGCTTGAAAGGCCCCGCCTCTTCCGGTTGAGGCCACGCCCCCCCTCAGCACTCCAGCGTACCGGTAAATTTCACCCCTGCCCCTCCCCCACCAGGCGGTCACACCCCTCAGCTTCCCCAGCTCCCCCAAGCTGCCCCAGGGCCCTCACCTTCCCCTTGAAACAGGTAGCTCCCCATCTTCCCTGCCCCACGTTCCCCAGCGCCCCAAGGCAGCCCTGCAGCGCTCAGTAGCCGAGAGCCCCGCTGGGACATGAAGGGAAAAGGGCTCTGTTCCCGCTACTTCCTAATCCCGAAAGCCAAAGGGGCCTCAGGCCCGTCCTGCACCTGCGTCGCCTCAACAAGCCTCTCAGAAAGTATCTCCCCGGCCTCCACCATCCCCTGCCTGGTTCGCCGCCCTCGACCCGCCGGACGCTTATTTCCATATTCCAAGGTCACCGACGTTCCCTGTGTTTCCTAGTGGGCGGGCGCCATTTTCAATTCACAGCGCAGCCCTTTGGCCTCCCGTCAGCCCCGAGGGTGGCACAAAATGCCTGGCGCCAGCGGCTGCTACCTGAGATGTCGAGGGGTCCAGCTCCTCCCGTTGCTCGCCGCTTGGCTCCTCAAGGGCAGGTCTCGGGAATCAAGTATCGGGGGGTAGCCGTGTTAGTCTGTATCTACAAAAACAACAAGGAGTCCGGTGGCACCTTAAAGACTAACAGATTTATTTGGGTATAAGCTTTCGTGGGTAAAAAACCTCACTGCATCTGAAGAAGTGAGGTTTTTACCCACGAAAGCTTATGCCCAAATAAATCTGTTAGTCTTTAAGGTGCCACCAGACTCCTTGTTGGTCTCGGGAATGTTACATGATCTCAGGTAAAGGGCCAGGTTCTTTGAGTGGCAATAGCAGTATCTAATCACCTAAACTCTTCCCACCGCCCACCAGGCAGGGAACAGAAGACTAGAGAGGGAAATTCTTCGAAAACAAACAGGAAATGTATGAAAAGGGTTACTACCAATGTCAGGGTGGGGGAATAAAACAGATTAAAACCATAAACCAACAATGTGCTTGCCCAAAGATGGGCCTGTCACAGAGTGGGGGGGGACACAAGGCCCTGTACCCCCGGCTCCCTGCGATTCACCATGACTCTCAGCCAGCCAGTAAAGCAGAAGGTTTATTTAGACGACAGGAACACAGTCCAAGACAGGTCTTGCAGGTACAGACAACAGGACCCCCCCCAGTTAGGTCCATCTTGGGGGTCCCAGGGGCACCACAGCCCCGTTGGGGGGTCAGAGCCCCAGCTGGGCTCCCCTCCATTACACCAGCCAGCTCCTGAAACTCCAACTCCCTCCAGCATCTCTCACCCAGCCTCCCTCCAGCTCCTCCCCCAGCCTTTGTCCAGTTTCCCGGGGAGAGGAGTCACCTCACCTCCAACCCCTTCCTGGGTTCTCCAGTTACCTGCTCAGGTATCTTCCCTCAAGGCCAGTCTCCCATCCCCCACTGCAGACCGTCCCAGCCACACTCCCCACTCAGCATTCAAAGACCACAGTAAGAAAAGTGCCAGTTGGTCACAGGGCCTGAAGCCCGGTTCCCAATACAACCCTTTGCAATTTACACTTCCAACAAACCAAACAAAACCAAGGTACCCCAGAACTGTCCCGTATCTCGCGTGGGATCCGCTGCGGGTGTTAAGAGACAGTCTCTCTGTTGCTTGGCTTCGTAGGGACCTGGACCTGCGACTGTGCACCCAGTGGTTAGCGGGGACAGGATCGTCCCTGCGTTGGAAGCAGGAACCAGGAGTTCCGCTGGTGTTAGCAATCCCTGGAACCAGGAACAAGGGAAGTGGATTCAGGTGAAAGATACCCGGATCGGTGGGCTCGATCAGGTAAGCTGGTGAAGAAAGTCCTCGCAAACGTGACAGTCACTGGCCGCCTCTCAGACGGACAGCCCTGTTGACAGGGTGTGCAGCCCTTGGATACCCTCTAGTCCAGACCGGGCTGGTCCAGGCTCCTCGGAGGCAGTTTCTGCGGCAAACCCTGTTTCCCGCGGTGAGGGGTTCGGTTCCAGAGACCCCCAGGACTGTCGCCGGAGGCAGAGCTAGACGGGGAAGCCGGCTGAGGGGTCCGAGCTGGGGAGGGCCTGCCGAGGGGACAGGTCCCTGTGACACAGAGGAGAAGCCCTGGGCTAGGGTTTAACAGGCAGGATCCAGGAGGAAACACTAGTGAGGCCGGAGCGGGGCACAAGGGCTGGTCATTTGCAGCCTGGTTGAATCGGTCTTTGGACTTGTTCCCCTGAAGGAGTTTGGCTTTATGTGACTTGGCCGGAGGGTCCGGCACCAGCAGGCCCTGAGGGGGGGTCGGGAGAAGACACGGGGAGAAAAGCCATTGCAGTTCCAGGGAGGGCCTAGCAGGGGATGCCAGAGTTGAGCCCCCCCCTCCCCGCAATGCTGCGAGCAGAGTCAAGGGCATGCCCACCGGCTGAGGCCGTGTTCTCAGGAGTCGTAGCCCCTCTGTCCCAAGGGGTCGGGCTCCTGCCCAGACGAGTGCCCCATGCTACGTGGCCAGCCAGCACTTACTTTGGGGGTGGCAGAGGAGAGAAAGGTTCCCCCGGCCAGACACACACCTCCACCAACCGTGCTGAGCAGGACGCCGTGTCCTAGCAGGCTGAGACCAGCCCTCCCTGTCGTCCCAGGGCGAGCCGGCAGAGCGGGGCACAGGGGCAGTGGGATAGCACCCTTCCTGGCGTGGGCTCATCGGGGGTAGTGACCGGGATTCTCTGTGCAGGGCCCAGAATCAGCATCTCCGTTTGTCTTCCGCCCCGGCTGAGCAGACAGAGCCTGGAACTGGTGATGCCGTCTGCCGCCCGGATCAGCCGGAACCAGCCAGCCCTACAGAAATGGGCACAACAGGCGGCCTGTGACCACGGCCGTGCGCTTTGGGGGGCTGAGGGAAGGCCCTGCTGGAGTGGGGTCTCCGACTACACATCTGAGGGGTTCCTGGGGCCCGAGTGGACTGTCCCGGGGGAACAGGCATCCTGCACGTACCCGCTGCTGGGGGCTAGGGACAGGCTAAGGGAGCCCAGCTGGAATTTTCTCTCTCTGATAAAGGTGTTGAACTTTCTGGTCAGGACGGGCCACAGTCCCCCTCTTTTCCGGTGTCTGAGGAAACATGGGGCGTAGACCGCCCTCCGCTGGTGCTGCAAAGGGACCCCCTCTAGCTCCAAGACCTGCAGCGGAACAGGCTCCTGACGGGACCCCTGCATAGGGTGGGGGCGGCCGGGGGGCAGGCTCCCAGTGCTAGGGAAGGCATCAGACGGGAAGCCCTGATGAGGGTGCCCCCGTCTCTCCAGGGCAGCAGCTGGGCAAGCCCTGCCGGGGGGGCCCGGGGGTGCGTTCAGTCTCCGTGGCCCAGCAGCGCCTGGCCTCTCTGCTGGCTCTGTCCGGTCAGTGCAGAGCACGGGGGTCAGTGTGTGATGTAGGAGCCAAGACCCCCAAACACAGGGGCCACCGACATCCCATAATCTCTGCTGAACGGGGCAGGATTCACACAGGCGCCTACAGGGAAAGGCTCCAGCTGCAGCTCGGTAGCAGGGCCCTGAGGCAGCCAGTCCTGTGCCGGGTACTAAGTTATGGGGGAACCTCGAAAACAAAATCCCCCCGTGACAGAACACGGCCGGCCAGCGCAGCCTGAGCTGTCCCGTGGACGAGTGACGTGGGCACAGGCCAGCCCTCAGTGACACCAGCACATTGGATTTTCCCAGCGGAGTTTGAACCCATCGAGATGCTAGACTCCGGCCAGACTGTGTTTCCTCCAGGGGCTCTGCCTAGACTGAGGGCTCCGAGCACCCCAGCTGCCAAGAGACCCCCTGGCAGGTCCCCAAAAGGCTGGGGGGGTTGCTGGGATCCACTGGCAGCAGAACAAGCCAGGGCCACTCCTGCTCTGCGGGAGGCCCAAATCTAGCTCCATCAGGTCGTCTTCCAAGCCTCGCTCCTCGCCTGCAATCAGCACCAAAAGACCAGACACACCAACGGCCTTGACAATAATTGGTCAAACTGTTTATTACTTGAGTGATTCCTTCTGGGGAACATCTGCACTGCAGCATCCAGCAAGTGACAAAATAGAAATAAAAATCTCAACAGGATCGTCAGCATCAGTATTATTCTTTAATAAAAACTTCAGTGACAGACAACACGTCCCAGCCACTTGCCCCGAGCCCTACAGGCCGGGACGTCACAGACATGGACCCCTGGCTGGCAGTCACGGCCCTCCAGACTCACACACACAAAGTGAGCCACTTCGCAATCTGGGGTTGGTTGGTTTTTTAAAAGCTCCATTGAAATAATATCCCAAAAATATGTAATGCAAAAAAAAATACATTTATGTTATACAAAGATTGAAAAATAGCTATTAAAATTATTAAATACTATTAAATCCTCTTACAAACAGCAGGAAACGTTTATAAACTTTAGTTATTTACCTTCAATAGCCAGTAAAACTCAGAAATTATCAGAGAAACAAACCAAACTCCCACTCTTTCGCTTGAGGTAGAATGCCCTCACTGATCACCCGGACAAGTTAAAATACTATATTTACAATAAACACTTTATATACAACACAGCAAATCTAATACATTTCCCTTAAATCTCATCTTTTTTTAAATCTTTTTTTTTTAAAAATGGATTCACTTTGGTAAACAAAACCATGTGATGTGCGCAGTCCTGGTCAGACAATAATCACCTCTTGGATCTAATACATTCAATACGAAAAAGACATTTTTGCATCGTATTTGGATAAGGTGTGCATGTCCACACCCCCCCGCAGAGCTACAAATGACATCACACACTCCCGCACACACCAGACGGACCCACACAGACAGTTCTGTACAATGCAAAGACCTACGCTAGTCAGACACCCCCACAAAGTGTCTTTTCATGCAACTGTTGCATTTCTGTTTTTCCCCAAATGTTTAAGACAATCTCTCTTTGCTGGAGGTGAGGGGGTCTAGGGGATGTCAACATCAGATTTCACCCCAGTCTGCCCACCCAGAGCCCCTGCACTGTCTGGAATGGGGGGAATCTTGTCTCTCTGCAATTCAGACACAAGAATTTTCATAAAGGGGAAAACTCACAGTGTCAACGGAGGCAGCTGGAAAGAAACCAGCAAGGCAGGGAGGCTCCAGGCCCCTGGCTGGGGGAGGGGGCAGGGGAAGACATTGCAGCCCCCAGCCCCCCAGCCTGGGAGGGGAGGAGACACGCTGCGGCCCAGCCCGGGGGGGGGGGGAGAGAAGCAGGGGGGGCGGGTTGCTTTTTGTGTTGGTCCAGTTTGTCTGCAGCACTGTTCTGCAGGTCACTAAGGCATCCAGTGACGGCCTCTGCTCCCTTCTTCTGCTACCGCTGCAGAAAGGCCCCCACCGCAGGCCAGCTCCTTCCCTGGCTCCTGGTCCAGTTCGTTACACGCAGCTCAGAGCAACCCCGGCGGGGGGGACAGCGCCTCCGTCCCCTCCCTGTGCCTCTCCCACCAGCTGGCAAAGAGAGGGCTGCCCAGGGTGCGTGGGGCGCTGGGGAACGTGTGGGCCATGGAGGAGGCTGTGTGTGCGATGCTCTGGGTATGTCGGGCTGAGTGTGATGCAGTGTGGGTGTGTCGGGAGGACTGGGCCATGTGGAGCAGTGTTGGGCTGAGTGTGGGATGCAGTCAGGGTGACCAGATGTCCCGGTTTTATAGGAACAATCTCAATATTCGGGGCTTTGTCTTATAGATGCGCCTGTTACCCCCCAACCTGGCCTGATTTTTCACACTTGCTGTCTGGTCACCCTAGCCGCAGTGTGTGTGGATTGGGCTGAGGGTGTGATGGGGTGTGTGCAATGTGGTGTGTTAGGTTGTGTGGAATGCGGGGCGGGGTGTCAGGCTATGTGTGGGATGCGGGGTGTGTGCCTTGTCTGAGTGGTGTTGGGCTGAGTGCGATGTGGGTGTGTGATGCAGGATGTGTGTTGGGCTAAGTGTGCAATGTGGGGTGTGTGTCAGCATTAGTGTGCAATCCAGTGTGTGAGTGTGATGCGGATGTGATGTTGGTGCATGTGTCAGGCTGAGTTTGCGATGCAGATGCATGTGTGATGCAGGTGCTTGTGTCAGGCCGAACGTGAAAACTGAGTGAGTGTGTGTCAGGCTGAGTGTGCAATGTTGGTGTGCGTGCAATCAGGGGTGCATGTGTCAGGCTGAGCGTGCGATGCATGTGCATGTGTGATGCGGGTGCATGTGCAATGCAGGTGCGTATGCAATGCTGGTGTGTTTGTCAGGTTGAGCGTTCAATGCAGGTGCGTGTGCAATGCAGGTGCAGGTGCGATGCAGGTGCGTGTGTCAGGCTGAGCGTGCGATGCAGGTGCAGGTGCAATGTGGATACGGGTGCGGGTGTCAGGCTGAGCGTGTGGTACAGGTGCGTGTGTGATGCAGGTGTGGGTGTCCGGCCGAGCGTGCAATGCAGGTGCGTGTGCGTGTCTCAGGCCAAGCTTGCGATGCAGGTGCGTGTGTGATGCGGGTGCATGTGTCAGGCCAAGCTTGCGATGCAGGTGCGTGTGTGATGCGGGTGCGTGTCTCAGGCCAAGCTTGCGATGCAGGTGCGTGTGTGATGCGGGTGCATGTGTCAGGCTGAGCGTGCGATGCAGGTGCGTGTGTCAGGCTGAGCGTGCGATGCAGGTGCATGTGCGATGCAGGTGCGTGTGTCAGGCTGAGCGTGCAATGCAGGTGTGTGTGTCAGGCTGAGCGTGCAATGCAGGTGTGTGTGCATTGTGGATACGGGTGCGGGTGTCAGGCTGAGCGTGTGGTACAGGTGCGTGTGTGATGCAGGTGTGTGTGTCCGGCCGAGCGTGCAATGCAGGTGCGTGTGTGATGCGGGTGCATGTGTCAGGCTGAGCGTGCAATGCAGGTGCGAGTGTGATGCGGGTGCATGTGTCAGGCTGAGCGTGCGATGCAGGTGCGAGTGTGATGCGGGTGCATGTGTCAGGCTGAGCGTGCGATCCGGGGTGCGTGTGTCCGGCCGAGCGTGCCACGCAGGTGCGTGTGCAATCCGGGGTGCGCGCGGGGTGCGGCGTTTCGCTGGCTCCGGCGCTAGAAGAGGGGGAGGCGGCGGCCCGCGGCCCGGCCCTTGAGGACGCGCTGGGGCGGCGGCTGGCGGGACAGCGGGCAGTACTTGATGGTGTGCGCGTTGTCGCCGCGGGCGCTGCACAGCGGGCAGGTGTAGGCGCGCAGGATCGGGCACAGCACCCGGCCGTCCAAGCTCTTGAGCACGTGCGAGCCGAACACCTCCTGGGGCGCCCCGTTGTTCCGGCAGAAGACGCAGATCTTGGGCTCGGGCTTGGCCCGGCCGCCGCCTGGGGGCCCCCTGCGCCCCTTGCGCTCCGCGCCCAGCAGCTCGAAGGGGCCCGGGCCGGCCGCGCAGCCGCCCTCCGAGGCCCGGCCGCGGCCCGGGCGCAGCGCCCCGCCGCCGGCGGGCTGGAAGGGGCGCAGCAGGGCGAAGCGCTGCTCCAGGTCGCGCAGGGCGGCGGCGGGGCCGGGCGCGGAACAGCCGCCGTCGCGCAGGGCGCAGGGGCAGGGCGCAGCCGGCAGCGCGGGGGCGGCGGGCGCGGCGGGCGGCCGGGCCGGGCCCACCAGGGCGCACAGCCCCAGGTAGTCGGTCCAGAAGTCGAAGGTGGCGGCGTCGCGACAGCGGCGCTCCAGACACGCCATCGCCCCGGCCCCGCCGCCCGCCCCGGAGCCGCGCTCAGCCCGGCCGCGGCTCGGCGCAGAGGCAGCGAAAAGCCGGGCTGGACTCTGCCCGCTCGCAGGCTGCGGCACCGCGGGGCGGGGGGAGCGGCGCGGCCGGCCCCTGCCGCCAGCGCATCCCCGGGGGAGCGGCCGGGGGCCTCCGCGCCGGACCGATTGGCCGAGCTCCCGGCGCCTCCCCTGGGTGGGGAAACGTGGGACAAATGCGGGCCAGTTCCCCACGGTAACCCGGAGCCACGCAGCATCCCTGGGGCTCCCAGCGGAGAGGCAGGCTCCAGCCCGGCAGAGAACCCAGGAGTCCTGGATCCCGCTCCTGCTCTAACCACTAGACCGCACTCCCCTCCTAGAGCCAGAGAGAGAACCCAGGAGTCCTGGCTCCCAGCCCCCCCAGTTCTAACCTACCAGCCCCTGCTCCCCTCCCAGAGCCAGGGAGAGAACCCCAGAGTCCTGGCTCCCAGCCCCCCCAGCTCTAACCCACCAGCCCCTGCTCCCCTCCCAGAGCCGGAGAGAGAACCCAGGAGTCCTGGCTCCCAGCCCCATCCCCCACGTTAACCCATTCGATCCCTGCTCCTCTCCCACAGCTGGGATAGAAGCCAGCCGCTCCCACTGGCCCCGCTCCTGGCCCAGGGCTGGAGCTAGTATTTCTGATGTGCCAGTGGGGGGCTCCGTGCCAGGCTCCCCCTGCCCCAGGGGATGTCTGTGCGCTGGCAGCCCCAGAGGAAGGTGCTGCCCTAGCTTTAGTCTCAACCCCCTTCTGACTGGAGCGGCTCTGGGGAGCTGCGGCTCTGATCACTGGTTCCAGGGACACTCGGGGACAGATCCTGGGACTCCCAGTCTGCTCAGGGCATGTCCTGCGCTGGAGTAAGTCACATCCCCCCCAGCAAGCCCCGAGGAGGGGGAGGGGAGAGGGTGTTTATCACGGATCCGAACAGCAGCCAAATCCTGGAGTGGATCAGAGCTGCCGGGAAATTCCACCTGAGCAAAACTCCCGCAGAGCAGCTGCAGCCCTGGGGACAACGCGCCTCGTTCCTGCAGGGACACAGCCCAGGCGCTGAGCCAAGGGACAATCCAGGACTAGCGTCTTTGTCCCGCCATGGGGCAGGCCGGCCCTGATCGGCTTCGGCCGGGGGAAGATCCTGGGGGAAAGGATCAGGTCACAAGTACAAATGTGGGACACCTTGTCGGACAGAGACACACTGACAGCCCGACAAGCCGGGCCTGCTGGGCGCTGGCACTGCCGCGGGCTGCCCACCCCGGGTCCGGGACTCCAGCATTTCCGATGGGAACCATTCTCCCCAAGAGAAGGGAGGGGACCCCCGGTGTCTGTGGAACACGGGCCCCTGGGACGAACGTGGGGGTCCTTTGAGAGGCTCCTCATGTGCAGCCACCAAGTGCACGAGGGCTGAAACGGTAACTGCTGTTCCCCTCACACGTCCCAACCCAAAGGGACGCAGGCATTTTCCTGATCTCCCTCTGAAATGCAGCCCCTTCCGGGGGTGGCATTACACCAGGGCTCACGCCCAGCCCTGGGGGCCAGGCCCTTCGTTTGGCCTCTGGCCCAGCACAGAGCCGGCAGCACATAGTCTCCCTTGGGGGCCGCCTGGCTCCACGCGGAGAGGAGGGTTTTGAACCTGAGGGAGGGCCGGTCCTGATCTCACAAACGCAGCAGCCTGAGCTGGCGGTGCTGCGGGGCGCAGGCTGTGTGGCTCGGGCGGGGCACGCTCCCCTCCGGATAAGGGCTGACTCCAAGCGCCCAGCGCCAGGGAGCCGTGGCGAAGGACCATCGCCTGCTGGGGAAGGCACTGCCCCTGCTTGTCAAGTCGGCCCCCAGCCTCGAGCTCCCGTGGTGACAGCAGCCAGGAATCCCGCTCCCCAGCTCCAGCTGGCCAGACGCTGCGGCTGAGCCGCGCGTTCAGCCCGTCCAGGCTGTGCTGCACCTGGGGAGGTCACAAGTCCACTCTGGATGGCACCACCAGGCTATTAAACCATCTCGCTCCAGTGCTGCCCAGGGGGTCTGGCTCCCCGCCCAGGCCTGTATTAGCCCACACGGTGCCAGGCACGCTCCTGGCAGTATACGTAGAAAGGTGCTGATGGTCAACACCAAAGCTGTTACTGGCCTGGGCCCCAGCTAGCACATCTCCATGACCCAAAGCAGCGGGGGGCCCTGGCACTGACAGGCCCAGGGGAGGCTGTTGGAATGGCCGGGTCCTTGGCCGTGGACGGGGCAGCTCTATGTATTTTGCCACCCCAAGCACGGCAGTCAGGCTGTCTTCGGCGGTGCGCCTGCGGGAGGTCCACTGGTAATGCAGATTCGGCGGCGCGCCTGGGGGAGGTGCGCTGGTAACACGGATTCGGCAGGAAAGTGCTCTGCTTTCTCTGCTATTGAGTATTGCACCGCTGGGCCTGCACCCTGTCTGGCTCTGGCCCAGCTACTCAGCACTTAGCCCAGCCCTGCTGGCGGGCTGCACACACAGGAATCACCTCGCCCGCTTCTCAAATGCAGCAACCTCTGGGGCGGCGCGTGGCAGCCGTTTAACCCAGCACCGCCCCCCTACTCAGCCATTTAAGGCAAGGAGTGAGAAGACTCCTGCATGCAATTAAAACGTTGCCAGGTGTTAGTGCAAATGGGAGGAGCGCAGCCAAAGGGAGCTCAAGGTAACCTCTCTCCACAGGGGCAGCACCCCCAGTCCCACCCCTCCGCATCAGGGCTGAGCCCAGTAGGGGCTAGGGCAGCATTCCCCACCCCCCACCCCGCCCATTGAGCCAGCAGCAGGAGCAGGCCCAGCACAGGGGACCTTGGAGAAGCTTCTCCCCAGCCCAACCCTTTGGCACCAGGGATGAGCCCCGTGCAGGGAGCTCAGAGCCATGTCTCTCCACTGGGACGTCACCACGACCCTAGCTGGCTGGGGGGCGCCCCGAAGAGGGGACCGGGGTAACAGCGCCCCGATGAGCAGGCCCAGGCCCTGCTGAGGAAGATGGGCTTGTTATCTGGTGGGGGTAAGCCAGGAGTGTGCTGGGGGCAGCTGCTGCCCCGGGACAGGACCCCAACAGGCCCAGCCCCCCCAGCTCCAAATTCCGGATTTTCCACCTCAGGCAGGCGGGGGAGGGGCCTCGCCTTTGGTTTCCTGCGGCTGGGAAAGTCCAGGCAGCTGGTTCTCAAAAGCTCCTTTATATTCAAGCCAAGAGAGGTGAGAGCCCGGCCCCCACACTTGGGCCCCTCCAAACTCTTCTCCCTTCGCTCGCTCAGTCCCTTTCTCCTTTCCGCTGCCCTCCCAGAGCCCACCTGGGCAAGACTGGCTGGGCAGAGAATCCAGCCCCTGCTTCAGCCCAGGCCCCCTTCTGCCACCCTGGAGCTGGGCTCAGAGGGAACTGGACATGTCAGAGGGAAGGGGCTTGGGCCCCCCACCCCCCGTGCCAGTGCTCAGGGTACGTCTGCTTCCCAGGGATGCACCCAGGAGGGACCCAGGAGTCAGGCGGGCTGGCACTCTGGGGGCTAGCGCAAGGCGCTGCTGGTGTCAGTGTGCGAGCCCCAGCAGAGTTCGCGTGTGACTCGCCACCTGGGCTGGGAGGCACCAGCGCCCTCCCAACGGCCATGTAGACAAATCTCCCAAGCCCACAGCCAGGGGCCAGAGCAGCAGACACCAGCCCTGGGGCTGCCCAGCTGGGCCAGCAGCCCCCACAGCGCAGGGAACGGCGACCTGGAGCCAAGGGCAGCCACCAGCCCCTCTGAGCCCGGGAGAGCCTGTATCCCAGCATGCATTGCGGCTGGAGCTGGAGCAGTGCACTCTGGGACTTTCTGTATTGCCCACAAGCAGTGCCCGGAGGCGATGCCGTTGCACCAGGCAGGACCAGGGCCGGTACCCGGGGCTGCAGTGAGCAGTCCGCACCGGGCTGGCTCCCGGGCAACACTCAGCGCGCTAGTGGCACTGCCAGGGGCTGATGGGGAGCGCTGGGTCTGCACGGGGAGAAACCAGCCAGACCCTGGAGTACATGGTGCTGCAGTTCCTGCCCCCTGCATGGCCTGGCTGTCACGCGCTGGGTGGATCTCAGCACGTCAGCTGCTCACTCCCACCCGCCCATCAGCTGGGCACCAGCGCAGAGCACCCCCAGCAGAGGCATGCCCACCTCTGGGTGCTTCTGTGGGGAGGTGGCAGTTGGGGCAGGGAAGTGCCCCCACCCTCACCACGAACCAGTGGAACCCACCTGGGGACACCAGATCCTGGCAGGCCCCAGGCCAATAACCAGCCGCAGCCCAGAGCAGCAGCGGCCCATCGGGAACCCCCGTCTCCAGCCCTCCTCCCATCAAAGCAGCTTTCCGCTGCCCTCAGCATCCTCTGCCACCAGCTCCTGCCTCTCCCCTCCATCCGTCCCTCCCTCACCTCACCTGCTCCTTCTTCCATGAGCCTGTCTCCGCAGCCCCCTGCTCCCCTCACCTTTATCCCACCCAGACACACGCACGCCTGCATAGACACTAGCTAACACGGGGGTCTGGGGCCGTTTCTTAGATCTGAACGTCCCGTAAGCATCCCCAGGGTCAGCTATTTCCCCCCTTGGCCCTGCCCGTGTGTCCTTGCAGATGCTCATCTTACCCACCCGTGTCTGTTCCTTGTCTGAGCTATGTGCCGCAAAGTACCCTGCAGCGGTGAGTTCCACAGGTTACCCACACATTGTGCCCTTTGATTTCTTTGACTGTGCCTTTCCCCCTCCCCAGGCACCTCCTTGCCCTGATGGACAACAAGGGGTGAATCAGAGCCCACAGCCTTCGCTGAGCTCCGCCCCAGCTCTGCTCAGCAGCCACCCGTGGCCCATGCAAAACTGTGCAGACTCTTCCCACGTGGGAGCCCTTCCCTCAGTGACCCTAAAACCTAGGGTTGGGAGAAGGTGGGCCTAGGTTCCCCACCCCCGGTCTCCAGGGAGAAGGGGTGGCAGCTATTCCTAGTGTGCTGCACAGATCCTCATTCCAGGCACTGGGAACAGCCAGGCTGGGGCCATGAGGGCACCCAAGAGCACCGGCCCCAGGACCACTCCACAGCAACCAGGGGCCTGCAGCTGGGACATGGTACAGCCCATCCCCTCCAGAGCATCCTTCACACCTGCCTCAGTGAGGGCAGAAGTCTGGGGTGAGGCCCAGGCAGGTGGGACATCTGCACCCCTTCTCTTGCACAGTCATGTCCCAGCCTTCTGCACTTGTGCCCTGCTTGGCCAGCTGCTGCCAGTGCCCTGGCCTCAGAGACCAATCCGTGAATTAAAAGGCCCAGGGCTGGAGCCAGAGGCTGCTGCAGAAAGGGTGTGTGTGTGTGTGTCATACATTAATAGATTCTAAGGGCACATGAGACCTTGTGATCATCCGTCTGACCTCCTGGCAGAGAGCATCCCCCCAACACTTACCAGAGCAGAGCGTTTAGACAAACAGCTGGGCCTGATTTAAACAGGGCCAAGGATGGAGAATCCACCAGAGCCCTCGGGAACCTGTTCCAATGGTTCCTTACCCTCAGTTAAAATCTTGCGCCTTCTTTCCGGTCTGAATTTGTCTCGCTTTAACTTCCAGACACTGGATCTTGCCAGACCTTTGTCTGCTAGATTGAAGAGCCCCCGTCTATTATCAAATTTCTCTTCCCCAGGGAGGTACTTACGGACTGGGATCAAGTCTCCCCTGAACCTTCTCTTTAGCCAAACAACCTGAACTCCCTGCGTCTGTCAGTACACAGCAGGTTTTCCAATTCTCTGATCATTCTCCTGGCTCTTCTCTGACCCCTCTCCAATTTAGAACATAAGAACATAAGAACGGCCGAACCGGGTCAGACCAAAGGTCCATCTAGCCCAGTATCCTGTCTACCGACAGTGGCCAATGCCAGGTGCCCCAGAGGGAGTGAATCTAACAGGCAATGATCAAGTGATCTCTCTCCTGCCATCCATCTCCATCCTCTGACAAACAGAGGCCAGGGACACCATTCCTTACCCGTCCTGGCTAATAGCCATTAATGGACTTAACCACCATGAATTTAACCAGTTCTCTTTTAAACGCTGTTATAGTCCTAGCCTTCACAACCTCCTCAGGTAAGGAGTTCCACAAGTTGACGAAGAAGAAGAACTTCCTTTTATTTGTTTTTAAACCTGCTGCCTATTAATTTCATTTGATGACCCCTAGTTCTTGTATTATGGGAATAAGTAAATAACTTTTCCTTATCCACTTTCTCCACATCACTCATGATTTTATATACCTCTATCATATCCCCCCTTAGTCTCCTATTTTCCAAGCTGAAGAGTCCTAGCCTCTTTAATCTCTCCTCATATGGGACCCGTTCCAAACCCCTAATCATTTTAGTTGCCCTTCTCTGAACCGTTTCTAGTGCCAGTATATCTTTTTTGAGATGAGGAGACCACATCTGTACGCAGTATTTGAGATGAGGGCGTTCCATCGATTTATATAAGGGCAATAATATATAAGGGCATTGGGAACAGTTATCCACATCCGTCCTGAATTGTGGGCACCAGACCTGGGCACCAGATCCCAGCAGCGGTCGCACTGGGGCAGATACAGAGGGAAAAGAGCCTCTCTGCTCCTCCTTAAGGTTCCCCTGTTTATATATCCCAGAATCACCCTTTTGGCCAAAGCATCGCATGTTGAGCTGATTATCGACTACCACAACCTCCAAGTCTTTTTCAGAGTCAGTGCTTCCCAGGCCAGAGTCCCTCTCCTGGAAGTATCCCGCATTCTTTGTTCCTAGATGTGTGACTTTACATTGCATATCGTTTGCTTGCTCCCATCTTGCCAGGTGACCCAGATTGCTGTCAGTGACCTCCCACTCCCCCAATCTTTGTGTCATCTGCAAACTCTGTCAGTGAGGAGTTTGTTTTTTCTGCCAAGTCACTGATAACACTGTTTAATAGCACAGGGCCAAGAACCGATCTCAGGGGACCCCCGCTAGAAACAAGCCAGCGCAATGATGGTTCCTTGTTTACAATTACATTTTGAGACCTGTCAGTTAACCAGCTTTTAATCCATTTAATTATGTATTGTTCTAGCTTTTTAATCAAAATGACATGCGGTACCACATCAAGCGTCTTACTGAAGTCTAAGTATATTACATCAACCCTGTTTCCTTTTCAGCCAAACCTGTAATATCATCAAAGCAAGCTATCAAGTTAGTTTGACAGGATCTATTTTCCATAAACCTACGTTGACTGGCATTAATAATATTGCCCTCCCGTAATTGTTTATTAAACAACTCTTGTATCAGCCGCTCTATTCTCTTGCCCAGGATTGATGTCAGGCTGACAGGCCTATAATTACCTAGGTCATTCTTACCTCAGGCACAGTCCCCTTTACCTCTTTAAATGTTGGCACAGCACTAGCTGTCTTTGTCTTTTGGGACTTCCCCAGGGCTCCAAGACTTCCTGAAAATCAACATTCATGGTTCAGCCATCTCCTCGGCCAGCTCTTTTGAAACTCCTGGCTGGAAGTTATCTGGACCTGCTGCTTTTAAAATGTTTAACTTTAGTGTCTGCTCTTTAACATCCTCCCAATTACGGTTGGAATGGGAAGTGTATCATCATCTGCCGTGACTCCAGCGTCTGGCCTTTCCCAAATACCCAACAGAAATATCTATTGAACACTTCTGCCTTTCTCCATTATTGCTGACAGTTCTACCATGTCCCTGGGCCTGGCTGGCTGTCTCTTAGCCTGCACCTTCTGGCCTCCCTGCAGCCCGGGGACAGGTCAGATTTCAGGGGGTGTTATAGCTCTGGGTTGCTCCCCATTTCTCACTACCATAGGCTCCTCTCGTTCCAGTCGGTTCTATATAGGTTTTTATACCGTGCTCATCACCCCAGTGCACAGGGCCCCCAAATCCTATACCTGGGCACTGCCTGTGGGGCCTGACACCCCGCCCCCAAATCCTATACCTGGGCACTGCCTGTGGGGCCTGACACCCTGCCCCCAAATCCTATACCTGGGCACTGCCTGTGGGGCCTGACACCCTGCCCCCAAATCCTGTAATTGGGCACTGCCTGTGGGGCCTGACACGCAGCTGGAACCCTGCGGCAGGTCTGAGGAGAGGGGGCTGAGGCTGACCCCAGGGGTGCAGGGCTGGTACCTAAGGGTCCCCCTCGCCGTGCTGGGAGACCAGCCAGGCCCCGCACTAGGAAAGGAGACTACCAGGCCACAGAGACGCTCGTCCAGGAGGAATTCTGACAGTGCTGCAACTTCTCCTGCCTGCCCGGGGCCCGGCTGGGCCGGGACAAGCCACGGGGCGTCCATGGACACCAGGCCTGGAACGTGGCCAGGGAACCAGGGCTGAAGTGACACAGGGGGGTTGTACCGTGGCCATCGCCCACAGTGGATGGGGCCATGAAATCCTCTAACGGGCACTGCCTGTGGGGCCTGAAACCCACCCCGAGGTGGACTGTCCCTGGGGAGGGGGGGGTGCATGGATCCAGCGGGGGGGGGGGGGGGGGGGCTGTCCCTGGAGGGGGCACATGACCGGGGCCGGCTCTGCAGTTGGGATGGGAGCTCCCTGCCTAGCTCCCGCTCTCGCCTCACTTGATATTCCGCTCAGGCGCCCTGCAGCATGCTGGGAAACCGGCCACAGCAACTGGGGGGCCACAGAGCCGCTCTCTGGAACCGCTCCCCCGGCTCCTTCCCTCCTCTTCCCTCGTCTTCTGCTTGTCTTTGGCCCACCCCCTCCCCCCCAACCCCCTTCCCATGGAGCCCCCTCCTGCAGAGCCCCCTCCCCACGGAGCCCCCTCCTGCAGAGCCCCCTCCCCACAGAGCCCCCTCCCCTTCTGCCCCAGCCCCTGCCTCTCCCCATGGAGCCCCCTCCCCCTCTGCCCCAGCCCCTCCCCACTGAGCCCCCTCCCGCAGAGCCCCCTCCCCCTCTGCCTCTCCCTTGCCTGCCCCAGCCCCTCCCCACTGAGCCCCCTCCCGCAGAGTCCCCTCCCCCTCCCCCTTGCCTGCCCCAGCCCCTCTGCTCCTCCCCATAGGGCCCCTCCCCCTCTGCCCCAGCCCCTGCCCCTCTCCACGGAGCCCCTGCCCCTCGGCCTCTCCCTCGCCTGCCTCTCCCATTCTCTGGGCTCTGGCTTATTTCCCAGCACGGGGAGCTGCATTTCCCCTCTCCCCAGATCCCTCCATTTGGACATTTCCTCCTTCGCTGCCCCTGGTTCTCTCTGCGTCCGGCTCCTCGCTCCTGCCCTGCCGGCCCCTCCGCTCAGGGCCAGCCGAGCTCTGGCTGCTGCCCCCCGGCTCATACCCAGCTGGCAGGGGAACGTCGGGGAGCCCGGTTCATTGCCCTGCTCCCTGAAATCCTTCCCGCCCGCTGCGCCAAGGCCAGGCTGGGGCCAGGCATGCAACCGCCACTGGGGAGGGCCGCTGCTTTGGCACTCAATGGGGAAGTGACCCACCCTTTCCCGCTTGGCTCAGAGCCCCCTACACGCTCCCACTGGAGAAACAGCTGAGCCTGGCCTGGGCAGGGCGGGAGCCTTCTCTGGCCTTGAAATTGGCCCTGAGCATCTGCAGAAGGAAACATCCTGAATCCCAAACCCGTCTGGGCCTGCAGGGGAGAGGCACCGGCCAGCTGGGCTGCAGGGGCAACGGGGCTGCCTGCCCCACTGCTGCCCCTTTCCGTCTGTCCGCCCGGCCGAGGGCTGCTGCCCCAACTGTCCTCTTGCCTGTCACTGCCACGTCTCCCCCTCATGGCGTGCACCATGGGCTCACCGGCTCCCACACAGCCCCTGCTGCAGCTCAGACCTAGGGTCCTTGGGTGCCACCCTCCACTCCCCGCCCCCTTCTCTTACAGGTGTCCCACTGGCCTCTCCCATGCTGCTTGCGCCCTCCCTGACCACCACGCACCAGGCCCCTCCTCACCGGCCACCGTTCAACACCCCTTCACCCTGCCAGCCCGCAGGGAGAGTGTTTGCACTTGGACCCCCCCATACACCAAGCCCCCTTTGAAATGCCCCCCCCTCCCCCGGTCTCACTGCTCTGTCTCGATCCCTCAGGCAGGCTGCAAGTTCTCTGGGGCAGGACCCTGCCTTTGTGGGGGCTATAAATCCATCGACTGGGGCTCAGAGCAAGTGCAGTCCCCAGGACACCCCCCTCTCCCCGTGCAAACGCCCCGCCTCCCACTGGGGACGACTCTTCTAGCTGCCTCCAGTGCCCTGATAGGGGATTCTCCTGAGATTCAGTCCCCCCTCCACATTCTCCCAGTCACTTCTCTCCGTGGTCCCCCCAGACCTCAGCCTCCGTGCACGCTGGACCCCTCAGGTCTTTACAGACTCCCTGATCCCATCCCCCTTGCTTGGCTGAACGACGGAGCCATAACTCCTTTACTCTGTGCCCTGCCGCCCGCCCCACCCCGAGCTCCCTGCCGCCTGCAGCCAGTCGCACAGGAGCGCCCCCGTTCTCTGCCTGGGGTATTGCACGTGTCCATCTCGCTTGCTGCCCCTGCCCCTGGTCTCTCACTGCTCCGGCGCCACTGAGGAGCTGGGGGTCGGTTGTTTCCCAGGGTGTCACTCCCACTCTCTTTGCACTTGTAGCTTCTCTCAGGGAGCAGCCCCTGTAAATTTCACTTCATGCTGTTTATTCCTTCTGCTGGACCATTAAGGGGGACAATGATCAGCAGGGCCCTAAAACTCAGCCCTGCCCCCTCCCACCTTTCCAGACACCACTTGGCCCGTTTATGGCCGTCAGCCCGCCTCAGGCCACGCGACAAGGCTGCTTTCCAGCCAGGCCAGCAGGAATGAATGTTAGGACGAGACACAGTCTCCTACTCAAACCAGCTCTGGCCCATCTGCTTCCTTTGGTAACTGCCCAGCCCCCAGCCCCCAGCGAGAGCAGGAGTGGGCAGCAAAGGGACCTAAGTCCGTTCTGGGCCTTGTATCATACAGAGACCTCCCATCCCGAAGCCGGGAGGGGACAGTCCACCGTAGCCAGCCCCGAGGAGATGGAGAGCACCCTGGGCCCCAGCCTACAGCACCAAGCCCATCAATCCCAAAGTCCAGCCAGACTGAGCGGTGCCAGAGAGCCCTGAGCCCAGCCCCGCCCCGCAGGGGGAGAGGGACGATCGGGGAATGCAAAGGGTGGAACAGAGAAAGGGGAAGGAATTTCAGCTGAATCTCCAGAAAAAACCCTGCCGGGGAGCTGGATGCCCCTGGAGACTCCCTGCCCTGCAGCAGGGCTGGGCCTGGGTCTGGCCAGGAATTGTGTGCCAGCGAGGGCCTGGGGTCCCTGTAACTCCCTGGCTGGGGATGGATCCCATTCCTGGAGACGCTTAGCTCCAGAGGGACAAAGCCCAGCCCCTGCCCTACAGGAATGAAACCCAGGGCTAGGGCATGTCCTACCACGCAAACAGGCTTTAGGACGGACTTGTTCCCTCCCCAGCCCGAGGACGACCAGACACACAGACAGGGAGGGGACAGAGGGGTCTGGCAGCTGGGCCCAGGCCCTGGGGGCAGCACGAGAGGCCCTGGGGGTAGGCTCTGAAGGGAACAGGGAAGAAGGAGCGCAGAGCTGGAGCAGGCTGTGATACAGTGGGAGGCCGCAGGGGAATATGGGGCTGGGCTGTGAGCAGAGTCCTGGGAGAGCAAGAGGACAGAGACATGGAGGGATGGGGAGCCTGGGGGCTGCGTGGGCAGGGAAGAGGAACACGGAGAGGCTGGGTGGGTCCCACAGAAGCCATGGTCGCGTG
This sequence comes from Chrysemys picta bellii, assembly GCF_011386835.1. Classification (NCBI taxonomy): domain Eukaryota; kingdom Metazoa; phylum Chordata; order Testudines; family Emydidae; genus Chrysemys; species Chrysemys picta. The sequence continues at coordinate 144,776,612 of NC_088795.1, read as the reverse complement.
CAGAGACTGCGGTGGGTGGAAAGGCTGAGAGTGCAGGGAGAGCGCCAGCTGCCCGGGCTCTAGCCCGGCGGATAAGCAGTGTCCGAACAGGTGCAGAGGGGCCGTGCAGCATAGTTCTGTTGAACAGCTGCTCCGCTCCACCCCACAGCTGGTTGCATTTCAGTTTGGCTGAGGCCATCTCTGAGCATGGCCACACTGTGGGATCCCTCAGCAGAAAAGCTTCTCACTGACATGAGGACTCTAGGCCGGTGAGCTGCGTCCAGTAGCTGTGTTTGCCTCTGCCCAGGGCTCCCGGCGATCTTGCTGTCCCCTGCTAAAGACGCCCAGCCGAGAGTCAGAGACTTTCCCTCTCCAGGGGCCCAGCTGACACTGGAGCGCTGCCCCGGTACTGTCTGAGCTCTGTCTGGCACAGGGCATCAGGCGGGGGCCATCAAAGGGTCCCCTGGGCAAACACAAACAGGACGGAGGCAGGGCACCTTCCCACAACATTCCCCGCCAGCAGCAGAGCCCAGCCAAAACGCTGCCCACATACCAGCCCCGATGGCCCCGGGGACCCTGCCTCGCCTGTGCTGCCCCTGTCCTGGGGCTACGTGGGGCTGTGAGCCCAGCTCTGCCATCCCTCCCTTCCACCAGCCCCACTCATGCCTGTCGCCCTGGGCTGGGTAAACACAGGGGCCTTCAGGCCCTCAAGCTCGCCCCATAATTTGAAGGGACACTACGGGCTGTTCTGCGTGCTAAGAGCAGGGCCCGGGCTGCCCTCCTGTTCCTGCCTCAAGAACCGCCCGGGCAGGCCACAGCGATGGAGAAGCGCAGGAGCTGGAGGTTCCTGCTAACGTGACGGAGCCAACTGCTCATTATTTGTAACACCAGAGCTCCAAGGAGCCCCCGTTGTGGCCCAGAGCCCCACAGTGGTAGCCCAGCCCAGAAAGGCCGTCCCTGCCCAGAGAGCCAGCACTGACCATGTAAGAGAAGAGACAGGGGCTGGACACAGACGGAGCAATGGGACAGTATGAAGGAACCAGTGAGACAGTGCTGGTTAGCACACCTCCTTCCGTTTCTTTGTTGGCCTCACGGCAAAGGGGAGCATTAGGGAGGGTATGAAAGGAGGATAACGAGTTCGCTTTGCAGATGTTTACGGGGAGAGAACGGGAGAAAGCACAAAGGCGCTTGCTTGAAAATGTAACCAATGGGCGAGGGAGGCAGGTTCATGGGCCTAGTGGAGGCAGGAGTTGACATCTCAATAGCAAATGAGAGATGATAGGTAAAGTGGTGACAGACCATGAAGGGCCTTGAAAACGAAGACAAGTAGCTTATGTTTGATGTGACAGAGCCAGGGGAGAGATGCAAAGAGAGGGAGAGATTGTCAGTGCAACGAGCTAGGAAAACTATCTTTGCAGCAGCATTCTGATTGGATATAAGCAGGACAAAACTGCATTTGTCATGGCCTGAGAGAAGGTTGTTGCAGAAATCGAGACAAGATGGTAAGAGCCTGGACTAATGTTTTAGCTGCATGGATGGGGAGAAAAGGCCATAGATGTTAGGCAGAAGGAATTGGCAAGATATAGACATAGCACAAGAGGTCAGAGTTAACATCCCGTTGAGATGAATGGGGCAGCTCCCGCCTCTGAGGTGGGTGTTGTCAGGCAGGCAGCGCTCCAGTGAATCACACACTGGGCACTTTCTGAAAGTTTTCTTTGCAAACCCATTAGAAGCTCCCATCTTGTGACAGAAGTTGTGATTCGGTGGTACTGGAAGGAGCTGGCAGCAGATTCCCTAGCTGCAGGACTGTAGAAGACACAGGACCCCTGGTGCCTGGCCCTCATGCTGCATGTTTCATGGCAGTTGTGTGCCTGCAGCCGGAGTTTGGAAATCGCTAGTCTCCAACAACAGCTCCAGCTGGGAATCCCGAGGCTGCAGGCAGAAGAGCAGCTGCCCACACCTCTACTCTCCCCCTTCCCTAGTCCCTGGTTCTCTTTGGAGACCAGGTCCAGCGTTCCGGGCTGGCTCCAGGCGCCGCTCACCCACAGTGACCGGCCTCCTATTATTGTTAGTCCTTTCCGCTGCTGCTTTTCAGTCTCGCCGTTGCTTGCTCAGCAGATCAGGTGGTGGGAACCTGGAGGGGAGCTGCTGCCTACAGGAACGGAAGGAGAACCAGCCCCAGAGGGGGGTAGGAGGAGGGGAATAACATGGGAGCTCGGGGCAGAAAGCTCCTCAGTGGGGTGCACCCCTGGCCAGAGCTGCAGGAAAGAAGCCTGGGTCCGGAGGCCAGGCCAGGGGGGGCAAGTTGTCATCAAGCAGCAAGAAATGGAAATGGAGACTCCAGTTTAGTCACAGTTGAGCAGATTAACACCAGTTGAGCTGGACTGGGAGCAGCCCCTCTCCTTGCGAACTACCCACCCTTGGTGCCCAATGTCGCCTTATCAAGACCTGTTCTCACTGCCCCAAGTCCTTCCAGAGCCCTGACGCCCTGGGGGTTTATAAGCACCCCGGAGGATTATTTCAATGTATCATTTTTATGCTGGGACCTGGCTAGTTTAGGGCATTGGGGAATGGGATACAGGAGGGTGCCAGCTCTGCTCTACCCCAGATCAGGCGGATGGGCTGGCTCAGGGTGGGGGCAGGGAATGGGCTGCCTTTCACCTTCCTGCCAGGTGTCCACATCCTAGGAACCACTAGCCCAATTGGCAGTAATTGCCCCCCTTGCTGGCAGCCTCAACATGGAGGCTAAGGCCTGACTGGCTCTCGGAGCCTGAAATCTCCCCCCCCCCCAGCTGGGTCCCTCAGGCCCTGCTAAGCTGTGTGGGGGGAGCTTGCCCTGGCAGTGCCTGTGGGGCCCTGTTCTGAGGATGAACAGCCGCCTCCAGCCCCTGCAAGTGCAAGGACCCCCAGCTGGCATTTCCCTGGGAGCCCCCAAACCTTCCTGCCAGGGGCTCTAAGGCGGGGAGCCCTAGGGCGGCTGGTGAGGGACCCAGGCGAGGGAGTGGGCTCCTCTCCTCCCCAAACCCCATCGGCTGGTGCCTGAGCCGAGCACCCAGGGCCGTCCCAAGCCATGTGGGGGTGGGGGACGTGGCGGGCGCCCAACCGGCCCATCACCATTCACAGCTTCCCCTGGCCGTGGGGGAGGGGAGTGGGAACTCGGCAGTAACGAGATTATCCAGTAATTCTGCGCCATTCTCCAGGCCTGGGTGCTGCGGCTCGCGTTGCCATGGCGATGCCTGCCATCCAATTGCGTGGCCAGCCCGAGAGCCACGTGAGATAGACGGGAGCTGGCAGGCTGCGTGGCCGGCTGGTTACTGGGGAGAGGAGAAAGGAGTGGGCCAGGAAAAGCTCCTACGATCATAAGGGAGGGAGGTTGGGTGGCTGACAGGCACACAGCAGCTCCTGACCCCTCCCCGGCCAGCAGCCACCCGCGGGGAAGAGACCCCCCTCACAAGGCTGGGAGGTTGGCTCCTCAATCCGGCTCAGAGGAACTGACTCTCCGCCAGGCCCTGGCTTTGTTGTCCCTGTACGGGACAGAGGAGGGGATCTGCTGACCAGCCTGGCACTGGGACAGGCTGATATAACATTTCCCCTCGGACTCAAGACAGGGCTCAGGGCTCCTAGCCCTTCTGGGAGGCCAGCTGAGAAGGGAAGGATTGAAATCACCAGTGAAACCGACTGTGTCTTCACTTACACGCCCATCAGCAGGCTCACACGGGTATAGCTGAGGGCAAAACCCCGGTCACGGTTTGGAAACGGATCCCTTAAAGGAATCCCTCCACTCTCCTCCCCGGGGTGATCCGGCTGTTACCACCCCTTGAGCGTAAATGCCATTACCGAGCAGTAGTTATCTGTACGGCAGAGAACCCCGTCAGCGCAGGGCCGCCTGGCCGCACAAACACATAGGCAGAGACACTCCCTACCCGAAGAGCTGGAAGACGAGGTTGTAACTAATGTGGAACTACAAGAGGCGAGCCGGGGGATTACACATGGTTATACAGAGCAGCTAGAGGAATGCCTTGTGTGGGGGTAGTTTAGTTGGTTGGCTTTTTAAAGATATACACTTAGAATGGTAGGACTGGCAGGGACCTCGAGGGGTCATCTAGCCCAGTCCCCTGCCCTCATGGCAGGATGAAGGATCTAGACCACTTGAAAGGGTCTGTAACCCCTTAAAAATGCTAACGATTTTTTTAATTCATAATCAAGGGCAATAATGAGACAGTTCAGACATGAGCATAGGGGAGCCGTGCGTCTTCCTAAGAAAGGTTAAGCTCCCCTCTGGAATACAGAATGGCTGCGTGAGATGCAGGCTGCCGCCCAGACGGCGTTAATCATAACCGAGTCAATGAAATGAGGGAAAAGCAGAGCTGGACGGAACGGACCCACAACACAATGAGCAGCTACCTCTGCCACAACAGAAGAAACCAGAAACAAATGAAAAGCGTTACTGACCTTTCATAACTTGTTCTTCAAGCTGCGTTGCCCATGTCCCTTCCACTCGTGTGTGTGCATGCCCTGGGCACAGTCTCCGGACATCTTTTCCCTCAGCGGTGCTTGGCGGGGTGGCTTGAGCGTCCTCTGCTGCCAGGCACTGCTGGCCTCAGTACAAAGGGCCCAGCCAAGCCCTCGTCCCCTCAGTTCATTCTTTCCAGAAACTCCAGTGCGAAGGGGTGGGGGGAGGGACATGTGCAACTTATCTCGAAGAACAACCATTGCAAAAGCTTAGTAACCGTTTTTTCTTCTTCATAAGAACATAAGAACAGCTATACTGGGTCAGACCAAAGGTCCCTCTAGCCCAGTGTCCTGTCTGCCGACAGTGGCCAGTGCCAGGTGCCCCAGAGGGAATGAACAGAACAGGGAATCATCAAGTGACCCATCCCCAGTCACTCATTCCCAGCTTCTGGCAAACAGAGGCTCGGGACACCATCCCGGCTAATAGCCATTGATGGACCTTCCTTCAGGAACTTATCTAGTTCTTTTTTGAACCGTTATAGTCTTTCCCCCAAGCCCTCTCCCTTCCCTTTCTTGATCACTGAGGAAAACATCCCCATCCCCATTACTGAGTCCATAACCTGGGAGTCATCTTCACCTTACACCTCTCCCTGGACCCCCACATCCAGACTGCGTCTCACTCGTAGGATTCTTTCTGCATCACAGCAGTAAGATATGGCTTTTCCTAGCCAGCCACGTAGCTCAAACCCACAGCCAAGATCTTATCCCCTCGGATCGTCACTTCTGCACCATCCCTTCTCCAGCCCTGACAAACGCAATCTTGCCCCACTCAGACCCATTGAAAATGCTCTTGCAAAGGTAATTTTCTTGGTTTGTTCCTTTGACCCAGTCATCCCTCTCTCTGCATCCCTCCACCACAGGGGCTGGAACTAGGGATGCTGGGGGGCTGCCGCACCCCCTGGCTGGAAGCGGTTTCCGTCCCATGCAGGGTTTGCAGTTTGGTTCAATGGCTCTCAGCCTCCCACTGTTCCCGTTGTTCCAACCCCCCTGCCTTCCGCTGGCTCCCCCTTCTCTGTCACATCACACAAACTACTTCTCTTCATTTCAAGGCTCTGCATGGTCTCTCTCTCCCTCATGTTCTTCTGTACCAGATATGGACTGGTCACAGAGCTTGCTGACACACACCAGCTGTGTTCATCGTAAGATCCTTTAATGCCCTGACTGGTAAAACTGAGGTTTATCTAAATAAGGTATTTTACCCACAATGCCGCCTGGTGGTGGAACCGTATCAGACAGATTAGCATTCCTCTTCGACGTGCCTCCCACTCGCAGGAGTCACACTGTCACGCTATCTGTGAAGTCCAGTACATACCAGTCCGTCCAGTGTCTCTGAATCGTGCTGGTTGTCTAATTACACGACCCGAACGTGTCACAACTTCATCATCTGGTTGTCCATTAGTTGCAACGACTGGCTGTGGTCGGTTTGGAATCCTAGAATCTCCATTTTCTTGTTCTGCATCTGCAGAGTTTGCTCTCTTGATTGTTTGTTCTGGAGATGTCGACAGTGTCTGCTGAACTCTCTGCTGTCGGTCTCTATCACATATGAGCTGGGCGCGGGATTATTTTTCTTTCTGACTGCTGGAGTTATCCATTCTTTTTCTCCATCCCATTTGACATGGACACAGTCACCAGGTTCTAGACCTGGCAGTTCTCTGAGTGACGTCTGTTGTAATCTCTTTTAGCTTTTTTATCCTATTTGGCTACTCTCTTCATGTCTGGCCACATTGGAAATAGGTTCTTTTCCAAAGCTGGATGTCTGAGTTGTTTTCCCATCAGGGGTTGTACTGGACTATATCCGGTAGCTGCTATTAGCGCTGAGCGGTAACTCAGAAGAGCAAGGAATGGGTCTTCCTGCGGTAGGATTTTCTGGACTGTCTGTACAGCTCTCTCAGCCTCATTACCGCTTGTAGGTAATGTGGGCTGCTAGGAATAGGATCAAAATCGTATTTCATTTGGAATGACTTAAATTCTGCTGCAGTGAATTGAGGTCCATTGTCCATCACTAGTTGTCCTGGCATATCAAAGTGTGCAAAAGTGCCCTTTAGTTTCTCAATAACACCTCAACATGTTATGTCTTTCAAGTACGTTATTTCTATATTTCTAGAAAAACAGTCCATAAGAACCAGATCATGCTGTTCTCTGAATTCACACCGATCTGCAGCTGGGAGGGCGGGGGAGGAGCGGGGATGGGGCACGCTCAGGGGAGTGAAGAGGCGGGGCAGGGGCAGGAAGAGGCAGGGCGGGGTGGGGGCAGGCCTGGGATGGAGGAGGTGTCGAGCACCCCCCTCCCCAGGTAGAGAGGAAGTCAGCGCCTATGTGCAATTGCCTTTAGTCATGAGTCCATTTGACTCACTTAATTGTCCACACACTGCACAGTCTTGTCTTGACACTTCCTTAGTATCCTTGAGATACATGGGCGAGGCGCCTGGACTGTAGCTTAGACCTCCCTGAACTTGTGTGTCTGCCCAGGCTGCTTGTTGTAGCTGCAGTAGTCTCTGTTCTGACACTGGTCTGTGTGTGTCCATGTTACCCGCACAAAATTCTCCATTACACACTCTACGGCACCCAACTTGACCCTACATTTGTTGCCTGGACACTCTAGGACTCCCCACCTCTACCCAGTTCCTCGGGCTCAAAGCGTAACCCGATTGATTTAGGTTCCCCCGCCCTTTCCCAGTTCCTAGGGCTCCAGGCGAAAGGCACTGAACTTTACCCCTCCCTGGGCTCATGGGCTCCCTGTGGACTCAGAGCAAACACCCATTGCTGTTGCCTCAGGGCTTAATCTTTGCAGGGTCTTTTACCAGTGGAGGAGCCGTACACAGTAATGTCCTACCTAACCCCTAGTTATTAACGATCACCAAAAGCAGAAGGCACGTGCTAAGCCTACAGGGCTGACCACTCCCAAGAAGGCAGATTGTTACCGAAATGTCGGGTCCGCCTAGCTGCAAGCCAATAACAGCCAGACAGGGATAAGGAAGAGATTGCTTTGTTCTGCAGAAGAAAGGAGAGCCTTGCACCTTAGTACGAGAACTTTAGCTCATACAAAAATCAAAGATTTTTTATACACACTTAGACACAGACTTTGGTTGAGTTAACATTTGATTGGTGGGTGCCAAACCCTGCACTTCTGCTATTTGGTTAGTGAAAACCGGTTTGGGACCAGTTCCAACTACCTCATAGCAGAGAAGGGAAGACAGTTTAGAAGTTTAGGCTACTGTGTACATGAGGTGCCTGTTTTTCCTAATGGCCGCTGTCTGCCATAAAGGCTGTTAGCCGTTAAGGGGGGTCACTGCCGACTGTTACAGTCCCCCCTTCGGGACTGAGAAACCCAAATTGTCAGGCCCGTGGCGCAACTTGCGATCAAAGTGGAGGGAAAATTTGGCTATCTTCAGTAAGGTCAAAGGATTTGAAGATCTGCTCTGCTTCCCTCCCCAGAGCATGAATTAAAGACGATACCTGTATATCACCAGTTTCTTTGTGCAATGCAAAATCTTGTCACCAGCCTTTCCACTCGGAAGCTTTGCCAAAGCTGAACTTCTCCGGGGCATTGAAGGGTGGCATGTGGATAAGATTCTGCCACCTTTCTTGCTATTTTCTATCTGTTCCTGTTCTTCGTTCTCAGTTTCCCAGCGCTTCCCCTCCATCCCCAGCGCTGCCCCTCCCTCCCTGACGCTACCCCCTCAGCTCCTCCCCGCGCCCCTCCCTCCCCAGCGCTACCCCCTCAGCTCCTCCCCCCTCCTCTCCCTCCCCCCAGCGCTACCCCCTCAGCTCCTCCCCGCTCACCAGCGCTACCCCCTCAGCTCCTCCCCGCTACCCCTCCCTCCCCAGCGCTACCCCCTTAGCTCCTCCCTGCGCCCCTCCCTCTCCAGCGCTACCCCCCTCAGCTCCTCCCCCTCCTCTCCCTCCCCCCAGCGCTACCCCCTTAGCTCCTCCCCGCTACCCCTCCCTCCCCAGCGCTACCCCCTCAGCTCCTCCCCCCTCCTCTCCCTCCCCCCAGCGCTACCCCCTCAGCTCCTCCCCGTCTCCCTCCCTCCCCAGCGCTACCCCCTCAGCTCCTCCCCGCTACCCCTCCCTCCCCAGCGCTACCCCCTCAGCTCCTTCCCCTCCCCTCCCTCCCCCCAGCACTACCCCCTCAGCTCCTCCCCGCTTCCCCTCCATCCCCAGCGCTGCCCCTCCCTCCCTCCCTGACGCTACCCCATCAGCTCCTCCCCTCTCCCCTCCCTCCCCAGCGCTACCCCCTCAGCTCCTCCCTCCTCCCCTCCCTCCCCAGCGCTACCCCCTCAGCTCCTTCTCCTCCCCTCCCTCCCCCCAGCACTACCCCCTCAGCTCCTCCCCGCTTCCCCTCCATCCCCAGCGCTGCCCCTCCCTCCCTGACGCTACCCCATCAGCTCCTCCCCCCTCCCCTCCCTCCCCAGTGCTAGCCCCTCAGCTCCTCCCCAGCACTAGCCCCTCAGCTCCTCCCCCCCTCCCCTCCTCCCCAGCGCTGCACCCTCAGCTCCTCCCCACTACACCTCCCTCCCCAGCGCTACCCCCTCAGCTCCTCCCCGCTCCCCCTCCGTCCCCCCAGCGCTACCACCTCAGCTCCTCCCCCCTCCCCTGCGCTACCACCTCAGCTCCTCCCCCCTCCCCTCCCTCCCCAGCGCTAGCCCCTCAGCTCCTCCCTGCGCCCCTCCCTCCCCAGCACTACCCCCTCAGGTCCTCCTCCCTCCGCTCCCTCCCCAGCGCTAGCCCCTCAGCTCCTCCCCCCTCCCCTGCGCTACCCCCTCAGCTCCTCCCCCTCCCCTCCCTCCCCAGCGCTACCCCCTCAGCTCCTCCTCCCTCCCCTCCCTCCCCAGCGCTACCCCCTCAGCTCCTCCTCCCTCCCCTCCCTTCCCAGCGCAACCCCCTCAGCTCCTCCCCCTCCCCTCCCTCCCCAGCGTTACCCCCTCAGCTCCTCCCCTCTCCCTCCCCAGTGCTACCCCCTCAGCTCCTCCCCACTACCCCTCCCCCCTGCGCTACCCCCTCAGCTCCTCCCCACTACCCCTCCCTCCCCGGCACTACCCCCTCAGCTCCTCACTGTTGCCCCTCCCTCCCCCCTGTGCTACCCCCTCACCCACTCCCCACAGATATCCCTCCACTCTCTCCTGGTGCTGTCCATGGAATGACTCCACAGTTATTCCTCCACTGGGAGAGGGGTGCAGAGTTGTGGTGGGGGGGGTCAATGTGGGGCTGGGGGAGGTGTGCAGAGTTGTGGTGGGGGGGTCAATGTGAGGCTGGGGGAGGGGTGCAGAGTTGTGGCTGGGGGGGTCAATGTGGGGCTGGGAAGGGGTGCAGAGTTGTGGGGGGGTCAATGTGGGGCTGGGGGAGTGGTGCAGAGTTGTGGCTGGGGAAAGGGTGTAGATTTGGGGCTGGGGGTCAATGTGGGGCTGGGGAGGGGTGCAGAGTTGTGGCAGGGGGGTCAATGTGGGGCTGAGTGAGGGGTGCAGAGTTGTGGGGGGGTCAATGTGGGGCTGGGGGAGTGGTGCAGAGTTGTGGCTGGGGAAAGGGTGTAGATTTGGGTCTGGGGGGGTCAATGTGGGGCTGGGGGAGGGATGCAGAACTGTAGTTGAGGGGAATTGCACTAGGCCACAACATTAATCACTGTCAGGAGTGGTCAGTGGCCAACACTCTGGGGAAGATGGGGACAAATTGGAGAAAGTCCAGAGCAGAGCAACAAAATGATGAAAGGTCTAGAGAACATGAGCTATGAGGGAAGACTGAAAACGTTGGGGTTGTTCAGCCTGGAGAAGAGAAGACTGAAAGGGGACATGATCACAGTTTTCAAGTATGTAAAAGGTTGTTATAAAGAGGAGAGTGATAAATTGTTCTCCTTAGCCACTGAGGACAGGACAAGAAGCAAAAACTGCAGCAGGGGCAGTTTAGGTCGGACAGTAGAGAAACGTCGTGACTGTCAGGGTGGTGAAGCACTGGAAAAAATTGCCCAGGGAGGCTGTGGAGTCTCCGGCCCGGGAGGGGTTTGAGAGCAGCTCAGACAAACCCATTCCATGCCCCAGAAGGGGACGCAGCTCTCCCAGGAAGGCAGCCGGGTTACTGGGGTGCAGCACCTCCCAACTCCTCCCACGTCTGAGGAGCCCCCTGTGACGTTATGAGTGTGATATAATATTTCATTGGAAGGTGACAGGGCCAGAAAGAGTTAATTAACTCAGACTGACCTGACCCATGGGTGAGCCTTAAGGACTGGTTAGGAAGATCTGTAAATGAACAGAGCTTTGAAATGCAAGTCTGCATTGTTAGAGGTAGAAGGGGAGCTGTTTGCTCAGGTCTTGTGATGTAAGTAAACAAGTCTTGTCTATTGCTATAGCTTTAATTCAAAGAGCAAAAAAGGAATATTAACATTTATGATGACACTTGAGGGAAACAGTATTATTGTCTCTATGTCTCTTTAAAGGTTGTGGTAACCTGTATCTGAACTGTTTAATGGATAAATTACCCTGTGCTAATTGCCAGGATGTTTGGAAGAAGGAGAGTTAAGCCTATTGTTTTCTCAGGCTGAAAGGCTGCTGGAAATGTATAAGAACCCTGGGACATGATCCTGCTTCATCTCAGATCTGCTTTGGGTTTCAAGAGGGGGAAACCTTAAGCCACAAGGATTGAGATCCCCAGTCACTGACTGGAGCCACCCTGAATATGGACATTGGACTATAACCTCTGGACTATTTCTAAAAGGACTTTTGGCAACTACAAGCTCATCTCTGCTACGCATCTGAACCTCAAGAATTGAATTCAAGTGTGTCTGTAGATTGATCTTTTAACCAACACTCTCTCTCTTTTCTTTTTTAATAAATTTTAGTTTAGTTAATAAGAATTGACTATAGCGTGTATTTTGGGTAAGATCTAAGTTATAATTGGACCTGGGTGTGTCCAGTTATATCATTTGGGATTGGAAGAACCTTTTCTTTTATATGATGAGATTTTCAGGAATCATCATCATATCTGACGTGTGTGTCAGGATGGAGGCCTGAGGCTGGGCATGTTAAGGGAACTGCGTTGTTTGGACTTCTGAGTAACCAGTGAGGTAATACAGAAGCTGTTTGGGGCTGGTTGGTAAATCTAAGTATTGGAAGATCCACCAGCGTCTGGGGTTTCTCTGCCCCGTTCTGTTTGCAGTTCACCCTGATCGAGTGACCTCAGCTGGCTCCCATGGGCAGCGCCGTCACACCCCCCAACTTGCCTGAGGTGAAGGGGAGCAGCTCCCCCCCCCCCATGCTCCACAGAGCCACTGAGGCAGAGCAACAGCAAACCTGAGGAGACCTGGTTGCTTGGCTTCTTCTCCCCAAGGTCTGCTGGCCTGGCTGGGGCCGGGGCTGGGGCCGGGGCCGGGGCCTGGCACCTGAGATCCGTCTGGGCTGCTGTCCCCAGCTACCCTTTCCTTCTCCAGCTAACGGCAAACCAGGGCCGCCCAACCAAGGGCTACACGTAATGTGTTTCTAATGGAGCAGATTACAGACATCTTATGGAGGTGCAGCCCTTGGACACCCCATGCGCCAGGCAGGAGACCCCAGCATGCAATGCTTCACCAGCCAGACTGCTCAGATCCACCCTGAGCCAACCCCCTCCTCAGACATCACTCAGCCAAGCCAGTCACATTTGGTTCCTTTAAAGCTCTCCCCAGAGCTGAGCCCCTGTCATGTTATTGATTTGAACTGGGGCCATATAGAACATGGTTGCAACCAAAGTCCAGTAGTGGCACCAAATCTTGTATAAAGGGGGTCAAATGGGGTGTCTAAGACAAGGTTATGGTTTGCTGGTTATAATTATGCTGTCTATATGTGTGTATCAATTTTGTAGTTGAAGTTATGAATATTGGCTCTACACTGTCTGTATGGCAAACTTATGCTATGCTTCTGGGAGACACCCCAGACAAGTTGGTGTTAGCTCTGCCTAGCCTGCTTGATGGCCCATTAAGGACCATCAGCTATACAATTGACCTATTGAGAGAAGGCAGATACACCTTATAACTCAGCAAAGTATGCAGGAACTGGCCCATGTGACTCCAGACTCCATTTTGCTGTAATTTTCCACAGTAAGAACAAAGAGGTGATCTTACACCTGGAAAAGACTATAAAAGGCTGATGCCTCATCTCCATCTTGTCTTCAATCCTGCTTCTTACCTCTGGAGGAACTTGGCTACAAGCTGAAACTCTGAACAAAGGACTGAGGACCCATCCCAGCTGGGGATGTTCCAGAGACTTGATGTGAACCTGCAGTTTATTCCATCGCTGCTGCAAGCCTGAACCAAGAACTTTGCCATTACTGTATGTAATTGATTCCATTTAACCAATTCTAACTCTCATCTCTATCTTTTTCCTTTTATGAATAAACCTTTAGATTTTAGATTCTAAAGGATTGGCAACAGCGTGATTTGTGGGTAAGATCCGATTTGTATATTGACCTGGGTCTGGGGCTTGGTCCTTTGGGATTGAGAGAAACTTTTTTCTTTTACTGGGGTATTGGTTTTCATAACCATTCATCCCCATAACGAGTGGCACTGGTGGTAATACTGGGAAACTGGAGTGTCTAAGGAGATTGCTTGTATGACTTGTGGTTAGCCAGTGGGGTGAGACCGAAGTCCTCCTAGTCTGGCTGGTTTGGTGCCTTAGAGGTGGAAAAACCCCCAGCCTAGGGCTGTAACTGCTGTTTTAAGCGATTGGTCCTGAATTTACCCTCTCAGTTGGGTCCCACCAGAACCAGCATCGTTACAGCCCCACAGGCCCCCAGAGCATCTCTGGGGCTGCTCTGACCCTCCTCCACCTTGTCCACAGTGTCCCAGCAAGGAGGGGCCCAGGACCAAATGCTCCACCCAGCTGCACTCATGCCAGAGCAGAGCAGAGAGGGGGTCTCCCCTCGCTGCTGCTCCAGGTCGGGAACCTCCGGGATCGAGGAACTCAGAGTTGAGGAACTTCCTCTTCCCCCGAGCTGCCACCCACTGGCCTGTTCCCCACCCTCTCCTATTACATAGGCAGGTCCCACTGCTGTGCCTTCCACCCTCCCTTGGCCATCCCTGTTCCCTCATGCGGGGTGTCTGGTTATTTCCCTCAGGTGGATTAGCTGCATTTTTCTTGCTGGGTTCTGCCCTGTCCCTGGGTATTTCTCTGTCCTCACGGAGCCTGGGGCCTCCTCCCACTCTGACTTCATTGAGACGTTCATTCATGTGCCCTGCTCGCTTCTTTGACTTCCTCAATGACAACATTAAACCCAACAGGTGCTCTCAGCGCCCCGCTCACGCTAAGGCCAGTGCTACACTACAAAGTGAGGTTGACCCAGCGACGTTGCTCAGCAGTGTGAAAAACCCTCCCCTGAGCAAGGACGCTCGGCTGAGCTCCCCCGGGTCACCCAGCGCTGGACCGATGGCAGAATTCTTCTGGTGCCCTCGCGACCGCCGCTCGGGAAGGCTGAACCCCAGCGCTGGGAGAACCCTGCCGTGGCTGCAGCTCTGCCGTGGTTGAAGTGGAGACGTAGTCCAGTCCCCCCCTTTGTTCACACCCCATCAGCCTGCTTTCAGCCCACACGACAAGGGCATGACCAAGCCCTTGGAATTCATTTTTCAATTACGATTCCAGAGCCGCAGTATCGGATCGGTTACGGAACTCCAGCTCTGCGCCCTCGCTGGCGATCCCTGTGGCCTCTCCCCTCACTGTTTGACTTTACAAGACACGGCTGTCTGCCTAGATTGACTCCACGCCGTGCCCGAGGTGATGCTGCTCATGCATCCGTTACCATTCAAGACAGTTCATGGGATTTTCCACTTCTTCAGCCGGCTCCGCACACGCTGTTGCACCAGGGCTGTACGTAAAGGTGTGAGGTGGAACCGATTTAAGTGCAGCTGTACATGAACAGGTGCAAGTGAACCCCCCCCACCAGCCTGGTTTGTACTGGCGGAAGAGCATCCACGCACGTTTCACTGCGTCAGCGTAACATCAGCCCTCTGCATAAACCACCCGCCGTGTGTGACCAGCAAGTGTCAGCTGTTGGCCGGTTTGGAAAGAGGTGTCGGGCCGCTGGGTTAGCAACTGCCAAGGTCAGATTCCAAAAGCAGGGAACTGCCTGAGCTCTCTCCGACACCTCATTCCGTCCCCTCCCCTCTCCTCTTTCGCCCCACATTGGTTAGGGGACCCGCTTCTAGTCACCGCTTTTGAGGGCAGAAGTGACCACTGAGAGCATTTAATCGGACTCCATTACATTGCAGGCCAGCAATCCTCCCACAGGGATACCAGCTAGCCCAGAAGAGCTGTCAGACCCCCAGTCTGGCCAGAAACACTCCAAGGGATGGAGAATCCACCACCGCCCCAGGTCAGCTAGTCAAATATTGGATGCCCCAGGCCCCAGTGTCTCCTCCCCCAACTCAGGAGCTGGAGGGAGGAATCCCACCCATTACACTACGGGCCCAACACCACCAGCCGCCCTCCCCCCGGAGCGGCTCCTGGCTCCCACTCCTGCGGGAGAAGGGCGTAAGCTGGGCAGTTTGGGGGCCTGGGGAGCGACCCCCCGTCCATGCGCACTGAAAATCAGTCTCCCCTTCCGGCAGCCTGGTGAGAGCGAGGTGCTGAGACAGTTCACTTCCTGAGGAGACCCACAACCCAGAGGGGAGCCACAACCCAGAGGGGAGCCACACCCCAGCCAGCCACAAACCCGGGTGGGAGACAGGCCCTGGCCAGGGTCCAATAGCCGGCACCCCTGCAGCACAGCCCCCCGAATGACCGGCTGACCGTGCTGCCGGGGCAGAGCCAAGCCCTGGCCCCTTCAGGCCTTAGCTCAGGGTGGCGGATGGGGCAGGCCAGTCTACAGCTAGCGCTGTTGACGCCCAAAGCTGCTCCTAGCCCCATGGCTCCTAGCACGCCACGGGCCCTGCATGCTGGGACCTCCTGGGGCGCCCCGGCCCCCTGCTCCATTTCACATGCAGGCCGGGTTCAGCCCTCCTGTCCCATCACTCAGGCATTCCAGCTCCCCCTTCAGAGCGTCTCTTCCCTTAAGCTTTGCCCTGGCTGCCACGGGAACTCTCCTGAGGCTGACCAGCCGCTCCGGCAGGCCGAGCCCCTGGGGACGTGCACACACTGGGCTGCCCGAGAACCGGCTCCGGTCTAGAGCCGGAGTAGTGAAAAGCTGAGTAAGGGCTGCCCAGAGGGGGCCCCCCAGCCAGCCTCTTCCAGGGAAGCGAGGTGGAGACACTTGGGGGTTAGGGTCAGAGCTCCTGGCATGGCTCGTGGTAGTGCGGTGTGTTTGGGGGGGGGGGGGGGGTTCCTGGCTCCCAGAGCCAGGGGCAGACTGGCCAGGTGTTGCCGTTACAGGAGATGGGTCATTCTAGGGTCTCTGAAGGAATCAAGGAGTTTCACTGGAACCACAAACTCAGCTCCCGGCCCCTGCCTGCCTCTCGGACTGGGGGGGGGCAGGCAGGTGTCAGCTGTGAAGCAGGGGCCTCATGGGACAGGTACAGCCACGGGAAAGGAGCTGTGGGCAGAGGGGCAGGGGGTGGCCCTACAGAGGAGGTCCTGCTCGGAGAGCTCACAGAACAATGGTCAAGTCCAGGATGTTATCGCCCATGGGGACGGGAGGGATGAGGCCGCCTCTCCCGGGGCACGCCCAGCACCATGAGGTGCATGTTATGCTCTGGCCCAGGACTCTGTGATAGGGTGACCAGACAGCAAGTGTGAAAAATCATGATGTGGTGGGGGGTAATAGGAGCCTATAGAAGAAAAAGACCCCAAAATCGGGACTGTCCCTATAAAAGCGAGACGTCTGGTCACCCTACTCTGTGATGTCAGAGAATATTCACTTCTGAAAGACATTTTCTTTCACAACCCAGGCCAAGCGTGAGTCTGTTGGTGCGTGAGCCAGACCCGAAACTGAGGGGAAAGAATGTGGGGGCCTCTGCCCCCCTTCAGAAAAGACACTTGGTGGGATGCCAAACGCACAAGGCACCAGAGCTGTTGCAGGAACCTGCTGTAGGCTGCCTGCATGGCCAAGCCCTTGGCAGAGCCAGCGAAAGGCAGCGCGGGGCTCGGAGTCCCCAGCCCAGCCACACGGGAGATGCTGCCAGGTGGTCACCACTCCAATGAAAGGCCCAGGCCCATGGGGCGAGAGCCGCAAAGGAGACAAACGCTGCGCCTGAGCCCCCGGCGAGGTGCAGGCTCCCTCTAGAGCAGACCGGGAGCTCACAAACCGCTGAGCAGGGAGCTGCCTGAACCAGCCAAGAGGAAATGCTGATGACAGTCAAGGGCAGAGCCCTGCAAGGGAGTTGGGGGCCCATGTCTGGGCCTCCCTCTGCTCAGGAACCACCCCTGTGAGCCTGGGCAGTGGGTCACTGAGCCTGGGGGAGACTGTGCCTCCCCCAACAGCCAGGCGCAGCCCCCCCGCAGCTTACCACCGCTCCCTGCCGCTCCAGTCCGGCAGTCCCCAGTGCTCCGGGTGGGGCTGTGCGCCTTCCCAACGCTCTGGGGGAGAGGGGGAGGCCACGCCACGCTTGCCCTCCCAGTCCTGGTGCTCCTTTGGGGCTGGAGGTCTAGCTTGGGGTGGGACTAGGCTGGTGGCCGATGAGAGCTCTGGTGGGGGGACAGAAGGGGCAGGGCTAGGAGCTAGCCTTCCCTCGCCGGTGGTTCACACACCGCCCATGCCTGTGAACCTGATCTTGGAGCCAGACCAGCCTGTTCTCAACCACCACGGGGACCTGATTGCCAACAGCCTGTGGTTAGAGCCTCATGCCGGGGGTGGAAGAGCAGGGTCAAGTCCCCTTCTGCCTGATTCACAGCAGCACAGGGGTCTGCCAAGTGAGTGCCCCAGCCACTGGGCTAGAGAGTATGGGGGGCAGGGTTCTCCATCACCCTTGCTGGATCTGTGCCACTGTATAAAATACTTCAGTCGGCACTGGGCCAGGAGCACGAGGGAACGGCTCTCGAGCCCAGGCTTCGGGCACTCACCTGGGAGAGCCAGGTCCCACTCCCTGCTCCAATGCTAGTGAAGAACTGAGTCTCACATCCTGGCTGAGTTCTCTTACTTCGGGGGGACGGGACAAGTAGGTCCCTACCAAATTCACAGCCGTGAACAACACATCATGGACCGTGAAATCAGACCTCCCCTGTGAAATCTAGCAAAGCCCGATGCCAACTCTGTCCACACATCTATTCAAGGGACACCATCATAGGACCTAATCACATCAGCCATGCCACCAGGGGCTCGGTCACCTGCACATCTATCAATGTGATATGTGCCATCAATGCCCCTCTGCCATGTACATTGGCCAAACCGGACAGTCTCTACACAAAAGAATAAATGGACACAAATCTGACATCAAGAATTGTAACATTCAAAAGCCAGTAGGAGAACACTTCAATCTCCCTGGTCACTCAGTAACAGATTTAAAGGTGGTAATTTGGCAACAGACAAGCTTCAAAAACAGACTCCAATGAGAAACTGCTGAACTCAAATTAATCTGCAAACTAGACACCATCAATTTAGGCTTGAATAGAGACTGGGAATGGCTGAGCCATTACACACATTTAATCTATTTCCCCGTGTTAAGTATCCTCACACCTTCTGTCAACTGTCTGAAATGGGCCATCTTGATTATCACTACAGACGTTTTTTTTCTCCTGCTGACAACAGCTCATCTTAATTAATTAGCCTGAGTTGGTTGGGCAACTTCCACCTTTTCATGTTCTGTAGGTATCTCTCTCTCCTTACTATATGGTCCATTCTATGCATCCGAAGAAGTGGGCTGTAGCCCACGAAAGCTTATGTTCAAATAAATTTGTTCATCTCTAAGGTGCCACAAGTACTCCTGTTCTTTGTACTGACTTAACATACCTAGTGTCTGAAAGGACTTGGCCCTGCATGACACGCAGATACAATTAGTACTACACAACGTCAATGGAGCCCATATTAAATGGATTAAAAACTGGCTACTTCACTGATCTCCCAAAGGTAAATTGTTAATGGGGAATCATTGTCCAAAGGAGTGTTTCTAGTGCTCAGCCCGATGTGATCTATCCTCTCTCTCAATGAGCTGGAAGAAAAGATCAAAGCACCACAGATAACATTTGCAGAGGACACTAAAGTTAGTGGAGTGGTAAACGACAATGGGGAAAGATACCCAGACTGACCTGGGCACCTGGGGAAGGTGGGCTCATCTGGACACGTTTCCAAACCACCATCGGTGAGGTCACACACCTAGGAATAAAAGCTGCAGGTCACACTTATCAGATGGAGGCTGTATCGTGGAAAGCACGACTCTTGGAGACTAACGGAACGTGAACCCTCGGTGTGATGCTGGAGCTAAGGGGAAAACACACTCTGCAGATGTGTGAGCAGGAAAATACTGAGAAGAGAAGGCAGGTACGACCTCAGCATGCAGCATTAGCGAGTCTGGTACCAGATCCCGTGTCCACTGGTCACCCTTCAACAAGGGCACTGACCAATTGGAAAGGGTTCCCCGAAGAGACACAAGGCTGACTGGGGGTCTGGCAAGCCTGCCTTCTAGCGACAGGCTACAGCTTTATCCAAGAGCAGGTGGCGCTGGCTTGATGAAGGCCTGTAAGTACCTGCATGGGGAGGCGCTTTGTGGTAGCTGAGGGACCTGACCCGAGCAGAGCTGGCAGCTGAAGCAGGAGAAATTTAAACCTGAAATAAGCTGCAGATTTTTAACAGCGAGGGGACGCAACCCCTGGAACAACCCGCCAGAGACGCCGGCATTCGCCATCCTGTGCAGGCTCTAGGTGGAGACCGGCCGTCTGTCCCAAAGCCCGACACACCAGAACCGAGGTTAGGCAAACCCTGCAGCACAAGGGCCTCTGGGCTGTGCCATGCAGGAGGCCGGACTGGCCTTACGGTCTATGAAAGCAGCAGCTGACGTGCCCACTGCACAAAGTCCCCCCAGACACAGGCAAACTGACGACATCAGTTCCAAACCCGGCTGGGAAATGGCATTGTCCGGCGCTGGGCAGCCAGATGGGCACCAGCATCTGAGCAGCTTAAACCACCGATCAGCCTTTGAAACACACTGATCGAACTCAGCCATCTGCACTGTCGGTAGCTGCAGCTTCCGAAGGACAAGGCAGAAAGGGCAGCCAGTCGCATTTGCTTACAGACCACTAAGCAAGGCAAAAGCTAAGCCCAGACAGTAGATACAAGTCTGGTCTCCTCAGATTACCAGAGCTGCCAGCTCTTGTGACTTTATTATTATATTTGTTTTTTCGCTTCAAGACCCAGCTCCTGGATTCAGGTGATTTCATGAAGTTGTTGGTTTCTAAGCCTCCTGTTGGGACAAAGGCTTGACAAAGTGACTTGAGTGCAGCCTAAAGGCTCCAAAGCCAGAAGGCAAAGAACAAACCCACATTCAGTATGGTCCACGTCCCATGGTTTTTAAGCTAATCTCAGGTCTGATTCATGATTTTTGAGCGCTGGAGATTGGTGAGACTAGATTCCACCAAGGTAGATAATGGCTTGGGAGAACCCCTGCTCTTTCCTCTGTAGATCTCGGAGTGCAAAGGCCCCGTCACCCTCACGGTGGGATATGCAAAGTCTGCGGGTGAGGGTCTGAACACAGACTTTGGCTGGGCTGGCAGGTGTTCTCCCCTTTGCAGCCTGGTCCTGCCCCACCCCGGAGAGGGGTCCGCCCTCGGGTCTGTCCTTGCTCTCCATGCGTGGCCGTCTCCCTCCTGCCATGGCCAAAGGATCAGCACCCCCCAGGCCAGCCCTCTGTTCTGGACTCGCCAGCCCTGGCCGGGTGACCCATGCAGGGCCGGCTGAAGCATCTCCCAACCCTAAGCCTCTTCCTTGCCCCTGGGATACCTGCCCAGCTGCTCTGGCCTACAGCTCCCTCTCCCATCCGAGAGACTGGGTAGGAAACCCACCTCCCCCCACAGGGCCCCATTGCTGGGAACACTCCAAACCACAAACTGGCCACGTCCCCGTGGTAACTGGAACGCTCCTACCCGGGCTGCCCGAAAGGTCTGTATTGGGGTAGGGAGCAGACAAGATGGGACCTGCGGGGTCCATTCCAGCTACACGTTTGGCACCGAGTCAGCAGGGATCCCCTACGGTGCCCAGCACCGGGGCTGCCCTGGGCGTGTGAAGGGAAGGAGGGAGGGAAGAACACATGGGGTCAGGGGTACGACCCATGGCGCTGGGGCCAGGAGACAGGCAGGTGCACACACGCAGGGTGGAGAGTGAGAGATACGCGGGGGAGACAGACAGACACAGGGACAGATGCTGCCTGCAACGATTCTTGCATCCATAACGTTGTCACGGCAACAAGCAATCCCAGCTGGCATGGGAGGGGGAGGGCGCTGAGCCTTGTGCTCACCGGGGAGGGAGGGGGGGTGGACCCACGTTAGTTCGCCTTGGTTAACTGCTCTATGCCTGGGGCAGGATCACGGCCTCGCTTGGTCCCCATGGGTCTAGCCCCACCTCTCCCCGGCCAGGGCAGGGCTGGCCCTGTCCTCGATGCTGCAGCACATCGGCAGCTGCCCCTGGTCCTGGCACAAGCAGGTCCCACCCTTTGCTGCTTCTCCCAGCCCCACGCCCTGCTCTCAGCTGGGTTCACATGGCTCCGAGCTCAGCAGCGAGCACTAGCCAGCCAGGCCTTCCCGCTGGGCTGGGGCTTCAGGAAAGGGAGGGGCCCGGGGCCCCAGACAGATGTGACCCCGCAAGCGGGGGGGGGGGGGGAGTTACTCCTTGGACACGGTCTCATAGTGTGTGGAAAGACAAGTTGTGGTGCTCTGGGGGATTTCAATCTGGGGGAGACAGGCCGGAGATCTCATGCAGCCAGCAGTTAATTTTCAAAATGGTAACGATGATTCTAGATAATTTTTTACCACAAAAAGCATTACACCCAACAAGGGGAAACGCTGGACCTCATTATGATGGCTAAAGATGAACTGCAGATAATTGATCACAGAAGCTAAAAACACCAAGGAAAAATCTCTGGCTAAGAATCAGGGCTAAGCACATAAAGAAGCTTTAAAGTATGTTAGGAGCAAACGAAATCCTAGCGCTGGGCCAGGCCCACTACTCGCTGGAAATGCTGGAAGTGTTGTAAGGAGGCAGACAAGGCAGCTGCGTTCAGTAACTATTTCCGGTTGTGTTTGTAAAGCCGCAGGAAGAGCTGGGTACCTATAGGCTGGTTAGCCTGACATCAATCCCAGGCAAAACAATGGAAAAGCGACCCAAGGAAGGCGAGGCGTAGCACGGAGACCAGTCAAATAGGGCTCGTCAAACAAACCGGATTTCATTTTTTGATGAGCTAATAGATTTGGCTGATAAAGGTGACCACCTAAATGCAGTATCTTTAGACTTCTGTAAGGCATTTGTCTTAGTACTGCCTAGTATTGTGACTGAAAAAATCAGCTCTGTCCCCTTTGAACAGAGCACACGTTAAATGGTTTAAGAACTGGCTGATGTCTCCAAGAGCATGTGTCCCTGGGGACTCCTTGCCGAGCAGGGGTGTAGCCAGTCCAGCAACACAAGGGTCGGTAGCAGGCCCCAGACTCCAACACCTTCACCAATGATGTCGAAGTAAATCGCAGGCAGATTTGATCGCGGGGACACAGATTGGGGGAGCGGGGAATAACGAGGACAGTGTGGTCTGGACGGCTTGGTAAGCCGGGCCCATTCAACCAGAACATTTTCATACAGCCAGCGTTACACATCTAGGAGCAAGGCAGGCAGACCACACCACCCAAGAAAGCAGCAACAGAGAAAGATCCTGGCGTCACTGCAGACAAGCAGCTCCCAAGAGGGATCCGTGGACGGATTTGCAGAGGGGTGATTCTCTCTCTGGTACGGCACTGGGGAGACAGACACCAGAATCCTGCATACGGCTCTGGTATCCGCATTTCAAAAGGAAGTTGAACCACCAGAGGGTGCAGAAAAGGGCCACCCAAGTGACTCGAGCTGGAGAAAACACCTGGCAGCAGGAGCGCAGCCGGCTTAGCTTGTCACAAGGATGACTGCGGCGACTGGATCCCATCGCAGAGGTACCATCATGGGGAGAAGGCTGCAGAACAAGCCGCTCCACAGTACTCCACGGGCACGCGCCGTCCCCAGGCCATGCACGAGTCAGCTGGAGCCAGCTCACAGCCCAGGCTGGACTCAACCTCATTCCCCAGCATCCTAGTTCAGAGGGGAAGGGGCAGGGCTGGGCCCTGGGGCCAACCAGGTCACAGTCACTCTCGCTTCTTCGTGGAATTCACGGCTGCCTCACATTCATACCACTGCTCAGTACTTCACCTCATCACTGCCTGTGGCCATGAGTTCCAGAGGCTCCTCCCAGCCGGGGAGAAGCAGTTTCCCCTCTCTAAGCCTTGGCACCCTCTACCACTGGCTGTCAGTGCCTCAGCCCCACAGCCGACCCTGGGGAGGGGCACAACTTCCTGAGGTCTCCAGGCTTCTGGCAGACTCGAGTGTAGCCTTAGCCTTGTCTCCACCCACCCCGCACAGCCGCCGCTGCCCTTGCCCCCTCCCCGTGGGTCCTGCCCCCGGGCAGCAGCAGTGGCTGGAAATGCCTGTACCCCGGTTGATGCCCGCTCCTCTCAGATGCAGCCCGGCTGATCCAGGCCAGTGGTGCAGATCCATCTAGCACCAACCCGTCACCCAGCACAGCTCCAACAATGCTGCAGCTGTTCCATCTCCTACGCAGAGCAGGGAGACAGGAGCGCTGCTTGGGGGCCCTACACAACGCCAAGGGCCATGCCCATCAGTGCGCAGGTACACGCCATGGGAGAAGGCTCCCAGGTCATGGGGCCCTGGCTGTGGAGCTCGCAATGGCGTGGGGCAGCGGGGGAGCCATGGGACTGAGCCACCAGGAGTCGGACTCTTGGGTTCCTTGCCCCACTCATCCTCCAGACACGGACAGGGTTGCAAACACACATGCCCACGTGGGCAGCGCCTGCAGACACAGCACCAGAAGGGTTAAACGGCCCTACCCCCACACTGGAGCTCTGGGGTCAGGACTGGCGAAGTGGAGCGTGCCCAGACTCCACCGCATTTGGGAGAACGTGTTCAGGGAGGCTCCTGGGAGCTCGGGGGCGACACCCCAGAGGCCGTTCCAGCCTATCCCATGTTATTACTTTTGTCCCTTTTCATTTTGCCGTGGCCGGGGGGCATCCCAGTCCCCTGTGCTGGCTGCACCCTGCCAGGAGCCGCAGACAGCCAGAGCCAGGCCGGGCTCCCCCAGGACCAGGTGTGGCTCTGCCGCGCGTGCCATGGAGAACAGCACCACCTGCTGGCACAGCCCACACAGTACCTGGGCTCCTCCACACACGCGGCTGCAGGAGGGGGCTGGGGGCCATGGTGGGAAGGCGGAAGGGAGAGGGTGGGTTCTTCCATGAGTTTTATTAGGAACAATCTGTAAATCCCCAGGTAGGTACAAATCCCTGAACAAATTCCCACTGGGCGCCACAGCTAGGGTGACCAGATGACAGAGGTCAAATATCGGGACGCGGGGGGGACGGAGTAAAAAAAAAAAAAAAAACTGCCGGAGCACAGGAAAAACTGAGAACCCACCGGCAGCTCCACTCCCCGCCCCCCACCAGCTTGCCTCCGCTCCGTCTCCACCTCCCCCCTTGGGGAGGGAGGGGGGCAGCACGCAGAGCCCCCCCTCCCTCCCGCCAGAGGGACCTGCCAGGGGGCCAGGTGAGTCCCAGGCAGGGCTAGCCTTATCTGGAGCGGCTCCCAGGGAGCATCCAGCAGGCCGGTCCTGTCCCTTTGGCTCCTAAGGTCGCTCGGGTCGGGTCAGGTCGGGGACAGGGGCGGGGGGGTCGCTGCCGGAGCCTACAAGCCCCCCCCGCCCCTGCAGCACACAGTGGAGACCTCCTCGCCGTCTCTGTGCGTGCCTGGGGAGTGGGGCTGCAGCCGGCGGGCAGGCAGGCGCTGGGAGATCAGCTGCGCTGCCACAGGGCCCAGGAAGAAGAGGTGAGCGGCGCCGGCAGTGCCGGCTTACGTCCTCCACCAGACGGTCCCCCGATATCAGGACAAAGTGCGTCCCGACCAATGTAAAGTTGGGACGCGGGACAAGTCCCCTAAAATCGGGACGTCTGGTCACCCCAGGCGCAGCCACTGCAAACCCGGGGCTGGCCGGGGGGAGAGCCTGCGGAGCTCCACCAGGACAACAGCTCCCCTCCCCATAGCCCGGGAGCAAGGCCCACCCACCGGGCGCTCTCAGGGCCATCAGAGGTCAATTCGCATCATCTCCCGCAGGCAGATCCTGGCCCCTCAGCCCCCCCCAGCCCGGCACCTGCCCCCAGCAGCCAGCCGGTCTCTGATCAGCAGGGCAAGGCAGCTCTCTGGTACCCAGCTGGCTTTGCACTCAGGGCTGTGGGAGACAGGTGAGGTAGAGGGCAGCCAGACTGGGCCGGAGCCGAAGAACGGAGCCGGCGCCGGGGCAGAGAGCCCCAAGGGCGTCGCTGCACATCAGCGAATGGGGATCCGGGACCAGCCGGGCGTGGCAGGGGAGCAAGGGGCTGGCCCAGGCTGGTGGGGCTCTGCATGGGGTGACCCAGGTTAGCCCCGAAGGCAGAGGGATGGTCCAGGAACAAAGGGACAATGTTAAAAGCCCGAGTAAGTGGAACCGGGGGTGTCTCTAATGGACAGGGGCCGCAGCCCGACCCTGCCCCTGGGCCACGCTCCCCACCCAGCCAGCCCCCGCAAAGAGCTACAGGAGAGCGACCAGAATGGGTCAGGCCAATGGTCCATCTAGCCCAGTGTCCTGTCTGCCGACGGGCCAGTGCCCGGTGCCCCAGAGGGCGCAAATCATCGCAGCGCAGACAGGCCCTAGCAGGGCAGAGTCAATGTAACAGACCCGGGGCTCAGCCAATCAGAAGGCAGGAAGCAGAGAGCGTGGCTGAGGGAGGAACCTGCTCCGGGACAATTTTTGGTATGAAATAGCCATGGAAGAGCAGCCTGGGGGGTGGAGACTACAACTCCCAGCATGCCACACTGCCCTTCATCCCAACAGCATGGCTCCAGGGCATGCTGGGAGTCGTAGTACCCATAGGCCTCACTCCATAATAAGGCAAAGGGGGCTGCAGCCAGCTCCAGTGCCCCCATAGGTGTGGGGCACAGTGCCCCCCCACTGGGCAATTCCAGCCCTCCCGGCCATTCCCTCCAGGCCAACCAACCCCGAGGCAGCCCCTGGGAGGCCGCCCCACTCAGCACACATGGCTCCTTCCTAGGGAAGGGGAACCCGCAGCACAGCCAGCCAGGGTCCCGAGCCACACAGCAGCGAGTCCAGCCCTACCCGGGGGGGTGACGCCCACTGGCTGGCAACAGGCAGCAGCTGGAGGGGCCTCGGGAAGGCCCAGCACTGTGGCCATCCAGTCACTCGTGTGCTCTCGAGGCAGCGTGGCCAGGCAGGAGCCAGCTGTCAGCCTGGGGACATCCGGCCTCCAGGCCCCTGCAACGACGACGGGGCCAGGGCAGGGCCCTAGTGCTGAGCCAGCTTCTTGTCCAGCCCCTTGCTCTGGGGCAGGTGGCGGAAACGGCAGTCGGCCCCGTAGCTGCAGCCGGCGTTCCGCCAGAAATGGCACTCCAGGGTGGGGGGCACTCGCACCGGCTCCCTGCGGGCACACAGACAGGGTCTAGAGCCTGCCCACGCCTCATCAGCCCATCCCCCAAACAGCCCAGAGCTCCAGCCCCCCCACCGGCAGACCCCGGGCTGGCATCATGCCAAGGCAGCACCAGGCCACGGCTCCAAAGGAGCGTCCCGAGAACCTCACTGGGGAAATAATCCAAGCTGGCACTAGAGGGGCGGGGTGGTTCCTCCGAGCCAGAGCCGAGCAGAGCCAGGGCACCTGGAGGGGTGCCGGGCAGCCCCCTCCGTGGGGCACCAGCAGGGGCCCAACTCCTCAGCCCTTGGGACAGCCTCCTTCGGCTCCTCAGCTCCACATCTCAGCAGCCAGCCAGGGGGGCCCCTGCCCACTCCTGCCCCGCTGCAGGCCCCAGCACTCCCACTCCCCAGGGCAGCACCTACCTCCCCACGGGCCGCGGGGCGTTGCCAGGGCCAGCCCGACCCGGGGCCGGGGTTGCATGGTCAGGGTGCTTCAGCTGCAGCACAAACTTGGTTCCTTCCACTTCAGCCCCCTGGGGAGAAAGGGGCCGGTCAGCACAGGCCACCCTGTGGGGCGGGGGGCTCGCAGCGCTGCCAAGGAGCAGTGCAGGGAGGGCACCACGGCACAGCAGAAGACACGCCAACGAGGCAGGGTTCTGGGAGAACAAGGCGGCCCCGGCTGCGGAGCAGAGGGGCCTGGGGGAGAGGCCGCAGGGAGAGCAGACGAGCCCAGGCTGGTGTCACCAAACTGGTGTCGCTGGCACAGGCCCTGTGTGGACGGCCTGGCCCGGCCGCGGGGCACTGAGGGAGGGTTCAGCTCACCCAGAGCTGACTGGGGCAAGTCTCCATGCAGAGTGCGTGCCCGGGGCAGGAGTGGGCAGCGAGCGGGGGAACGACAGAACCCACGCGGGGCTCTGTCTCCACGGGTGAGAGCCCCAGATGAGCCTTCGGGTCCGGCCCCCCAGCCAGAGAGAGGCAGGATGAGTGGGCTCCTGGGCACAGCAGGCCTGGCCCTAGGAGAGCTGAGCGCCTGCCATGACTGGTCCTGCCTGCTGCCCACCAGGCTGCATTGATGGCTGGCATCAGGGGCCTGCCGGCTCAGAGCAGCCTCTGCCAAGCCACATGGGCCAGTGCCCCCAGACCCTCTCCTGACCTGCAGGGCTGCGTAGGCCGCCTCCGCCGCCTCCTTCTTGGTGTAGTTGATGAAGGCGCAGTACTTCTCCGGGAGCATCCGCACCGAGTGGATGGGCCCAAACCTGCTGGGCAGAGAGCGTACTCAGCCCTAGGCTCGGGGCAGCCAACACGGCGCTCTTGTGCCAGCAGCAGGGAGACAGAGCCAGCGAGGGGGCCCTGGGTCGCCCAGGCTACTCCAGAGAGGGCAGGCTGATGCGGCCCAAGGCAGGCACGGCTCCCGGCCCCACGCTGCAGGGAGGTGCAGCCAGAGCCAGACGGGAGAGGCTATGGCCCAGAAGGCAGCGCTCCTTGGATTGGGCAGCCCCCAGGCTGGCCCTGTGGCAACTCCAGGCATGTGGCGCTTGCTAGCCAAGGCAACCTGGGGGGGGCACCAGTGGGACTGGGGCGAAGGGCCGGGAGGGGCACCAGCATAGGGGCGGCCAGGGGTCAAGAGAGCCCCGGCAGGGGAGGGACAGGCTGGCAGGAGACACAAAGCAACAGGGCAGGGCAGGGTTTGTGCCGCAGGGCCCAGGCTCCAACCCAGCCCCACCATGCCCTGCCCCAGAGAGCTAGGGGGATGGGAGGAGAATCACTCACCCCTCAAAACAGCTGCGCAGCAACTTCTGGGTGATCCTGGGGGTGACGTTCCCAACCCACACAGCGTACCACTCCCTGCCAAAGGCACACAGCACGGGGTCACCCAGCGAGCCAACCAGAGTATCGCCCCCCCCTCGCTGCACCCCCAGGCCCAGCGCCTGCCCCTCCCCGCCTCCAGGCCCAACATCTGCTCCCCCACTACACCCTCAGGCTCGCACCTCTGCCCCCCCAGCCCCAGAACCCCCCCTGCCCTGGATCCAGCATCTGCCCCCTCCCTGCCCCAGAGCCCACCCATCCCCACACCCCCAGGCCCACCTGGCTCTTTGCCCAGGGCCCAGCGCCTGCCCCACCCCCAGGCCTAGCAGGCTTTCTGCCCAGGTCCCAGATTCCTCCTCAAGCATAGCCAGAGATGCACCCGGGACACTAGCCTGTTTCCCCCCCCAGCCCATCTCCCAGGCGCCCCATTACCTGGCCTGATGCACAGTGGCTACGGGGTGTCTGGTGCTAGCTGGGGTCTCCCTGCCGCTGGCCTGGAGCCCCTGCTGGGCTGGGCCTTTCCCTCGGCTCCGCGAGTTAGTGATGGTCACAAACCCGCTCTCCCCATCCTCGTCCCCCTCGGCGCAGCCACTGCTGCCCGGGGACCAGCTCCTGGCCGGCTCACCTGGGGGGACAGGCAGGCTGAGCACACCCCCGCTCCAGCGGCACAGCGCTGTTCGGTCAGAGGCAGGGACAAGCGGGAGGCTGCTCACGAGATGCACAGACGACTCGGCCCCCACAGCGGGGACACTGCAGAGGGGACAAACTGAGGGCTGGGGGACTGGCAGATCAACCCCGAGCTGCCCCTCAAGCCCAATCTGCAGCCCCCTGCTATCCCAGACCTCGGTTCCCCATCCCCCCCGCACAGCTCTGCCAGTGCCCCTCAGTCCCAGCCTGCAGCCTTCCCGCTCCCAACAGTTACTGGTTCCCCGAGGAAGACTGGGCCCAAGCCAGGTCTCTGCAGGGAAGCAGAGCTCCACACCCAATGATCCCCATGCCCTGGGCCCTTACCAGACCCCGCCAGCTGAGACTCCGTGGCTCCCAGCGACGGCTCCATGGGCAGGCTCCTCTCGCCGCTAAAGCCGTTCTCCTGACGGGAAGGGAGCAGGTCAGCGGCCCAGCCTCACTCACCTTTCCCCAGCTAGTGAACTAGGGCTCTGATTCTGCTGACCATCACCCTGGTATCTGGGCACCTGTACATCAAATCAACCCGGGGTGGTGCAAGCGTCCTCGCAGGGAGAGGCCCCTGGCAGAGTTTCCCAGCATTGCCAGACCCCCTCGGGGATCTCCCCCTGCAGCCGGGCTCCTGGCTGGCCTGTGCTCTCGCCAGGGGTCAGAGCACGGAGCCCCTTGCCTTGGGGGCAGATTGGACACCAGGGGCTCGGAGGGGGGCTACAGCGTCGCCTGTCCCAGCCAGAGCCCCCAGCCTGTGAGGGGTGATTCTCCCGAGAGGACGCCGGGCCCCCAGTGATATCCCAGTATGCCTGGCAGGCAGAGATCATTCCTGCCCCACGCGCTCTGTCCCGCGCAGGGTCCAAGCCAGCCAGCCCACCCCACACTCGCTCAGGCCATGCTGTGCCCATGGCTGGAGGGCCCGTCTCCCCTGCACCCCGTGTCAACAGCAGGGACACTCACCAGGATGAGCTGCACCTGGCACATTTCCAGCTGGGCAGCTGCGTCGGCATGGGACCTGTCCAGCCGCAGCAGCTCCAGGAAGGTGCTTTCGGCCTCGGCATAGCGCTGGGGAGAGCCAGGTAGAGTCACTCACTACCACCCCCCACCGGGCCCAGCGCCTCCCCACTCCCCCCTGCCCCACAGGGCCAGGCACCTGCCCCCTTCCCCTGAGCCTGGCACCTCCCCATCCCGCCTGTGCCCCAGGGACCAGGCACCTCCCCCACCTAGACCTGGTGCCCACTCCCATGGGCCCCCCATCTCCCCGAGCAGCAGGGCCAGGCTGGGATTCAAGCCCTGGCTCCCACCCCCCACGCCCAGGTACCTGCAGCCCCATGAGGGCCTTGCCCTTGCGGAAAAAGCCTTTGGGCCAGCCGGGCAGGAGGCTCAAGGCCACGTGGGCGTCACTCAGGGCCTTGTCGTACTGCTGCATCCTCTCATAGCAGTACGAGCGGTTCCCAAAGAGCCTGCAGGGAGAGCGCGGTCAGCGAGCCTGCGCCAAGGCCGGCTGCCTGCCCCTGCCCCAGCGTCAAAGCGCCCGGCAGTGCTGAGCCAGTCACGGAGTCTGCCCCAACTCTGCCCCTGCCCCAGCCTCAAAGCGCCCGGCAGCGCTGGGCCTGTCACGGAGTCTGCCCCAACTCTGCCCCTGCCCCAGCCCCAAAGCGCCCGGCAGCGCTGGGCCTGTCACGGAGTCTGCCCCAACTCTGCCCCTGCCCCAGCCCCAAAGCGCCCGGCAGCGCTGGGCCTGTCACGGAGTCTGCCCCAACTCTGCCCCTGCCCCAGCCCCAAAGCACCCGGCAGTGCTGGGCTGGTCACGGAGCCTGCACCAAACCCTGCCCCTGCCCCAGCCCCAAAGCACCCGGCAGCGCTGAGCCAGTCACGGAGCCTGCGCCAAACCCTGCCCCTGCCCCAGCCCCAAAGCACCCGGCAGTGCTGGGCCTGTCACGGAGCCTGCGCCAAACCCTGCCCCTGCCCCAGCCCCAAAGCACCCGGCAGCGCTGGGCCTGCGTGGGGTGAGGCTCCAGCAGACCGTGCAGGCCTAGAGGGAGTCGGGCTGGGGATACAGAGCCAGGGCTGGGAGGGAGCTGCACAGGCTGCTAGCTGCACCTCTGGCCTGGAGAGCCCCCCACCCCTTCCAATGAGAGAAACACTCCCCCCCCGCCCTGCCCCAAAGAGCACCCCCCTGAGAGAAATAAACACACTCCCCCCAGCCCTGCCCCCAAAGAGCACCCCCGAGAGAAATAAACACACTCCCCCCAGCCCTGCCCCCAAAGAGCACCCCCCTGAGAGAAATAAACACACTCCCCCCAGCCCTGCCCCCAAAGAGCACCCCCGAGAGAAATAAACACACTCCCCCCAGCCCTGCCCCAAAGAGCACCCCCGAGAGAAATAAACACACTCCCCCCAGCCCTGCCCCAAAGAGCACCCCCGAGAGAAATAAACACACTCCCCCCAGCCCTGCCCCCAAAGAACACCCCCGAGAGAAATAAACACACTCCCCCCAGCCCTGCCCCCAAAGAGCACCCCCCTGAGAGAAATAAACACACTCCCCCCAGCCCTGCCCCAAAGAGCACCCCCCTGAGAGAAATAAACACACTCCCCCCAGCCCTGCCCCAAAGAGCACCCCTGAGAGAAATAAACACACTCCCCCCAGCCCTGCCCCAAAGAGCACCCCCCTGAGAGAAATAAACACACTCTCCCCAGCCCTGCCCCCAAAGAGCACCCCCCGAGAGAAATAAACACACTCCCCCCAGCCCTGCCCCCAAAGAGCACCCCCGAGAGAAATACACACTCCCCCCAGCCCTGCCCCAAAGAGCACCCCCCTGAGAGAAATAAACACACTCCCCCCAGCTCCCCCGAGAGAAACATGCCCCTGCCCCGAGAAACACTCTGCCCCCTGCCCCAGAGAGCACCCCTCACGCTCCTACCTGTGCTCCCGAGGGTTGAGTTTGACAGCCTCAGTGAAGAAGAGCACGGCCTCCTGGAAGCAGCCCCGCGCCGCCGCCTCGTACCCATAGCCTGTGGGAAGGAAACAGGGTCACCAAGACAGGCGCTGCGTTGCTGCCCCCTGTGCAGCTCAGCCAGGCCTCCAGGGTGGAGCTGGCTCCAGTGCCCGGGCCTGCCTGGCACCTACACGGAGATCACACTCCCCACGAGACAAGCGGGATGCAGCGGGGAATGGGCCGTTTGCTCAGGGGCAGAGAGGGGGAAACAAGGCTGGGAAGCAAAGGGTTAATGCATCCCTGAGGTCAGGGCCCTAGGAAGGCCTGGGCCTGCTCAGGGCTGGGCTAGCAGGGGCTGTGGGGCAGGAGTGAGGGGCACCGGCAGAGCTGGGGGGAGCCCAGGGCTGGGCTAATAGGGGCTGTGGGGCGGGAGTGAGGGGCACCGGCAGAGCTGGGGGGAGCCCAGGACAGGGCTGGCAGGGGGCTGCGGGGCGGGAGTGAGGGGTCAATACACACAGCGAGACCAGGAGTGAGGGGGAGGGCAGGGCGAAGCCAGGTTGGCACAGGGAAGGCGGGGACACTTTTCTGGCCCCACAGCCCCAGACCCGTTCTGCCTGGTGTGGGAAGACCGGGCCTGTGAGGGGCGGGGGACACTGACCTGCTAGCACTGTGCTGGGATCCACTCCGCTCACATCCTGCCCAGGCCTCGGCACCTGCACAGGGAGCCAAGTGACATGGTGAGGGCTGGGGCTGCCGGGGCCAGAGCACCAGTTCAGACTGCAGCGAGGAGGCTTGGGTTACAGCAACGCCCCCCTGCTGGCCCTCGCCCCCACCGGCACCAGCATTCACGGAACCACTCTGACCAGTCAGTCAGTCGCACTGAGGGGGTCCCCACCCGCCTGCCCCAGGGAGCTCTCACAGGCCGAGCCGTGCTGACCAGCTTGGGGTGCATCAGTGGGAGGAGGTGGGGGCCCTTAGGAGACCTGTCTCTGCCCAGCGAACCCAGGCGGTACCAGGCACCTCCAGGACATTCTCAATGTCTCCAGCCCATGGCCAGAGAGCTGCCCGGGGTCAGGACACACAGCAAAGAACTGCTACCAGGGATGGACACAACTCAGGGGGACACGCAAGGCTGGGGTACTGCAACGGCCGCCACCCAGCCCCACCGCCGTGGGGCCCCCCACGGTGCAGAGCCTCTGGCTTGCAGGGGAAAACCTGAAGCCTCCTAAGCCCCCACCACAGGAAGACACACCCCCTGCCCACACAGGCCGCGCATCTCGCCATGACCGGGCAGCAGGGGAAACGGACAGGGCTCTGAAGGGCAGTGTGGAGCTGGCCAGACTTGCGCCCACCGCCATGGCAGCTGTGGGCAGCACGCTCACACCCTGGCCTTTCCCCTCGGCCAGAAGGGGATATTTTCTGCCCAAGTTGAAGGCTTTGTGCCCCATGCCCTGCCCCCTGGGGGTGGACTGGCCAAGGCTGGGGACAACCCACCAAGCCCTTCCCCCACCTCTGGGCCTGTGACTCACACAGGGCCTCGAGCTCTGAAAACCTGCAGGTCCCCACGCCAGTCACTTGAATGGCCGGCAAGTCCAGCCTCCCACCCCAGGCAGCCAGCAGGGACCAGCCAGCCCAGCCCGGTTCTGCCTCCCAGCTACAGTCTCTGCGCCAGAGCTCGCGGGTGTCTGTGTGGGCAAGGTGGTGCCCCACTGCGGCCAGGGCCCCCCAGGCAGAACAGCTCTGGGGAAGCGCTGGGCTGTGGCAACAAGGTGCCTTTAGAAGTCATTCAGCTGTCACTTTCCAGCACATCTCTGCCCCATGCCCAGACGACATGCAAAGACATCAGTCCTGTGCTGGGAGTCCCGGGGGTGGGGATTCAGTCACCCCCACCTAGCCCAGCCCGTCCTCAAAGGCACAGTTTAGCCACCCTGTGAGATCACCGGGACACAATCCACACGATGGCCCAGCCCGCGTCCAAAGCTCCCGTGCTGGGATTCTTGGCTGGCACCTGGGCACTGAGCCCATCACTATGGTGCCCGGGCTGCTCTGGCACAGCGCTGCCAACCAATTCCCCACACGCCCACCGGCCGGGCGCGCCCTCTGTGATAGCGCAGCCCCAGGGCGGGAAGCAAATCCCTCCACTCTGATTGCCTGCCAGGGATTAGCACATTCGATAGTTCTGTCAGTCAGTCCCGGGCCCCCTGCACTGAGGGGAGCGCCATGCGCCGGAACTAGGCACCTGGACGATTACATGCCATGGGGACTGGCACCTTCCAGAGAGACACGCAGACAGACCCATGTCCCTCAGCCGCCACAGCACCGCCAAGGAGAATGGGCCCCTCCTCTCCCCAGGGGGGCTCTGCTCCCCAGCCGCTCCAACTCCACGGGGAGCCAAGCCCAGCAGCCTGCAGGACGGGGCGCCTGAGTGCGCTGGCCAGCGTGGGGACCCACCTTCTCCTTGGGCCAACAGCACAAGCAACTGAGCAGCTTCCAGTCCAGGCAGGGCCTCTGGCCTGTTCACTAGCTCAGGCTGCAGGCCTGGCTTGGAGCGACACTGCACCGTTCGCTTTAGCCACACTCCCCTGAGCCTTGGGTCTGCAGGGAGCTGTGGCTTGCTTGCATAGCAGCTTGCCATGGGGCTGCCCCACACCTTCCCCCATTCACTCTGCAGCCTAACGCCCCATCCTGGGCCCATGTCTCTCGAGCCGCTCGCTGCATGGGTCGGCTGCTCCCAGCAGCAGCCCCGGCACACTCCAGCCTGGCCTTGACCCTGACACCGGCCCCGCCACCCAGGGCTCTCTCAGGGCACAGATGTCCTAGGCCAGGGTCCACACCGTGGATCACTTGCCTCTTTTCCCCGCTGGCTCCCTTGCAGGGCTCCCAGCTGGGTCACTGGGCAGAGCCTGCCCTGCCTCTGCTCCCTCACGCTAAGGGCAGGTGACTAGCAGGGGGCTGACCGGCTCCGCCTACGCTTGCCCTGCTTTTCTTGCTCCTCCTCTTAGGATCATAGAATATCAGGGTTGGAAGGGACCTCAGGAGGTATCTAGTCCAACCCCCTGCTCAAAGCAGGACCAATCCCCATCTAAATCATCCCAGCCAGGGCTTTGTCAAGCCGGGCCTTAAAAACCTCCAAGGAAGGAGACTCCACCACCTCCCTAGGTAACGCATTCCAGTGCTTCACCACCCTCCTAGTGAAATAGTGTTTCCTAATATCCAACCTGGACCTCCCCCACTGCAACTTGAGACTATTGCTTCTTGTTCTGTCATCTGCCACCACTGAGAACAGCCGAGCTCCATCCTCTTTGGAACCCCCCTTCAGGTAGTTGAAGGCTGCTATCAAATCCCCCCTCATTCTTCTCTTCTGCAGACTAAACAATCCCAGTTCCCTCAACCTCTCCTCATAAGTCATGTGCTCCAGCCCCCTAATCATTTTTGTTGCCCTCCGCTGGACTCTTTCCAATTTTTCCACATCCTTCTTGTAGTGTGGGGCCCCAAACTGGACATAGTATTCCAGATGAGGCCTCACCAATATCGAATAAAGGGGAACGATCACGTTCCTCGATCTGCTGGCAATGCCCCTACTTATACAGCCCAAAATGCCATTAGCCTTCTTGGCAACAAGAGGACACTGTTGACTCATATCCAGCTTCTCGTCCACTGTGACCGCTAGGTCCTTTTCTGCAGAACTGCTACCTAGCCATTCGGTCCCTAGTCTGTAGCAGTGCATGGGATTCTTCCGTCCTAAGTACAGGACTCTGCACTTGTCCTTGTTGAACCTCATCAGATTTTTTTTGGCCCAATCCTCTAATTTGTCTAGGTCCCTCTGTATCCGATCCCTACCCTCTAGCGTATCTACCACGCCTCCTAGTTTAGTGTCATCTGCAAATTTGCTGAGAGTGCAGTCCATACCATCCTCCAGATCATTAATAAAGATATTAAATAAAACCGGCAAGAATACTGTGGGAGACCATATCAAAAGCTTTGCTAAAGTCAAGGAATAACACATCCACTGCTTTCCCCTCATCCACAGAGCCAGTTATCTCATCATAAAAGGCAATTAGGTTAGTCAGGCACGACTTCTCCTTGGTGAATCCATGCTGACTGTTCCTGATCACTTTCCTCTCCTCTAAGTGTTTCATAATTGATTCCTTGAGGACCTGCTCCATGATTTTTCCAGGGACTGAGGTGAGGCTGACTGGCCTGTAGTTCCCCGGATCCTCCTTCTTCCCTTTTTTAAAGATGGGCACTACATTAGCCTTTTTCCCGTCATCTGGGACCTCCCCCAATCGCCATGAGTTTTCAAAAATAATGGCCAATGGCTCTGCAATCTCATCTGCCAACTCCTTTAGCACCCTCGGATGCAGCACATCCGGCCCCATGGACTTGTGCACGTCCAGTTTTTCTAAATAGTCCCAAACCACTTCTTTCTCCACAGAGGGCTGGTCACCTTTTCCCCATATTGTGCTGCCCAGTGCAGCAGTCTGGGAGCTGACCTTGTTCGTGAAGACAAAAAAAGCATTGAGTACATTAGCTTTTTCCACATCCTTGGTCACTAGGTTGTCTCCCTCATTCAGTAAGGGGCCCACACTTTCCTTGA
Organism: Chrysemys picta bellii; assembly: GCF_011386835.1. Classification (NCBI taxonomy): domain Eukaryota; kingdom Metazoa; phylum Chordata; order Testudines; family Emydidae; genus Chrysemys; species Chrysemys picta. The sequence goes on along the minus strand of NC_088795.1, from coordinate 144,740,530 downwards.
CCACCTTCTTGTTGCTAACATACCTGAACAAACCCTTCTTGTTACTCTTAACATCTCTTGCTAGCTGCAACTCCAAGTGTGATTTGGCCTTCCTGATTTCACTCCTGCATGCCTGAGCAATATTTTTATACTCCTCCCTGGTCATTTGTCCAATCTTCCACTTCTTGTAAGCTTCTTTTTTGCGTCTAAGGTCAGCAAGGATTTCCACTGTTTAGCCAAGCTGGTTGCCTGCCATATTTACTATTCTTTCTACACATCGGGATGGTTTGTTCCTGCAACCGCAATAAGGATTCTTTAAAATACAGCCAGCTCTCCTGGACCCCTTTGCCCTTCATGTTATTCTCCCAGGGGATCCTGCCCATATGTTCCCTGAGGGAGTCAAAGTCTGCTTTTCTGAAGTCCAGGGTCTGTATTCTGCTGCTCTCCTTTCCTTCCTTGTGTCGGGATCCTGAACTCGACCATCTCATGGTCACTGCCTCCCAGGTTCCCATCCACTTTTGCTTCCCCTACTAATTCTTCCCTATTTGTGAGCAGCAGGTCAAGAAAAGCTCTGCCCCTAGTTGGTTCCTCCAGCACTTGCACCAGGAGATCGTCCCCTACACTTTCCAAAAACTTCCTGGATTATCTGTGCACCGCTGTATTGCTCTCCCAGCAAATATCAGGGTGATTAAAGTCTCCCATGAGAACCGGGGCCTGCGATCTAGCAACTTCTGCTAGTTGCCAGAAGAAAGCCTCGTCCACCTCATTCCCCTGGTCTGGTGGTCTATAGCAGACTCCGACCACGACATCACCCTTGTTGCTCACACTTCTAAACTTTATCCAGAGACTCTCAGGTTTTTCTGCAGTTTCATACCGGAGCTCTGAGCAGTCATACTCCTCTCTTACATACAACGCAACTCCCCCACCTTTTCTGCCCTGCCTGTCCTTCCTGAACAGTTTATATCCATCCATGACAGTACTCCAGTCATGTGAGTTATCCCACCAAGTCTCTGTTATTCCAGTCTCTTAGCCAGGGAGCTCCCTCCTCCCCCCCATGGCTGAGATATGCCAGGGGAGGCAAGTTCATCCTGCCCGTTCAGAGGGAACCCAACACTCACTTCCTGCTGGGGCTTCCTCTCCGGGTCCTTGTGCTCAGCTCTGGGCGCCTTCTCCTTCCTGGGCGCCAGCGGCTTCACACCCACCTTACGCTGAGCTTTGGAGACAAAGGTGCTGCTCAAGTCCAGCTCATCCTGGGGGAGGGGGACACAGGCGTCAGGCTGGGTGGGCAGGGACATCAATCCAGCAGCATGCCACGTCACGCCCTGTGGGGTGCATGACCAGCAGACACCTGGCCCCAGAGGCAGCGGGTGCCTTGGTCCCTGGCCCCCAGCCATCACCGAGCCAGCTGACCCCAACTTTCACAGCCCGCCCATTCCAGCTAGGCAGGCCGGGTGAGCGCCGGGCCCTGCACGAAGCAGGACAGGGCCACAGCCCAGCACACCCAAACCTCACCTCCGTCTCCTCCTCGGTGCTCATGTCTGCACTCCTGACCTGGGCCCTGGCTCCCTCCCCTCTCCTAGGAGCTGGGGCCTTGCCGGGATCTCTCCAGGAGGGGCTGGAGTCCAGGGGCCCCTTCCGCAACGATGTCATGGCGCCTTCCTCCTCCGCGTCACCATTCAGACAAGGTTCATTCTGCAAGGAGAGCACCGGCCTGTGAGATCAGAGCTCCACTGGCAGCTTCCCCAGCAGGACAGGGCTCTGCCACACCCACCCGCCAGACTCCCTGGGAGGGGAGAGCCCAGTCCAGCGCTCACGGGTTACAGCCCCTCCTCCTCTCGAACACACGGGAACCAAGAGCACTGTGCCTCAGAAACGTGGCCCCAAGCCCGGGGATGGCAGGGCAGACTGCCCGGAGAGCAAGGCACCCCAGCCACTTACCGACTTCATCTCGGGCTTGGGCTTCAATTCTTGTTCTAGTTTTTCTTGCCTCTTCCGGTCTTTCTGCCTCTGGAAGCCACAGAGAAACGAGTGAGCTCCAGAGAGCTGGTGCTTTCCCCAGCCAGGGGCTCTGGCCCCGCTCCCTCCCGGGGCAGGCTGCACCAGCTTCCGAATCGCCGCCGACACATTAGGTAGAGCAGAGTAAACTCATCCTCCGGGGGCCCCCCCAAGGGCAGGTTCTGTGGGGAGCAGGGCAGCCAGCCGGGCTCCTCGGCAAGGGGAACACAACTGAGACAGGCTCTCCTGCAGAGCCCGGATGCAGGGCAGCCTGGAGCTAGGGCCTGGGCGTGAGAGGACTCCAGGGAAGGGAGCGCACCGGTACAGCCTGGCCAGCACACCCTGTTCCACACTGACCGGAGTCCCTCCAATGCGTGCGATTGGCGCAGGATCCGAGCGAGACTCCCAGCTCTGGCTACTTATCCCAGGCTCAGTGACAGCCCCAGACCCCATTCAATCGACCCGCCACACCACCCCTCTCCTGTGGGACTGCTTTACGCTAATCTCCTCCAGGAGTACAAGGAGGAGACTGAGCTCGACATGGCCCCTTCCCACAGGCTGAGAGGGAGCTGGAGAGCTCAAAACACAGGGCAACCGGGCAGCAGAGAAACCAGACGTTTGCCCTCCAGTGGATCCATCAGGCTGTGGGTGAGATGCACCCCCCAGCCCCTGGGGTCACCGGCCAGGCGGAGAATGCAGAGGAGGAAGCAGGCATGCCAGGCGGCTGGGACGGCAGCAGGAGTGGAGAACGCAGCCCTGGGCACTCACCTTCTTCTTAAGTCTTTTCTTCTCTGCTTTCCTTTTAACTCGCTCCTCCTCAGCTACCAGCTCCTTGGCGTTCTTCTCCGCTTCCTGGGGAGAGAACCACGCAAGCTGGGCACAGCCCCACCCCAGCCAGCCCTTCCCCACTGGAACTGAGAGTCCCTACTCCCCAGGAGCTCACAGGTGATGATCAGCGTGGGGTGGCAGCTGTGAGAAGGACCCCTTCCCCCACAGGAAATCAGACTGCAGGGAGAGCAGAACCAAGGTCCAGAGCAAGGAGCCATGGTAGACCGGCAGCTGAGCAGGTGCTCCCGGTAGTGCCATGCTGGATCTAATAGGGGAGCGCGGCCCGTAGATGGGCAGGCAGAGGGGTGGTAACACCTCTGTCTGCAGCATCAGCGCGACCTTCGCTGGGACAGCAGCCCCATGGCTGGAGTCTACATTCTCAAAGGGAGGGCGACAAACTGGAAAGGGATCAGAAAAGAGCTACAAGGATGCTCTGAGAGCTGACCTCCGGGAGAGGCTGAAGCACCTCAGTCTATTTAGCTTATCCACGGAAGAGTTCTGAGGGGACGACGAGTACCTCCTCCCTGGGGAGGAGACTTCGGAGAGCCCAAGGCGCGAGCACACAAGGGCAGGACGAATGGCTAGCATCCCGGGGGACTTGTTTCTGCAGGGACGTGGTGCACTCGGTGTCAAACGCCTGAAATCCCTGGGTGGTTCTCTGGGCTGGATGGGCCAATGCTCCCTTCTGGCCTTAACAGCTTGGAAGCTTTCCCCGGGGCAGGTTCTCTCATCACCGCTACTGCAGGGGCTTTTGCACCTTGCTCTATAGCAGCTGGAGACAGGCTCCGTGGAGCCCTGGGCTGATCCGGGACGGGGATCCCGGTCTGCACCCAGGCAAAGTCCGAGGGCAGCTCGCTCTGCTCCTAGAGGAGCAGTACAACATCCATGCCCAGCAGCGGCCCCTTGGGCTGGTCAAAGGTTGCACTGACAATCCTCCACCCCTTCCCCCAAGTTCTTCCACTCTGCTCTGCAGCCAGGACACCACCAGCAGGTCCTCCTTGGCAGAGATGCAGGAGGGACCACAGTGGACAAATCCCTTAGGAAATGCATGGAGGGCCCCATCCTGCCCTGGCCACAGCGGGGCTTCCAGGGGACTGTGACAGGGTGCTGGGCCAGCCCTCTGTCACTCCAGCTCCCACTAAGGGAGGTAAATTGGAGCTGGCTAGAGAAACCTGCACCTGATTGGCGAAGGGGAAACAACTGCCAGGTTGATTAGCCTGGGGCTGCATAAAAGCCTCAGAGGAAGGACGCCAATGGGGCAGACAAAAAGGGGGAAAGCCAGAGAGTGGAAGCTCTTCTCTCCTGGCTGCAAAGGCTGGGAAGTCCTGCAGACTGAAACCCCCTAAGCTGTATATGGTGAAAAGGTGGGGGGTTTCACGCTGTAAATAAACAGCACCGGTGATTGCTGAGCCAGAAGGTCTCGGAGTGGGTTTTGGAGCAGAGCAGGGGCAGGAGCAAAAGGGGCCCTGCTACGCCCTGTTACACGGACCCACTGGGGGAGAGGCCGGCCAGCCCAGGGGAACAGAAGGGAAAGAGGACGACCCCGGGGCTCTGCTCACCTCTGCGGTCACCCGCTGCCTCTGGGGCAGTTTCAAGTCCAGCAGTTGATAGTCCAGCGAGCTCTGGGGCAGGGGAGCTGGTGAGGTGTCCTTGCACAGGAAGGATTTCCTGAAGCCACAGAAGGTGCCAGGGACTGAGTCCTCGTCAGTCTTTGCATCGTATTCCTTGTTGGAATCAACCCACTTCTCCTCCTCCTCCTCGTCATACTCCTCATCGTTGTCGTAGTAATAGCAGAGCTCGTCGTCCGAGTCTGCATAGGGAGAGCACAGCAGCGCTCAGCGACGGCCTATGCCGTACCACCCCCCACCAGGACCCAGCCACGCCCCAGTGCAGGACTCCACCAGCCTATACCTCCCAGGGAGCGGAGCTCTCGATGTGCCCCCTCACGCCAAACCCCAGCGCTCCCCAAGCCTCCAGTCATCAGGGAAGGAGCAGCCCTATCCCAAAGCCAAAACACGGAAATAAACCAACTCACCCCAAACCCCTCCCCCCAGAGGGAGGAGCCTGAGATTCCACAGACCCCAAGGCCTTCCCGACTGCTGTCAATCTGCCATGGGAGGTGCCCAGACTCGGTGGTGATGGGTAGGGGCTGGGCTTGTCAGGATGGGGCAGAGGGGATGGGAGATTCTGGCAGTTCAAAATCCCAGCCTGGGAGGGGCTCTCGCTCTGGGGAAACATCGTTCACAAGCCCCCCAGGGGACCTCAACACCGCAAAGAGAAACCTGCAAGGCCGCATCACAGAGCCCAGGTCCAAGGAGTCAGGCTCGCAAGACTCAAAATAGCAGTGCAAAACTTCCCACTCGGGCTGGAGCCTGGGCTCTGAAACCCAGCTCGGATCCCAGCCTCCAGCCCAGGCAGGAACGTCTACATTGCTGTTTTAAGCCCTGTAGTGCCAGCCCAAGTCACCTGAGCTGGGCTCTGAGACTCGGTGCCGTGGGTTTTTCTCTGGAGCGTAGCCGTACTCCTAGAATGTGGATGAATTTCCTCCACCGCTGGGTTTTAGCAGGGACAAGATGACCTGCTGACAGGCTCCCACCCCATACATGTCTCCAGGCCATAGCTCTGGTCCTCTGTTTGGCTACCTCTCGTCCTGTACTTCAACTGTGAGGTCTCTGGGGCTGCGACTGGGGCTGTGTGTGTACAGCGACCAGCACAACAAAGTCCTGGGCCACCACTGGGGCTGCTCAGCTCTGCCACGATGCACATGGCTGGGGAATGTCCAGGCCAGGGCGCTGACTGACAGGTGTTTTGATGGGTATTCCCTCCCCAGCCCCACTCAGATTCGAACCACGCCGGGATCGGTCACAAACTGGGAGGGGAAAGAGCACCCCGCTGAGTCCTGCCCCAGAGACTACTCTCCCAGCATGCAGTGCTCCATCTGGACCCAAGCAGCCTGAATTGCACACTGGGAAGTGGAGTCTTCCAGGGCCTTGTGTACTGGAGGAGAAAAAAGCAGCTACAACAGGCCCCCTTGTGGCAGCCTCATCAGAGGCAAAGGACTTCTCAGCTCATGGAGTCTGAACCCTACCCTCCACCGCAAAGCTGATTCTCCCAGGGCAGGGTGAGGCACTTGGCAGAAGGCAGGGTGCATCGTTCGGAAAGAGCTTCTGGGCCAGGGCTGGGGACTGGCCCCTCTCGGCAGTGCTGGCTTGTCCCCGCGGGGTTCCCGAGCACTTTGCCAAGAACATAACGTAAGAACATAAGAGCGGCCAGACTGGGCCAGACCAAAGGTCCATCTAGCCCAGTATCCTGTCTACCAACACTGGCCAATGCCAGGTGCCCCAGAGGGAATGAACAGAACAGGGAATCATCAAGTGATCCATCTCCTGTCACCCATTCCTAACTTCTGGCAAACAGAGGCTCAGGACACCATCCTGGCTAATAGGCATTGATGGACCTATCCTCCATGAATTTATCTAGTTCTTTTTTTGAACCCTGTTATAGTCTTGGCCCTCACAACAACTTCTGGCAAGGAGTTCCACAGGTTGACTGTGTGTTGTGTGAAGCAATCAAACAGGGCTCATGGAAGCAGGGATGAGAACGAGTGAGGAGTGTGAAGCCTGCCCGCAGCAGGTATACGCCAGGGCCCCAAGCCCTGGGCACGGCAGCGCCTCATACAAGCACAAGAAGCAGGTGGACTGTTAGCACCGCAGGGGTAGAGCCAGGAGGGGCTGGGGATTACTCTGCTTGAGGAGACAGGCTGATTCCACAGGAACAGGAGACACACTGCTTCCAAGAGCTTCTGACCCAACAAGGTCCACCCAGGAAAGCCCCAGGAGTCCCCGACACTCCCCTTCCCCACCCCCTCGTACCTGCTATCTCCTCGGCTTTGGGGGGGGCATACAAGTTCTCCATCATCAGCTTCTCCATTAAGTTGTTGAGATCCTAGGAGAGGGAACCACAGCTAGTGACTCAAGGCGTCCAGCAGCCCCCGCCAGGTCCCTTAGCGCCTCCCCGGGCTCACCGCCACCCCTCCCATTACAGCAGCCCCCGCCGGGTCCCTTAGCGCCTCCCCAAACTCACAGCCGCGCCTCCCGTTACAGCAGCCCCCGCCGGGTCCCTTAGCGCCTCCCCGGGCTCACCGCCACGCCCTCCCGTTACAGCAGCCCCCGCAGGGTCCCTTAGCACCTCCCCAGGCTCACCGCCACGCCTCCCGTTACAGCAGCCCCCGCCGGGTCCCTTAGCGCCTCCCCGGGCTCACCGCCGCCCCTCCCATTACAGCAGCCCCCGCCGGGTCCCTTAGCGCCTCCCCAGGCTCACCGCCACCCCTCCCATTACAGCAGCCCCCGCCGGGTCCCTTAGCGCCTCCCCAAACTCACCGCCACGCCTCCTGTTACAGCAGCCCCCGCCAGGTCCCTTAGCGCCTCCCCGGGCTCACCGCCGCCCCTCCCGTTACAGCAGCCCCCGCCGGGTCCCTTAGCGCCTCCCCGGGCTCACCGCCTCCCCTCCCGTTACAGCAGCCCCCGCCGGGTCCCTTAGCGCCTCCCCGGGCTCACCGCCACCCCTCCCGTTACAGCAGCCCCCGCCGGGTCCCTTAGCGCCTCCCCGGGCTCACCGCCACCCCTCCCGTTACAGCAGCCCCCGCCGGGTCCCTTAGCGCCTCCCCGGGCTCACCGCCACCCCTCCCGTTACAGCAGCCCCTGCCGGGTCCCTTAGCACCTCCCCAGGCTCACCGCCGCACCTCCCATTACAGCAGCCCCCGCCGGGTCCCTTAGCGCCTCCCCGGGCTCACCACCACCCCTCCCATTACAGCAGCCCCCGCCGGGTCCCTTAGCGCCTCCCCGAGCGCACCGCCGCGCCCTCCTGTTACAGCAGCCCCCGCCGGGTCCCTTAGCGCCTCCCCGAGCGCACCGCCGCGCCCTCCTGTTACAGCAGCCCCCGCCGGGTCCCTTAGCGCCTCCCCGGGCTCACCGCCACGCCCTCCTGTTACAGCAGCCCCCACTGGGTCCCTTAGCGCCTCCCCGGGCTCACCGCCGTCCCTCCCGTTACAGCAGCCCCCGCCAGGTCCCTTAGCGCCTCCCCAAACTCACTGCCGCGCCCTCGTGTTACAGCAGCCCCCGTCGGGTCCCTTAGCGCCTCCCCGGGCTCACCGCCGCCCCTCCCATTACAGCAGCCCCCGCCGCGTCCCTTAGCGCCTCCCCGGGCTCACCCCCCCCCCCATTACAGCAGCCCCACCGGGTCCCTTAGCGCCTCCCCGGGCTCACCGCCGCGCCTCCCGTTACAGCAGCCCCTGCCGCATCCCTCAGCGCCTCCCCAAACTCACTGCCACGCCCTCGTGTTACAGCAGCCCCTGCCAGGTCCCTTAGCACCGCCCTGGGCTCACCACCACCCCTCCCGTTACAGCTTTACAGCTACCCCCGCCGAGTTCCTTAGCACCTCCCTAAACTCACTGCCGCGCCTTCGCGTTACAGCAGCCCCCGCCGGGTCTCTTAGCGCCTCCCCGGGCTCACCGCCGCGCCCTTGCGTTACAGCAGCACACAACTTGAAGCTCTGGTCAAACCAGACAGAAGAGACAGGAGTGAGAGTCTCCCACAGCCCTGGCCCAGGCTCCCCATCCCCTCCTGCAAACCAGGCAGCCAAGGGACAGATGCCTTCCAGCCCAAGCGACTCAGCAGCTATGTCTAATTGCCCTCCCCCACCCCAGGGGTCTGGCTGGGAAGGTGGGAGCCCCATGATCCCCTTGGGGGATGCACCCCACACTCCCTTGAAGGCAGAGGGACGGCAGACACATACCTCTTCTTTGCGGTGTTCTAAGTTGGGGTCCCAGCCATACCTGGTGAGCAGGCTGAGGGGGAAGTGCCCCGGCAGGAAGGGCCCTGTAAGACAGCAGTTGTGAGCAAGCAGCCGAGCGGGCCAGAACCGAAAGTGAATGTGCACAGGGCCAGGAAGGCCAGATAACAGACCAACCCACCTGCTGTGCAGAGACCTGCCAGCTGATGTGTGGCCCAAGCACCCCCCTCCCCTGCAGCCTGGGCAAAGATCTCCCAAGGAGACACCCACATAATACCCCTGCCTCAGGCCCAATGTATCTCCTCACCGTTCGCTCACTCGGGGGAGCGCCCCGGGGGGCAACAACACTTCCCAACACCTCCCAGGGGAGGTGCTCACACCCACGCCCCCAGCAGAACAGCCTGGGCCTCGGGAGTTCCTTTCTTCCCGCACGTACCCAACCCCCCCCCACACACCTTTCCCTCTGCGTGCAGCCCCTCAGATCCCCCCCACTCCCCCGCGCCTGGCCCCTCAGACCCCCCTAACCCCCTCCTGCGCCCGGCCCCTCAGACCCCCCCCCACTGCCCCTACCCCCCCACGCCCGGCCCCTCAGACCCCCCCTAACCCCCTCCTGTGCCTGGCCCCTCAGACCCCCCCACTGCCCCAACCCCCCCACGCCCGGCCCCTCAGACCCCCCTAACCCCCTCCTGTGCCCGGCCCCACAGACCCCCCCCCACTGCCCCTACCCCCCCACGCCCGGCCCCTCAGACCCCCCTAACCCCCTCCTGTGCCCGGCCCCACAGACCCCCCAACCCCCTCCTGTGCCCGGCCCCACAGACCCCCCAACCCCCCCACGCCCGGCCCCTCAGACCCCCCAACCCCCCCACGCCCGGCCCCTCAGACCCCCCAACCCCCCCACGCCCGGCCCCTCAGACCCCCCAACCCCCCCACGCCCGGCCCCTCAGACGCCCCCACTGCCCCTACCCCTCTCTGCGCCCGGCCCTTCAGACCCCCCAACCCCCTCCTGTGCCCGGCCCTTCAGACCCCCCAACCCCCTCCTGTGCCCGGTCCCTCAGACCCCCCCCCCACCGCACCCGGCCCCTCAGACCCCCCCACTCACCCCGCTCCGGCCCCCCGGGGGCTCCCGCCTCCCCGAGTCCCGCGTTCGGCATCAGCCCAGGGAGGGGTGGCCTCCCTCCCACAACGGAAACACCCCCCTCCGCCCACCCCACAATCCTCTGCGCCGCACCGTGACCGGAAACAGCCACAGGAGTCCGCCCGGCCGGCGGACCGGAATCTGTCATCTGCTGACGCCATTTTTGTCCGGGGCACGACATCCCTGAGTCCGCCATCTTTGTTCGGGGCACGTCATCCCTGAGTCCGCCATCTTTGTTCGGGGCACGACAGCACGCTGGTTCCAGGGGCTCCACGTGCGTTTGCCAAACAGCAGCAGAGGCTCTGGCAGCAGCGCTCACTGGGTCAGAGACTCCAAGCCCCGCGCTGCCAGGGCTCCCTGCAAGGACACAGGGAGAGCGGCCAGGCTGGGTCAGCCCTGGGGCCCATCCAGGCCAGCGCTGGCATCGGGGAATGAACAGAGCTGGCATCCTCGAGTGCCGGCCAGCCCCGGCTCCTGGCAAACCGAGGCCAGGCCAGTGGTGCCCCAACGTTTCCCGTCACATCCCCCCAGCAGGAATGGAATCTGCTCCCTGCTCCCCGTTACTGCCCCGTTGGGCTGACAGCGGAGCTGGGGGGCTGAACTGGGGATGGTGGCGTACTGGAGCTAGAGCTAGAGACGCAGCTGGCTTGGGCCAGAGAGGGGCTGGGTGGTGCTCCCTCCCCACCCTCTCTGGGGGCTGGCCCAGGTCCTGTAGCATGTCCCCCCCCCCCCCCCCATGTTTGGAGCATGCCCCACAGTTTGGGGACCACTGGGCTAGGAACACTTAGAGCATGGGATTGCATCCTGGTGACTAATAGCCTCCATGAACTTACCTAGCTCTTTTTTAACCCAGTTATACTTTTGGCCTTCACAACATCCCCTAGCAAGGAGTTCCACAGGTTGACTGTGCATTGTGTGAAAAAATACTTCCTTTTGTTTGTTTTAAACCTGCTGTGTATTAATTTAATTGGGTGACCCCTGGTTCTTGTGTTCTGCCAAGGAGTAAATAACACTTCCTTATTTACTTTCTCCACACCAGTCACGATTTTATAGACCTCTGTCGTATGCCCCCTTAGTCGTCTCTCTTCTAAGCTGAACTGTCCCCGTCTTTTTAGTCCCTTGTCATATAGAAGCTGTTCCATACCCACAATCACTTTGTTGCCCTCTGTACTTTCTCCCATTCTAATATTTTGTTTTCAGATGGCGTGGCCAAAACAGCACACAGTGTTCGAGGTGTGGGCGAGCCCAGTGCCCGGGGGGAATCCTACAATCACACACGGGATGGGCAATTGAGGACAATACTGTGACTACAGGCAGGAAGCTAATGTGAGTTTGCGGTTCCCCAGCACCCTGGCAGGATCCCCAGAGGGTTGGAAGTGCTCAGAGGGCTGCTCCGACTGCCTGCCTGCCTGCCCCCTCTCCGGGACTGCCTGGATTAGGAGCTGATTAGAGCTGCTATTAAGATCATTTCTCTCTGGCTTTAGCAGCAGGCAGCTGCCTGGAGCCGTTGCCTGGACAAGGAGACATGGACAAGGAGAGCAGCCTAGAGAGAAGCCGCAGGAAGGCCTACCTTGAGGTGAGGACTGGGGGGAGCACTGCATCTGTGCTGTGTCTTTTTGGGGTGCAATGGGAGCAGGGGACTGAGGCCAGTCACTGGGGATTGGAGGGAAGGCTGAGCTAACCCCACAGCAGCCCTGTTACATGGGGCCCCAGCTGGTACAGGGAGGCTGGGTGTTTCTCAGGCCAGGCAAGGGGGTGAATGTCTCCCAACACACCACAGCCCTATGGGTGGGAATGTTGGTGAGCCCCAGGCACTGAGTTGACCATGGAGCCAAGAGGGAGAGTGGATCCCCAGCATCCTGCCCCCCTTACCCATCATCTGCACAGGCACCCCCTGAAATTCTCCCCCCAACCCAGCCAGAGGAGACACAGGTTACTGTACCCCGTCGCCAGCCCCAGCGGGCAATGGCTCTGCGGGCAGAATGCCAGCCACCCGGAGAAGCAGTGTCCTCAAGAGAGGGGTGGGCTGGAAGCTAGGCCCTGGCGTTGGGATCCCAACACACACCAATGGGCCTGGCCTGTGGCAGGCCAGCCCCCTGCCTCAGTTTCCCTCTGTAAAGTGGGGACAGTGCTGTTGCCCTGGAGGTGGGAGGTTAGTTAGTTACCCAGGATTAGTTGGTCTGTAAAGAGCTTTGAGAACTGCCACCCAGAGCACATGGCCGGGGTTAGGGTCTAATGGAGACAGACACCAATGCCGAGCTCCGCAGAGCAGAGCCGCACAGTGCACGGGGCTCAGGTGCACCGAGTCACTACCAAAGCTGCGAGGAGTCCTGGCCCCCAGCCCATGTGCACTATGCCCCTTTGGGGAACATCTCCTCACAAGCGCCGGGAAAGCCAGGAGCAGCACCAGGTTCACCTACGTCCTGCCACAAACCCACCGTTCCTGCACCTCCACACTGCCAGGGCAGGGCGAGGTCCTCCCCTCCCCCATCGCTGTACGCTTCCATTCCCCCTCTCTGCACCCTTCTCCCCTTCCCCATTGCTGTACCCCTCTACCCCCCTTCCCTGCACCCTTCTCCCCTCCCCCATCGCTGTACCCCACCCTTCCCTGCACCCTTCTCCCCTCCCCCATCGCGGCACCCCACCCCTTCTCCTGTTCCCTAATCCTCCTACCCCCTTTCACTCTCCGCCCCTTCTCCCCTCCTCCATTGCTGTACCCCACCCCACCCTTCCCTGCACCCTTCTCCCCTCCCCCATCGCTGTACCCCACCCTTCTCTGCACCCTTCTCCCCTCCCCTATCGCTGTACCCCACCCCACCCTTCCCTGCACCCTTCTCCCCTCCCCCATTGCGGCACCCTTCCATCCCCTATCGCGGCACCCCACCTCTTCTCCTGTTCCCTAATCCTCCTACCCCCTTTCACTCTCCGCCCCTTCTCCCCTCCTCCATTGCTGCAACCCTCCCCTCCCTTCCCTGCACCTCTCTACCCTCTTCTCCCTGCTGCTCTCCTCCATCCTACGGAGCAGCCCCCTGCGCTCCAGCCAGGCCTGTGGGTTACACAAACTCCTTGCCACGAGTCATGAAGCACTGGGGTGGCTTCCCTAGGCGACAGGGTGGGTGCGCAGCCCTGTCCCTGGGCTGGACGCGCTCTGGGCTCAGGCGGGGAGACGTGCAGGCAGAGTGCAGCTGGGTGGCTCGTGGGAATGTGACAGAACAGGAGAAGGGGCGAAGGGGTGCAGGGAAGGGAAGAAGGGAGCGGAGGGGCAAAGGGGTGGGGGGCACCGAACAGGGGAGCCAAAGAACTGGGTTCCGCAGCTGGGCTGGGGCAGGTGGGCAGCGAGGGCCAGGAGTCGGTTGCTCAGCCCTGGGGCCAACCACTGGGCTTTCTCCATTATCCATCTCTCCTCCCCCACACCTAGAGCTCCCCCTCCCCCTGTTAAACCCAGGTCCCATCTGACTCGCAGGGGGCAGCTGATAGATTGCAGCGCAGCAGGGACCAGTGTCATCTCTGCGGCCTCTCTAGCAAAGTGCAGGTCCCTGACCACTTCAGTTTCCTCGCCCCCCTCCTGGCCTGCCTGCCCCTGGCTGATGTGACGGGGAGGGGCACGGAGAGTTTGGTTAGAAATTAGCAGAGTCCTGGCGCTTGCTGCTCCTGGGGAGTTGGGGGAGGGCAGCACTGATGAAGTCAAGCCCGTCCAGTGGCTTTTCCTGGTGCAGGAGATGAGCGATCCCAGCACATGCACGCCTGCCCTCCCCCCACCCCCAACGAGCACCCCCACCCCGTCCTACATGCACATGCACCCACCCATGTGTGCACACAGCCCACCGCACAGGTGCATGCACCGCCCCCGCCCATCCTCCAATGTGCACATGGACCCCCCCAGACAAGGCTCAAGTGACCCCACACTGCTTTGGAGAACTTCGCCAAAGAGCATTAAAGCAAATCTTTGCAAGAACATGTCGGAAGCCCCAGCAGACCCAAGGCACAGACCATCCCCGCTCGGGCTCTCCCTCCCTTCATCGCTAGCTCCCTGTGGTCACCCCGGCAGCTGCCCTCCACACGCCAGCACCTACTGAGCTCAGCACTAACTCAAGGGGAGCCTGGAGCTGGCTTGGGAGCAGGGGAGATTCTGGAATTCGTTCTTCCCGGACAATGCCTGGCTGGGGTTACCCGGCGCCCCTGCTCTCTCAGAGAGTGGATCCTGGGTGTATTCAGGGAGGCCTGGCTGGCTGGGCTAAGTAGGCCAAGCAACTGACCTGGTGGCACATGCTAAACAAGGAGATTGGCAGGGATTAGACCTCAGGATACTCTTGGCTTTCAGTCCACTCCCTTCATGCATAAAGCAGCCCCTGAGGGAAGGGGCTGGCAGTGCCTGGGAGACCTTTGGGCTGGGGTCAGCCCTCAGCCATGCTAGAAAGCGGAGCAGAAGTATAGAAAGAGAGAAACTCCTGCACCGGATAAATCTGGGGGCCCTGCTAGCCTGCCGCTCCCCCGTGCTGCGCTGGAGCAGACCAGTGGGCACACCTACGTGGCAGGCCTGCCTCCTGCTTGCACCTCATCGGACTAGTTGGCAAAGTGCAAAGGTCCCATAACACAGGCTGTGCAGGGAGGGAGGGGAGAGCCCAGCTGAGGGCCAGCCCAGCCAACCCCTCCCTGCTAAGTCCTTACCCAGTCCTTGGATGAGTTGTTTCTGGAAGGGCCTGGGGCATGCTAGGCAGAGAAGGCCCGGCCGGTCTCTGCCCCAAAGAGCACGCTATGGGGCAGGCAGCAGCAGGGCTCCGGCAGTCACTGGCTACGCCAGCTTATCCAGGGGGCCCAGGCACAGATCCCGCCCAGCACCTTCTGCAGGGGCATCATACTTTATGGGGAACATGGGGGTCTCTACCAGGGTGTTGCAGAGGGTTCTGCATGGGGAATCAGGGGGGTTTGGCCAGAGGCATCACAGGGGGGCTCTACAGGGGGTGTTGCAGGGAGCTCTGTAGGGGGCATTGTGAGGGGCCGTGGGGGGGCTCTGTAGGAGGTTCAGCAGGGGGCTCTCTGGAGGGTGTCATGGGGGGCTCTGGAGGGAGTGTCGCAGGAGGCTCATGGGGGCTGTTGTGGGCGGTTCAGTTGGGGTGTTGCAAGGGGCCCGGGGGGGGGTTTATGGGGGGCATTGTAGGCGCTCTGTAGGGAGTGTCGTAGGGACATCATGGGGGTTCAGACAGGGGTGAGATGGGAGGCTCTGCAAGGGTGTCACAAGGGTTCAGTGGGGGTGTCATGGAGGATTCAGTCAGGGGTGACATGGGGGGTTCATGGGGGGCTCTGCAGGGGCATCATAGGGGTTCAGTGGGGTAGGGTGACCAGACAGCAAGTGTGAAAAATCGGGACGGGGGTGGGGGGTAATAGGAGCCTATATAAGAAAAAGACCCAAAAATCAGGACTGTCTGTATAAAATCGGGACATCTGGTCACCCTACAGTGGTGTGATATAGAGGGTTTATGGGGGGCTCTGTGGGGGTGTCACAGGGGTTCAGTCAGGGTGACATAGGGGGTTCATGGGGGCTCTGCAGGGTTCACTCAGGGGTGACCTAGGGGTAATCATGGGGGACTCATGGCAGGGGCAGTGTCTGGCTGGCTGCAGAGGACGCAGCAGGGAGTTCCACAGGTTGGCGACGGTGCGGGAGTGGTGGGACCTGTCCCTGAGCCCTGCCCCACAGCCCAGCCCGCTCCACCGAGGGGCAACCCGGGAGGGGGAGGGGCAGATACAACCCTCGGCCCCGCCCATCACCGTCCTTACGTGGCGAGACAGCGCCTTCCCTTATCACGTGACGGAGCGGGCGGGGGGCTGAAGCCGGCGGACCCTCATCACGTGCCGATTCCTAGCCCGCTGATTGGGCGTTGGCGCCCAGCTCCCCGTTCCGAGCTGGGGGCGGTTCGGCGAGCGGTGGCGGCCGGTGAGTGTCGGGGCCGGGGTGGGGCTGGCGGGGCCGCGGCTCTGCGGCCACCAGGGACCCGGCGCCGGGCCCCAGGGGCCTCCGGGCGGCCGCGGAGCTGCCGGTTACCATGGCTACCGCGGGCCGCTGAAGTGCCCGGATGGAACCGGAGGTTTCCCGTGGGGGCGGGGCTAATTCCGGGCGAGCCACGCCCCCTGCCTGAGCCACGCCCCCTGGCCTCTTGCCCCCCCCCCCCTTCACCCCCATCCTATTCCCCCCCCTCCGCCCTTCCATCCCCCTCGGGCCCGCAGCCGCCGGACATGGAGGCGGGGGGGTGAGGAGGGGGAGTCAGGCCGGTGCTGAGGGGCGGGGGGGGGAGATGTGCCCCCAGCACCCCCGAAGTCTGGGATCTGCAGGGCCCCCCCCCCATAGCCCTGTTCACCCCTTACAATCACCCCCTGCCTCGGACTTGCTGCTCCCCGGCCGGGCTGAGGCCGTGTGGGGCGCTGCCCCCCCCCTGCCCTGGCATCAGCCCATGCCCGGGGGGGGTGACGGCGCTGCCCGTGGGACCCAGCTGAGGTCACTCGATCAGGGTGAACTGCAAACCGAACGGGGCAGAGAAACCCCAGACGCTGGTGGATCTTCCAATACTTAGATTTACCAACCAGCACAAAACAGCCTCTGTGTTACCTCACTGGTTACTCGGAGTCCAACCAACGCAGTTCCCTTAAAGTGCCCGGCCTCAGGCCTCCGTCCAGACACACCTGTCAGATATGATGATGATTCCTGAAAATCTTATCTCATCATATAAAAGAAAAGATTCTTCCAATCCCAAAGGATCAGCCACACACCCAGGTCCAATTATAACTTAGATCTTATCCAAAATACACGCTAATAGCCAATTCTTATTAACTAAACTAAAATTTATTAAAAAAGAAAAGAGCGAGAGAGTTGGTTAAAAGATCAATGTACAGATAGACTTGAATTCAATTCTTGAGGTTCAGATGCGTAGCAGAGGTGAGCTTGTAGTTGCCAAAAGTCCTTTTAGAAATAGTCCATAGGTTATAGTCCAATGTCCATATTCAGGGTGGCTCTAGTCAATGACTGGGGATCTCAATCCTTATGGCTTAAGGTTTCCCCCCTTGAAACCCAAAGCAGATCTGAGATGAAGTAGGATTGTGTCCGCTGGAGAAAACAATAGGCTTAACTCTCCTTCTCCCAAACATCCTGGCAATTAGCACAGGGTAATTTATCCATTAAACAGTTCAGATACAAGTTACCACAACCTTCAAAGAAACATAGAGACAATAATACTATTTCACTCAAGTATCATCATAAATATTAATATTCCTTTTTTGCTCTTTGAATTAAAGTTATAGCAATAGACAAGACTTGTTTGCTTACATCACAAGCCCTGAGCAAACCTCTACTCTTGAGATCTCTAACAATGCAGACTTGCATTTCAAAGCTCTGTTCATTTACAGATCTTCCTAACCAGTCCTGAAGGCTCACCCATGGGTCAGGTCAGTCTGAGTTAATTAACTCTTTCTGACCCTGTCACCTTCCAATGAAATATTATATCACACTCATAACGTCACAGGCCCGTTCTGGGTCTGTCTCCACTGCAGCGTGAGCTCAGGTTAGATCCTGGCCTTGAGCGTCTGTAAGCCCCGGTGTGGAGCTCTTACACCCTGGCCCCGCCTGAGGCTCCAGCATCTACACTGCATTATGTGGGCCTGAGTCCAACCGCCCACATCCCAGAGTTCATGCACCCTCCCAAAACGTGGCCACTCTAGCCCTCTGTTCCTGGTGCAACGTGGGGAGACTTGACTGGCCACTCAAGCTGCCTGTCCAGAAGACAAAGAAAGTCAGGGCTTGGGATCATGTCTACTTTTGTCAGACTGCCAGAGCACGAGTCCAGTGGGGCTGCCGCATCTACATTGGGCTTGAACCCTGGCTCCAAGCTTGACTGAGGTGCAGGTCCTCCACCCCCCGTGGGGTCCTGGGACCCTGGGTCCAAACCCTGGGTTAGCATGATTTGTGTGTAGGCAGAAGGGGCTCACACTGCAGTGTAGACACACCCTCGGTTCCTGGGTGCCCGTCGCCTGCACTTGGGGGTTGGGGCACTGCCCTAAGGTGGCAGCCGAGGTCCATGTGACTAGGGCTGTCAGGAGATGGTGCTGTTGTCCTCAGGAGGGGTCAGGGTCAGAGGCAACTAAACTGGCGGCTGCCTCTGCGGGCGATGCTGAGGTTGACCCACCACCCTTGTCTCTTGCAGATGATCGAAGTAGACGGCATTGGCCTGAATGCTGTCTTCATCCTCATCATGTCGCGCATGTCGCAGGCCTCGGGCTCCATCCTGCCGCCGCTGAGCTCACTGGTGGGGCCCAAGAAGGTGTCTCCCACCGATGGGCAGAGGGAGCGAGAGGAGTCAGCCGACTCAGGTGAGGTCAGAAACTCGGTGGGGCTGGGCAGCATCGTGCCGTGACCGGTTCGGGCAGGAGGAGAGCTGGACACCAGAGCCTCCCATTGAAGGCAGAGACCATGAGCCCCAATTGAGGGCTGTGACGGCAACTCCCTGGCTGCCTGTGGTGGCACAGGCCGCTCGCTGCGGTGCCAGGGCATGCTTGGCTGCTGCCAGCTCAGGTAGACACCTGGGGCTGGGGTGGCTGCTCTTTTTAGTCTCTTGATCCTTTAATTGCATTTGTGCCTCCTTCCTGCAGCTCCTTTTGTTCAGTCTGGGCCATTTAATCCCTGGGAATTACCGGCAGGGGAAGGGCAGCTGAGGTCCCAGCAGCTGCAGAGGTGGTGCAGCAGAGACAGTGATGCGGGAGGGTAAGAAGCAGGGCAGGCTGAGGAAGTGCAGGGGGCTGGCGGCAGGGAAGATTGAGAAGGAGCTGAAGATGGCAGGGGGTGACCTGCAGGCTTGTGTCACAGCCCTGACAGCAACGGGCAGCAGGGGAGACAGAGCTATGCTGGAGCTGCCCCCTTGTCCCTCTGCAGCACTGACACTGTAACCCTGGTCTGTTCAATAGTGCTGGTGCCTCCAGCAGCCAGGCGAGTGATGGGGCTAGCTCCTTTCCCCAGGGCAGGGCTGGCGGGGGTCCCCAAAGAAGTGTGTGGGAGTGGTGGGTTGAGGATGGGGTAATTATGGGTGGTCCAGGGGCTATAAAGCAGGTCCCCTGTGGTTCCCCAGGCCACTGGAGCTGGGGGTGTCCTAGGGAGTGTTGGCGGCACAGCTGCAGGGGCATGACGGGCCGTGGGGGGGCATATTTCTGCTCCCCTCCGTCTTGTGCCCTCTCCGTTCAGCCCCAGTCTGGCTCTGCTTTCGCTGCTGGGGGAGGTTACAGGGGGTTCCTGGGGCTCCGTGTCTTGCAGGCTGCAGCTCCCTGAGCGGCTTTGCCAAGTCCCTGCAGAAGGCAGAGGCCCTGCTGTGGAACTGCGTGAACCCCAGTGTGCGGCGCCTCCTGCAGCAGCAGGCCAGCGCCAGTGCCTACGACAGCGACGAGGAGGACTCGCCCGGCGCCCTCGCCCGCCTGGCCCAGGTGGAGCGCAGCTACCTGGGGCTCAGCCGCTGCCTCTGCGTGCAGGAGAACCCCCGCACGGAGACCTTCCGAGGCCACGTCAAGCCGGCGGCCAGTGACACGGCCCAGGGCGCCTTCTCCTACCACCCCGTCTACCCCCGCGTGGCCAAGCACTGTGCCACCTTGCACGCCCTGCTGCAGCACCGCCACCGCCTCCGCCTCTCCCACGAGTACAGCCGCCGCCTCAAAGGGGCCTCGGACTTCGTCCGCCACCTCCTGGCTCTCTTGGCGCGGAAGGACCCGGGAGGGGACCCTGGGGGGGGCGGGCAGCTCAGGGGACTCTGTGAGGAGCTGCGGACTCACACCAGCCACTGGAGCGGGCTGCAGCGCAAGATGCGCAGCGACCCCTGGCTGCGGGTGCTGCTGCTGCAGCATCACGAGTCGGTGACGCACATGAAGCAGGCGCTGGGCCTGCTGGCCCTGCACGCCATCCGCCTGGTGGAGCGCTACGTGGAGGTGCTGCTGCACTGCCTGGCACGGGCCAGCCCCGCCGCCGTCTCCCCTGCCCAGCTCTCCGACCTCTTCCAGGGCCTGGAGATCTACAACCACGTGCTGAGCGACCGGGCCCTGGAGCGGGCCTCCAGCGAGCCGGGGGCTGATCCCGCCACTCCACTGCGGCGCAAAGGGGAGGTGTGCGGGGGTGCTCAGGCCTATCCCATTGGGCGGGTGCTGGGCGTGCTGGCAGCCGAGAGAGGCAGGCTGGCCGCCCACAGACTCCACCAGCTCCTCCTGCAGCGGGCACAGAGGGACTGCCTGGAACAGGTGCACTGGGAGAATGCTGTGGTGCCTTGGTCCATGGACCGCAGCAGCATTAGTGAGACAGATGTGGGGTCCCCTGGGCCCCCCACAGTGGAGGGGCTGCCGAGCCTCCCCAAGGAGCTGCAGGTGCTGTGCAGGGAGGACAAAGAGCTCCTGGACCTTGTTCTGGGAGTCCTGGTGGCCTCCACCGACACGCTCTGGCACCATGTGCTCAAGAGGCCCAAGCAGGAGAAGCCCCCGGCAGAGGAGGGCCAGGAGCCCCCGCTGGTGCCGGCAGCCAGCCCGGGCCTGGACGAGAGGCTGAGCTCGGCCTCCCTGCCCAGCTGGAAGTCCGTGCGCTGGCTGGACGCGTCCTACTCGGAGGCTGCCGAGGTTCTGTATGCGCAGTACCGCCCGCTCTTCTGGGAGGCCGCAGCCACCTCACTGGCTCATCGCCTGGAGCTGCGGCAGGACCAGGCACAGCCCTGCGGAGGCCTGCCCCCGTGCACAGAAAGGGCAGCAGCCGCGCTGGCGCAGGAGCTGAGCCAGGCGCTGGGTCAGGGTGAGTGCAGGGGGGCGGGGACTGGGACATGGGGCCTGTCCCCTCTAGGGGGCGCTGGCTCCGATCTGGTCTCAGGGTGGGGGCCTGGTTGGGAATGGGGCACAGGGTCTTTCCCCTCCAGGGGGTGCTGGCTCTGATCCGGCCCTGGGGCAGGGACTGGCTGGCTGGTGCGGGGTGAGGGTTTGGGTTTGCGCCCCCAGAGGGTTTGAGATAGTGCATCTCCCCTCTGGGGGCGCTGGCTCCCATCTGGCCCTCGGGCAGGGACTGGCTGGCTGGGGGATTGGGAATAGGACACGTGGCCTGTCCCCTCTAGGGGGTGCCATCTCCGATCTGGCCTCAGGGTGGGGGCTTGGTTGGTTATGGGGGGTGGGAATGGGGCACAGGGTCTTTCCCCTCCAGGGGGTGCTGGCTCTGATCTGGACCCAGGGTGGGGACTGGCTGGCTCAGGGGGCAGGGTTTGGGACACGGTGCGTCTCCCCTCTGAGGGTGCTGGCTCCCATCCAGGTTAAGGTTTTGGTGCCCAGATATCCTTCCCATCAGCGCTGCGGCGTGGCCCCTGGTGCAGGAGTTGGGGTCTCAGGCCAGGGGTCTGCCCCGGCCTGGCAGCATCTAGCTCCCTGGTCGGCACCAGCAGCAGGGAGCCAAAGGCTGCCTGGCCTGATCCCCTCCTCCTCCCCCGGGGCTGTGCCCAGGGGCAGGGCCTGTCCTGGTGCTCACCCCTGTGTTCGCTTGCAGCCCGCGTGCCCCTGGAGTGCGAGGCGGCGCTGCGGCGCCTGTGCATGTGTCTGATCTCTCAGGCTGTCTTCCAGAGCTGGGACCGAGGTAAGGCCCAGGGGCTGCTGGCCTGGAGGCCCTGAGGCCGGCAGGAGTGCTTTGGGGAGGCCTGGCTGCTGGCACTGGGACTGGAGGGGCTCTGGGAACAGGGGACCCTGCGTGGGGTATTTTGGGGGCACGCTGGGAGTGGGGAGGCTCTCGGTGACCTCAGGGGGACAGGGGCAGAGTGTTTCAGGGCCCCAGGGTGCTCCCCGTTGGCCAGGTGGCGGCAGCATCTCCCTTCCCTCTCCGCAGGGTTCTGCCAGGCCCTGGGCTCCAGCCTCAGCGATAAGTGCATGCCTGGGCCCAGGACAGCGGGCACGGCGCACAGCAGGACTGCCCAGCTGCTCCGGGAGCTCCACCCTCCCCTGGCCTTCGCCCTGAAATGCCTGGAGCCTCCGCTCGCTGCAAGGACTGGTGAGTGAGGCCCTGCCCAGATGCCAGGGGTCTCTCGGCTGCAGGGCTGGAGACTCAGGGCAGCGGAGGAGTGTTCTGTATCAGCCAGAGGGGGCGCTCACCGTGGGGGGCAGTTCCTCATGGGGACATGTGCCCCAGTACTCTGCAGAGAAATCAGCTTCTAGGGCCCTGGCACTGCCTGTCCGCCCCACCCCCAGGCCACCCCGGGTGCTGCCCGGCCCCACTCCCATGCCCCTAAGGCCACCCCTGGCACTTCCTGGCCCTCGAATCCCCACACCATCCCCCTCACACCCCCAGGCCACCCCTGGCACTGCCTGCCCCCTGGCACTGCCCGGCTCCACCACCCCAGCGCCAGCTCTCCCTCCCCCACTTCCGGGGCCACCCCTGGCACTGCCTCCCGCCCGAGTCCTCTCCCCTGCGCCAGCTCACTCTGTTCCCTCCCTGCAGCGAGCGGCGACCTCGTCTCCCCAAGTCTCCGGCTGGAGCTGCTGACTCGCTGCCTGGCCACAGGGCAGGCCTCCTGCTCCTGGCTCATGGCCAAGGCCTATCAGCACCTTGCGGCCTGGTCCCTCTGCCCGTTCCTGCTCGTCACCCAGGGAGATCTCCAGGCAAGTACGGCTCCTGGGATTCTTCCTCGGGCTGGGAGATGCTGGCTGGGCCTGGGGCCTCTCCCTCCCACAGCCACAGGGACCCGACCCCCAGCACCAGCTGCTCCCAAGCCGGAGTCCCTCCCTGTAGTGTGCCCGGGCGCAGCGGGGATGGGGCTGGGATCCCAGGCCTGGGGAGGGCTGCAGCTGGCCCCCAGCCAGGCTCTCTTTGGCCATGACTGGGCTCAGGGCCTCATGTCTTCCTCTCCTCTGCAGCTGTTAAAGGCAGAGACCACCAGGTTGGCGGAGCTCGTGAGTGGGGCCTTCCCTGAGGGAGAGGAGAGCCCCAGGTGGGTGCGGCCGGCCCTTGGCTCCCACCAGGAGCGGCAGCTGTGCCTACAGATCTACTCCACTGCCACCAGCATCCAGGTAAGGGACCTGCCCTGCCTCATGGTGGCTGCGCAGGGTTTGGGTCTCGGGGCTTCAGGGGAGGGTCCCTGCCTTGGGCCAGCTCCTTCCTCCCTGAGCCGCAGCCCTTCTGGGAGCAGGGGCCAGGCCTGGCCGCACTTCCCTGGCAAGCCCCGGGGAGCTGGGGCCAGGGAGCTTGGGCCGGGGAGCTGGGCACGGGCTGGAAACCCCTGCATGGAGGGTTGGAACAGCTTCCTGTCCCCCGCCCTGTTCTGCTGCAGGGCAGGGCTGCCGGGGTGGGGCCAGCAGGGACCTGGCGAGGGGGACTGGCTCTGATCCAGGTGGGCAGGTCATAGGGGGAACAGCTGAGGGCAGCTCTAGTCAGATGGGTGGTGTGGAGTGTGCAGTGCTGGCTCTGAGCTGGGTAGGCTGGGGGCGGGTGGCCCCACGGTGGTGGCGCTGGACAGAGGCTGGCTCTGCTCCATCTCCTGGCACACGTTCCCGGGACACTGCTACATCCTGGCAGGGCGCACTGTCGTCCTTGCTGGACTAAGCTGACAGGTGCCCGAGGGTGGGGGTGCCAAGCCGGGCTCTCCCGGGGGTGCTGGCCCAGCTCCCCCTCTGTTCCCCAGAGCTTCTCGCAGGACGTGCTGCGGATGTTCTCCAGCGACTGCAAACGGATGTCGGCAGAGATCTTCAGCCAGACCATGCCGCTGGGCAAGCACTGGAGAGCAGGCCTCCGTGCAGGTACATCCCCCCGTGTCCTCTGTGCCCAGCCCCTGCCCGCCGACAGACCCGGTGGGCAAAGCAGCTCAGAGCTGGCATGTCAGGCTGAGAGCAGCTTCCTTCTTGCCCAGGCCTGTCCCGGACCCTGCCCTGCCAAGGCAGTCCGGAGCACCAGCTCTGGGCCCAGGCCCTGCTAGCAGGCCACTGACCCGGCTGTCCCCTGTGGCACTCCCAGGGCCCCTGGCATGCTGGGCTGGCTGCAGCTTGAGTCTCTGGGGCAGCACCATGCCCACAGGGCCCCGGCCAGCTCTGGTCCCAGTGAGAACGGGAGGTACCTGCTGCTGGGGGCGCAGTGTGAGCACTGCCCTCCCCCATCCTGCCCCTCCCTCCAGTGGTCGAGCACCTCGGCAGCCAGCGCCCCCTGGGGGCCGAGCATGGCATAGCAGGCTCTTTGGGGCCATGGTGGGTTACTGTAAAGTCTTGCCCTTCAGGGGCGGAGTGTCCCACAAACAGGTCCATCGGCCTCACACCAAGTCCTTCCTCCCTGCTCCCCGGGGTTTGCCCACCTCCTTGCCCAGGCCCCGCTCTCCTCTGGGCTCCAGCCGGGGACCCGGCCGTGAACAAGCAGGGTCTGCGTAGTCAGACCACTCCCTGCTCCGCCTGTCACCAGGCCCTTCCCACAGCTCCGGATCCGCTCCAGGCTCCCCCAGGTGGGAATTTAACTCCCTGCTGCCCTCGCTGCCCAGCTCCGTCCCTCGTGTGGCCCTTCCAGCGCTTTCCGGGGAGATCTGGGCCCTGCTCCCTGCTGCCAGCTCTCCCTGGGCATCTCCTGCTTCCTGTCTGCAGCCCGCCTTCCTACAGCCGCCCAGCTGCCCATCTGCATTGGGCCTACCACACTAGGAGTTGTACCCGCGTGCCCTAAAGCGCTCCCCGTAACCCTTGCAGTGCCAGTGTGAGGCATACACTCCTCACAGCCCCCTCCAGCCATGCCGGGGTAACGCTGCCCCCTCCCCTGCCTCTTTCAGACCTGCCCAGCACCCCGAGTGAGTACGCCTTGGCCGCCGCCCAGAGTGTCCTGGGCCAGGTCCTGCAGGGCATCCAGCTGCTCCCGCACGAGTCCCAGGTGCCCGCGCTCACCCACGTCATGACAGCCTTTGTGGAAGCCTGGATGGACCACATCCTCACCCAGAAAATCAAGTTCAGGTACTGGAGCTCACGGGGTGGGGGGCTGCGGGTCAGGATTGAGGGGCACTAACGGAGCTGGGACGAGCCCAGGGCCGGGGTACCAGGGGGCTGTGGGGCAGGATTGAGGGGCACTGGCAGAGCTGGGGGGAGCCCAGGGCTGGGGTACCAGGGGGCTGTGGGGCAGGATTGAGGGGCACTACTAGAGTTGGGACGAGCCCAGGGCCGGGGTACCAGGGGGCTGCGGGTCAGAATTGAGGGGCACTGGCAGAGCTGGGGGGAGCCCAGGGCCGGGGTACCAGGGGGCTGTGGGGCAGGATTGAGGGGCACTGGCAGAGCTGGGGGGAGCCCAGGGATGGGGTACCAGGGGGCTGCGGGTCAGAATTGAGGGGCACTGGTGGAGCTGGGGGGAGCCCAGGGCTGGGGTACCAGGGGGCTGTGGGTCAGAATTGAGGGGCACTGGCAGAGCTGGGGGGAGCCCAGGGATGGGGTACCAGGGGGCTGCGGGTCAGAATTGAGGGGCACTGGTGGAGCTGGGGGGAGCCCAGGGCTGGGGTACCAGGGGGCTGTGGGGCAGGATTGAGGGGCACTACCAGAGTTGGGACGAGCTCAGGGCCGGGGTACCAGGGGGCTGCGGGTCAGAATTGAGGGGCACTGGCAGAGCTGGGGGGAGCCCAGGGCTGGGGTACCAGGGGGCTGTGGGTCAGAATTGAGGGGCACTGGCAGAGCTGGGGGGAGCCCAGGGCCGGGGTACCAGGGGGCTGTGGGTCAGGATTGGGGGGCGCCCAGGGCTGTGATCTCTTCCCCGCTCTAACCCTGGGGCTCCCCAGCCTGCAGGGTGCCTTACAGCTGAAGCAGGACTTCGACACGGTGCGGCAGCTGGTGCAGTCGGAGGATTGCGGCCTGTCGCCTGAGATCAAGCAGTCCGTGCTGTCGCTGCGCATCTTCCAGCAGATGGACAATGCCATCATCTGCCTCTTACAGCAGCCCAGCAGCAAGGCCTACCTGCCCTCCCACACCTGGGAGTCCTTCCGCAAGTGCTGTGAGTGCCGTGGGGCCGCAGTGCCCCCAGCCAGGTGCATGATGGCGGGTCAGAGGTGGGAGCCCGGGCGAGCAGAGCTGGGCCCTGGGTGGGACGTGCCCAGAGATGGGCTCTGTTGGGTGCTGTTCCCGGCACACAATCAGCATGCACGTGCTGAGCACGCGGCGCCCCGCCCCCAGGCCCGGGGACAGGCTGGACTCGCTCAGCTCTGCACTGGCTGTGGGGGAGCACTGGGGGGCACCAGCTCCACCCTGCACGGCACCCCGGGCCCAGTGGTGTCAGGGAGGTTAGCGGGTGCCCGTCGAAGCGGAGGTGCCAGCCCGTGGCTCTTTCTTGAGCAGCCTGCTGACAGCCTTCCGTCCTGGAGACACTCTGGACTCCTGGGTCCCGCCCTCCCAGCGGGGCTGGGCCTGGCTGGGCACAGGGGAGCAATATCCCCTTGACCGAGGCCCTCCCGTATGTGGTGGGGCTGGGTTGACACCCTGGGCTTCTCAGCTATGGGGCAGTGGGCTGGGATCCCCCGTGCTGCTGGGTTTGGGCTCCTCTGCAGATGGCAACAGCCTGTCCAAGGGGCCCCTACCCAGCTCCCCAGGAGATTAGCTCGCCCCAGACCCCTGCGCATCTGCTGGGTGATTCCAGGGTGAGCAGCTGTTTGTACGGAGCGGGCAGGAGTCTGCGTGGGGCACCGCCTCCCCTGGCTCTGATCGGCCCCAACGGGGCGGGGGGCCAGGGCAGGGGGGGCCGGGCTGCATGGAGGGCCCAGGCAATCACAGCGAGTGAACGGAACACAGCGATGTCAGAGCCGGGGTAACCTCCCCCGCCGCCCCCTCTAACCACCCCTCACGACACCCTCCCCCACAGCTAACCTCCCCCTGCCCCCCACAGGCTAACTACCCCTCACCACCCCCCACAGCTAACCTCCCCCTGCCCCCCACAGGCTAACTACCCCTCACCACCCCCCACAGCTAACCTCCCCTCTGCCCGCCCCGGCTAACCACCCCTCACGACACCCCCCCCCCACAGCTAACCTCCCCCTGCTGCCCCCTCTAACCACCCCTCACAACACCCCCCCCCACAGCTAACCTCCCCCTGCCCCCCACAGGCTAACTACCCCTCACCACCCCCCCACAGCTAACCTCCCCCTGCCCCCCACAGGCTAACTACCCCTCACCATGCCCCTACAGCTAATCTCCCCCCTGCCCCCCACAGGCTAACTACCCCTCACCACCCCCCACAGCTAACCTCCCCTCTGCCCGCCCCGGCTAACCACCCCTCACAACCTCCACCCCCCCCACAGCTAACCTCCCCCTGCCCCCCACAGGCTAACCACCCCTCATAACCCCCACAGCTAACCTCCCCTTGCTGGCCCCTCTAACCACCCCTCACGACACCCCCCCCGACAGCTACCTCCCCCTGCCCCCCACAGGCTAACCACCCCTCATAACCCCCACAGCTAACCTCCCCTTGCTGCCCCCTCTAACCACCCCTCACGACACCCCCCCCCGACAGCTAACCTCCCGCTGCCCCCCACATGCTAACCACCCCTCATAACCCCCACAGCTAACCTCCCCTTGCTGCCCCCTCTAACCACCCCTCACGACACCCCCCCCCGACAGCTACCTCCCCCTGCCCCCCACAGGCTAACCACCCCTCACCATGCCCCTACAGCTAATCTCCCCTCTGCCCGCCCCGGCTAACCATCCCTCACAACCTCCACCCCTCCCACAGCCAACCTCCCCCTGCCGCCCCCTCTAACCACCCCTCACGACACCCCCCCCCCCACAGCTAACCTCCTCCAACCCCCACAGGCTAACCACCCCTCATAACCCCCACAGCTAGCCTCCCCTCTGCCCGCCCGGGCTAACCACCCCTCACAACCTCCACCCCCCCCACAGCTAACCTCCCCCTGCTGCCCCCTCTAACCACCCCTCACGACACCCCCCCCCGACAGCTACCTCCCCCTGCCCCCCACAGGCTAGCTACCCCTCACCACCCCCCACAGCTAACCTCCCCTCTGCCCGCCCCAGCTAACCACCCCTCACAACCTCCACCCCTCCCACAGCTAACCTCCTCCAACCTCCCACAGGCTAACCACCCCTCACAACCCCCACAGCTAACCTCCCCCGCCGCCCCCTCTAACCACCCGTCACGACACCCCCCGCCACAGCTAACCTCCCCCTGCCCCCTACAGGCTAACTACCCCTCATAACCCCCACAGCTAACCTCCCCTCTGCCCGCCCCGGCTAACCACCCCTCACAACCCCCCTCCCACAGCTAACCTCCTCCAACCCCCCACAGGCTAACCACCCCTCATAACCCCCACAGCTAACCTCCCCCGCCGCCCCCTCTAACCACCCCTCACGACACCCCCCCCGACAGCTACCTCCCCCTGCCCCCCACAGGCTAACCACCCCTCATAACCCCCACAGCTAACCTCCCCTTGCTGCCCCCTCTAACCACCCCTCACGACACCCCCCCCGACAGCTAACCTCCCCCTGCCCCCCACAGGCTAACCACCCCTCATAACCCCCACAGCTAACCTCCCCTTGCTGCCCCCTCTAACCACCCCTCACGACACCCCCCCCGACAGCTACCTCCCCCTGCCCCCCACAGGCTAACCACCCCTCACCATGCCCCTACAGCTAATCTCCCCTCTGCCCGCCCCGGCTAACCACCCCTCACAACCTCCACCCTTCCCACAGCCAACCTCCCCCTGCTGCCCCCTCTAACCACCCCTCACGACACCCCCCCCCCGACAGCTACCTCCCCCTGCCCCCCACAGGCTAGCTACCCCTCACCACCCCCCACAGCTAACCTCCCCTCTGCCCGCCCCAGCTAACCACCCCTCACAACCTCCGCCCCTCCCACAGCTAACCTCCTCCAACCTCCCACAGGCTAACCACCCCTCACAACCCCCACAGCTAACCTCCCCTCTGCCCGCCCCGGCTAACCACCCCTCACAACCCCCCTCCCACAGCTAACCTCCTCCAACCCCCCACAGGCTAACCACCCCTCATAACCCCCACAGCTAACCTCCCCCGCCGCCCCCTCTAACCACCCCTCACGACACCCCCCCCGACAGCTACCTCCCCCTGCCCCCCACAGGCTAACTACCCCTCACCACCCCCCCACAGCTAACCTCCCCTCTGCCCGCCCCGGCTAACCACCCCTCACCACCCCCCTCCCACAGCCAACCTCTCCTAGCTCTCCCACCCCCCCAGCTAGCCTCCCCTCGTGCCCCCCTTGCCCCCAGCTGACATTTCCTCTCCTTGGCTCAGGCTCACACAACGGCGTCCGCACTCAGGACTTCCCCTCGGGCAGCCTGAACAGCCTGGAGAGCCTGGACGTGCAGGCCTTGCGCAACAGCACCGCCCTGGAGACCCAGAGCTCCGACCTCCTCAGCCAACTGCAGGGCAGCTGCACCCCGGAGTCCTACCTCCCGAGCACCCAGCAGGAGTGGCTCTCCCTGCGGCTGCACGGCACGCGGCGCTGGAAAGTCCCCAGCCTGCCCTGCACCAAGAGCTCTGAGCCCTGAGGGGCTGGCTGCAGCCCAGCCACCTATCTGTGGTTAGAAATACAACAGCCAAGTAGCCCCAAAGCTCCCTGGCTCCGTGGTTCTGTTCTGCCCCCATGGGATCCGCTGCCCCACGGCCTGGCCAGCCAAGGCGTGCCTCGGCAGGGTGGCACATTCCCCGACCTGCCTCCTGGAGCAGACCACAGCCCGTCTCCCCTTGGGACTACAGATCCCAGCATGCAATGGGCCTCTGCGAGGACAGCTGGGCAGGGAACTCCCTGAGCCAAGGCCCGGCAGCTGGCTGGTTCCCCACAGCATTAGCAGGAGAGGGCTGGGGCTGGGGCTGGGGCTGGTTCCTGTCTGAGCTGCCCCTGGGCCAGGCTCTCTGCCTACAGCCAGCTCTGCAGGGAGCCCCTGGCTCGGGTGGGGTGGTGGACAGCCTAAGTGTTCTGGGTGGGGTCGCTACCCCCCCAAACAGCTCGGCCCAGTGACTCTGGCCTGGCTGCATGGACCAGGCCCCCTGCAGACTGTTAGCCCTACACCCCTGGCCTGGCACTGGGGTCAGCGCCCCTACTGAGCCCCCACCCTGCTCCCTCTAGCACCATGCCGGGGCATTAGGATCAGAGCGCCCCCTACTGCCACCAGCCCTGGGATCTCTAAGGCACACAGGTGCTGTGGCTGCAGAGAGCAGCGTTGGCAGGCCTCACTTCGTGGGGCGATCCAGCTGCGGGCTCCAGCCCTGTGGACAGGGCCGGCTCCAGGGTTTTGGCCGCCCCAAGCAGCCAAAACCAAAAAAAAAAAAAAAAAAAGCCGCGGCCGCGATCTGCGGCGGCAATTCGGCGGGAGGTCCTTCACTGCGAGCCGGAGTGAGGGACCATCCGCCGAATTGCCGCCGAATACCTGGACCTGCCGCCCCTCTCCGGAGCGGCCGCCCCAAGCACCTGCTTGTGGAGTACCAGAAAGGGAACGGCCCTGGGGCTCTGAGCTGTGTTCTGCTCGCTGCGGGCATGCGCAGGGCGGACGTCCCAGCTCCTTACAATGAAATCCATGGCAGAGACCAGTGTGAGAGTGCCTGGGGGTGGTGATGACTCATTTCCATTTGTAACTAACTAATGAGAGGCGCTGGGGTTTGGTGGATTGTACATGACACCCTGAGTGACACCTCCCCTCCACCGCCTGGCTGCCTGCCCACCTGCAGCTTCCTTCCTGAGCAGTGGGCTCTTACAGGGCACCGCTGCCCCACTGCTAATTTGGGCCTGGAGTTTGACTAAGGGGCTGGGTTTTCGCTGGCTCCTCGTGACAGAATAAATCTCCCCGTGGACCATGTCTCTTCACCCTCTCAGCTGCTCTGATGTGGCTGAGCCGTGGAACTCCCAGACTTGCAAAGAAAAACGTTCAAAAATCGGTGGCCCCTGTCACCAGCCTTCGTGCTCCCTCCCCCAAAACACCCCCCTCGGAAAGACTCGGGAGTGGAAACGGGGTGTCAGTGACCCGTGGGCCCTGGGCTTGCGGGTAAAGGGACTTACGAGTGTTAGTCAGATGTTCTCCATGAGGGCTGCATGGCTGGGCTGTGGACCCTGGACTGATGAGAACGCAAGAATGGCCAGACTGGGTCAGACCAAAGGTCCATCTAGCCCAGTGTCCTGTCTTCTGACAGTGGCCAGTGCCAGACGCCCCAGAGAGAATGAACAGAACAGGGAATCATCAAGTGATCCATCCCCTGTCACCCATTCCCAGCTTCTGGCAAACAGGGAGAGGGGAGACAGGTGTGTATCTCAGGGAAGGCCCTTGTTGCTGGGACCCATGGGGCTTTGAACAAAACTTGTGTTTGACCTCTCTGCTTATTCCTGCCCTGTTTGCGAGGGAGAGAGCTGAGCCGTGAGGCTTAATCCAAGTCACCTGCCAGGTAAACAGGAGGGGCAACCCGGGGAGAGTTCAGAGAGGCAGCGGGATCCTGTCTGAGGTGTGGCTCTACGCCACGAAGCGGATACGGAGGATGAGGGAACTGCTGCTCTGCCCTGCCCTGGCTGTGCTGGTTTTGTCTGCCAGAGGACAGAACAAATTTCTGGCTACACCAGAGGAGAAGATACCTGGTCTGGTACAGTACGTCACAACGATGTCCAAGAAGTCTTTGTTTTCTTGCATGCAGCAGAGCCAGATTCAGACATCACTGTCCCGCCGCCCCAAGGGGAAGGATCCGCAATGGGGGAAGTGGAGAGAGGAGGAACCAACACAGCAGACGAGAGGGAACAGAGCCAGGAAGCATTCAGCCCAGCTAGACCCATCCAAATGTTTTCAGACACTCAGCAGTCAAGGACAGGAGAACCTGGAACAAAAATCTACAGAGGACAAACCGGGGCTGGGGGTCGTTGTGGTCTGAAATAAGCTGGAGTTAGTGGTGACTCCAAGAGGAGTGGAAGAGAATTCAGGCAGGGCCACGACCCAACGGGACAGTGCGCTGTCTGCCAGAGTGAAAACAGGAGTTGTAACCACAGGATTCGGAGGCTGTCTGCAGGTCTCCCCCAAGGCTGATGACACACATTGGAACCAATGGCACGGCATCCCATGGAACCACGCAGATTATAGAAGGCCTCGGGCAGCTTGGAAGGGAGCAGAAGTAAAGGAAAGTCCAAGTGACCGTCTCTGAGAGTCTACCGGTCCCTGTGTGACAAGGCAGAACGTGCTGGAGGTGAACTGTTGGCTTCATGACTGGTGTGCAGCTGAAGGCTTTCGTTTTGTTGAACGTGGTGTCCCCTGTTCTGTTCATTCCCTCTGGGGCACATGGCACTGGCCACTGTCGGTAGACAGGATACTGGGCTGGATGGACCTTTGGTCTGACCCCAGTACGGCCGTTCTTATGTAACATTGGGCCATGTTCCAGTGGGAAGCACAAGGAAGTTGAAAGGAAACACGATGGATTTTGGTGGTCAGATCAAAGTACTGACCTCCCTCTTTTCCTCCCATTCATTGACTGCAGACAAAAGTGAGATGCTCCTACACTGCACAACTGCGACAGAGAGGGCAGCTGAAAGCTAAAGGAGACACGAGTCACAGCTGGTGTCCTCCGACTCCCATTAACGTGGGCTTTTATCAGTGCTCCCAGCCTGGGTGGATGGGCAGGGTGGCTACACCCACACCCTCAGGCCCCCAAGGAACCCAGGAACAGCCTGAGAAGGGGTCCCAGCTCCCTCTGGCTCCAGCACATCTCCACCACAGTGAATTGCAGAGAGAGCCAAGGGGCAGCCCAGCCATGGGGCCATCAGCCCATTGCACGGGCAGGGAGGCCCACAGCAAGGGAGGGAGCAGCCGCAGGTTCCTGGTCTGCCCTGCCCCCCGAGGTGGCTGGAAGCTGGGGCCGTACTTCCCACACTCTGTCAGCCAGAGGCTGGGGCCAAGACAGACCAGACCTCCAGACCTCTGGTCTCCCTGTCCCCTACCACCTCCAGCTGTCCCAGCAGGGGCCTGCAGTGTTCTTGTCCCTCTGTGTGAGGGGTGGGCTTTAGCTGACAGCGGGGGCCTTGCAGGCAGTTTCCGTCATGGGGAGAAAGGGCTGATTCAAGTCAGCAGGTGGCGCAATCAAGTTCATTCACAAACAACACACTAGGTCCTGGTTCCCTGGACACAGCTGGAGCACGCAGATAGTTCCCTTCCTAGTCCCACGTCTGCCCCTCCAGCCAGCCCTGCGCCTCAGGAGCACTGTGTGCTCCCTCTCCAGGCCATGCTCACCATTGCTTCTCTCGCTGCCTGCTCCTTTCTCTGGGCTTCCAGACACAACAGCTGCCCCAGTCAATGCCCCAGCCCCTGTGTGGCAATCAGTTCCCAGAGATTCCCTCAGCCGGAGGGCTTACCTCTGGGTCTAGCCTTGCCAGGGCCTTGGGTAGTGGCTTTCTTTTTTTTCAGTTCTCACAATGCAACAGGGCATTTAATTGCCCCTTAATTTTGCCCGCGTGAAGGGCAGCTAGCACACGCCTCACCCAGATCTGTCACTCCTGGCTGCCCCCTTCCAGCACAACCCAATGGTCAGTGCAAGGACAACAGGGGTTGGGCCCAAGAGAGAGCAGTGCGGGGTGACATTGGGGTCTCAAGGATGGACCCAGAGCACAGACCTAGACCCCTGGCCCCCTCTTAGGGTGACCAGATGTCCCGATTTTATAGGGACAGTCCCAATTTTTGGGTCTTTTTCTTATATAGGTTTCTATTACCCCCCCACACACACACACACACCACCTGTCCCGATTTTTCACACTTGCTGTCTGGTCACCCTACCCCCTCTCTGCCCCCCACCATTGCCCTGGCTGGTGGGGTCCCGGGAAGAACCAAGACTGAGTCCACTCCTTACCCCCCCTCCCCAGAGCTATGAGTCAGTCCGCTCCCTGCTTCCCCCCCCTTCCCAGAGCCATGAGTCAGTCCGCCCCCCCCTTCCCAGAGCCATGGGTCAGTCCGCTCCCTGCTTCCCCCCCCTTCCCAGAGCCATGGGTCAGTCCGCTCCCCCCCCTTCCCAGAGCCATGGGTCAGTCCGCTCCCTGCTTCCCCCCCCTTCCCAGAGCCATGGGTCAGTCCGCTCCCTGCTTCCCACCCCTTCCCAGAGCCATGGGTCAGTCCGCTCCCTGCTTCCCCCCCCTCCCCAGAGCCATGGGTCAGTCCGCTCCCTGCTTTCCCCCCCTCCCCAGAGCCATGGGTCAGTCCGCTCCCTGCTTTCCCCCCCCTCCCCAGAGCCATGGGTCAGTCCGCTCCCTGCTTCCCCCCCTTCCCAGAGCCATGGGTCAGTCCGCTCCCTCCCCTCCCCTCCCCTCCCCAGAGCCATGGGTCAGTCTGCTCCCTGCTTCCCCCCCCTCCCCAGAGCCATGGGTCAGTCCGCTCCCTGCTTCCCCCCCCTTCCCAGAGCCATGGGTCAGTCCGCTCCCTCCCCTCCCCTCCCCAGCGCCATGGGTCAGTCCGCTCCCTGCTTCCCCCCCTCCCCAGAGCCATGGGTCAGTCCGCTCCCTGCTTCCCCCCCCTTCCCAGAGCCATGGGTCAGTCCGCTCCCTGCTTCCGCCCCCTCCCCAGAGCCATGGGTCAGTCCGCTCCCTGCTTCCCCCCCCTTCCCAGAGCCATGGGTCAGTCCGCTCCCTCCCCTCCCCAGAGCCATGGGTCAGTCCGCACCCTGCTTCCGCCCCCTCCCCAGAGCCATGGGTCAGTCCGCTCCCTGCTTCCGCCCCCTTCCCAGAGCCATGGGTCAGTCCGCTCCCTGCTTCCCCCCCCTTCCCAGAGCCATGGGTCAGTCCGCTCCCTCCCCTCCCCAGAGCCATGGGTCAGTCCGCTCCCTGCTTCCCCCCCCTCCCCAGAGCCATGGGTCAGTCCGCTCCCTGCTTCCCCCCCCTCCCCAGAGCCATGGGTCAGTCCGCTCCCTGCTTCCGCCCCCTTCCCAGAGCCATGGGTCAGTCCGCTCCCTGCTTCCCCCCCCTTCCCAGAGCCATGGGTCAGTCCGCTCCCTCCCCTCCCCAGAGCCATGGGTCAGTCCGCTCCCTGCTTCCCCCCCCTCCCCAGAGCCATGGGTCAGTCCGCTCCCTGCTTCCCCCCCTTCCCAGAGCCATGGCTCAGTCTGGCGGCTGTGGAACCGTTGCTCCGGGGGCAGGTAGGGGGCGGCGCAGAGCGGCCATTGGTCTGTGCAGCGACCCCGCCCCCCGCGGCCCCTGCTAGCGTGGGCGGGGCATGGGGGCGGGGCCGCTCGCGCCCTGCGGCTGCGAGGTTGAGGGGAGTTGGCTGGAGTCCCGCCCCCCCTGTGCGTCACTTCCGCAAGGGGCGGGCGCGCGAAGCAGCGAGGCTCAGCGGAGCTTCAGGGTCGGGATCGTGCCCGGCTCGGAGCTGCCGCCAGCGGCCATGTCGGGATCGGTCAGCCCCGCCCGCGGCCCGGCCGCCGCCGCCCTGGCAAGTACCGGGCCTGCCCCGCCCCCAATCCCCCCCCCCCCGGGCGCGTTCTGCCCGGTCCCCATGTGCGCTGGGGGCGGGGCCGGGGCCGAGCGCCACGGGGCACGAGCTGCCTGGCCAGCGGGGGGGGCCCTCCGTCCCCCTCCGCTTCTGTCCGCCCGGGGGCCGCGGGGCGGGAGTGGGGGTCGGGGGCTGCGGGGCGGGAGTGGGGGGCTCCGGGGGCTGCGGGGCGGGAGTGGGGGGCGCTGGTGGGGGTCGGGGGGCTGCGGGGCGGGAGTGGGGGGCGCTGGTGGGGGTCGGGGGCTGCGGGGCGGGAGTGGGGGGCGCTGGTGGGGGTCGGGGGCTGTGGGGCGGGAGTGGGGGGCGCTGGTGGGGGTCGGGGGGCTGCAGGGCGGGAGTGGGGGGCGCTGGCGGGAGTGGTGGGGCCCGGGGGGCTGCAGGGCGGGAGTGGGGGGCGCTGGTGGGGGTCGGGGGTTGCGGGGCGGGAGTGGGGGGCGCTGGCGGGAGTGGGGGGTCCGGGGGGACGCGGGGCGGGAGTGGGGGGCGCTGGCGGGGGGTCCGAGGGGCTGCGGGGCGGGAGTGGGGGTCGGGGGCTGCGGGGCGGGAGTGGGGGGCGCTGGTGGGGGTCGGGGGGCCTGCAGGGCGGGAGTGGGGGGCCCCGAGGGCTGCGGGGCGGGAGTGGGGGGCACTGGCGGGAGTGGGGGGCCCGGGGGGACGCGGGGCGGGAGTCGGAGGCGCTGGCGGCCGGGGGTTGCCCGGTCCTGCCTGGCTCTAGCCCAATTCTCCATATTCCCTCCCAGCGGGGAACTCGGCCGTTCCCAGGCCCCCACGCCCGGTCTCCATGCCCTGGGATGCCAGGAGCCTGGCCCGTCTGAGCGACTCTGTCCCCAGCCTGGGGGTGCAGCAGGAGGGTGCTACACCCCATAGTGAGGTTGGGGGCAGAGACCTGCCCTGGAGCGGTCTGCATCCCTCGGGGGGGGCGGGGGAATGGGCAGCCCCTCCACTGCCCCCAGCCTGCAGCAAGGGCACAGGCTGTTCCCCTGCTTGGCATGACATTTGCGGGTTGGGCCTTGGCTCTTTCACTTCCCCTGGGGCGGGAGGTTGTCTGGAGCCGTGTGAATTCAGCCAGCTGCTCCCTAGCGCGCCCCTTGCTGGGCGAGGCCGGGACTGGAGGGGGGGTGAATAGGAAGGGAAAGGAAGCGCTCCGTGGGGCAGCCCCTGGCTCCTCTGCCTCTCCCGGGGCTCTTGGGGGCAGCGGGGCGTCTCTGAGACCACCGTGCCTTGCAGGCCACGTGCCAGGCAGGCTCAGAGGACGAGGCTCTGGAAGAGGAGCTGATGGATGGCGACGAGTCCCGCTCCTGGACCCCACAGGAGAAGGCCCTGCACGAAGCTCGGCTCAAAGCCAAGGCCAAGCGGCGCCTGCGGCGCACCTCGTCCCGGGACTCCACCCGGGAGCCGGCACCCGAGGGGGGGGAGCCCAGCCCCGACCCCAGCAGCCCCAAGGGCAAGACCAATGACAGGAAGTCGCGTATGGGCAAGGGCCGTGGGCTCCCCAAGAAAGGTGAGATGCAGCACACCCCTGCCTCACAGTGCAGGCTCCCATCACCCTGATGCCCTCCCTGCATCCCCCTGCCCCTCCTGCTGCCTTGGGGCACACCCCTGCCCCACAGTGCAGCCTGTGGCCCACCTGGCTGTCACATAGCGCACACCCCTGCAGTCCCTCCTGGCTCACTGCTGCCCCACAGTGCAGCTCCCAGTCCCCACACCCCACACAGTGCAGCCCCTGCTCCCTCCTGCTGCCCCAAAGACACAGGGATCCTCCCTCAATCCCCACGCAGTCCCCTGCTCTTCCTGTGCTGGGTGGGAGCCGCTCCTGCCACGTGCTGTGGGTTTGCTGGGCCCCACTGAACTCACTACACTTGTGACACAGTCATGCCCGGGCTGGGAGCCTGCCGTGAGCCAGTGCTGCGCTGGTGCCCAGCTTTGCCCTGGGCTGGGGGCTCTGAGCAGTGCGCTACCCTTGCCCAGAGGCCCCCGGTCCCTTTTCTGTAGCAGGCAGAGCTGGGTTGGTGCCCGGCTGGGATGCTGTGGCCCATGGGGGTGGCTGAACCACTGTGTCTCCTGCAGGTGGTGCTGGGGGCAAGGGTGTGTGGGGTGCACCTGGCCTGGTGTACGGGTACCAGGAGCCCGACGCTCGGGACCCCAACTACGACGAATCATCTCAGGTACGTTCCCGGGCCCCTTCCTCCCCCCCCGGAGCCAAGCGTCACTGAACTCGGACCCCAGCACCCACCCACTGCTGCCCCCGGCCTGTCTGCCTGCCCCCGCTCAGCCATGCCAGCCCCCTCCCCGGAGCCCCACGGACTGGTGCTTGTGTGGGTGGGGCCTGTCGCAGTGGGGGTACCGCTGGCCGTGAGCCCCTCTGCCCCTCTCTACAGGGCGACACGGTCTATGCCACGGTGACGCCGGAGCTGGAGGAGGGGGAGCTGGAGAAGAACGTGCACCCCATGGTGCTGGAGTACTTTGAACACGGGGACACCCTCGAGGTGATGGTGAGTCTGGGGAGTCCCTCTGCCACCCCATCTCCCCCCAGCGGGCTTCTGGGCTGGGAGGGATTCAGGGGCCACATCCATCTGGCTAGGCCCCGGGGGCCCCTGCGGTGCCAGGGGAGGGCACTGGGAACTGCTGAGGAAGGAGGAGGATGGAGTGGGGCTGGGCGCCGTGGAGGAAGGAGGCCGGAGCGGGGCTGGGCTGACGCGCTGTGCTGGGCGCAGGAGCTGCTGAAGGAGCTGAACCTGGGCAGCAGGAAGCACGCCGTCCCCTCACTGGCTGTGGCGCTGGCACTGGAGGGCAAGGCCAGCCACCGGGAGCTGACCTCCCGCCTGCTCTCTGACCTCGTGGGCAAGGTCATGACCTCGGAGGACATCGCCAGGGCCTTCGACAAGATGCTCAAGGACCTGCCTGACCTCATCCTGGACACTCCTGAGGCTCCGCAGGTGGGGCTGGGAATACCCCTGGGAGGGGCTGGGGAGACATGGTGGGGCCAGGGGCAGGAATGGCATGGGGGGGGGAGAACTGGGAGGGGGGAATGCCCTGGGTGGGACTGGGAATGCTGGGGGGGTGGTGCATGGGAAGGGAGGAGCTGGGAATGCCCTTGGGAGGGTGGGGGCGGGGCTGGGAATGCCATGGTGATCGGGAGTTGGGTGGGGGCTCTAGGACCTGGCCCTGCCAGGCAGAGGAGGTGCTGTGCCAGGCCCCTGGGCAGCGTCTGCGCCCTGACCACACGCTCGTGTCTCTGCAGATGCTGGGCCAATTCATTGCCCGGGCCGTGGCTGACCATGC
Source organism: Chrysemys picta bellii (assembly GCF_011386835.1). NCBI lineage: Eukaryota > Metazoa > Chordata > Testudines > Emydidae > Chrysemys > Chrysemys picta. The sequence continues at coordinate 144,702,070 of NC_088795.1, read as the reverse complement.
GTTGCCCCTGGACTTCCTGGACCGCTACAAGGGGCGCGTGGACTGTGAGCACGCCCGGTAAGAGTCTCCTCCCCCCGCCCTGCCCTGGCACCAGCCTGGTCTGCTCTGCCCCCAGCTGGCAGCATCTCCAGGGAGAGCCCCCTGCTCCTCACTGTCTCCTCCTTGCAGGGCTGCCTTGGACCGCGCCGCAGTGCTGCTCCGGATCAAGCGGGACGTGAACCAGTTGGACAACGTGTGGGGAGTGGGGGGCGGCCAGAGGCCCGTGAAGCATCTCATCAAAGAGGTGAGCGCCTTGCGCCCCTCGCTGGCCGGCTTGGCCCCGGGGCTGCACGGGGCCTGGGCGGGCGCCTGCCCGTCCCCATGCTGAGCCCTCAGTACCTTTCCCCACAGATGAACCTGCTGCTGCGCGAGTACCTGCTGTCCGGGGAGGTGTCGGAGGCAGAGCACTGCCTGCGGGAACTGGAGGTCCCTCACTTCCATCATGAGCTGGTCTATGAGGTAGGGCGCAGGCCTGGCCTGGGGCGTCCGTTTGGGGCTGTGCTGTGATGGCCAGCGCTGGCCGGGGGCAGTACCCGCGGCACCCCCAGTGGCTGCTGCGGCCCGGCCGTGGGAGCTATGCTTGCTACCTGGATCCTGGGGGGTGTCCGGGATGCCAGCAGTGGCTGGTGCTGCCCACCCCATGCTGACGCCCCCTCCTCCATCCTCGCAGGCTGTAGTGATGGTGCTGGAGTCCACAGGCGAGACGCCCGTCGTCATGATGGTAAAACTGCTCAAGGTGCTGTGGGAGACCGGCCTGGTGACCCTGGACCAGATGAACCGGGTGAGTGCTGGAGCTGGGACAGGAGCCCGGGGAGCAAGGGGCTGGGTTGGTGCCATGAATAGTGCAGGGGAGCCAGCCATGGAGTCTCGGCAGACTGGCCAGCTGCAGCAGAGGTGAGGAGGCCCTTGTGGGGGCAGATTCAGCCTCTAGGATTGACTGCAGCACGGGCTGCCATTCCCAGCCCAGGGCGCAAGGTCTCCCTGGGGCATCACGGCCCCTCCCTGCTCTGCCTCAGCATTCCTGGCTCTGATCCCAGTTCTCCTGATCCCCCAGGGCTTTCAGCGAGTCTATGACGAGCTCGGAGACATCAGCCTGGATGTGCCCCTTGCTCACCGTATCCTGGAGCGGCTGGTGGATCTCTGCTTCGAGGAGGGAGTCATCACCAAGCAGCTGAGAGACACCTGCCCAGCCAGGTAGCTGCAGCATGGGGGACTACGGGTCAGGTTTGAGGCGCACCAGGAGAACTGCAGAGGAGCCTGGGGCTGGGATAGAAGGAGCTTGTGGGTTGGAGGTGGGGGGAAACCCAGTGCTGGGGTAGCAGGGGCTGTGGGTCAGGATTGAGGGACATCGGCAGAGCTAGGCTAGCAGAGGCTGTGGGTTGGGAGTGAGGGGCACTGGCAGAGCTGTGTGGGGAGCCCCGGGCTGAGGTAGCAGGGGCTGCAGGTTGGGATGGAGGGGCACGGCAGAGCTGTGGGTCGGGAGTGAGGGGCACCGGCGGAGCTGTGTGTGGGGAGAGCCCAGGGTTGGCTGGGGCCTGGCTCACTGACATTCGTGTCTTTCCTCTCTCCAAGGGGCCGGAAGCGATTTGTGAGCGAGGGTGATGGGGGGCAGATCAAGCAGTAACTGGCCGTCTCGTCCCCCCCAGCCCGACAGTCCCCTGGAGGTGATTGATGTCCCCCAGCCCTGGAGCTCCTTCTTGTCTGTCTCCAGCTGGGAACGGCGCCAGGGAACCACCCAGCCCCAGCTCCCAGAGGGGCAGTGCAGAGGCTGTGATGGATCTTGGGGGGGAGCTGGGGTCCAGGAGCAGGGAGGGGGCTGGTGGGCTGATCTCCCAGCTGGGGCTGCCCTGGAGGTGGAAGGGTGGGGGGCTGGGTGCAGCTGCAGGACTCTTGTCCCCTCCCTGCAGCCCCAGCTGGGAGATGCCCCTCCCTCGCCTAGTGGGGCTGTGTCTGTGCCCCCCCAAGCTTGGCTCCATGCAGTGGGGTTAGCAAGGGGGCATTTCCTCCCTCCCCTCTCCCCCCAGCCTCCTATGCTGGCTAGTTCAGGAAAGGGCCTGGTTCTCACTCTACCCTGGGTTGGGGAGCTCTGCTTGGGGGCTTTGGGATTCCTTCCTTCCCCACAATGGAGCAACTGAGGTCACCCCATGTGGCAGTCCAGCTGGGGGGAGGCCTGGTGGCGCAGGCCTGGCTGTAACTCCATCTGCAGCGTGCTCCTTGGTGCCCCCCATTCCCACACCAGGGCGTGGCCTGCAGAATGGGCTGGGTAAGACCAGCCTGTTTTAGGGGAAGGCAGTGTGTCCTTATTCTGCCCCAGGGAGTGGAGCTGGGGGCTTGCAAGAGCCATGCCCAGGCCACTCCCTGGGCTGGGCACCCGGCCACACAGGACAAGCTGCTTCCTTGTATCTTATGCCAAGGGCCAGGAACAACCTCCAGAGCAAAGGATTCTGGGTCACACCGATCAGCTTGCCTCATGGGCAGTGACACAGGTAAGGGGGCCACACCTACCTCCCCACATCTCAGCTCTGCTCCTCTTCTAGGCAAAGATCCTGCTCCCCCCCAGGGACCCACATAAGGACTGCCCCAGAGACTAGCCTCAGCTCTGCCCCTAAGGTGATCGGCTGAGCATTACCCCCAGTCCACTGCCTTGTGCTTACTTTACTACCCTACAGCGTTTCATCATAGTGGAGCTCCTCTGGGCTGCAGCACTGGGAGGAGGTAACACCAACCACTGCTAGGGGCTGCATGCAGGAGCACTGGGTGTGACAGCTGGAGTGGGGGCTTAAGGGGGCCCAGTTGACAAAGGGCAGGTATTTGAAAGGTGTGGAGCCGGGGGGCCTGTAGGCCTAGGGTGGCTGTGGGTATCTCAGGGGGGTGATGGGCTGGGACTCATCTCCCAGGGCAGGGGCCTTAAACCCCAGCGCTTGAGCAAGGTGGGACCTGGGGGGGCTACTCCAGCTCTGCCTTCCAGCACCCTGAGGAGAGTCTATCACCCCCTGGTAGGCCCCACTGTTGGGCTTGGGAGCAGGGAGTCAGCAGCTGGGAGCAGCAGCAGTGGATGGCCCTCCCTGGCTTGAGGAGCAGGGCGAAGGCAGCGCTTATGCATAAACACAATAAAGATGTGTTCAAAGGAATGGCTGGTCTAGCCTGTGTTTGTCCTCCACTGTGTGTATGGGGGGGGGGAGCTCGCTGGCCAGCAGCTCGTGGGAAGCCCCAAGGACCGTGGCTCACCCAGCGTGTTCCCAGCTGCAGGGCTTGGGGCTGTGAGGTGTGACCCCTTGAGAGCTGCTGCCCGCAGAGCCTGGGACCTGCCTGCCCTGGGCTGGCCCATCACCCCTCGGCCGTGCCCGGGTTAGCCCCTGGCCGGGGGTAGGGCTCAGCACCGAGCTGCACCTGGCCCCCACCCCCTCCTGGGGCGGCTCAGAACCGGCTGGGCCTGGCTCTGCCCTCTGCCCTGGGGCGCTGCCCTGGACTACAACTCCCAGCATGCAGCGCGGCGAGGCTCCCAGCCACGTGTAGTTGGGCTATGGGGCCCAGTGCGCACCGGCAGGTGGCGTGGCTCTACGGCCCCCGCGTGGGGCATGCCGGGAGAGGCGGTGACGGGGCCGTCAGGCCTTCCAGCCGCGCGCTCCTGAGGATGGTGACGTACAAGGGCCGCGCGAGCGCCGATGGAGGCGGGTTCGCGGGGGCGGGGCCGGACGAGCTGGCGGGCTCGGGCTGGGGGCCTAGCGAGCTGACGTGGAGGGGGCGGGGCCCTGTGTGCTGACGAGGCGGGCTGGGGGCGGGGCCCGGTGTGCTGACGAGGCAGGGGTGGGGGCGGAGCCCGGCGGGCTGGGGGCGGGGCCCGGTGTGCTGACGGGGCGGGCGCGGGCTGGGGGCGGGGGCCCTGTGTGCTGACGGGGCGGGGGCGGAGCCGGGCGGGCTGGGGGCGGGGCCCGGTGTGCTGACGGGGCGGGGGCGGGGCCAGGCGGGCTGGGGGCGGGGCCCGGTGTGCTGACGGGGCGGGGCCCGGTGTGCTGACGGGGCGGGGGCGGAGCCAGGCGGGCTGGGGGCGGGGCCCGGTGTGCTGACGGGGCGGGGGCGGGGGCGGAGCCGGGCAGGCGGGGGCGGGGCCCGGTGTGCTGACGGGGCGGGGGCGGAGCCAGGCGGGCTGGGGGCGGGGCCCGGTGTGCTGACGGGGCGGGGGCGGAGCCAGGCGGGCTGGGGGCGGGGCCCGGTGTGCTGACGGGGCGGGGGCGGGGGCGGAGCCGGGCAGGCGGGGGCGGGGCCCGGTGTGCTGACGGGGCGGGGGCGGAGCCAGGCGGGCTGGGGGCGGGGCCCGGTGTGCTGACGGGGCGGGGGCGGAGCCAGGCGGACTGGGGGCGGGGCCCGGTGTGCTGACGGGGCCGGGGCGGGCTGACGAGGCGGTGCCGCTCGCTCCCTGTCTCGGCGCGGCGCGGCGGGGCCATGGCCCGGGAGCGCAGGCGGCGGGGCGCGGAGGCGGCGCAGCGGGGCGCGGAGCGGGGCGAGCGGGGCCCGCAGGCGGCGCGGCGGGAGCGCGGGGCGGGCGCGGGGCCGGGCCGGGCCTGGGCGCTGCTGGCGCTGCTCGCCCTGGCGCTGGGCGCCGCCGGCCTGGCCTACGGGCTCTACGGGCGCTGGCGGCTGGGCCGCCGCGTGGTCACCCCGCACCCGGCGCCGCGCGTCCTGCCCGCCGGCAGCAGCGGCCCCCGCGCCGCGCCCGAGCGCTTCTGGGGCTCCTACCGCCCGCACGTCTACTTCGGCATGCGGCCCCGCAGCGCGCGGCCGCCCGTGGCAGGTACCGTAGGGCGGGGCCCGGCGGGGGGAGGCGGGGTCCGGTCCGGTCCGGTCTGGTCTCACCCTCCCCCCTTTCTCCCCTAGGCTTCATGTGGCTGCGGCAGGCGGCGGAGGCCCGGCTGCGCCACACGTGCGAGCAGAGCGACGGGCTGCCCGGCTACGGCTGGCTGCTGCACGACGGGCTGCGCTTCGGGGCGCAGGAGATCCGCGACCGGGGCCTCACGCTGCGCACCGAGTTCGTGAAGCGGCCGGGCGGGGAGCACGGCGGGGACTGGAGCTGGCGGGTCACGGCCAGGCCGGAGGTGGGGCCGCGGGAATGCAGGGCCCTGCCCGGGGTCCGGGACATCTGGGAAGGGAACCCAGGAGTCCTGGGCTCCCTCCTCCCTCCAAGTCTCTACTGTCACCCTCAGGCCACGTGTCCTCCCGGAGCTGGGAGTCCTGAGCCCACAGTGCTCGGTGCTGCCCCTTCCTGCGCCCAGCGGAGCCATGGCCGGGTGGGGACTCCCTGCTTTGAGCCCCACGTGTTTTCCGGATAGATTGGCCCACCCGGCCCCTTGTGTTTTGTGGCGGTTCCTCTCCTGCCCCAGTCTCTGTCCCCCGGGAGCGTTTCCTACTGTGGGAGGGTCTCCTGGTTGCCAGGGTCTCAGGGCTGCCCCTGGGGTCTCCAGCTCAGAGAGCTACAGGGGCGAGCGATAACCAGGGTCCCATCTTCCTCTTTGCAGAGTCCGGGCAACCAGACCTCCCTCGTCTCCCTGCTCTTCTACGTGGCCACCAACGGGCAGGGGACGCTGCAGCCCCACGTGGAGAACACGCGCTTGGTGTCGGTGACTGGGACATCCGAGGAACTCGGCCATTTCAACATCACCTTCCACAAGCCCACCACAGACACCGGGGAAGCCCTCAGCTATGCCAGGTATGGGCGGGAGCCCTGCCTGTGCGGGAAGCTCCTGGCTTTCCCAGGAGGGGTGCTGTGGGGAGCGGGGCAGTAGCTCCGGCTGTGGGGTGTTCCTGGCTCCTAGCCGGGCCTCCCTTCCTGCCCTGACCCCTCCTCTCTTGCAGCTATAACCACCTGGATGCCAGGAGCCCGGGGCTGCACCGCCTGACAGACGTGGTGAAGAGCAGCCTGAGCAACCGCTTTGTTTACGCCGCGCCAGGCGGGCCCAAGCGCCGCTACTTCGCTGTGGACACGTACCGGGCGCTGCCGGGGGAGCCGGAGCAAGAGCCCCAAAGCCACCTGCTGCTGCACCAGGTGACGCTGACGCTGCCCTGCCGCGTGGAGGTGACCTTTGAGTCCGGCAGCTTTGCTGAGCGCCCCGGCTCGCTGGTGGGGGCGGTGCTGAGCGAGGAGCTGGCTGGGCACGTGGCCGCCTTCGAACGGCGCTTCGAGGAGACCTTCTCCCTGGCCCGCAAGGGCTTCACGCCCCAGCAGCAGCGCTTTGCCAAGGCTGCCCTCAGCAACATGATGGGTGGGATGGGCTACTTCCACGGGCACTCCATCGTGCAGTCTGCGCACAGCCCGCACCCCCTGCCCTATCCCGAGGGCCCCCTGTTCACCGCCGTGCCCTCCCGCTCCTTCTTCCCCCGCGGCTTCCTCTGGGACGAGGGCTTCCACCAGCTGCTGCTGGCGCGCTGGGACCCGGCCCTGAGCCGCGAGGTCATCGCCCACTGGCTGGACCTGATGAATGTGGAGGGGCTGGATCCCGCGGGAGCAGATCCTGGACGACGAGGCGCGAGCCAAGGTGCCCCCCGAATTCATCCTGCAGCACAACGAGGCTGCCAACCCGCCCACCCTCTTCCTGGCGCTGCAGCAGCTGCTGCGGGAGCCGGGCCAGGGCCCCGCCGAGCTGTCCTACCTGCGGCAGCTCTTCCCCCGCCTGCGCACGTGGTACGAGTGGTACAACACCACGCAGGCGGGGCCGCTGCCCTACACCTTCCGCTGGCGGGGCCGGGACCAGGACACCCACCTCTTCCTCAACCCCAAGACGCTGACCTCCGGGCTGGACGACTACCCTCGCGCCTCGCACCCCTCGCCTGACGAGCGCCACCTGGACCTGCGCTGCTGGATGGCCCTGGCCGCGGGAGTCATGGCCGAGGTGGCCGAGCGGCTGGGCGAGCCAGCGACCGAGTACCGGCGCATGCAGCAGGCGCTGAGTGACAACGCCCTGCTGGAGCAGCACCACTGGGCCGAGCAGCTGGGCATGTTCGCCGACTACGGCAACCACAGCCAGGCCGTGGGGCTGGAGCGCGAGAAGGTGGCTGTGGGGCCAGGGCAGCCCCGCCACCAGCTCCCTGCCCCACGCCTGGTGCGGGTGGTCCGCAAGCCCCCCAAGCTGCAGTTCGTGGGGGCCCTGGGCTACGTCAGCCTCTTCCCCTTCCTGCTGCAGCTGCTGCGGCCCGACTCACCCCGCCTGGGCAGCGTCCTGGGGGACATGCGCAGCGAGCAGAAGCTCTGGACCCCGTACGGCCTGCGCTCGCTCGCCCCGCACCAGCCCCCTCTACATGAAACACAACACGGAGCACGACCCCCCTACTGGAGGGGGCCCATCTGGATCAACATGAACTACCTGGCTGTGCGGGCGCTGCACCATTACGCCAGCCTGGAGGGGCCCTACCAGCAGCGGGCAGCTGCGCTCTACCAGGAGCTGCGTGCCAACCTCATTGCCAACCTGTACCGCCAGTATGTGGAGAGCGGTTACCTGTGGGAGCAGTACAGCGACAGCACGGGCCAGGGCCAGGCCTGCTACCCCTTCACGGGCTGGTCTGCCCTGGTGGTGCTCATCATGGCCGAGGAGTATTAGGGGCCAGGCTGGGAGAAGGGGGTTCCAGCTACCAGCGGGGGGCCAAAGGGCCCCCCCCGACTCTTCTTCTAACCTGGTGCTTGGGAGCCTGCAGCCACCTCAGGGCCAGGGGTGGGAGTGGGGGTGTTGCTGCATGACGAGGCTACCCGTGCAGTGTCCAGGCCTTTGCCCTGCTCGTCTTTCTCAGGTGTTTTAATATGAATGTTCTAGGCTGGGGGGGGGTCCTCTGTACTGTCCTGCCCCCCCCCCCAAAGCTGGGGGAAGAGGGGTCTCTACTTTTTTTTAAAGAATAAAGCTGAGTAGCTCTGCCATTTTTGGGACTCAGCAGCGTGGGGAGTGGACACAGCCAGCCATGGGGCACGCGGGAGGGGGCAGGTCCCACAAGGGTGCCTGCTGGGGCAATGAGCTCCGCAGGGGGCTAGAAAGGCCTAGTAGGTAAGGAGCCTGCTGTGTTTAGGGGTACAGCCTGGAGCTGAGGGGGGCTGCTGGCCACAGCCCTTTCTCCTGGGGGTTGCAAGGGCCAGAAGGGGGGGGGGTACCTGGGCAGCAGGGAGCCCCCATCAAAATCCTGGGGCATGTCTGGGGCCTGTAGTGCTGCTCCACTGAGGAGCCCCCCAGGCCAAAGGAACTGCTCCCCCCACCCCAGGCTGGGCCAAGGCCTGTTCTGCACCAAGCTAGGGCAGCAGTGATGAGCAGGCTGCCCTGCAGTCACCGTTTCCCACTGGTAGCTGGACTCTCTCCAGCTTGGAGCCCAAGCGGCAGGAGGGGGGTTTGCCTCTCCCCCACTCCCACCCCCCCACAGACACTCTCAGGCTGTAATTCCACATCTCTTTAATAATGAGAACTACTGTCCCCCAGAGCACAGACCCGCAGGCTGGGAGCAGAGGCCGTGTCTCCCTCCAAGGCAGCCGCCCACCCCCCACTCCAAGTGACGGGTTGCCATGGGGAAGGCTGCTAGCTGCCCCAGGCCAGCCACCCCACACTCCCCAGGAGAAGCACTTTGGGAGGGGGAGGGGGCGCTGGGCAGGAATAATCTGATTCGTGCAATTCCACCAAAACCCAGTCCCAGTGGGAACTCTACGGGGGGAGGGGAAGTGCCCGGGCAGGGCAGCGCTACACATGGTACCCAACAAATGACAGCAGCACGCAGAGTGAGGGACACACATCGTCTACAGAGAGTCAGTTTGGGGGGACAGCCCCCCACGAGGGCACGCTCTCCCCAGGGGCTCCATGCCAAGAGTCCACACCCCAGGGAGGGGTCAGTCAGCCACGTGGTGCCGGTGCAAATTGTCCCCGAGCCGGCACACAGGGCAGAAGCAGAGCTGGAGGCAGGGCCCTGGGACAGGAGGGGTTTGGTCGCTGGGCAGGTGGGACCCCCCCCTGCAGCTAGGAGCTGCCTGCTGTCCTGCCCACCAGGGAGGGGAAAGCCCACGCAGGGCGCTGGTGAGCATGGAGCCCCAACGCTCCCAGCCACAATCACTCAGGAGAGGGAAGGGCCCAGAGGCAGCTACCCTGGCCCCAGCTCCCCCCCCACTGCCCAGCATGTGGGGCAGGAAGAGGCCAGGGGCCGGGACACTGCCTCTCGAGGTACAGGAAGAGCCTCTCAGCCCCACACAATTCTACACACCCCACATCACAGGGCAGGAGTCCCAGGCATGGGACAGGGACAGACAGCCTGCAGAGACCTCGGCCAGGAGCACAGAGGTGGGGGCTGCCAGGCAGGGAAAGGGAGCTGGGGTCACAGGGCAGGAAGTGGGGAGCTGCCGTCTGGGGCAGCCCCCAGCTCAGGGCTCAGACAGGCAGGACAGGCGAGCCAGGCTCCTCACTGCCCCCGTCGCTCTGGAGCCCACAGAGGCTCTTGCACTCCGAGAGCTGGGGGGACTCGGGCCCCACCTTGCTGAGCAGGTGCGTCTCTTCCTCACTGTCCTCCCCGCCCTCCTCCTCCTGGCAGCGCCCCACCTCAATGCCCGAATCGCCCGTCAGGCGCCGGTGCCGGAAATGCTCACTGCTGTCCCCCTGGGCCGCGCCCTCCTCCTCCCCCATGCACTCCTCCTCCTCCTCTTCCTCGATGTCTGAGCAGCGGTGGTAGTCGGCCTCGAAGAAATCCACGTTGGAGGAGAAGAGGGTCTGCTTGGGTGGGGCCTCGCAGGGGGCTGGCTCCTCGGGCAGCTCCCAGCTGGCGCCGGTGCCCGTGCTGCTGCTGCCACCTTCCTCGCTGGGCGTGCTGGCCTGGCTGCGCTCCGTCTCATCCGTGATCTGCACCGACAGCGACGTGCTGCTAGGGGAGGTGAGGCAGCTCGACTCGCACGAGCAGCTGGTGAAATTCTCCGAGCTGGGAGACAGGGTCAGGGGACTGGAGCCCAGGCGGCTATGCGGCCCACCCAGCTGGGCTAGGATGGTGCTGTAGGGGGGAGGAGGGGTGCTGGGACGGTGAGCCACCTCCTCATAGGCGGGCAGCTTAAAGGAAGCCAGCATCCCTGGAGGGGAGAGAGAGAGAGAGTCACCTGGGAACCCAAAGGGGGCCAGCCACAACCACAGCTCCTCTCCCCACCAGGCAACCCCACCTGCTTCCCGCCCTGGGAGCCCAGCTCACCTCCAGGCCTCTGGAGCTGCCCCTCCTGTCAGCCCCTCAGCTGTGTGCTCCTGGCATTGCCCCCTCTGCCCCAGACACAGCCTGCCCGCCACCCTGCCCTCACTGTGCTTCCCAGGCTGACCGCCCCATGGGGTCCAGAGCCACGCCACAGATGTTACACCTGAGCTGGTGAGGACGCAGCCTCAGGCCAGGGCGCTCCCCCGACAGTGGAGGATCTAGTTCCATGCACAACTTTCCAGCAACAGCGGGGTAAGACCTAGGCTGGCTTTCCAGCTCAGGGGTCTGAGAGCCAGCCTGGCTGGGGGTGGCCAGCGCCATGCTGCCCGAGCTGAGCTCGCAGAGGCTGCGCGACACTCACTGAGATCCAGCATGGAGGTGGGGTAGTTGCAGGCACCGTGGTAGGCGATGAGGTTGATCTCACGCTGCCGCTGCTGCTGCTGCAGACGCAGTTTGGCGCGGCGGTGCCGGTAGGCGCAGCAGCAGCTGAAGAGGATGAGAATAGTCCAAAGGAGCCAGAACCCTACAGACAGGAGAACCCTTGAGAACAGCCCTTCTCCAGGGGTCCCCAGTACCCCCCACCTGGACCAGCCGGGCCTGGAGCAGCCGGGAACTCCCCCCAGTACCCCCCACCTGGACCAGCCGGGCCTGGAGCAGCCGGGAACTCCCCCCAGTACCCCCCACCTGGAGCAGCCGGGCCTGGAGCAGCCGGGAACTCCCCCCAGTACCCCCCACCTGGACCAGGCCGGGCCTGGAGCAGCCGGGAACTCCCCCCAGTACCCCCCACCTGGACCAGGCCAGGGCTGGAGCAGCCGGGAACTCCCCCCAGTACCCCCCACCTGGACCAGGCCAGGCCTGGAGCAGCCGGGAACTCCCCCCAGTCAGTGCCCCTGCTGGACCAGGCCGGGCCTGGAGCAGACGGGAACTCCCCCCAGTCAGTGCCCCTGCTGGACCAGGCCGGGCCTGGAGCAGACGGGAACTCCCCCCAGTCAGTGCCCCTGCTGGACCAGGCCGGGCCTGGAGCAGACGGGAACTCCCCCCACAGCCAGCACCGAGCCCTGCTCCCTGCCAGGAGAGGCTGACAGCTCCTCCCATCGCAGTAAGGATCCCGGAGACGCAGGTGCTGGCCCCAACCCCTGGCCGCCTAGTGCCACTCACACCAGAGCTCGTAGTAGTAGGTGCAGCATCCAGTCTCTCCGCAGCAGTGGCCCGTCTCACACACGTAGGGCTGGTTCTTCACCCCTGGGCAGTATTCCCGAGCCTGCAGGGAGAGGACCTGGCATTACACTCCACAGCCACCCCACCAGTCCCCTCCCCCCGCACTGCACTGGCACCGCAGATGGGGCACAGCCCTGCAGAACAGCCTGGGAGCCCCTACGTTGTGGGCTGGTTGGCTGCAGCCTCAGACAGACCCTGCCGCGCTCCCATGCCCGAGGGCCTCCGAGCTGCACGATGCCCCGCAGCAGCGCTCCAGGACAGGGGCCGGGCGTCCACGCAGTCTCCGGTGCAGGCGCCTCATGCAACTACGGGCAGGGCCAGGCCAAGTCCCCTGAAGCGCACAGAGGGCTCAGTCCCTCCCCCCAACACACACTCCTCTGTGGAGCCAGGGCTGCAGGTTGGCACGAGCCGCTCCAGCGCCAGCTGCCACTGCTGGTGCAGTGTCCCCACCCGGCTAAAGGGATCCCCCCCACGCCTCTCTACACAAGCCTGGAGCCGGGCCCCTCTCTGCCCCGCCAAGGCCCCTACCGAGCCTCTCTCCAGCATCCCCGAGGGGCTGCCCGGGTCTCGAAGCCGGGGTCACGGCGGGCTCCCTCCCCCCGAACGGAGCCTGCTCCAGGCCTGGCCCCGTCTACACACACTGCTCCGGGCTGATCGCAGGTGCGATGTTACACCGCGGCCGGCCCGGCCCGGGGGACGCTCTGCGGGGTTCCCCTCGGGGTTGCCGGGGCAGACACCGGAGCGCCCTGGGCTGGTTTCCAACCCCAGCGCGGCCTGGGGCGCGGGCGACACGGGGCCGGTCCCGGCCGCACGGGGCAAACCCTGCCCGGGCACCGCGTCCACGGCTCCCCCAGGCGCGCGCTGCGGGACACGAGCGCTCAGCCCCCGGCAGCGGCCACACACGGCACACGGGGGGGGGGGGTCGTCACACACACACACACCCCGCGGCCCCCCCCCCCGCGGGTCTCACACACACACCCCGCGGCCCCCCCCCCCCGCGGGTCTCACACCCCCCCCCCCCCGCGGGTCTCACACCCCCCCCCCCCCCCGCGGGTCTCACACACACACACACCGCGCCCCCCCCCGCGGGTCACACACACACACACACACCGCGCCCCCCCCCCCCGCGGGTCACACACACACACACACACACCCCGCCCCCCCCCCCGGTCACACACACACACACACACCCCGCCCCCCCCCCCGGTCACACACACACACACACACACCGCCCCCCCCCCCCGGTCACACACACACACACACACACACACACACACGCCCCCCCCCCCCCGGTCACACACACACACACACACGCCCCCCCCCCCCCCGGTCACACACACACACACACACGCCCCCCCCCCCGGTCACACACACACACCCCGCCCCCCCCCCCGGTCACACACACACACACACACACACCCCGCCCCCCCCCCCGGTCACACACACACACACACACCCCGCCCCCCCCCCCCGGTCACACACACACACACACACCGCCCCCCCCCCCCGGTCACACACACACACACAGACCCCGCCCCCCCCCCCCGCGGGTCACACACACACACACACACACACCCCGCCCCCCCCCGGTCACACACACACACAGACCCCGGCGGACCGACGCGCTCGTGCGGACACGGGGGGGGGGGGGGTCGGAGCAGGCCCAGCCCCGCCCCCCCCGGGTCTCAGTCCGGCCCCCCCCGGCCCCGCGGTACCTGCTGCTGCTGCCGGCCCAGCAGCGCGGCCCAGGCCCCCTCGGAGCCGCCGCCGCCCCCGGGCCGCTCCATGGCGCCGCCTACAGCCCCCCGCGGCCCCCGCTCCAGCGCCGCCGCCCCGGCCCCCGCCGCCCGCAGCAGCAGCAGCAGCCGCCCCCCCGGCCCCGGGGCCGCCGCCTCCATCCCGGCCGCCCGGCCCGTCTCCTCAGCCTCCGCCGCCGCCATCGCGCCCGGGCCGCAACGCCCGCCCCCCGCCGCCCCCTTCGGCCAATCCGCTCCCGAGCTGCGGCCAGCCGCCAATCAGCGCCGCCACCCCGCCCTGCCTCGGCCAATCAGCGGCGACCTACCTGCACCCCACGCCCAACAACAGGAGACAAAGAGACCGAGACCCGGCCCCGACGATGACGGACAGGAAGCGTGGCCAATGGAGATCGCCTTCCCGCCTCTCCAAGACTGACTGCCAGCAGCTCTGGCCAAAGGCAGGGCTGATCTCGGTCTCGGTGATAGACTGATAGTTACCAAAACCAATAGAAGATGGACACCCGCCCTCTGGGTGGAACTTAACAAGTACCTGCCCAATGGAAGGCGAGATCCACCCCAGGTTATTACTGACAGGAGCTGTGACCAATGGAAACCACACACTGTCCAGTGTGAACGTGACTGACAAGCGAGTCAGCCAACGGAACCACCGGGCAACCCTCTCGGGCACTAATTGCTACAGTCCGCCCTCTGCCGGCTGTTCCCGGGTGCTGTGGGCAGAGCAGGGTGGGGGTCTGGGTGCTGTGGGCAGGGTGGGGGTCTGGGTGCTGTGGGCAGAGCAGGGCGGGGGTCTGGGTGCACCGGGCAGGGCAGGGCAGGGTGGGGGTCTGGGTGCTGTGCACGGGACAGGGCGGGGGTCTGGGTGCTGTGCACAGGACAGGGCGGGGGTCTGGGTGCTGTGGGCAGAGCAGGGCGGGGGTCTGGGTGCTGTGCACGGGGCAGGGCAGGGTGGGGGTCTGGGTGCTGTGGGCAGGACAGGGTGGGGGTCTGGGTGCACCGGGCAGGACAGGGTGGGGGTCTGGGTGTTGTGGGCAAGGCAGGGCGGGGGTCTGGGTGCACCGGGCAGGGCAGGATGGGGGTCTGGGTGCTGTGCACGGGGCAGGGCAGGGTGGGGGTCTGGGTGCTGTGGGCAGGGTGGGGGTCTGGGTGCTGTGCACAGGGCAAGGCAGTGGTGCTGCACAAGGACTCAGGGCATGTTTCTGATTGCCCAGGCGGCTCCATGCACAGGGCAGAGCAGAGGGTGGCCAGGGCCCCGTGTCTGGGGCAGAGGGTGGGGATGTCCCTTGGTGTTAGCACTTGGCCCAGTGCTCTCTGTACAGGCACCAGGCTGCTGCAAGTGGAGTCACTCACAGACATCCAACAACTTCCAAGCCAGCAGGGTCTGGCTACAGGCTAGTCCCTATTTCCTCTTCTGGGGCCTTAGGGCAGGCACCCAAACTTAGATCTCTTCTCTGACCCCCTTCCCTGGGATGTGGGGCCTAGTAGCCCTTGACCCCATACTCAGTGTCTCACACCACCTTGTGTCACTTCCAGAGGCTCTCCCCAAGTTCCCTCCAACTTGGGGTGTAACAATGCTGCCTGTGGGAGCCAGCTGAGGTCACTCAGGGTGAACTGCAAACAAAACAGGGCAGACAAACCCCAAACGCTGGTGGATATTCTAATACTTAGATTTACCAACCAGCACAAAACAGCCGGTGTATTACCTCATTGGTTACTCAGAAGTCCAAACAACGCAGTTCCCTTAAAGTACCCAGCCTCAAGCCTCCGTCCAGACACGCGTCAAATATAGGATGATAAATTCTGAAAATCTTATTTCATCATATCAAATAAAAGGTTCTCCCACTCCCAAAGGATCAGCCACACACCCAGGTCAAAGGATATCTTAGATCTTACCCAAAATACACGCTAATAGCCAATTCTTATTAACTAAGCTAAAATGTTTTAAAAAAGAAAAGAGAGAGTGTTGGTTAAAAGATCAATATACATACAGACTTGAGTTCAATTTCTTGAGGTCCAGTTACATAGCAGAAATGGTGAGTTTGTAGTTGCCAAAAGTCCTTTTAGAAATAGTCCATAGGATAGTCCAATGTCCATATTCAGGGTGACTCCAGTCAGTGACTGGGGATCTCACTTCTTGTGGCTTAAGGTTTCCCCTTCTTGAAACCCAAAGCAGATCTGAGATGCAGAAGGATCGTGTCCCAGGGGTTCTTATACATTTCCAGCAGTCTCTTGGCCTGAGACGACAATAGGTTCAACTTTCCTCTCCCAAATATCATGGCAATTAGCACAGGGTAATTTATCCATTAAACAGTTCAGATACAGGTTACCACAATCTTCAAAGAGACAGAGACAATAATACTATTTCACTCAAGTGTCTTCCTAAACATTACTATTCCTTTTTTGATCCTTGAATCAAATCTATATCAATAGACAAGACTTGTTTGCTTACATCACAAGACCTGAGCAAACATCTATCCTATCTCTGCATTTCCAAGCTCTATTCATTTACAGATCTTCCTAACCAGTCTCTAAAGTTCGGCCATGGGTCAGGTCAGTCTGTGAGGTAATTAACTCTTTCTGGCCCTGTCACCTTTCAATGAGATATTATATTACACTCCTAACGTCACAGGGGGCACCTAGTTTGACCCCGGGAAAGCAAGGCACACAGCCTCAGCAAAGGGATTTCTTTACCCGGCAGCTTTACCCAGAAAGCCCTGGAATATTGAAAACAACAGAAGGCCTGAGACATCCGCCCCTCCTGCAGAGCTCACCCTCCTGGCTTGTGAGTGAATCCCACTAGGCAGAGAGTCCCTTCTGCCCTCTCGCATGAGGCGGCCACAGCCTGCCAGCAGAACCCCACTCTTAACGGGGCCACCAGCTCTGTGCCGTGTGCTCCCACGCTGAAGTTCCCTCTCCCTTCTGGGCCCTTGTATGGGCCCCTGTTGTTCCATGGGGGTGGGCCACTGGTTGAGAGTTATAGAGAGTGGATGCCCCCCCCTGCATTCTTCAGGAGGGCTCTTACTACTGGTCCCTCGAAGGTGTTAAATACCTTTCCCTGGCAGGGCAGCCATCTAGACTGCAACCCAACAGGCTGGGCAGGTCTCAAGTAGTGACAGTGCCAATATTTCAGCCCTGGCACAGAACACTTCACAAGTTGACACAGGCATTGCCCCCGCTGCTGTCTGGGGATGTTCATGGCACAGGACTGGCCCCAGGAACAGATGAGCTGTACCCTTATTGTAGAGAGGCCCATTGTGCCAGGGGAGTAGCATTCTCCTCCTCCCAGAGACATAAGGGATCTCTTCCCATCCTGCACCCAGATCATTGAGTACCTTGAAGACAAGGATTGAAACCTTCAACTTGATTTGCAGGCTATGGGAAGCCAGTGCAGAGAGCCAAGGACAGACCTGCTGGGCTCGCAGTGGTGGGGAGATGCTTTGCAGTCTTCCGTAGCAGCTGGAGTTTCCTAAAGTGGTGGCTTCACGCCCAGTGATGTTGCGTTGCTGTAGTCCCCTGGGAGGTGACGCAGGCTTGTCTAACCAGGCCCAGGTCACTGGCATCTCCTAGCCAGCCAGAGCGGGTAAAAAGCTTTACTTGTGAGTGCTGTTATGTGAGAGTTCAGCTCCAAAGAGGAATCTAGGGGCCCCCTAAACTACAGACTGAACCAACCAATTGTGGGCATGAACTTTCCACTAACGGGGACTATGCCATGGCTGCACTCTTCAAAGTGCTTTCCTCTGCCCGCCAGCGGCACCTCCGTCTTGCTGGGTTTCAGCTTCCGCCAGCAGTTCCTCGGCCCTGAGCCCAACTCATCCACGCCTGGCGCTAGTGTTGTGGTCGTGCATGACGCTGGGTAAATAACAGAGCTGACTTACCTGCATATTCCTGTAACCAGCTCACCTCCCATCCCCCTGGGCCCCTCTGCAGCATTCGACACCGTTGCCCGTGGGTACTGCTGTGGCGGCAGGGCCCAGGGTAAGGCACTAGAATGGTTTGAGGCCTTCCTGAGGAGAGAGGAATCTGCACCTCCATCGATGGACCCCTCCTCTGGGGAGTCGCACAGGGATCCATTCTCTTCCTGCTCCTATTAACATCTACCTGTAGCCAGGTGAACGGGTCGGACGACACCAAGTCACTGCCAGTGATATGCAGGTGACAGCTCTATTTACCCGTCCTCATGCACGACCACAGCACGTGCCCAGCTGGGCCCACTGCCAGGGTGAGATCAGCTCCTGGCCAAGGAACCGCTGGTGGGAGCTGAAACCAGGTTCTCTTGGCCTGGAATACAGCCTCAGCCGTGGGCGGCAGGTATCACAGACCAGGGGAGGCTGAGTCTCCCCAAACAGCTGCGTGGCCCCGCCCATGCTCCACCCTCAGGTCCCCTCCTTCTGCCTGTCTTCCCCCGTGACTGGGCTGGGGGCTTGTGGCCCAGGTAGATGGGGCCGGTGCTCACGCCGCCCAGCGCTCTGGGCTGGAGGTGATCGGGTGGTCTGCAGCTGGGGAACCGGCAGCTGCGGGGGGGCTAGCCTCCCCGAGTTCACACGCCACCTATACTCTCAGCAGAGGCTTGGAGGGATTTGGTGAAGTCTTTGTGGCGAGTCATGGCTCTCGTTGCCGGGGAGCTGGGAAAGCGCTGGCCGTACCTTAGTGAGGGGATGGTCAGGGCAGTGGCTGGGCTGTGATGTCCTCGGCACTGACAGCTGAACCGCAGAGCAGGGCCCAGGCGTGACCGGCTGGTGGGTGGGAGCAGAGGCGACCTGCGAGAGTCCAAGGGAGAGGGGGGAGACGGGCTTCTGCATCTGTGACCTTGACACCATGCACGGTGACATGTCCTGGGACAGGTCTCGGCGAGCACTAGTGGGAAGCCTTTGCTCTGTGGTGGTCTTAACGAGCATAACATCTGTTTGCATTGGCTCTGGTTTACCTGAGGTGCCTCTGTTGGATCTGATGATGTTTGCCACCTGCTGCCTTGTCCTGTCTGGGTCTGCAATGGGCCAAGAAGCCTGAAGGGGCGAGGTGGGCATGCGGTCACCCAGCCGGGCTCGGCCCCAGGTCCCTGGAGCGCACCACCCCCCAACCCACACACAGCCAGCTTGGGCCCAGCCCCGGGCTACAGCAGCCAGAAACTGCAGGGGAAGCAGCCCTTTATTTAGAAAAGTTTCTGTCCTTCCTCTTTGCAACCCACAAACTGCCGGAAGGGCCAGGCAGCCGGGTCACCCAATTGGGGTAGGAGGCTGTAGGACAGAGATGCCCATGAGGAACTTCAGAGCCAGCCAGGAGAAGAGGCAGCACCTGGGATTCAGGGCTGAGAGATGCTAAGTAAGGCCCATTGGAGGGTTTAATCTGACCTCCTCATGCCCTTTCTGGGGGCTCAGTTCTCGGGGGCAGGGCCTGCTGGCACCACAGCTCAGAGTGCAGCAGCCAACGAGCTGTCGGGGTGCAGAGAGAATGTGGGGGAGGATAATAGGCAAACCGGGCTAGTGGCGTTCGATAAACTGGTGGGCCACCCTGCCCTGGGGTCCAGTTCTGGTCAGGCTAGCTTGGGGAAAGGACAGAGCAAAAGCCAAGGGGGTTCCTGCTGGGGCCAGAGAGACCCCTGTCTGAGGAGAGATGACAATGCAATCCAAGGACAAATCACTGCAAGGAAACACACATCCCCCCGTTGTCCTGGGGAACTCCCTGCCCCAGGGTGCCACTGAAATCAGGAGCTCTGCAGGAAGCAGGCAAGAAGGAATGGCCGTGTCTATAGGCATCGAGCCGCTCCCCTGCTACACCCGAGGGGATGAGGTGGGTTAGGAAGGACAGGCAGATGGCAGCCGGGGGGGGTTGTACAGACTGGGGAGGAGGCGGAGCTCAAGGTTAGCTCACGAACGTTAAGGGTGTTAACCTACATCTGCACCAGGGACAGGGTGGGGGCTGGGGTCAGCTCAGCCCCAGCCATCCCTGACCACTTTGAGCCCTAACTGTGGGACAGGAAGGCGCTTCTCCTTTGAACAGGTTGGTCCATAACAGTCCAATGGGGCTGGGGGACCTTCTCACATCTTCCTGCGAAGAGCTGGCCTGGCACCCGAAGACAGGAGCCCAGGCGAGGGGCCAGGTGATCTGTGGCTGAGTGGCCATTCCAAGACGGGAAGGCCCCAAAGCCCCTGATCGCCCCACAGCGCCGCAGGCGGCCGTACGTGGGGAAGGGAAGCCTGCTACCCTGGAGGGTAAAACCATTTGTTCGGAATGCTGCACACAGCTGTGTTATTGTAGGGTCCCCCTTAGCACCAGGGCTGCCAGCCCTATGCCCAAAAGCTGCACTCCAGAAGTCGCTGGGTGCAGAGGAGGTGCTGCCAGCCCTGGGCTTCCCACACCGAGTGCTCTGCACAGGGTCGCTGGGTGCGGGGGAGCTGGGGGAGGCGCTGCCAGCCCTGGGCTTCCCACACCGAGTGCTCTGCACAGGGTCGCTGGGTGCGGGGGAGCTGGGGGAGGTGCTGCCAGCCCTGGGCTTCCCACACCGAGTGCTCTGCACAGGGTTGCTGGGTGCGGGGGAGCTGGGGGAGGCGCTGCCAGCCCTGGGCTTCCCACACCGAGTGCTCTGCACAGGGTCGCTGGGTGCGGGGGAGCTGGGGGAGGCGCTGCCAGCCCTGGGCTTCCCACACCGAGTGCTCTGCACAGGGTCGCTGGGTGCGGGGGAGCTGGGGGAGGCGCTGCCAGCCCTGGGCTTCCCACACCGAGTGCTCTGCACAGGGTCGCTGGGTGCGGGGGAGCTGGGGGAGGCGCTGCCAGCCCTGGGCTTCCCACACCGAGTGCTCTGCACAGGGTCGCTGGGTGCGGGGGAGCTGGGGGAGGCGCTGCCAGCCCTGGGCTTCCCACACCGAGTGCTCTGCACAGGGTCGCTGGGTGCAGGGGAGCTGGGGGAGGCGCTGCCAGCCCTGGGCTTCCCACACCGAGTGCTCTGCACAGGGTCGCTGGGTGCAGGGGAGCTGGGGGAGGCGCTGCCAGCCCTGGGCTTCCCACACCGAGTGCTCTGCACAGGGTCGCTGGGTGCGGGGGAGCTGGGGGAGGCGCTGCCAGCCCTGGGCTTCCCACACCGAGTGCTCTGCACAGGGTCGCTGGGTGCGGGGGAGCTGGGGGAGGTGCTGCCAGCCCTGGGCTTCCCACACCGAGTGCTCTGCACAGGGTCGCTGGGCCCGGCGAGGGGGCAGAGGTGCTGCCAGCCAGGCACAGGACGAGGGGAAGAATGAGGAATTGCAGCTCTAGGACGATACTTCATGTGCACCCAAGAGCGCGACTCTCCTGGGACACGGCCCCAGCAGAGGAGCTGGGAGCACGAGGTGGGAATCCCAGCCTGGGCCACGGGCCAGGTCAAGCCCAGCGGCGGGAGCCAGGAGGCGAGTGGATGACACTGGGCGAGCGACCCTTGGCTACATCTCGGCTCCGGGATCAGGCCCCACAGCCTGGGCCTTAGCAGCAAGACTTACTGCCCCAGCCGCTCCCCCAGGGGACCTGATGATGAGATCAGGGGGCTCTGGAAGTGTCCCCTGGGGCCTGGTACAAGGGGCTCTGGAAGTAGGGTGGCCGAGGTCACAGGCTGGGTGCATGGAGCAGAGACCAGCCTGCCTTCCCCAACAGAACCTGAGAGCCCAGGCCTCCCCCCCACGACCCACCAGCCCAGCCCCGAGATCAAAGAGAGGCTCCCACCGGAGCGACAGATCTTCCCTCTGTACTGTGGGGTTTAATGAATGTTACAGGTAACGAGCGTCCCTGGGCCCAAACCCCCAGCCCCAAGGAGAGCAGGGGGAGGGCATGAAGGGGCCTGCAGCATCCCACCTTCCCACGCACACACGCTGTGGTCTGGAGAGCTGCAGTGACACAGCTTGGCCAGGAGGAGGCAGCGAGCCAGGCCCAGGCAGCCCTGACCTCCTCCATCTGCTTGGACCCCACTCAACTGCCTCCCCACATCAATAGCTACTGAGCGTGAGTGGCAGCAGGGGGACCACCCACATCCCCAAGGGCCTCCCACGGCCCCACAACACCCGCCCTGGGGGGAGGGGCTCTTTGAGCACATCCAGCAGAGACTTTCGCCCCAGCCAATGGGGCTGGCTGATTCACCTCTCCTAGACTGGGACGGAGGAGAGCTAACAGCTCCACGGTGTAGGGGCCCAGCCAGTCCTTCCACTGACAGCTGGAAGAAGCTCCTCCCTCCCCCAAGCACAGCAGAGCTCAGCCCTGCAGGCAGGCACCGAAGGGCGGGAGACGCCTCCTCGTGGCAGGGCCTGGAGACACCACGCGGCCGAGCCCAGGCCCAGCTTGGCCTGTTTCCCATCCCTCCCAGTCAGCTGGGAGGGTGGGAGAGACCCGGGGAGGCCAGGCTGCGTGGAGCCATGTACGCCACACTGGGGCAGACTCTGGGCTCAGACATGACTCAGCTCTCAGGGAATGAGCCAGTCCCAGTAGGGGTCCCGGACGCCAGGGTCCTCAGCTCGCAGTCACAAGGGCAGCAGCTGCGTCCTGAGCTGATGGAGAGTGAACGTCCCCCCTGGGCCTCCCCAGAGGGACGCAGGGATCTTCAGCCAGCGCCTGGCAGCCAGGGTCAGCGCCAGGACCCCTAGCCGACCGCCTCCTGCAGCTGCAGGTTCTTCCGGTAGCAGGCGAAGCTGCAGAGGGGCACGCCGGTGCGCGAGCAGGAGTACCGCTTGCGGTTGGGGCAGCCGCGGACCCCGCAGGTGGTGGGTGCAGGCACAGGCGGGGGCGCGCAGGGCGGCAGGGGCAGCGTGACCCCGGGCGGGAAGGACACGGTGATCCGGTCCGCGGCGTTGCAGTAGCGAATCATGGGGCACGGGGCCTGCTTGGCCTTGCGCTCCCGCAGCGTCTTCACCTTGGCCTTGTTGGTCTTGGTGAGGCGCTCAATGGTCTGGTTCTTGTTCTCCTCCGCCTTCTTGGCCGCCTGCAGCCGCCGCTTGCGGGCTCGTTCCTCCCGCTTCACCAGCATCTCCTCCGTCATCTCCTTCGCCTTGTAGCCCATGGGCAGCTCCAGGAGCGGCTGGCTCTGCTGCTTGTGCAGGAGGGCTTTCTGCAGGGGGGCACAGAGCACGAGGGACGGTCAGACCCAATGCATGGGCTGAGGGAGGAGCTCCAGTCCCGCCCCAGCGGGGGGGAGATCGGCTGGCTCTGGGGAGTGTGCGTGTGTCAGGGCCTCCCTGTGCAGTGAAGGCAGGGAGCCCGGCAGGCCACAGGGGCTCTGAAGCCCCATGCATGGGAGAGTTTTGGGCACAGGGGATTCTGTGCTACCCCGGCTCCTCTCTGCACCAAGCAGGCCGCTGCAGCCACAACCCCTGCACATCGCAGCCACCGCCCTGCGCACGTGGGCCGCAGGCACCAGCCACCATCAGCCTTCCTAGGCCACATGGGAGGGAGGGACTGACCCACCCCTGCAGGGCTCCCAGCCCCCCTCACCTGTCTGGCCGTGAGCAGCGACTCATCCACCTCCTTCTTGAGCTCGCCGTTGTCGTCCAGCTCGCCCTTCTCCAGCGCATCCAGCCAGCGCTCCTCCTCCTCGTCCTCGCGGGCGGGGAAGCAGCTCTCCGAGTCCAGGTCCGGCAGGGGCGATGGGTCCAGGTTACTGTCTTCATCTGCGCTGCCCCGGCAGGGAGACAGTGTGTTACCACCTCTCTTGGGCCGCCTGGAACTCCCAGTGGCTGGCCTGCTCCCAAGGGACTGTTCTCTCCAGGGGCTGACACCCCAACAGACCCCAACTAGGACCTGGCTGCACACTTCCTCTGTCTCTCGCTCCCACCAGGGGAAACCCCAGAGCCCGGCAGAGCTCAGCCCTGGCTCCCCGGGCAGCACGCACAGCCTCGCCAGCCAAGCCGGAACAGAGTCAAGGGAACAGCCTCCGGCCTTCTAGAGCCAGGCAGTTGGGGCAGCCCAGCCCGGGGGAGAAGCTGGGGTCCCCCAAAGCTGATTACAGCTATTTTGTTACTGCCTCTGGGAGGGAAACGAGAGCACTTAGAGCTCGGCCGGGTGAATGTGGGATCGCCTGATACCTCCCTGCCCCAGGGGCCTCACCCCAGCCATGCGGCTGCCCTGGGGCCCCTCCCAGCCCTTATTCAGGGGCTGGGCTTCCTTGACTGCTGTTTGGGAATGCTGCGGAGCTGCAGAGCGAGGATCTCCCCCTTTAGCACTCACCCAGCCAGGCCCGATACTGCTCAATGGGGACCCCCTCCATGGGCTCGTCCTCGTCGTCCACGACCATCAGAGGGGAAGGCGAGCGCGGCACCTCGGGGATCACCGTGAAGGTCGGCACGCTGGAGAGACAGCCCACAAACCCTGCGCATTAGGGTGCAGCAAAGCTTGCACGTCCACAGAGCCGCACTAGGACCTGTGGGCGTGTGTCTTCCGGCACAACACCAGCATGGCCACTGTACAGCTCCAGGGCAGGGGGCCCATTGGTCTATTCTGGGGAGTGGGAGGCAGGGTGGGAACACAGGGCGAGGGGGGCCTGCTGATCCGATAGGGCCTGGAGGGAGAGACCAGGCTGGTCTGATCCAGGCATGGATCCTGGCCATGGTCTCGCCAGTATGGCGACTCCTATTTTGAAATATAAGTCTTGGCCCCGAGAACGTCGCACCTCCCTCCCAGCGCCCCCGTCACCCAGAGCAGACGCTGGGGCCCCCCTTACCTCTTGGTGCCCAGAATCTGCCCCCCCAGCTTGATTTTGAGCTTGAGCTGGGGCTTGGGGAGCAGGGGGCCGGACTCCAGGGGCTCGGAGGAGAAGCTGGCGCCCATGTTTTCATGGTGATGCCTCTTCTTGTGCTTCTTCTTGTGCTTCTTGTGCTTCTTCTTGTGGGAGCCGTGCCCGCTGGACTCGTCCTGGTCCCCTGGGGACACGCGCAGACGCTCACGTCACCTCGCTGCCCACGGGCGGCACAGGGGCACCGGGCCTGGGGCATTCCCGGGGGCCGGGCACCAGGCTGAAGGGACGAGCTGCCCTGATTCCCCAGGGGAGGGGATGAGACCCAACAGCCCCCCCAGCTCCTATACCCCCTATCCCACTCCCACCCCGGCTCTGCTTAGCCGGGGGCTGGGGCCCCAGGGCTGCGGAGCAAGTGCAGGCCATATAAAATCCCCGGGGCCCACCCCCCCAGCGGTCCCCCACAGCTCCCCCCCCCCGGGCCCGTGCCCCTTCCCCCCAGCGGCTCCCGCCCCTCGGCAGCTCCGGCTCCCCCCCCGGGCCCCCTCCCCTTCCCCCCACCGGGCCCCCACCCCCCGGCAGCTCCCGCCCCCCAGCGGGTCCGGGCCCCCGCCCCTTCCCCCCAGCGGCCCCCGCCCCCCACCGGGCCCCCTCCCCTTCCCTTCCCCCTCCCGGCAGCTCCCGCCCCCCCCCCGGCCCGGGCCCCTTCCCCCCAGCGGCTCCCGCCCCCCGGCAGCTCCCGCCCCCCAGCGGGCCCCCTCCCTTTCCCTTCCCGCCCCCCCCCCGGCAGCTCCCGCCCCTCCCCGGACCCCCCCGGCCGGTCCCAGCGGCCCGAGACGTCCCTGGGAGGGGGGGACCCCGGGCCCCAGGTGTCGGCAGCGGCCGGGGGGGGGGGCTGGGGACCGCGCTCGCTCCTCACCCGCCTCGGCCCCCTCCATCCTGCCGCCGGGGGCGCCCCCTCTCCGCCACGCCTTGCTCATCGGGCCCAGGCTCAGCTACAGGCCGGCAGCCCGGGGAGGGCTATTCCGGACGGACCCGTTCTCCGCTTCCGCCCCGCACAGCGCTCAGTCGCTGAACATTCCCCCGTGCCCAGCGGCCATCTTTGTTCGGGGCGCAGTCCGCTCCTAAATGGCTCCCTCCAGAAACACGCCTCTGGGCACTTTGTGACCGGGCTAGAGTAAAGGTCCTACAGCCCCCAACTCCAGCCAGGCTCTGAGCCACTGGCAGCCGGTACAGAATTCCCCTTTCCACCCTGTCCCAGCCAGCAGGAGCCTCCCCCGTCCCTGGCTTGACCCATTCCCGCTGGGACGGGCAGAGCCTGCTTCCAACACAGCCTGCTGCTGGCGCTACTCCAGGGCATGTGGGTTTGGTGCAAGGGGGCTGGGGGGCTGCCTCCTGCACGGGGGGAGCCACCGAGCTGGTGAAAGGGAGAAGGAGAGTCTAGATTGTCAGCTGTTCGGGGCAGACACCATCTTTATTTGTTCTACGTTTGTACAGGGCCTGGCGCGAGGGAGTCCTGCTCCGTGATGGGGCCCACACGCCACTGCCGTGCAAATAACAGGTAATGCTAAAAGGGCACTGGACTGGGACAAGGGATCAGGTGGGATCCCCACCCTGGGACTTAGGAGTTCAATTCCTGGCTCTGTCCAAGACTCCCTGTGTGACCTCGGCCAAGTCCCTTAGACTCACGGTGCCCCAGTCCCCGCCTGCGGAAGGAGGGTAGCCCTGGCCTGGCTCCATGGCGAGGCGCGTACCATGCTGATAGGGCCTGGGGAAGTGCTTACATAGAGAGAAGGGCAGCAGAAAGCACAAGTCTCCCACCCCGCAGGCAGAGGCCCTAGGAATAGGGTGAACAAAGAGGATTGTAGTGGGAGAGGAGGGGCATGGAGGGCAGCCAGTGCTGTGAGCACTTTCACTGGGGGAGACCTCGGGCGAGGGCCAGCAGCTTCTCCAGCATTGGAAGGAGCGGGGGCAACGCAACTGGGGTCCACGCACAGAAGCGTCTGTTTTCACTGCCTTAAGCAGCTAGTGACATGAGGGGAAGGATGGTCCAGGGATTTGGGCATTAGCCTGTGGGGCCTGGGGTCAAGTTCCTGCTCTGCCCCCAACTCCCTGTGACTTTGGTACGTCCCTTGGTCTCCCTGGGGCTCAGTTCCCACCTGTAAATGGGGGGACTAGCCCTGCCTGCGTGTGCGTGAGGAGGGATTTGCTCAGCTGCCGGTAATGGGAATGAGGGGCATTCATTCACCCTGCCCGTGAACCCAGGGGCTCCCTTGGCCACACGCTGTCCCCACATCTGCTTGGTGCAGAGTTGTCGGAACGGAGCTGGGCAAAGGGACCCGGCATTTCTGTGGGTGTTGACACTTCGGCCTTCCTGGGGCAATGCGTCTGCACTGGGGACAGGCCCTCACGTGCAAGGGTCAGTCTCCTGCCCCTTCGCTGCAGACTTGCTGCTGATCATTGGTCCTTTCCCCAGGCCTTGTATTGCCCGATTACATCCATCCCAGAGGGTCCAAAGTCTCCCCACGCACCCTCCTAGCTCCCTCTCTCGCCTCCCATTCAACACAGGCAAAGTCCCCAGCGCTCCCTCGGTGTGTCCATGTGTGACGCTGCCAGGCCAGATGCCAAGTCTTGCCCAGGCTGCAGGCGTTAGCCAAGAACTGGCAGTATCATAGCCGGAGCCCAGACCAGGTCACCCGTATGTTAATCTTGCTCCAACCAGGTGTTAGTCTTCTAAGGATGTATTTCGTGTTTAGACTAGGAAATGCTTGCATGTTGCTGCCTGCGTTCATCTCACTTTGATATCTGGGTTCCAGGCTATAAGAAAACATGTAAGTTTTACTTGATAACTTTGAAAATGTTTGCTCTGAATTTGTGAACTCAGGCGTGGGAATCGGTTCCCCGCCCCACCACCCATCCAAAAGGCCTATCAAAATCAGATGGGGCATCAAGGAATATCCCAATACAAAGGATGGGTTAATGGCCCTATCTCACCTGGGAAATGCTACCTGCAAGGAAGCTCCACCCTCCTCTGGACTTGGAAGCTGAATGAAGGAAATAACACAAAGTCACAGGACATTTTCCCTGGCTGGGACAGAGACTCTCAACTGAGACCCCCAGGGTTTACCCCGGGTCTGCCCTGAAAGATACTTCGAACTGACAAATCACTACCACTTGGTCACTCTTCGGATTTAGATGGTAACTCATTTGTGTGCAGAGGGTTGCTGGCTTTACCCTGTAAATAACGCGCTCATTCCTTTTTCCTAGTTAATAAACCTTGAGATGGTTTATTGCAGGATTGGCTACTGGCATTGTCTTCAGTGGAAGATCTAGGCCAGGTACTGGCTGATCTGGGGTATGTGACTGGTCTCGAGACTGGAATGTGGTGTGAGTTTTGGTGTAAGTGACTGTTTATCACTGAGTCCATTTGTCCGGGTGGCAGGACAGACTGGAGAGTCTGAGGGGACTGTCTGGGACTCCAGGGTAAGATTGTTATAATGCATCCGAAGAAGTGGGCTGTAGTCCACGAAAGCTTATGCTCTAATAAATTTGTTAGTCTCTAAGGTGCCACAAGTACTCCTGTTCTTCATAATGCTCCAGGAATTCACATTTCACAAGCTTGGTGACACACACCAGCCTGGGGTATCTGCAGAGGCGGATTAAGCTTTTGTGGGGCCCTGGGCCACAGCAAGTGGGGGCCCCTCCCCACCCCTTCCTCCTGCAGCCCCGCCCTGCTCCCCCCGCTCCTGCCAGGGAAATGGGGTTGGGGCGTGGGGGCTTTCCCCCTTGCCCCGACACTGCTCCCTGGCAGGAGCGCCAGGCGGGCGGAGTGGGTC
The DNA here is from genome assembly GCF_011386835.1 of Chrysemys picta bellii. NCBI lineage: Eukaryota > Metazoa > Chordata > Testudines > Emydidae > Chrysemys > Chrysemys picta. The sequence continues at coordinate 144,674,366 of NC_088795.1, read as the reverse complement.
AGGGCACAGGGGTGCCCATTTTTCCAGGGCTCCCCAATTGTCTGGGGCCCGTGGGCACGGGCCCCATTGGCTAATCTGCCACTGGGTGACTGCCCTGTTTCTCACAGTCTGCCCTGAAGTCGGTACTCACAGTCGTGAGCCGCTCCAGATGGCAGGACACCACACAGGGGCTTTGGGACAGGGAACCTGGTGCTTGCTGGGCACAGCCCCACCAGCTGGATAGCACTAGGCGTGTTCCCAGTATTGCAGAAATGCCCACACATACAATTGTGTTAATTTACAGGTGCAACTGCTCGGGGGATTTTTCCATCAAGGCACTGAGATCGGACCCATTAGCCTCCAGGCCAGCCTCTGCCCCCCCACCTGCCAGGAATTCCCAGCCCTTCACTCTGATGGTGAAGATCTCCCAAATTAGGCACAATTCGTTACCGGTGTAGGTGATTAACCACTCCAACAAACACCCAAGGGAGGTTGGGGATTCTCCATCTTTGGATGGCTTCAAAGCCAAACAATCTGAATACCTGTCGCAGATCCTACTGCACCCCCAGCCTGGCCACCCACTAGGACTGCTGTGAGAGGAATCCAGATCTCTGTGCTCTGGCCCCCTGGGGGTGTGAATGGCGTCCCGCCACTGCCCCAGTCTCAGGGTCTCTCGGCACGTTCTCTGGCCGGGTGCAGACCCTCTGAGTATCGAAACCTGCTGTGGAGCACTTCCGGTGCAGCCCCGAGTCCGACCCTTCAGACTCCCCAGTACTTAAACACACACTTCTGGTCAGTATCACTCTCAGGGGCAACCAGTAGTTGTGAAGCAGGCAACACACACTCACACTTTGCACCGGCTAACACATTTATTCTCTTTTATACTTAATCGTGTAAAGCACAGGAGAGCACAGATCCTACAAAGCAATAAACACTCAATGCATGTCCCTGCCTCAATTTCCTCACCACTCCAGGGCATTCTCTGGGCTAGGGCATGAGACCCTTGGGTTGTCCGGAATCACGGGGGCCAGCTGGGCTCAAGAAAAGGTGCATGCCTCTGCTGCCCCAGGAAGCTGCTACTGCTGGGTGATCTCTCCCTCCTGGACTGAAGAAAAGGCCCCCCGGCGTGTTCCTGACTCCCCTTGGTCACCTGGTCTCTTTTGTTCTCACCTGGTAAGTTTCCACTGCTCCTCCCTTCCCCCCTCCCTCCAGAGGAATCAGCTGAACTAGTTTTTCTAAGGATGCCGCTGCTTTTGGGAATCACCCTTGTGAGGTCTAAGTGCCGTGTTCACCTTGTTTCCCTTTGTGTCTGTCTGGGGCGTCCACGCGTCGGGCCCGGCTAGCGGTGGTGGAGCCTCACACCGACCTTACTCCTGAGTCCTGATCCGGCAGAGTTTCGTCATACAGCTTCACACCTTGTCCGTCCTTAGCCAGGCCCTCACCGGGCCCTTCAGTGCGGCCCAAGTTCCTGGGCTCCCTGCGAGGGCAGCTGGGGGACATGCCACACAGGAGGCCCGACGGTCCCCGAATCGCTCCGAGCGGCTGTGTCAGGCTGAGTCACAGCGACTCATGAGCAAACGGAGATCACAGGGCGAGCGGGAGCATTTTTCAATCAAACCAGCCCATGAGTCAAGAGACGACAGAGCCAGCCAGACAGACGGACGGGGCAGCACAAGGCAAGGCGGCCGGGCACTGCTCTCAGCTGAGGCCTGTCACATTTTGTATGAGCACCAGGGCAAAGGCGAGTTGAATGGGGGGACTCGGAGGACAGAGCGCCCCTCTCTTACCTCACTCCCTGTAGCACAGCCCACCCCCCAGCACTGTGCTTGGGAGGGGAGAGCCCCCTACTGGACCCCCCATCCCACCTTGCCTGAAGCCCCTTGGATTTCCCCTGGAAGTCGCCCATCCAGGCACTGACCCAGCCTAGCTGGGGAGATCTGAGACGCTCACAGCCCAAGGCAGCCTGGCTGCTCATACAGCTCTGAAGCGAGCTGCTGTCTGTGTAATGGTGCAGCCTCGGCCTGCCCTGCCCTGCCCCTGCTTGTATGCAGGGGGTTGTGAAATGCAGGGGGTGGGAGCAGAGCAGTGTGTGTGTTTTCTGCTCCTCCCACCCCAGGATGCTGGATTTTCCCCTCCAGGCTGGTATCACATGGGGCCTGTTCAGGGAGAGTTTTTTCCCCATGTGGGTTTCACAGCTTTGAGGAGCTGCTGTGTGGCCCCATCCCGGAGCCGTGGGCAGGAGGCAAAGGAAGGGAATAGTCCCTGAGGCCGGAATTTCTAAAGATGCCCTAATTCACCATGTTCCTTCCTGTCCCTGGCAGAGCTAAGCTCATGCCTGGGAGCCCTGGCATGGCTGATCCTGACAATTGCTGCCCTGGAGCATCCAATCTTCTTGGAACCCCATTAAGCTCTTTGTTTCAGAGAGAGCCTGTGGCAGTGAGTTCCACAGGTTAATGGATAATCTCTGTGAGCTGCTGCAACCAACCATCACTCAGGAAGCTGCCCCCCGCAGGGGCCTCCCAGGCTTCCGGAGGGCTCAATCCTCCCCAACCCTGCCCCACTGCCATGACTGTTTCTGTTGCAGTGGGTGCTCGGGCCAGAGCCAGGGCCAGGCCGTGTCGTGCAGGGGGCTGCACAGACCCAGAGGCACAGTCCCTGCCCCAGAGAGCTCGCAGTCGAACTAGGGTAAAGGCCAGAAATGGATGGAGCAAAGGATGGGCGGGCGGGCGGGGGGCCCAGCTGCTCCTCTCCGTGCAGGTCGGGGAGAGCCTGCCCAGGCTGGTGCGCTGCTCCAGGCCCCTCAGCCCCCAGAGAGGGAGGAAGTGCAGGAGCTCAGAGAAGCGCCACCGCGCTGCTGAGGTTGGGTCACTGCCCGAGGACAGATTAAAGGAACTAAATCCGTCTGGCTTGGCACAGAGGGGACATGATAAGAGTCAGCAAATATGTGAAGGGTGTGGGTGGAACTAGGAATTGTGGTGTGTGCCGGTCACGTGTGCAAACACGGGGTGTGTGCAAAGCTCTTTGTGTGTGTGTGCGTGTGCGCACAAGGGTGTTACACGTGGGTATGTCCAAGCATGCGGCTGCACACACACACGGGGCGTGTCTGGCACCGCAGGGAGGAGGAGTGTGATGGGGGCCCCTACCGAGCAGCTCCAGCCATTTCAGGAGGGGGGACAGGGGCACAGCATTGTGTAGCCTTGGGCAGAGCCAACCCAGGAATCAGCCAGCACCTTTGGGGTCACAGTGTCTGAGCCAATTCCATACACGAGTGTGCAGGGGGACAGTCATCAACAGACACGCGCTGGTGTACACACATGCATGGGTGTGTGCAGGCATCTATCTACATGCATAGGCTCGCATGTACACACGGGCCCACATCCTGGCGTGCCACCCCGCACTCACATGGGCACACACCCAGATACCCGCCCAGGTACCCCTGGCACACACATCTACGTCCCCCTCACAATGACACACTCACCCCCCATGCACTCACATGGGCACACACCCAGGTACCCGCCCAGGTACCCCTGGCACACACATGTATGTCCCCCTCACAATGACACACTCACCCCCCATGCACTCACATGGGCACACACCCAGGTACCCGCCCAGGTACCCCTGGCACACACATGTACGTCCCCCTCACAATGACACACTCAGCCCCCCATGCACTCACATGGGCACACACCCAGGTACCCCTGGCACACACATGTACGTCCCCCTCACAATGACACACTCAGCCCCCCATGCACTCACATGGGCACACGCCCATGTACATCCCCTCACGATGACACACTCACCACCACCCCGACACGCTCCCATGTGCTGTCTCACACTGTCCCATTGTTCCCTCTGCAGGCCTGGCAGTGCCACGGGGCTCCTGCCAATTCTCTGCACGGGCTCCTCGGTGCCTGCTGCTGCCTAGCTCCGCAGGCCCCCGCCCCAGGGGATCCTGACCCAGATCCCCACCCTAGGGAACCAGCACCCCGGGGCCAGCCCACACCAGCTGGCTTCATGATTCTCTCTGTGCCCGCCCAGGGAGGCCCTGGATGGTTCTGTATAAAAGTAGCCTGCTCCTTACTGCCCACGTGTGCGGGGGCTGCAGCGCTGCCCGCCCCCGCCAGGTGCCGCCCGGGCCCGGTTCGGTTCGGGGCTGCAGCGCTGCCCGCCCCCGCCAGGTGCCGCCCCGGGGCGGAGTTTGACTCGAAGTTTGGAGACTCCCCTTGGGAATCGGGAGCGGGACTGGGACTGGGCGCGCAGGTCTGGACCGGGGTACGGGGGCAGCGAGCTCGGAACCGAACCCGTGGGGACCGGGCCGGGGTGATCGGAACCGGGACCGCAGGCTCCCCGCCCCGCCGCGGTGGGTTGCAGCCCGGACCACTGCGGCTCCGATCCCCCGTAGACGTTTGGATCGGGCCGGTCCCGGCTGCGCCAGGATGTTCTGCCGGAACCACCGGAGCCGAGTGACGGTGGCGCGGGGCTCAGCCCTGGAGATGGAGATCCGGAGGGGCCACTTCAGACTCAGCCTCCTCGGGGACACCCCCCAGGTAGGACCCCTCCCCTGCAGCGCCCCCGCCCCCGGCCAGCCCCGAACCCCCGCTGCCGCCAACACTCCGCGGCGGCCGGGGCCCCCCGCTTCCCCCTGCGCCTCGCCTGTCTCCGGCTCCTCCTCCTCCGGGTCTCCGCTCTCACCTGCGTCCGGGGCCCGCCCCCTGCCCCAGGTGCTGCCCCGGCCTGGGCGGCTCCCTGGGCTGGGCAGTGTTGGGCCCGGGAACTTTGAGTGACCCTCTGTGGGCTTTTGGGGCTCCCCGAACAGACGTTGTTACGGCCCCACAGCCCCCTAAGGGGAGCATTGGGGTCAGTACTGCCAGGGGAGAGTGCTCCCTATGGAGCCCACAGCCCCCTAATGGGAGCATTGGGGTCAGTACTGCCAGGGGAGAGTGCCCCCTATGGAGCCCCCTGCCCCACAGCTCCCTAATGGGAGCATTGGGGTCAGCACTGTCAGGGGAGAGTGCCCCCTATGGAGCCCCCTGCCCCACAGCTCCCTAATGGGAGCATTGGGGTCAGCACTGTCAGGGGAGAGTGCCCCCTATGGGGCCCCCTGCCCCACAGCTCCCTAACGGGAGCATTGGGGTCAGCACTGTCAGGGGAGAGTGCCCCCTATGGAGCCTCCTGCCCCACAGCTCCCTAAGGGGAGCATTGGGGTCAGCACTGTCAGGGGAGAGTGCCCCCCTATGGAGCCCCCTGCCCCACAGCTCCCTAAGGGGAGCATTGGGGTCAGCACTGTCAGGGGAGAGTGCCCCCCTATGGAGCTCCCCATCCTTGCAGCACAGTCCTTCCCTGTGCTGGGTTGCAGGGGTCAGCCAGGTCTGTAGAGCACCGCTTAAAGTGGAGGGACCGAATCCCCCCACCTGACCCTCCTCTTTCCATCCGAGGCAGCCCTGGCCCAGGAGCCCCTAGCCCACCCTCTCCAGGGCTGAGCGAGTAGCCTGGGGTCACAGCGTGTGGAGAGACTGTGAGATGGCCCCCCTGCTGGCCCCCCATCCCTCAGCGCCTTGCTGGAGCATTGGGGTCAGCACTGAGGGGAGAGCAGAGCGCCCCCTCTGGAGCCCCCACCCTGCAGCACCCGGGGACTTCCAGGCCTTCCACCCGCCCGATGGCCAAGCCAGACCCTGCTGAGATCATGTTCAGGCGGCTGCCGGCCACGGGACTGGAAAACTGGGTTTCTCGCTGACTTCAAGGCCATTTAACTTGTTCTAACTGGGCAACAAGCCAGCAGGGGATTGGCAGAGGACTGCCCCCCGGCGAGGGGTGTCACTGGCCTGGGGTCCCCGCTGGGGGGCTGCTGTGGTGGCAGTGCCCCCTGTCCGCAGCCGGGGGGAGTGGAAGGAGGTGACTGCCCGCCTGCCCCCCAGGCACGGTGCTCTGCCGCCTGTAGGGCAGGGTGCTGCCATTGCCCCTTCTCAGACAGTGAGGGGTGAAGCTGAGCGGCTGTTTGAGGGGTGCTAGGAGGGAGAGGGTGGGACTGGGAGTCAGGACTCCTGGGTTTTCCTCCTGGCTGTGTGACCCTGGGCGAGCCCCTTCTCTCTGCTGGAGCCAGGCCAGGCCTCCCATCTCTCCCTGGGACTTGTGGGATTTCAAACCCGCCTCCTCCCTGCCGGGCCTGGTCAGTGACTCTGGGGTGGGGGGCCAGGGTCCTTGGGGGCAGCTGGGGGTGGCCTCTGGCTGGTGGGGTTCCCGGCCTGTCGGTGTTACACGGGGCACTCAGCGTGCCCAGCACCGGGGGCGAGATCTAGGACTGAAACCTGGGCCCCAGCTCCCTCCATGGCAGCACAGGGCACTGCCCCCTGGGGCATGGGGCTCGCCTGCCCCACCCAGCACAGCTCTTGGGGAAGCCAGGCCTGGACTGGTTGTGGCTGGGGGCCGTGGCTGGCTCAGAGCTGAGTCCTGCCTGCGAGTCATGCTGAGAAATCCACCCCCACGTGGCAGGCTCTGGTCCCGCAGGGAGACTCTGGCAATGCCCCTAGCCCGGGTTCCTGCCCTGCATCGTCTCTCCAGCGCCGCTGGTGGGCCCGCAGATGAGAAGTTGTGCCCACCCTGTGCCTGGCTGCAGCGCGTCCTCGTTCCCTCTGAGGGTCGGCCGGCCCTGTGGGGTGCAGGGTCATCGGCAGAAGCGTTACAGCTGGGGGGAGTCCTCTGCCCTCCTCCTTCCCATCCCTCTTAGGGAAAGTATGTGCCCCAGGAAGCGCCTGTGGGGCCCCCACCGGCTCCTCTAGCTCCCAGCTGGGCCGTGGGCACCGAGCGTCTGTCTGCTCTCCGCACGCCAGGGCACTGCCTGCCTCTCCTTGAGGAGGGTCCGGGGTGGCCAGGCTCTGTGCACGGCAGCAGGGGCTGCTTACAGGGCCCACTCGTCGCCCAGCCCCCGTCGGTGCTCGGGGATGGGAGCAGCCGTCTGCCAGCACGGGCAGCGAGGCCTGGTCCACCCTTAAGATGCTGCGGCGCGGCGCTGCCTGTGCTGTGGGGAAGGAGGGGCTCTCCTGTGGGCGCAGTTAATCCACCACTGGCCAAGTTCTTCCATCCACCCAGGAGACTCAGGCTGGCCGAATTACACTGCTTGGGGATTTCCCCACCCCTCAGTGATGGAGTTAAACCGACCTAATTTCTTATTGTAGACTAGGCACTGAGTCACCTGCCCACCCCCTGCTCCCCTTCCAGGAGAGAGACTAGGGACTTGCTGCATCCCCTGGGCCATGGTGCTGGGTCCCCAGACAGTCTAGCACATGCCCAGCCCTGTGCATGGAAAGGGTTAACTCAAGATCCTCCTCCAGGGGAGCTGTACCTGGCAGCAGGTGGAACAAAGGCCCGATTCTCTCCTGGAGCTGGGAATTCCCGCTCTGCTGCCTAGGGCAAAGCTGGGACTGGCACTTCTGACGGCTAATGCACGCCCCCCCCAGCCCCCGTGTGACTAAATGTCCTGATTTTCATAGACTATCAGGATTGGAAGCGACCTCGGGCGGTATCTAGTCCAACCCCCCTGCTCAAAGCAGGACCAATCCCCAGACAGATTTTTTGCCCCAGATTCCTAAATGGCCCCCACAAGGATTGAACTCGCAACCCTGGGTTTAGCAGGCTAATGCTCAAACCATTGAGCTATCCCTCCCCCTTATAGGGACAGTTCTGATTTTTGGGTCTTTTTCTTATATAGGCTCCTATTACCCCCCCATCCCCATTTTTCACATTTGCTGTCTGGTCATCCTACCCCCCCAGCTGCAGCCTTGCTCTCACCTGACCCCAGCAGTCCCCTGCTGATGTCACTACCCTTGCCTTGTTCCCTGCCAGCCAACCCTGGCCTGCCCCCAGTACCAGGAGCCCACCTTGACCCTGCACCCACCCCCTAAAACATTTGTAGTATTTCCACAAACCAGAAAACAGCCCAGCCCAACACTCCCGCTCAGCCCACCCCATTGAGAGATCAGACAAACTGTATTTTGGGGGTAACACTAAATCAGGCCCCCCTCATACGAATGGCTATGCTGGATCAGACCAATGGTCAATCTAGCCCAGTATCCTGTCTACCGACAGTGGCCGGTGCCCCAGAGGGAATGAGCAGAACAGGGAATCCTCAAGTGATCCATCCCCTGTCGCCCATTCCCAGCTTCTGGCAAACAGAGGCTTGGGACACAATCCCTGCCCATCCTGGCTAGTAGCCATTGATGGACCTATCCTCCATGAACTTATCTAGTTCTTTTTTGAACCCTGTTATAGTCTTGGCCTTCGCAACATCCTCTGGCAAGGAGTTCCACAGGTTGACTGTGTGTTATGTGAAGAAATACTTCCTTTTGTTTGTTTTAAACCTGCTGCCTATTAATTTCATTTGGTGACCCCTAGTTCTTGTGTTCTGACAAGGAGTAAATAACACTTCCTTATTTACTTTCTCCACACCAATCATGATTTTATAGACCTCTATCATATTCCCCCCCCATAGCCATCTCTTTTCCAAGCTGAAAATCCAAGTCTTATTAATCTCTCCTCTAATCGTTCCATACCCTTAATCATTTTTGTTGCCCTTTTTTGAACCTTTTCCAATTCCAATATATCTTTTTTTGAGATGGGGTGACCAGATCTGCAGGCGTACCATGGCTTTATATAGAGGCAATATGATATTTTCTGTCTTATTATCGATCCCTTTCTTAATTATTCCCAACATTCTGTTCGCTTTTTTGACTGCCACTGTTTATGGAGTGGATGTTTTCAGAGAATTATCCACAATGGCTCTAAGATTTCTTTCTTGGGTGGTAACAGCTAATTTAGACCCCATAATTTTATATGTCTAGTTGGGATTATGCTTTCCAATGTGCATTACTTTGCATTTATCAACATTGAATTTCATCTGCCATTTCATTGCCCAGTCACCCAGTTTGGAGAGATCCTTTTGTAGCTCTTCACAGTCTGCCTGGGTCTTAACTATCTTGAGTAATTTTGTATCAACTGCAAATTTTGCCACCTCACTGTTTACCCCTTTTCCAGATCATTTATGAATATGTTGCATAGGACTGGTCCCAGTACAGACCGCTGGAGAACACCACTATTTACCTATCTCCATTCTGAAAACTGACCATTTATTCCTACCCTTTGTTTCCTATCTTTTATCCAGTTACCAATCCAGGAGAGCACCTTCCCTCTTATCCCGTGGCAGTTTATTTGCATAAGAGCCTTTGGTGGGGGACCTTGTCTTTCTGAAAATCTAAATACACTATATTCACTGGATCCCCCTTGGTCCACATGCTTGTTGACCCCCTCAAAGAATTCTAGTAGATTGGTGAGGCATGATTTCCCTTTACAAAAACCATGTTGATTCTTCCCCAACAAATTACATTCATCTATGTGTCTGACAATTTTGTTCTTTACTATAGTTTCAACCAGTTTGCCGGGTACTGAAGTCAGGTTTACTGGCCTGTAATTGCTGGGATCACCTCTGGAGCCCTTTTAAAAATTGGTGTCATATTAGCTATCCAGTCACTTGGTACAGAAGCTGATTTAAATGATAAGTTACAGATGACAGTTAGTAGTTCTGCAATTTCACATTTGAGTTTCTTCAGAACTCTTGGGTGATACCATCTGGTCCTGATGACTTATTACTGTTTAGTTTATCAATTTGTTCCAGAACCTCCTCCAATGACACCTCAATCTGGGACAATTCCTCAGATTTGCCATCTAAAAAGAATGGCTCAGGTTTGGGAATCTTCCTCACATCCTCAGCCATGAACACCGATGCAAAGAATTCATTTAGTTTCTCCGCAATGGCCTTGTCGTCCTTGAGTGCTCCTTTAGCACCTCAATCGTCCAGTGGCCCCACTGATTGTTTAACAGGCTTCCTGCTTCTGATGTACTTTAAAAAAAATGTTGCTATTACTTTTGGAGTCTTTGACTAGCTGCTCTTCAAATTCTTTTTTGGCTTCCTAATTGTATTTTTACACATCATTTGCCAGAGTTTTTGCTCCTTTCTATTTTCCTCACTAGGATTTAACTTCCACTTTTTAAAGGATGCCTTCTTGCCTCTCACTGCTTCTTCTACTTTGTTGTTTAGCCACAGTGGCTCTTTTGGCGCTCTCTGTGTTTTTTTTTTTATTTGGGGGATACATTTATGTTAAGCCTCTATTATGGTGTCTTTAAAAAGTGTCCATGCAGCTTGCAGGGATTTCACTTTTGGCGCTGGACCTTTTCATTTCTGTTTAACTAACTTCCTCATTTTTGTGTAGTTCCCCTTTCTGAAATTAAAAGCTACCATGTTGGGCCGCTGTGGTGGCTTTCCTGCCACAAGGATGTTAAATTTAAGAATATTATGGTCACTATTACCAAGTGGTCTTGCTATATGGGGGGGAGGGACGGCTCAGTGGTTTGAGCATTGGCCTGCTAAACCCAAGGTTGTGAGTTCAATCCTTGAGGGGGCCACTTAGGGATCTGGGGTAGAATCAGTACTTGGTCTTGCTAGTGAAGGTAGGGGGCTGGACTCAATGACCTTTAGTCCCTTCCAGTTCTAGGAGATAGGTATATCTCCATATGTTAAATTATTATTATTATATTCATCTCTTGGACCAGATCCTGTGCTCCACTTAGGACTAAATCAAGAATTATCTGTCCTCTTGTGGGTTCCAGGACTGGCTGCTCCAAGAAGGAGTCATTTAAGGTGTCAAGAAACTTTATCTCTGCATCCTGTCCTGAGGTGACATGTACCCAGTCAATATGGGATAGTTGAAATCCCCCAGTATTATTGAGTTTTTTTATTTTAAATGCTCAGAGAGCTTAGAGAGACTATTGACAGTCACTATCACCATCCTGGTTGGGTGGTATATATCCCTACTGCTATATTCTTATTATTCGAGCATGGAATTACTATCCATAGAGATTCTGTGGTACAGTTTGGTTCATTTAAGGTTTTTACTTCATTTGATTCTATGCTTTCTTTCAGGTATAGTCCCGTTTCCCCCCCCCCCCCCCCCCCCCCCGCCCGCCGCCGCCAGCACGACCTGTTCTGTCCTTTTCGATATATTTTGTCCCCTGGTATTACTGTGTCCATTGATTATCCTCATTCCACCAAGTTGCTGTGATGCCCGTTATATCAATATCCTCACTTAATATGAGGCACTCTCTAGTTCACCCCTCTTATTATTTAGACTCCTAGCATTGGTATATAAGCACTTTAAAAACTTGTCACTTTGTAGCTGTCTGCCATGACATGATGTAATTGAACGGGACTTTCTTTCATTTTTCATGCATCCGACGAAGTGGGCATTCACCCACGAAAGCTTATGCGCCAATACATCTGTGAGTCTTAAAGGTGCCACAGGACCCTCTGTTGCTTTTTACAGACCCAGACTAATGCGGCTCCCCCTCTGATACTGTCATTTGACTGTTTCTCATCAGATTCTACCTGTATTTTATCATCTTCCCTCCTCTCCTCCTTACTAGGACATAGAGAATCTCCATTAATAGATCCTCCCCTAAGGGATGTCTCTGTCTGAACCACGTGCTCCTCTGCACCTGTCAGCTTTCCCCCCAGCCCTTAACGTTAAAAAGACCGTAGAGCAGTTTTTAAACTAAGTGCCTGCAATCTGGTTCCATTTTGGTTTAGGTGGAGCCCATCCTTCCTGTATAGGCTCCTCCTTTCCCCAAAGTTTCCCCAGTTCCTAATAAATCTAAACCCCTCCTCCCTACACCATCATCTCATCCACGCATTGAGACCCTGCAGTTCTGCCTGTGGAACTAGAAGCATTTAAGAGAATGCTACCATGGAGGTCCTGGACATCAATCTCTTACCTAGCAGCCTAAAATTGGCCTCTAGGACCTCTCTCCTATCCTTCCCTATGTCATTGGTACCTACATGTACCTCGATCGTTTCCCTCTGCTCTTGTTGGATGTTCTCCTTCCCTGAGACTTTCATCCTCCTCAACAGCACAGAGGCTGTCAGACCAGGGGTGGGACCATTCTACGGTGTCCCAGAAAGTCTAATCTATGTATCTCTCGGTCTCCCTTAGCTTCCAGTTTAGCCACTCTGGTCTCCAAAGCTTGTACATGGTCTCTGAGGGCCAGGAGCTCCTTGCACCGCACGCACACATACGCCACCCGCCCATAGGGCAGATAAACTGACATGCTGCATTGGGTGCAATAAACTGGGTAGCCCCCATTGTGTTGCTGGACTTCTGCCTGCATTCTCTTTTCACTCCTGCACCTTGTTCCTTTGTTTTGTTTGTAGCGGGGTGTTTTTGGCTTTTAAGTTTAAAGAATGGTAAGTTGCACCTAGCCCCCACCCCCCCCCGCCACGCTGCTCCTCTTAACTTCTTTGCAAAACTCCCCGTTAGCTGCTCCTGTTCGCTAGCCTGCGAGCGGCTCGGGGCCCTAAGCAATTGCTTAGTGTGCTTACGCCTAGTGCCACCACTGCCCGTCGGCTCGGCCCAGGCCCAGCCCAGCCCCGCCCCGCCCCATTGGCTGTGTGTGTTCATAGAATCGTAGGACTGGCAGGGACCTCGAGAGGTCACCTAGTCCAGTCCCCTGCCCTTACGGCAGAACTAATTAGCTAGCCCATGGGGGAGGGATAGCTCAGTGGTTTGAGCATTGGCCTGCTAAACCCAGGGTTGTGAGCTCAATCCTTGGGGGGGCCACTGGGGGATCTGGGGCAAAAATCAGTACTTGGTTCTGCTAGTGAAGGCAGGGGGCTGGACTCAGTGAACTTTCAAGGTCCCTTCTGGTTCTAGGAGATAGGATATCTCAAATTATTATTATTATTATTCCTGAGAGGTGTTTGTCCAACCATCTCTTAAAAATCCCCAATGATGGAGATTCCACAACCTCCCTAGGCAATTTATTCCAGTGTTTAACCACCCTGAGAGTTAGGAACTTTTTCCTAATGTCCAACCTAAACCTCCCTTGCTGCAATTTAAGCCCATTGCTTCTTGTCCTATCCTCAGAGGCTAATTGGAACAATTTTTTATGTACTTGAAAACTGTTATGTCCCTTCTCAGTCTTCTCTTCTCCAGACTGAACAAACCCAGTGTTTTCAATCTTCCCTCCTTGGTCATGTTCTCTAGACCTTTCATCATTTTTCTCGCTCTTCTCTGGACTCCAATTTGTCCACATCTTTCCTGAAATGTGGTACCCAGAACTGGACACAATATTCCACCATACTCCTAATCAGGGAAAACCCCAGGGGAGAGGGTCAGTCGGACAAAATCAAAAGGGCTGTGCAACCTTCCCTCCATGTTCTGCCGGTGCCCCCAATCCCGACCCGCAGCCCCCTGCTAGCCCAGCCCTGGCTCCAGGCTGTTGGAGTTACAGCTGGTAGAAAATGGTCCTTCCAAATGTTTCCCCACAGCGATAGCTTTTCCCCAAAATCAACTGACCAATCCCACCCCCATGCCCATGTGCAGACATTCATCCACCTGCAGCTGCTCACGCATTCATTTCCCCCCCCCACTAAAAGAAATGTTTGTTGGTTGAAATTTCTCACTGGAGAATGGGTTCCCGGCCAGCTGTAGTGTGTGTGCATGGCAGGGCACACACACTACACAGCACATCCTACCTCGAGGCTGCCTGTCCCCAGGCTGACTCGCGCAGAGCCAGGACGTGCTGTGGCTTCCCTCCCTGCCTTAGTTGCCAGCTCTGTGCAGGGGCTCCAGGATCGAATCCCCATGGGGCGCTGGGACACGCCTGCTAGTCCCACCCATCCCATCCCCAGGCACCTGCCCAGGTGTCTCCCTGGCTCCACCTTGTAGAGGGGAGGGTGGGTTTGAGCACCCCCTGGTGTGCAGATCAGCATCAGTGCAGGTGAGAGCTCTTATGGCCACCCCAGGAGCTGCGGGATGGGACAGGTTTGGGGGTCATGCCCGTGACAGCCTTACCACCTCAGAGCGCCCCTCGTGGCAACACCCAGCATGGCAGCCAGTTTGCCTTGAGAGTGCCATGGGGGCTGGGGGCTCTCACCCCTCCAGGCTACCCAACCTCCAGGCTCAAGGCTGAGGACTGGAAACTCTTCACCTCCCTGGGCTCAGGCCCTAACCCCCTGAGCCCCGTCCCAGGCTCTGCAGGGCTCTCTCCCCGGAGTCCCCGTTCCTGCCAGGCCGCAGACCCTCAGGGCATCTTCCCTGGAGTCCTTAATCTGGTTCTCTCCAGGCTGGTCCTTATCCCTGGTTTACTGTCCAGGCCATTGGGGTGGGGGAGGAGGGGAAGTGTTCGGCCTGCTTCACCTCTGCTGCCTTCAGGGCCTGTGCCAGGGGCAGGGAGAGGAATCGGCAAACTTCCTCTGTAGCACTCCCATCTTCTCTCTTGCCAGTTCTTCCCTCCCCAGCTGTTCATCCAAACCCTCTGCTCAGGTCCACGGACTGATGCCCCCTTAAAGGGCTCCATCACCCCCACCCCCTGTTGCTCTCCCCAGGGGCAGGGCTGGGGGGAGATGATGCCCCTCCCCCCCAGGAGACCAGTGGGCCGTGTTGCGTGTCTGGGGACTGGTTGTGCCTAGGTGGGTCTGGCATGGACTCAGAAGGCCTGCAAAGGGAGGGGTTAGAGGGCAGTTGGCCACAGTGGATTTTAAGGTAACCTGACAGTGGCATGGGGGGGGCTGCGTGCCGCGTGGTGGCCCCAGAGCCGTGTGCGGGGCCGATGGGCTGGGGATTCCTGATGCCCCCTGCTCAGGGCCATGGGGATTCCTGGCAGGCTGCCCAGGGCTGGGCGCACTCGGTCTGAGGCCCCAGGAGCCTGGGGCTGGCACTCAGTGCTTGGCTCCAGAGTCTGGGTGGGGCTCTCACTCCCGGACCCGCCTGGGGCAGCATCTGCCTCCTTGGTGACTGGAGGGGTAGGAGGAGGGCCTGGGGCAGGCACGAAGCCCAGGCACAGTGGAGTGGCCTGGCATGACGGTTCCTGCCCGTAGGGAGCTCTCATATCCCTGCTGGTCCCTGGGAGGCGCCATCCCCTACCCCTGCCTGGTGGCTCTGGGTCGCGCCACGGGGTGCCCTTGGCGTGCTTGGAACCCGCAGCCCCCACAGCGGGTGGCACCTGATGCAGCTGGGACCCTGTTGCAGGGAGTCTCTGACAACTGCCCTGGCTCTGGGGGCAATTTTGGCGGGGGGGCTTTGGTCAAACAAGACCTGTCCCGCTTGGAGCCTGGTTAGAGCTGTCAGCGCCTGAGGGGGTGGGGTGGGGTGGGGTGGGGGGACATGGACACTGTCTGGATGCCAAACACTCAGCACCGTGTGAGCGCTGAACGTTCCTGGGGCGGGCGGGGGTGCCTTGTGTGGGCACCACGTGTCTTAGGAGGAGAGAGGGCAGGCTGGGCACAGAGTGTCATCTCGAGGTGTGGGGGGCATCTGGGCGCTGAGCTTTTTCTGGGGCACGGGGGCCATCAGGGGGCCGAGCATTATTGGGGGGGAGGGTTGGGGGCTGTCTGGGCGTTAAGCATTGTCTTGGGGTTTGGGGGCCTGTCTGGGGGATGAGGGTTATTGGGGGTGTGGGGAGCTGAGCGTTATTGGGGGTTCGGTGGCTGTCTGGGGCCTGAGCGTTATTGGGGGTTCAGGGGCTGTCTGGGGCCTGAGCGTTATCGGGGAGCTTGGAGCTGTCTGGGCACCCTGTCACGGTGGGGGTGGGGGGCAGGGTCTGGGCACCGATGCGGGGGCCGTTCCCCTCTGTCCCGCCCGGGGAAGCGACAGGGTGTGGGCTGGGCTTTGGGGGCAGGTTGTAGGACGGGACCTGTCTCCTGGCCGATGGGCTCCCTGCCTGGCCCCTCTGTGCTAGCCCGGGCCGGGGCTGGGTTCGCAGCCCCCTGGCGAAGGCAGGGCCTGGAGGGGGGTGCCAGGGCCGGGCACCGCCAGTGGCGCCTGGACACTTTTGTAGCGGGGGGGCTGAAAGCCCGAGCTGAGGCCCGGCGCAAAGCCCTGGGAGCGGGGCCGGCAGCCAGGCCCCCGGGGGCGCTGCACCCCCTGCACCCCTATGGGCACAGACCCCGCCCCGGCCGGGGACTCTCCCTGCCCGGCGCCGGGTCCCCGGGGCTCTCCCCTCCGCTCTGCCACGCAGTGGCCGCGTGGCGCCGGCCCTGGCCGCCCTGCACCAGAAGGGGGAGCCCCGGGCCGGGCCGAGCCGGGAGCCCCCTGCAGGGCCCGGGCGGGAACCAGGGGCACCGGGCGCCCAGCCGCTCCCTGCCCGTCCCCGTGGGCTCCGGCCGCCCGCTGGGGGGTGCCGCGGGCCAGGCTGCCCAGGCAGGGGCTGCGCGCGGGACCCCGGGGCGCCCAGCGGGGCCGGGCCAGAGGCCGGGGTGAGGGGCAGCTCCCGTGGCTGGAGCCGGCGCGGTCTGGCCCGGCCCCGCGGCCCGGCGTGGAGGGGCCGCCCCTGTAACCCGAGCCGGGCGGGGCGGGGCGGGAGGGAGCCGGGCAGGGGCCGCCCGGCCGGGGCGCGGGCAGCGGGGAACCGGCGCCGGGAGGAGGCGAAGGTAACGGGGCGGGTTGAGCCGTGCGGGGCACGGAGAGGGGGTGCGCGGGGTGCTGTGGGGCCGAGCCGTGGGGCTGCCCTGCGCCCTCCCCCGGCACTGGCATGGAAGTGGGGGGCGCCGCCCTGAGCCCGCCGCCCCCCCCGGGCACTGGGCTGCGAGTGGGGGGCGCCGCCCTGAGCCCGCCGCCCCCCCCGAGCACTGGGCTGCGAGTGGGGGGCGCTGCCCTGGCCCCTGCCCCCCCCCCGGCACTGGGCTGCAATCAGGGGCCCCTGCCCCCCCCCCCGGCACTGGGCTGCGAGTGGGGGCCCCTGCCCCCCCCCGGCACTGGGCTGCGAGTGGGGGGCGTTGCCCTGAGCCCTGCCCCCCCCCGGCACTGGGCTGCAATCAGGGGGCGCTGCCCTGAGCCCTGCCCCCTCCGAGCACTGGGCTGCGAGTGGGGGTCGCTGCCCTGGCCCCTGCCCCCTCCGAGCACTGGGCTGCGAGTGGGGGGGGCTGCCCTGGCCCCTGCCCCCCCCGGCACTGGGCTGCGAGTGGGGGGCGCTGCCCTGGCCCCTGCCCCCCCCGGCACTGGGCTGCGAGTGGGGGGCGCTGCCCTGGCCCCTGCCCCCCCCGGCACTGGGCTGCGAGTGGGGGGCGCTGCCCTGGCCCCTGCCCCCCCCGGCACTGGGCTGCGAGTGGGGGGCGCTGCCCTGGCCCCTGCCCCCCCCGGCACTGGGCTGCGAGTGGGGGGCGCTGCCCTGGCCCCTGCCCCCCCTCGCACTGGGCTGCGAGTGGGGGGGCGCTGCCCTGGCCCCTGCCCCCCCCGGCACTGGGCTGCGAGTGGGGGGCGCTGCCCTGGCCCCTGCACACTGGCTGCTTGTTCTGTGGGAGGAAAATGCGCAGTACTGGGGCTGGGATGAATGGGCCTTTTCTCTTCACAGCTGGGTCCGTGGCTGGTGGCTGGGAATCCGCTGACGAGACAGCCGGGGGCAGGGGAATGCGAGGAGGCAGCGAGCCTGCCCCACATACCCGCCTGCTCCGGGTGAGATCGGGGAGCCCCGTCCTGTGGCGCTCAGACAGAGCGGAGCAGAGCTCGGGGCACCGCTCACAGGCACCTTGCACCTGACCCTCCAGGCGGGGTGGCCATGGGCATTGGCTGTGGCCTGGTGAGCCGGCACCTGTGCAGGGGCACTGGGACTGCTAGGGACTGGGCCGGGCCGGGGGTGTAGCCGGTTCCATGGACATGGCGGCGAGGGACAGGTTTGCAGAGATGCAGGACAGGCTTCGGATCCTAGAGGACCTCAACATGCTGTACATCCGGCAGATAGCACTCAGCCTGCAGGTACGGCTCCCGCGGTGCCCCTGCCAAGCGTCCGGGGGCGGCTCCTGCATCCCACCCTGGCACTCACCATGGCAGGGCGCGGGGACTGCCCGTCCTGGGATCCCTGTGGCCCGTCGGTGCCAAGACCACATGGTTACCCCCACGGGTGTCCAGGGAGCCAGGCTGGCTTTGCTGAGCTCCAGTCCATGTTGGGCCTTATTGCAGGGGACGAGCGAGGGCAGACCCTGGGGCTTTGGGGCTGTCGGGCATTGAAGGGGCTGCTGGGACTTTGAAGTGCTTGGGGTGCTTGGCTGGTGGTGGCGCTGCTGGGGGCAGCATCCCGCCCCCCATGGCTGCAGGCAGCTGGTGCCTCGGGCTGGCGCTGGAGCAGAATCACCCAGTGAGGTGATTAACACTGGTCTGGGAGCCCGGACTCCTGGGTTCTGACACCCCCGACTCCCACCACCCAGTCAGCGTGCAGCATGCATCTCCCTGTGGGCGGGGGCCCTGAGCTCAGGAATGTGTGTGGCATCCTGGCTGGGGTGGAGTAGGCTGGCATGGCTCCAGGGCGCTGCGTGGGCTCCTGCATGTATCGGGCTCCGTGGGGCAGCGCGTGCAGCCTGGCTCTGTGGGGCAGCCTGGCAGGGACTCGCGTCAGTGCCTGTGTGCAGGGCTGGCGGGGCGCTCGTGGGCGGATGGTGCCTTGGAGGGGGGCCTGGTGCAGGGGATGGGCCCAGACTCTGACAGCAAAGACCAGGCTGGCAGCGTGTGCCCCTGGGCGAAGCATGCGCCCGAATGCGTCTGCTCCCGTGGGGAGACCCAGTGGCCTGGTTGGTGCTGGCGGGAGCGGTGCATGCTGGGAGCTGTAGTCTGGCCCTTGTTACTCTAGCCCCGGGGAGCGCACAGAGCCAAGGGGGATGGCACCCGGGTTGTGTCCGGGCATCCGTTAGTGGGGCAGCGGCACGGAGCATGCGGGCAGGTCGGGGGCTGGCCCTCGCCCTCCAGACTGCCCGGAACCTGCTGCTGCAGGCTTTGCTCACCAGTTTCCTGCTCTCAGGCAAACCCAGCCGCTGGGATCATTTTCTGTTCCTGGCTCCGGGCGGGAAATGGGGGCTGGTGGGTTGGAGCTGGGAGCCAGGACTCCTGGGTTCTCTCCCTGGCTCTGGGCGAGGAGTGGGGGCTGGTGGGTTGGAGCTGGGAGCCAGGACTCCTGGGTTCTCTCCCTGGCTCTGGGCAAGGAGTGGGGGCTGGTGGGTTGGAGCTGGGAGCCAGGACTCCTGGGTTCTCTCCCTGGCTCTGGGCAAGGAGTGGGGGCTGGTGGGTTGGAGCTGGGAGCCAGGACTCCTGGGTTCTCTCCCTGGCTCTGGGTGGGGAGTGGGGATTGGTGGGTTGGAGCTGGGAGCCAGGACTCCTGGGTTCTCTCCCTGGCTCTGGGTGGGGAGTGGGGGCTGGTGGGTTGGAGCTGGGAGCCAGGACTCCTGGGTTCTCTCCCCAGCTCTGGGAGGGACGTGGGAACTGGTAGGTTGGAGCTGGGAGCCAGGACTCAGGGTTCATTTTCCAGATCTGCCATGACTCACTGTCACCTGGGGCTCGTCCTTTCCCCTCTGTGCCCGTTGCTGGGTGGGGGACACTGGCAGCCAGGGGCTGGCGCTGTGGGGACTCTGCTCTCTCCCCCTGCGGGCTGGGGGAGGGGGTCCTGGCTGCGGGCTCTCCAAGCTGCTTTTAATCAGGCGCTGTCTGCTCCTGATTTCCACGTCGGCGGTCGGTCGTGGCTGTGCCTGTGAAGGGGGCGGCTGCCGTGGGCGTGTGTGAGCCAGTGGGGTGCCCGGGGATCCAGGAGAGCGGGGGGGGGGGGCAAGCGGCGCCTGGGCAGTGGGGGTGCAGAGGAGGGAGGAGACGTGAGCCGGGTGCGCTCAGGAGCTGGGGGCCTGGGGGAGTCCCCGTTGCAGGACAAGGAGCTGGGCCCCCACTCTGCCTGCAGGGGGCGCACCGCCTCAGCGCCAAGTGCCCCTGCCCCCAAAGGCGTCTCCCAGGGCTGAGTCGCTCCCGGCCAGGTGCTGCTCCCCCTCCCCAGGGCTGGGTCTCCCCCCTCCCCGGTGCAACAGATTAGTGTAATGATTCCTGTGAGCCAGAGCCCCCTAATCCGAGATCCCTCCCCGTTAGCCTCTGCTTCTCCAGGCCCCTCTCCCCCGGCTGTGCCGCTCTGCTCCTCCCAGCTCTGCAGGGAGTTCTGGGTATAGGCCCCTCCTGCCCTGCTCTTTGGCCTCCCCCCTCTGTGCACGTCTCCTCACCCCGTCCTGGGCTCTCCATCCGCTCTGCTCTTCCCTTCCTGGGGCGCTGGGGATCCTGTGTCCCTGCCTTTGGGGAGCCCCACGGTGCCCTTGGCCGGGCACTCACTCCAGGCCTGTGATTTGGTGTCCGTGTCCTGCCAAGGGAGGGGTTGGTTCTGAGTCAGGATCCAGACAGGGGAGATTTGAACCTGTGACCATCCAGCGCTGCAGGGGGAGGGGGAGAGCCCCCTCTGCTGAGCTGAGCTGTCCTGCCAGGGAGGGGGTGGAATTGGTGAGACTCTGGGCAGGGGGAAACCCAGTGTCTGTCCAGCTCTACCCGCCCCCCCCCCGCGGGATTTACTGAGCAATCCTATTAGCAAATCGGCTGTTAATCACCTCTAGGTCCCAGGCAGCATGAGACCAAACACAACTGGCTTAGCCAGCGCCAAGGGGTGGGGACCATGCCCCCCATAGCTGGGGGAGACCCACCCCTGCCCTGCCCTCCAGTACCCCTCCCCACACCGTCACCTGGCCATCCCTCCCGGAGTAGGGCCAGACTGTCCCGCCCGCCCTGCCCTGCCTCTCGGGGTCGGGGGGATCCGTTCCCCGGACACCCTGTGTTTGTCTTGGGGCCCCACCTCCAAGGCGAGCCCATCCGGTGGGTGCTCCCTGTGACCAGGGCGGGGGTGGGGAGTGCCTCCTGCCAGGGGTCCCTCTGCCCACGCCCCTTGGGGTGCCTCAGCCCCCCCATCACTTTCTCCCGAGCTGGGGGTGGGAGGCAGCTGCTCCCCCTCTTGGCTTCACCCTGGTGGCTGCAGCTGTGCCCCCCCCCCACCTGGGAAAGGAGGCAGCTGTCCATCCCCCTCGCCAGTGCAGCTGTCTGCCCCCCCCCATGCTATTTATAGCCAGCTGGTGATGTCACCGTTTCCTCCACGCTCTCCATGGTGTGAATTGCTGGAGCTGCCGGCTCAGCCTTGGAGCTGCCGGGAAACAGCTCCTGCTGCTCCCCCTTCCCCTGCCGGCTCCCCGGCCCCCTCCCTCCCCTGCGCCCAGCGCCGGCTCCGCAGGGAGCTTGGCATCGCACTGCTCAGCTCTCCCTAGCCCTTCGTCAGCCGCCAGGCCAGCGCTGCACAGCTCCCGGAGCCGTGCGCAGGCTGGGGGCGATGGGCTGGGGCGCTGGCATGCTGGGGGCACGCGGCTAGGAGGGGGAGCCCACAGGCAGCTGAGAGCTCCCAGCATGGACATCTGCAGGATCGGCAAAGTGAGTGCCAGGGAGACCTGGGGGCGCCCGCGGAGACGCTGCAGGGCGGGAGCTGGGCTGATGGGCTCGGGGGGCAGGCTGAGGGGGATGAGAGAGCCAGACCAGGTTGGCGAGGGGATGGGGCAAGGCCAGGGAGACACGGGACACAGGCACAAACCCACCTACAGGCTCCATGGGGCGGGGGTGGGGGATGCTGCTCCGCCCCCAGCCACGCTGCAGGCCTGAAGGAGTGTCTGCCAGGCCCTGCCCCTGCCCCTGCCCCGGTGTGGAGGGCTCAGCACCTCAAGGGTGGGGAGCAGATCTGCCCTGGCTGGGGCTGGATCCCAGGGCCTGTTCCTGACGTGGGACCATCCCTGCATCTCCTCCAGGGGCCTGCTCAGCCTGTGCCCATCCCTGGCTGTCTGGGAATCACCCTTGGCTGGAGGCCGGGCACCTCGCTGGGCTGGGCCCTGGGCAGGGGCGGGGCTGGGCATCTCCCCAGGCCAGGGCTGGAGCAGGCACCTCCCCGGGCCCACCCCTGGCGTGTGGTGAGAGTTGGCACACCTAGCAACAGGGCGGTGCCCGCGGGCAGGCTGGGCTCCTTTCTCCTAGCATCTGGCGCGCTGCTGCTGTAAGTGAGGGCTCGGTGCCTGGAGTGCTGCATGGTGATGTGCACGTGTGTTTCACGGGCCTGTGCCCTGCCCCGGCCCCTCAGCTTGGCCAGCCTGAGGCAGGTGGGCGCGAGTCTCTTGCCCAGGAGGAGCAAATGAGGGGCAGCGTTGCCCTGCGGGGGATTGTGCAGCAGGCAGGAGGCTCGTGCCAATGTGCAGCCCCCTCAGGGCAGGCACCAGGTCCGGTGGCGACAGGGCTCCAGGCTGGGGCTGATTTTCTCCTCCCCTCTTCGACAGAGATGGGGGGACTTAAATCTAGGAGCTTAAATTCCTCATCCCCCCCACCGAAAACTGTGAGAGTTTTCCCATGGCCCCCACTCTGTCCAGCACTGCGCCCCATAGGGGAGCTGGGCGGTCACGGAAAGGTTTGATACTGGAAGTGCTCACACGGGTGCAGAGTGAACACCCTGGGGAGGGGAATGGGGCAGCTCGGGCAGACGTCGCTGCATCGTGCTGTGCCGGGCGTGTCTGGGCTGGTTTCTCAGGGCAGCGCACCCTCTGGGGAGCGATTGTGCAACCGTTCTCTGCAGGCCTGGCTCATGGGGTGCACTGGGGGGCGTGTCCATCTGGGGGGGTGCTTTGGGGACTCTGGTCTTCAATCCGTGGGACTTGTGAAGTTTCAGGGGGCAGCTGGTGTTACCCTGTTGGGACTGGGGCCGCTGTGGGGTGCTGGGTCACGGGGTGGGGAGCGCTCAGTGAACTGGAACTGGGGAGTGTCTAGACTCGCTTCCAGCCCTACAGACTCCCCACACCCCAGTGACTTATGAAACGGGAGAGAGGCAGACGGGACCTCCGGCCCCGATCCTTTCTCTGGCCCTGGGTTGCTGCATTTCCCAGCTGTGCTGGGGGCTGGCAGGGGCCTGGGGAATGTGGGGCAGATGGATAGTGGCTTAGCAACCAGTGCTTATTTCCTGACGGCAGCACAAGATTTGTGAAGAAGGAAATCACCCCCACCCCCAACTCCGCTGGCGGGGGCAGGGTTTGGTGCTGGCGGGGGTGGGGGCTTGGGGCCTGCGGCCGGCTGTGTTTTCTGCCACCACTAGAGCTTGGCGCTGGGATGCCAGGACCTGGTGGGCTCGGGGTGAGTGTGTGTGTGTTGGGGTGGGGGGGGGCACTGTGTCTCGGCGGGGGAGGGGGGTTCTGTGTCTCGGCCGGGCGCTGAGTCAGTCGCATGCGCCTCCCCGGGGCGGGTCCTGTCCCGTCCCGTGAGATTGCACGTGTGGGCAGGGTCTGGTTGCCTGCCTGGCACAGGGCAAGGTCTGGGCCATGTCACTTCCAGGGGCAAGCGGGTGTCTGCCAGGCCCCACCTGTGGCCGTAGGGCCATCGGGGCTGTGCAGGTGACTCCCCCATTGCCACGTCTGGGGGCTGGGCGGGGCACGTGCAGGAATATCAGCCCAGTGGGCTCTCCTAGTCTCGCCCCTGTGATGGGACCAATGCCCTCCCCCCCCTCGGCCCAATCCCAGCATGCCCTGCTGCACTGTGCCTGGCCCCGCTCTGTGCGGCCGGGGTCAGGTCATCAGGCGACCGCTGCTGCAGGCCTGCGCCCCCAGTTCGGGAAGGAGGTTGAGCCATTGGGGAGGGGTCAGAGAAGAGCCCCGGGAATGCCTGTAGGGTTAGACACCTGCCGGATAGTGAGAGACTCCGGGAGCTCAGTGGAGTTGGCGTCACGGAGAATAGGCTCAGGTACCAATCTGTAGGTACCTGCCTGGGGGGACATCTCAGCAGAGGAGGGTTGAACACGGTGCAATGGCTGGGAGTTGAAGCCAGACAAATTCAGCCTGGCAAGAAGGGGTCCATTTGCAATGAGCCCTTGCTCCCGTATCCCCAGGGGTCTGGGGGAGTCTCCATCCCAGGCCATTTCTCTGTCCAGACCGGCCGATTTTCTAAGCGCTCTGCTGCAAGGCTGAATGGGGGCAGGTCCCAGGCCTGGGCTGTCTGTGGGTTCAGACTGGTGAGCACGAGGGTCCCTCCTGGCCTTGGAAACTGTGTCACGGACTCACAGGTCGTGCCCACTCTTGGCCCCGTGCAGTCCGTGGGGGGAACCCCCTTCAGTGCGACAGCCCTTCTCGGGGGTCCACTCTCTCTCAGGGTCAGGCTCCTCCACCTCCTGGAGCCGCACCTCTCTGAGCCTTAGCACGTCTGTCTCTGCTGTGGGCCCCCTCGGAGTCCACTCGCTCTGGACCCCCGGGGCCTCCACTCCTAGAGGGAATAATGCCCCCCCCCCCCAACCCTGTTCTCTACCCCGGAGCAACTCTCAGCCGGCGTAACACAGGAGGGTTTATTGAGAGTTGAACACAGCACAGGAAACTCTCAGGGCCTCAGGCCTGGCCTCCCTCAGCCCAGCACACCCCAGTCTCTCTGCATCCAGGTGGGCTCTGCCTGCTCCCCTTCTCCAGCCCAGAGCCCCCCTGCTCCCCAGATGGGCATCTGAGATCCCGGCCCCAAGCCCCGCCTCTGTCCATTGTCTTCTCTCCAGGTAAACAGGGTTGTAAACTGGGGCCTCCTCTCCTCGCTTCTGTCCTCTGCCTGGAACTGGCTGGTTAGGTCACTGGGTCCTCTCTTTGCAGCCCATTGTCCTCCCACTGGCCAGAACCGGCTGGGCCTCCGGGTCGCCAGGTCCCCAGTCGCTGGGGTCTCCATTCTCCAGGCCATTGGCTGGGGTCCCGAGTTCCCTCGCTGGTCCTCTGTAACCACAAACTCCCTCTCCCCTCCCTTGTTAAACCAGTAACACCCAGGGAAACTGAGTCCCACCCGCTCTGCATGCAAACCATTGGAAAACCAAGAAAATCTCCCACTTTGTCACACTATGCCGCCGGGTGCTGCTCAGCTCTGGCCCTGCCATGGCACCTAGGCCAGATCCCTACCAGGTAACGAGTCCCAGCGTCGCCCCCTCGGGCCGCTCCTCACCCTGCCCTGGGCTCGGCAGTCCTTGGGTTGGGTTTCTACCAGTGTTTTCCCCAGGAATTGAAATTGGGGGGGGGAGGTGTTTGAATTTATGGCGGGGGGGGGGGGGGGGAGATCAGGGCCGATGAGAGGTGAGACCGTGAGGGTGAAGGTCGGCTGTATGGCACCATAGTAAAAACTGAAATGTTTCATGACCATTTTAGTAGATTTAAGTCATGTTTTAAAATCATCACACAAATTAAAGTTGGCTACTCAAGCCTTCTAGGAAGCACTACGTCTACGTCCTTCTTGGTTTCTAGTTATAATTTTGCACAACTCTGTTAATGAACTTCTTGAATGCAACGCTTTCATCTTCAGTGGCTTCTCGTGTGTCCGGTACTTCCATTCCTTCAATTGATATGCTCATTAGGTCAGTCACATGATCAGGCAGAAGGCGACTTCTTTCAGAACACAAACTTCAGTGATGAAAAAGAACGCTCAACTGTAGCTGTCATGACTGGGAGGAGCAAGAGATGAATTCCTACTTCTTTCATCCCAGGAAACATAGCACAGAGATCGGGTTGAGCCATTAGTGATGATAAAAAAGAAGTTGAAGTCAAATCTTCATTCATTCGTCGTATGATATTCCACTCTGTGTTCAAATTCTCTATTCTGTCCTGAGCACATGGCAGCCCCATTGCTGGAAGTGCCGCACTCCACTCAACTGTCGGTGTTTTATAGGACAGGGATCTGTAAAAGCTACGTAGAGGTTGAGTAGAATCTAGAAGTCGCTGTTGTAGATTTGTAAGAATCAAGTCTGTGTACTTTTTCAGTTGTCTTAACAAACACTTCTTGTCCTCTTCACTTAGGGATTCAATGTAAATGCCTTCATTAGTCAACTTTGGGACTGAAGTCTGCTTCTTCCAGTACTTGTTCAATGGGTAGCTCTCTGATTGATCCAAATGTAGCTTCTATTGCTGGACAAAGATCTAATACTGTTGTAGCAGATGCCTGGATGGCCTTGTTTAATGACCCACGTGATTTCAATAGTAGACTTCATAGAATATCCGGGTTGGACGGGACCTCAGGAGGTATCTAGTCCAACCCCCTGCTCAAAGCAGGACCAATCCCCAGACAGATTTTTGCCCCAGATCCCTAAGTGACCCCCTCAAGGATTGAACTCCCAAGCCTGGGTTTAGCAGGCCAATGCTCACACCACTGAGCTATCCCTCCCCCCCTTACAAGAGAGAGAATGGCAATAGTCTTCTCTGAACGTAGTAGCAAAAGTAATCCACCAGCCTCACTCCTTCGATCCGTCCCATCTTGGTAGATACTTTCCAAAGCCAGCACTAATGGCTGGAGTAATTTTAAGACAACAGCCAAGGATCGCTCATGAGAAAGCCAGAGCGTTTTTCTAGGTTGGATTAATTTGAACTTCAGTCCCAGTGTATCTTCTATATTTTCCAAGATACTCAGTCTTTTTGGACTCTTGCTGAAAAAAGAATATAATGAAGACATTAAGTTTATAGCTTTTTTAATGTCTTTTGAAGAGTCTGCAGCTCGTACTAGCGCTAGTTGGAGTAGATGGCCTCCGCAGTGCGTATAGGAGAGATTAGGGTTACACTTTTCTCTGAGCAAAGCTTGTGCTCCACCATGTCTTCCAGAGAAGTTTGCAGCTGCATCAAATGCACAAGCAGCCATCTGTTTGGGGTCCAATTGACAAGCATTTAACTCTTCTAAGATGTGGGTTGTCACAGATGCAGCCGCTGTGTCTTCTATAACTTGAACATCTAGAAATGCATCTACTGGACTACCACTGACATCAAGAAAATGTACACGTCTTAATACTTGATGCCCATTTGCATCGGTGCATTCATCAGCCATGTATGCGAATTTTTTGAATGTGGTGAGAGAGTTCTTCACTTTTTCAACTGTTGAGTCTTTCACTGTTGCACCACATGCTTCTAGCCAGTCAGTTGAGTTTCTTGCAGAAAGATAGTGAGCATTTGCTGGTCTTGTTCGGAACCAGTGTTCAACTTCAAGATGAACAAGTGGCAATGCACTTAACATTGGCCTCCAGTTTGTAGTGTGTGGTATCTCTTGCTTAAATAGAAAGTAGGATGCCACAGCCATGTTTGTTCACATGAACTGTGTTGTGTTTCCAGCATTCTTAACAGCCTCATTAACACTCGGTGGTGTTGTCCTTGGTCAGTGGAGACTCAGAGTTCAGAGGTGCTTTCCCGTGAGTTCACCTCCCAGGTGGGGGGCAAGAAGGTACCTTGCTTGTTCCTCCAGCTGCTCACTGTTCGCTCTGGCCACTGTTGTTCGTTGTGCCACCGTTCACTCCATCGCTCTGTTGCCAATGGCCCTGCGCCGTCACCTTCTGCTGCCACCTGCCACTGTGACCTCTGCGAGTTGGTCTCTTGAGGTTCCACCAGATCTCAGTGATTTCAGCTGAGCTCTCAGTGGGGGAACCTCACTGCTAGTGCAGTCTGGGCCGTCCCTTCCGCAGAAACACTGTCCCACAGCAGGACTAAGCACTTAGACCTGATTATCAGTGATTTCAGCTGTAACAAAACAAAAGACGATCTGTGGAGTCTAATCAGCTCTGTCTTTAAACAGTGGAGAGGGACAGGTCCCCACCCTCTCTCTTGATGCCCTCTATCAGCACAGGCTACGTACAGTTCTACTACCCTTTACTCGTACTATAAGAACAACACTTCATTACCCCCCAGACGAATGTAAACACAATCTGGTCCGGAAGCCTTTCTCCCCAGCCCCAGCCCATCACTAGCGGTCAGGGAGCGCTCATTTAGACTTCGCTTACAAATCATCGTTTGAAATGATGAGGTTGGCCAACAGCACCGGAATGAATGCCCTGACATTGTCATCCAAACAGCAGCCGTAGAAGGAAGCGAGTCTGGGTTCAAACTTTTCAAATCTGTGACACTTCTTCAGATCCGCGTATTTTATCACACCCTGTATATGCTTTTAAAGTGTGTATTAATGTTTCATTTTCAATTCAAATGTCCAATCACTACATTGGCAACACTGCATGTAACTAGTTCACAAACTGGGGCTGGGGAAATTCAGGGGGGTGTGGGGGAATCCCTGGTTTCTATGCCCCCCTCATGCTGGGGGGGGGCCAGGCCCACCCCCTGCTCCGCGTTTGGCCCAGGCAGCCTGGGCTCAGCAACCAAGGCGGCTCCTGGCACCGCTTCCCATCTCCCAGCCCTTGTGCTGGTTCCCAGGAGCCTGTGTCTTCCCCCGGGACCTGCCAGCTCCGCCCTCGGACGCTGGGCCCTGCCCCTTCCCTGTGGCTGCCTTCAGGCTGCCTTCCCTGGGATCTCCCTGCCTCCTCTCCAATGGGAGTTTAGCTGCTACCTGGCCAGCGGGCCTGGGAGAAAGGGTGGATTCCTTCCTGACCCCAGGGCCCTCCCCTGGTGCCCTGGAGCCTGGGTGTGGATTCCCCCTCGCTCTGACATGGCTGCAGCTCCAGACCCTCTGTGCCCTCCCCACACCTGCCCCCGTGACTGGGGTGCCCGAGGCTGGCTCCCTGGGTGGCCAGGGACCTGTTGTGTGCCCGGGTGGCCTGGGGCTGGGCCTGTCGCTCAGCTCCTCATGGGGCAGCAGCTGGTGGGGGCCAGGGGGCACTGTACAGCTGTCTCTGTGTGGGCGGGGTCTGTGACCTCCTGAGCCCCCCAAGGCGCCCCGTTGTGCCAGCCATGCCCCTGTCTCCGTGCACAGCCCCTCCTTGAGCTGCTCTGCCACGGGGCACCTCTGGCTGACGTCCCACCCCAAGCCTCCCGCACACCCCACAGCAGGGCCTGGGCTTTGTCCTGGCCCTTCGGCGGGGTGACCCGTACCCCTCGGAGCTTGCAGCTCCCCAGGGCTGGGTGTCCCAGCCCCTCCCATGGGGGACACCACCCTAGCTGGGGGGTTCTGGGATTCAGCCCCAGGCACCCCCAGAATTCTCCCTATCCTTTGTGGGGCTGGCCCCCAGGTGCTGCATGGCCCAGCTCTGCATGTTTACTCCCCTAAATGCTTCTCCCCAACCCCTTCCCTCCCCATGGTGCCCATAGCTGCCCTACCCCTCCCTTGGCCACTCATGCCCCAAACCCCTGGTGCCTACAGCCCTAGTGCCCCTGCCTCCAGTGCCCACTGACCCCATTAGCTCTGGCCCCGCCCCAGGGCCCACAGCCCCACTGGGCCCACCCCCCAGTACTCCCAGGCTCCCTGGCCCTGCCCCACCTCTCCCGGTGCCCCCAGCCCCATTGGTCATGCCCCCTGGTGTCCCCAGCCCCACTGACCCCTCCCGTCTCCCCAGGACACGGACATCCAGAAGAAGATTGACCATGAGCTCCGGATGCGCGAAGGTGCCTGCAAGCTGCTGGCGGCCTGCACACAGCGGGAGCAGGCCCTGGAGGCAACCAAGAGCCTTCTGGTCTGCAACAGCCGCATCATGGCCTACATGTCTGAGCTGCAGCGCATGAAGGAGGCGCAGGTGGCGCAGAGGACGGCCCGGCGGTGAGGATCTCGTGACCAGGCAGAGGGACCTGGGGCTGGGGGCTAGGGGAGCTGGGATGCGGGAGTGGGGCAGACGTGCCGCACCGGATGCTGGTCACAGCTCTGTGCTTCCCTTTCAGCCCCTCGGACGCTGGCCCCATGGACGATCGCTTACCCTGCAGGGGGAAGGTCTGCGTGTCAGGTAAGGGGGTGGGCTGTGCCCACAGCTGGGGGGCGGGGGCAGCAGGTCTGCAAGGGGGAGAGACCAAACTTCCTCATAGAGTGATTAGTGCCAGAGCTGGGGAGGTGCCGGGTCCCAGAGCTCCACTGGGGGCCCCGACCTGGACATCTGCTGGGGACCACTGGGCCTGCGGGACTGTGCAGTTCGAGGCTGCGGCTGAGCCCGGCGGTGAGGGCATCCTGGTCCAATCTCGCCATGGCCGGCCGCCCGCTCTCTGCCCGCCCCACGGCCCTGCAGACGGCCGCCCGCTCTCTGCCCGCCCCACGGCCGCGTCCCGGCCCTGCAGACGGGCGCCCGCTCTCTGCCTGCCCCATGGCCGTGTCATAGAATCATAGAACCATAGACTCTCAGGGTTGGAAGGGACCTCGGGAGGTATCTAGTCCAACCCCCTGCTCAAAGCAGGACCAACCCCAACTAAATCATCCCAGCCAGGGCTTTGTCAAGCCTGACCTTAAAAATCTCTAAGGAAGGAGATTCCACCACCTCCCTAGTAACCCATTCCAGTGCTTCACCACCCTCCTAGTGAAATAGTGTTTCCTAATATCCAACCTGGACCTCCCCCACTGCAACTTGAGACCATTGCTCCTTGTTCTGTCGTCTGCCACCACTGAGAACAGCCGAGCTCCATCCTCTTTGGAACCCCCCTTCAGGTAGTTGAAAGCAGCTATCAAATCCCCCCTCATTCTTCTCTTCTGCAGACTGAACAATCCCAGTTCCCTCAGCCTCTCCTCGTAAGTCATGTGCTCCAGCCCCCTAATCATTTTTGTTGCCCTCCGCTGGACTCTTTCCAATTTTTCCACATCCTTCTTGTAGTGTGGGGCCCAAAACTGGACACAGTACTCCAGGTGAGGCCTCACCAATGTCGAATAGAGGGGAATGATCACGTTCCTCGATCTGCTGGCAATGCCCCTACTTATACAGCCCAAAATGCCGTTAGCCTTCTTGGCAACAAGGGCACACTGTTGACTCATATCCAGCTTCTCGTCCACGGTAACCCCCTGGTCCTTTTCTGCAGAACTGCTGCCTAGCCACTCGGTCCCTAGTCTGTAGCAGTGCATGGGATTCTTCCATCCTAAGTGCAGGACTCTGCACTTGTCCTTGTTGAACCTCATCAGGTTTCTTTTGGCCCAATCCTCTAATTGGTCTAGGTCCCTCTGTATCCGATCCCTACCCTCTAGTGTATCTACCACGCCTCCTAGTTTAGTGTCATCTGCAAACTTGCTGAGAGTGCAGTCCATGCCATCCTCCAGATCATTAATGAAGATATTGAACAGGACCGACCCTTGGGGCACTCCATTTGAAACCGGCTGCCAGCTAGGCATGGAGCCGTTGATCACTACCCGTTGAGCCCGACGATCTAGCCAGCTTTCTATCCACCTTACAGTCCATTCATCCAGCCCATACTTCTTTAACTTGCTGGCAAGAATACTGTGGGAGACCGTATCAAAAGCTTTGCTAAAGTCAAGAAATAACACATCCACTGCTTTCCCCTCATCCACAGAGCCAGTTATCTCATCATAGAAGGCAATTAGGTTAGTCAGGCATGACTTCCCCTTGGTGAATCCATGCTGACTGTTCCTGATCACTTTCCTCTCCTCTAAGTGCTTCAGAATTGATTCCTTGAGGACCTGCTCCATGATTTTTCCAGGGACTGAGGTGAGGCTGACTGGCCTGTAGTTCCCCGGATCCTCCTCCTTCCCTTTTTTAAAGATGGGCACTACATTAGCCTTTTTCCAGTCATCCGGGACCTCCCCCGATCGCCATGAGTTTTCAAAAATAATGGCTAATG
Source organism: Chrysemys picta bellii (assembly GCF_011386835.1). Lineage (NCBI taxonomy): Eukaryota > Metazoa > Chordata > Testudines > Emydidae > Chrysemys > Chrysemys picta. Next base: position 144,643,015 of record NC_088795.1, on the reverse strand, counting down.
GCTCTGCAATCTCACCCGCCAACTCCTCTAGCACCCTCGGATGCAGCGCATCCGGCCCCGTGGACTTGTGCACGTCCAGTTTTTCTAAATAGTCCCGAACCACTTCTTTCTCCACGCAGGGCTGGTCACCTTCTCCCCATATTGTGCTGCCCAGTGCAGCAGTCTGGGAGCGGACCTTGTTCGTGAAGACAGAGGCAAAAAAATCATTGAGTACATTAGCTTTTTCCACGTTCTCTGTCACTAGGTTGCCTCCCTCATTCAGTAAGGGGACCACACTTTCCTTGACTTCCTTCTTGTTGCTAACATACCTGGAGAAACCCTTCTTGTTACTCTTAACATCTCTTGCTAACTGCAACTCCAAGTGTGATTTGGCCTTCCTGATTTCACTCCTGCATGCCTGAGCAATATTTTTATACTCCTCCCTGGTCTTTTGTCCAATCTTCCACTTCTTGTAAGCTTCTTTTTTGTGTTTAAGATCAGCAAGGATTTCACTGTTAAGCCAAGCTGGTCGCCTGCCATATTTACTGTTCTTTCTACACATTGGGATGTTTTTTTCCTGCAACCTCAATAAGGATTCTTTAAAATACAGCCAGCTCTCCTGGACCCCTTTGCCCTTCATGTTATTCTCCCAGGGGATCCTGCCCATCTGTTCCCTGAGGGAGTCAAAGTCTGCTTTTCTGAAGTCCAGGGTCTGTATTCTGCTGCTCTCCTTTCCTTCCTTGTGTCGGGATCCTGAACTCGACCATCTCATGGTCACTGCCTCCCAGGTTCCCATCCACTTTTGCTTCCCCTACTAATTCTTCCCGGTTTGTGAGCAACAGGTCAAGAAAAGCTCTGCCCCTAGTTGGTTCCTCCAGCACTTGCACCAGGAAATTGTCCCCTACGCTTTCAAAAAACGTCCTGGCCCTGCAGACCGGCGCCCGCTCTCTGCCTGCCCCACGGCCACGTCCCAGCCCTGCAGACCGGCGCCCGCTCTCTGCCTGCCCTACGGCCGTGTCCCAGCCCTGCAGACCGGTGCCCACTCTCTGCCTGCCCCACGGCCGCGTCCCAGCCCTGCAGACCGGTGCCCGCTCTCTGCCTGCCCCACGGCCGCGTCCCAGCCCTGCAGACCGGCGCCCGCTCTCTGCCTGCCCCACGGCTGCGTCCCGGCCCTGCAGACCAGTGCCTGCTCTCTGCCTGCCCCACGGCCCTGCAGACTGGTGCCCACTCTCTGCCTGCCCCACGGCCGCGTCCCAGCCCTGCAGACCGGTGCCCACTCTCTGCCTGCCCCACGTCCCAGCCCTGCAGACCGGCGCCCGCTCTCTGCCTGCCCCACGGCTGTGTCCCGGCCCTGCAGACCGGCGCCCGCTCTCTGCCTGCCCTCATCAGTTTGCTCATCCCTGCTCTAGGGTGCTCGCTCACCTTGGGTGCCAGCTTGCCTGGGAGACCGGGAGAGGGGCACCCAGCTACGGTGGGTTGCAATGTCAGTTCCAGCCCAGCTGGGAGAGTCGGGCAAGGTGAATTCCAAGCAGGCAGCATCTCTGGGGGGCGTTTAGCTTTGGTCTGGAGAGCAGCAGAGGACAGGGAAGGAGGAGGAAGCTGCTGAGAGTCAGGGGTGGGGGGAGCTGCCCTCTAGGTCAGCCTGGGGGGTGGGGGTCACTCAGAGGCCCAGCGAATCTGTATTGTGATTCAGACCTGCACTGTGCCCCCCAGCACCCACCCCATGCGCACTCTGTGCCTCTTCCCCCCATTGGTTGCTGCCCCCAGCTGTCTGGCATCTCTCCTCCCTCCCCAGATCTCCGGATCCCCTTGATGTGGAAGGACACGGAGTATTTCAAAAACAAGGGAGGTGAGTGTGAGGGGTGGGGCTGGGCCCTGGCGGAGGGCTCGGCAGGGGGGTGGGGTTCTCTCTGACGCTGGCATGTTCCCTCCTGCCCAGACCTGCACCGCTGTGCCGTGTTCTGCCTGCTGCAGCTCGGCGTGGAGATCTATGACACCGAGATGGTGCTGGTGGACCGGACGCTCACCGACATCTGCTTCGAAAACGGGGTCCTCTTGTGAGTAACCGGCCCCAGGGTCTCCCTGTGCAGCTGCTACCCCTCCCCAGGGGGGATGGTCCCCGTCCCCCCCGCATCTTACAGAGCACCCTGCTGGGAGGGGTCGGGATAGCCAGGAGCTCCCCCCCACAGCCAGCGATCCTGCCCCACTCCCCACAGCGCCCCCTGCTGGGAGAGGTGGGACTGGAGTAAGTGGGAGTTCCCCCCCCACCAGGGACCCTGCCCCACTCCCCACAGCGCCCCCTGCCGGGAGAGGTGGGACTGGAGTAAGTGGGAGCTCCCCCCCCCAGCCAGGGACCCTGCCCCACTCCCCACAGCGCCCCCTGCTGGGAGAGGTGGGACTGGAGTAAGTGGGAGTTCCCCCCCCACCAGGGACCCTGCCCCACTCCCCACAGCGCCCCCTGCCGGGAGAGGTGGGACTGGAGTAAGTGGGAGCTCCCCCCCCCAGCCAGGGACCCTGCCCCACTCCCCACAGCGCCCCCTGCCGGGAGAGGTGGGACTGGAGTAAGTGGGAGTTCCCCCCCACCAGCGATCCTGCCCCACTCCCCACAGCGCCCCCTGCCGGGAGAGGTGGGACTGGAGTAAGTGGGAGCTCCCCCCCCAGCCAGGGACCCTGCCCCACTCCCCACAGCGCCCCCTGCCGGGAGAGGTGGGACTGGAGTAAGTGGGAGTTCCCCCCCACCAGCGATCCTGCCCCACTCCCCACAGCGCCCCCTGCCGGGAGAGGTGGGACTGGAGTAAGTGGGAGTTCCCCCCCACTAGGGACCCTGCCCCACTCCCCACAGCGCCCCCTGCCGGGAGAGGTGGGACTGGAGTAAGTGGGAGTTCCCCCCCCACCAGCGATCCTGCCCCACTCCCCACAGCGCCCCCTGCTGGGAGAGGTGGGACTGGAGTAAGTGGGAGTTCCCCCCCACAGCCAGGGACCCTGCCCCACTCCCCACAGCGCCCCCTGCCGGGAGAGGCCGGGGTGGACTGGCCTGGCGCTCCCCCGCGGTAGCCGGGCTGTGATGGCTCTCTCCCCGGCAGCACGGAGGCGGGCCCGGACTTCGAGCTGAAGGTGGAGCTGTACAGCGCGGGGTTGGAGGAGGACTCTGCGCTCGGTAGCACCCCGAAGAAGCTGGCCAGCAAACTGAGCAGCTCGCTGGGACGCTCCTCCGGGAAGCGGCTGCGCGCGGCGTTGGACGGGGCCCCGGGGAGCCCCGTGAGTAATGGGGGGAACAGCCCCCTCCTGCTGCCGGCCCCCAGCGTGGTGTGAGTACCCGTCGCCCTTGCATTGCCGTGCGCCCCGGGGCCCGCTGGACCCTAACCCTCTCTCCCCCCTTTCAGGGGCCCCAAGTACCACCTGCTGGCCCACACCGTGCTCTCCCTGGCCGAGGTTCAGGACAGCTTCCGCACCCACGACTTGGCCATCACCAGCAATGGTAAGGGGCAGGGATGGGCGGAGGAGCAGGGAGGCCGGGCATGGGGTTGGCAGGGCTGGTGATACCTGCAGAGCGTTCTGCTGTCCGCTTGGCCCCCGCTGCACCCAGAGACCCCCGCGTAACCCCGGTGACGCCCCGTCTCTCCCCCTCAGAGGAGAGTTCCTTCTGGCTGCCCCTCTATGGCAGCATGTGCTGTCGCCTGGCTGCCCAGCCCTACTGCATGGCCCAGCAGATGATGTGCGGCTTCTTGAAATTGCAGGTAAGTTTGCATCCCAGCTTGGAGAGGCTGTGCTGGGGAGGGCATGGGACACGGGGCCTCTCTTCGCTGGGGGTGTCAGGCCTGATCCGGCTCCCAGGTGAGGACTGGGTGGCTTGGGGGGTGAGGAATGGGACACGGGGCCTCTCTCCGCTGGGAGTGTCAGGCCTGATCTGGCTCCCAGGTGGGGACTGGGTGGCTTGGGGGGTGAGGAATGGGACACGGAGCCTCTCTCCGCTGGGGGGCGCCGGGCCTGATCCGGCTCCTGGCCGGGACGGGCTGGCTCAGAGAATGGGACACGGGGTCTCTCCCCTCTGAGTTCCCCATTCCAGCCTCATGTTACCCAGGGCCCTTGTGGATTGTCCCATCACTTGGATCTGTACGTCCAGCCTGGGGTCTGTTTCTCCCGGCTCTCCAGCCAGCCCAGCGGCCCTGGCTGGGGCTCACGCGGGATCGGCTGGTGCCTTGGAAGCTCGGCGTTTCTGAGGTGACCAGAGCTCGTTCCCGGCCCTGGGGGCCTGAGTTTGCTGGGTCTCAGCGCAGTCTCTGGGGCCACGTGGGCAGCGACGGTGCGGGGAGCCAGCCCAGCGTGAGGCAGGCTGGGAGCCGTCAGGCTGGGCCCTGCCCACTGAGGCTGGACGTGGGGGGGGGGTGAGCCCGTTTCCCCCTTGGGGGCGCGTCCCCTGCCCGGCAGTAACCCGGGCCTGGCCTGTCGGCTGCAGCAGCAGGTGGGCGAGCAGCAGAGCTGGGCGCGGCTGTTCTGCGTGCTGCGGGGCTCCAACCTCCTCTGCTACCGCCGGCCCCAGGACGCCGAGGCCCCGGTGGAGCCGGCGCTCACCATCGCCATCAACAAGGTGAGTGGAGGGGGGGGGGGGCAGCAGGGCCGCTGGGCACTGAGGGTGGATCGGGGCAGGGCTGGTTCCTACAGCCTCTCTGCAGCCTGTCCCCGGTCCCAGGCCTTTCCTGCAGAGCCTGGCACCCTTGCTGGGGGGCTGGGTACAGTGCTGCCCTTCGGGGTCCCAGCCTCACTCCATGGCCTGGCGCCCGGCAACTGGGGGTCCTGCCCTGGGCTGCTTCTTTGATGGCCGGGGTTGGATTCCCTGCTGGGCTGGGCTCAGTGGGGGAGCTGTCGGGCCTGGGGCTGGGCTGTGTCGGGGGGAAGCTGGGGGCTGGGCTGGGGGGTCTCTGTGGGGGGAGGAAGGGGGCTGGGCTCCAGGCTTGGGGGGTCTCTGGGGGGGGGGAAGGGGGCTGGGCTCTGGGCTGAGGGGTCTCTGTGGGGGGAGGAAGGGGGCTGGGCTCCAGGCTGGGGGGGGGTCTCTGGGGGGGGGAAGGGGGCTGGGCTCCGGGCTGAGGGGTCTCTGTGGGGGGAGGTGTCAGGGCTGGGGCTGGGCTGTGTTGGGGCGGGGGGAAGCTGGGGGCTGGGCTGAGGGGTCTCTGGGGGGGGGGAAGGGGGCTGGGCTCCGGGCTGGAGGGTCTCTGGGGGGGAGAAGGGGGCTGGGCTCCGGGCTGAGGGTCTCTGTGGGGGGAGGAAGGGGGCTGGGCTCCGGGCTGAGGGCCTCTGTGGGGGGAGGAAGGGGGCTGGGCTCCGGGCTGGGGGGGTCTCTGGGGGGGAAGGGGGCTGGGCTCCGGGCTGGGTGTCTCTGGGGGGAGGAAGGGGGCTGGGCTCCGGGCTGGGGGGGTCTCTGGGGGGGGAAGGGGGCTGGGCTCCGGGCTGAGGGTCTCTGCTGTGGCAGGAGACGCGGATCCGGGCCACGGAGAAGGACCCCAGGAACAAGTCGCAGAGCATGTCGGTGACCAACCGCTATGGGGGCGAGGAGGTGACGCACACGCTGCTGGCGGAGAGCCGGCTTGACACGCAGCGCTGGATGGAGGCCTTCTGGCAGCACTTCTACGACTTGAGTGAGGGCACAGCTAGAGCCTGGGGGGAGCGGGCTGGGGGGGCACAGCCTGAGGCCGGGGGGGCACAGCTGGAGCCTGGGGGGAGCGGGCTGGGGGGGGCACAGCCTGAGGCCGGGGGGGCACAGCTGGAGCCTGGGGGGAGCGGGCTGGGGGGGGGCACAGCCTGAGGCCGGGGGGGTGCACAGCTGGAGCCTGGGGGGAGCGGGCTGGGGGGGGCCCAGCCTGAGGCCGGGGGGGGCACTCTGGGCCTGGCAATAGGGCCAGACCCCAGGAGCCAGTGGGAGCCCAGGCCCACGGGGGGCAGAGCCAGGCCGACGCAGAGTGGGCTGGGGGCCCTGGGCAGCGCAGCGAGTGGGGCTGGGAGCTGTGCTCTGGGCTCAAACACTGATCGTGTGCGCTCAGGCCATGCCATAGCCGGGGCGGGCAGCTGGGCCTGCCGGAGTGCCCGGGTGCAGGCCCCCAGCGCGTCTGGGTGTGGGTAAAGGGCACCAGGGGGCTGCCCCAGAAGCCGGGGCAGAGGGGGGATGAGGCACCAAGTGCAGCTGGTGTCAATACACAAAGCAGCCACATGGGGGCAGTGCACGTCCATCCTTCCCAGCTGGCATGTCCAGGGCACAGACGCCCCGGGCCTGGCCCCCCGGCTGCTTGGGGGGCTGTGGAGTGACCCTGCCCCTCCCCTCCTTGCAGGCCAGTGGAAGCAGTGCTGTGACGAGCTCATGAAGATCGAGGTGCCGTCCCCACGCAAGCCCCCAGCCCTGCTGGCCAAGCAGGGCTCCCTGTACCACGAGATGGGTAAGGGGCTCCCCCGCGGTCCCTGTCCTGGGGATGGGCGCGGAGGGCCCAGCATTGGGGGGCAGGCTGTCTCTGGCACGGGGGAGACTGCAGGGGGGCCTGGGCACAGGGTCTGTGCACTCTCAGTCTGTCTTGGCTTCCTGTCTGCAGGGCCCTTGCCCGCTCTCTGCTAACCCAGCTGCTGGGGGGGTGATCCCCCCACTCGCTGCCCCTGTCTGACTCACACCCCTGGGTGTATGTTTCTGTAACCACTCCCCTTTCTCTCCCCTCCTGGCGCTGCCCTCCCTCCCCTTCTTTTGCCTCTGTCCCTCCCCCGGCTGCCCCCGGGCACCAGCTCTGCCTGGCCCTGCGGTGCCGCCCGCGGCCTGCGAGGGGCTCCTGCTCCAGGATAACGCCGTCTCCGCTGAGATTCGGGCGCTTCTCTCCTCCTATTACAGTGACAGGTGACGTACGGGCGGGGGGCGCATGGAGCTGTGCCAGGCCCAGACACCACCAGGGCCCTTGCTCCAAGTGGCCTTTATCTGCAGTACCCCCCCTCCACAAACACAAGACCAAATTGGCCCCCCCACATGCCTGTCGCCCCAGGGACCCCCCCCTGTCTCCCGGGGCAGTGACCAGCCAGGGTCACGTCTAGGGAGCAGGGCAGGAGCACTGTCGGGCGGGGGGGCCTCTGGGCTACTGCAGCCCCAGCATCTCCCAGCAGGGAGTGCTGGAGGGGGGGGCGGGGCAGGAGCACTAGCTGTGGGGGGGGGGCGGGGCAGGAGCACTGGCTGTGGGGGGAGCTCTCCGCTACTGCAGCCCCAGCATCTCCTAGCAGGGGGCACTGTCGGGGGGGAGTGGGGCAGGAGCCCTGGCTGTGGGGGGAGCTCTCGGCTACTCCAGCCAAGGCCTTCCCCAGCTGGTGGCGCTGTGGGGAGCGGGGCAGGGGTGAGCTGGTGGTTCTGGGAGACGTTTCTCCTGACCCCCACCTCCTTGCCCCATAGCTATTGAACCTGTGGACGACATTGAGGCCGTGACGGACATCCTGGCGCGGCGGGTGACGGCCCTGGAGCTGCGGCCGGACCTGGGCTGCCCCCCATGGCTGTCTCTCTTCGAGGGGCCCCTGCTCAGCGCCTCCCATGCCAGCATCACTTCTGACACCGCCAGCGCCAGCCCCTCTCGCTCACGCCAGTCGTGGGGCCGGCCCCGCACGCTCTCCCTGGATGCCAGGCTCAGCACACTCAAGGGGCGTGCTGGGAAGGGCCCCGCCAGTGCCCTGCGCCCGCTGGCCGGCCCCCCCCACTCCAGCTCTTCCAGCAGCGGCAGCACCACCCCTGAATCGGAGCGCCAGGGCCGCCGCCCCACCCGTTCCCCCCTGGATCCCCGCAGCTGTCTGCAGTCCCAGGTCTGAGCAGCACGGGGCGCCGGCGCCTGCACCCTGACCAGGACAGGAGGTGACGGGGGAGATGCCCTGGGCAGGGGCCCCCTCATGGCCCAGCCCCACGGCCCCCCTGCTCAGGCAGCAGCCTTGGCTGGGTCGCGGTGTCAGTTCTCCGTCCTGAGCAGTGGCACCTCCCCACCCCGTCCTCCCGCTGAGCCCCCGGCGCGGGGACCTCGCTCACGCAGAGCCAAGGGACCCCACCGGGGCCTGGCTTGTGGGGAGACCACAGCAGGGCCCGTGCCCCTCGTCCCCACCCGAGCTCCCTGGCATCCGCTGGGGAGGGCTGTTAGGAACAACCGTCCCTGCCCCCAGCCTGGGGCACGGGGTCCATTCGCTCCCCCAGCTGGGCTGAGCCCTGGGCCGAGGGGCTGAGCTCACCCCCTCCCCCAGGCCCCGCTGAGCAGAGCGGGAGCTGCCCCCGGCCCCAGCCAGACGCACAGGGTGGGGGCTGAGCTGTCCTCAGCCTGGCTTCAGAGCAAAGGCTGAACCCGGGGGGGGGGGGGGCTTCGGGACAAAAAACTGGAATGAGGTTGGTCCAAGTGACGGGGAGGGGCGTGTGGATTCCCTAATTCCAGCTCTAACGGCTTCTCGCTAACCAGCCCCTGGGGCTGGAATTTGCTCCATGCCCCCCCCCCCTTGCAGCTGCAGCCCCCCTCCCCCCCAAACAGACCAGTTCCTCTGCAGAGGTGTGCATAGCCCCTCCCCCCATGGGGCTGGCTCGCTGGGGGAGGGAGCCGAGGCTGGAGCCACCTCATTAATATGCATTAAAATGTATTTAATGTTCCCAGACTCTGATTTGGAGAATGGTGATGGGCGGGGGGGTGGAGTGGGGCAGGACCGGCCCTGCTGGGGGGACCAGATGTCCTGATTTTATAGGGACAGTCCCACTATTTGGGGCTTTGTCTTGCATAGGCGCCTATTACCCCCCACTCCCGTCCCCCTTTGTCACCCTGGCTGGCTGGTCCCCCTAGGCCCTGTCGGGCTGGGCCCAGCCGCCATCCCCCACCCCATGAGCTCGGGCCCTGCAAACAGCTGTGATGTCACAAGCAGCGCGTGGCCCATGGGACCTGGAGCTGCTTGGAGCCCCCTGCCCCCCCTGGGTCCAGCGACCTGGGGGAGGGACGCAGCTCAGCCCCCCATCATGGGGGAGCCCTCCCCCCTCCCCCCAAGCAGGTGGGGGGGCTGGGCCACTCTCTGCTGTTGAGGGTGGGGCACTCAGCACCCCGCAGCCTCCAGCCACCAACCCGGGTACTGGGCCCCCCGTGCCTCGCCCCCGGCGCACACACCCATCCCCCTGCTCTGGCGAGAATGGACATGTGGGGGGGCTGCTGGGGGCTCAGGGGCAAGCGGTGTCCCCAGCAGGAGGGCTGGGCCATGCCCACCGTGACTTGCTGATGAACTGGGGTGGCTCAGTGACCTTGGGCCTCATGGTGGGGATGAGGCCAGGCACCCCACCCCCACGGGCAGGGTGAGGGGCAGAGAAGCCAGACTCGCGGCCAGTTCCCACAGCTCCTTTATTAGGCCTTGGAGGCCACCGCCCAGGTTGCAGGGTAACATGGTGGGTTGGGGGCTCACCCAGCGAGCAGAGACTGGGGCGCTGGGGGTTCAGAGCGCAGGGGTTGGGCCCACAGGCACCTCCAGAGTGTGTGTGGGGGGAATTGCTGGTTCTTAGAAGGGCCCGGGGGGGGGGCAATCTGAGCAGCCCCCCGGCGAGTCGCAGTCATACAGCCGCGCCCACGCTGGGGTCCAGCAGCCCCTGCTGTCTACGCAGTGTGGGGGGAGGGGCCCTCGACGGCCTCCCCCCCCTCCAGCGCCGCCTGCCTGGTGCCGCCTTGCAGAGAGACCCAGGCTGTCCCCCCTGCGGAGAGACAAGCACCTCAGCTTACAGGAACCACTGCTGGGGAGTCGCCCCCTCCCCCCCCCCCCCCCCCCCGCTGTAGGGCATCCCGTCCAGGCCGCCCCTTCCCCCACCAACCCCGTTTCCGGGGAATCCCAGCCAGGGCAGCCCCATCCCCGCTCCCTGGGGGAGGCCCGAAGTGGGGGTGGCACAGGGCAGCCGCGGTACCTGCTGGGGGATCCCACGCCGCTTGCAGCTGGACCTTGGCACTGCCGCTCAGGGCGTCCTGCGGGACGAGAGGGGCACTGAGGGGGGGCAGGGCGCTCCCACTGGCCCCCCATGGGGCAGATACTCTGGCCTCCAGGGCATGAGCAGCCTGGGGCAGGTCGGGGGGGGGGGGCTGCAATGGGGCCACCTGCCCATGGGGGCCTGCAGAGGGAGCCTGAGCTGATGCCACATGGGAACTACTGCCATGGGCCTCAATCGGAGCCGGTTCTCCCCCCGCCCGATCCAGCCACTCCTCTGCCCTGGGGCAGATCAGAGCCAGCGCCCCCTAGAGGGGAAAGACCCTATGTCCCATTCCCCACCCCCCTACCCAGCCAGCCCCCAGCCCTCGGGCAGAGTGGAGTTGGCGCCTCCTGGAGGGGATGGACCCCGTGTCCTGAACTTGCCAGCCCCTGACATTAAAGTTCCTTATAGGTTTTGGCTCCGTTACCGTCTCTCCTGGCTCCGGCTCCAGCTCCCTGAGCTCCGGCCACCTCCCGGCCTCCTGCCCTGCTATGCCGTTGTGTCCTGACTCCGGGAGGAGCTCGGCCAGGCTGGCCTCTGGCGCCAGGAGGGGCCCGTGGGAGGGCTCCAGCGGTGCCTCTCCACCTACAGGGAGACGGGTGAGGGCTGAGCGCCTGGCACTCACTCTGCGGGATGCCAAACTGGCTGCTGGGCTCCGTCAGGCACCACGCTCTGCCAGCCAGGCTGATGGCAATAATCCCGCCGCCTCTCCCCAGAGCAGAACGCCCCCGAGTGACAGCCCGGCCAAGCAGCATTGCATGGTCCCCTCCCCGGGGGTTTGCTGCTGGGGGGCCGTGCCGAGCAGTGGGGACAGAGCCCCCAAGGGGTTTCCTGCTGGGGGCTGTGCCGAGGGATGGGACAGACCCGCTGGGAGGTTTGCTGCTGGGGGCTGTGATGGGGGGGGGGCAGACCTGCTGGGGGCTGTGCCAAGGGGGGGACAGACCCACTGGGAGGTTTCCTGCTGGGGGCTGTGATGGGGGGGGCAGACCTGCTGGGGGCTGTGCCAAGGGGGGGACAGACCCGCTGGGAGGTTTCCTGCTGGGGGGGCAGACCCGCCGGCCCAGGTGACCCCAGTGCTGGCTCAGCCTGGCAGCTCCCTGTGTGTGCGACGGCACCGTTCTGCCCCGAACACCCACCTGTCATGGGGTCCTCGCCAGGCCTGGGGGCTGCAGCCGTGGAGGGGCCGGGATGCCAGAGCCACAGGGGCGCGGACTGAGGCAGAGGTTCCAGGGAGCAGGACCCTGCGCTGGAGAGAACTGGGCAGCTTTGAGCTGGCTCCCCCCCAGCCAGTGATGGGTTAGTGGGGTCAGCAAGGGCCCCAATCGGCACATCTGGGACACTGCCATGGGGCCCCTCAGAGGGCACCAGCTCTGCCAGCAGGGAGCTCTCAGAGGGGCCCTGGAGTGATCTGGGAGCTATGCAAGGGGCATCCTCCTCCGTCAGCAGAAATGTAGCTGGAGGCTGGCTCAGAGACACTGGGGCAGGGGGTAGAGAGAGAAGAGGTGAAGAGTCAGCTCGTGGGGGGCTGGCAGGGGGTGGAGACCCAGCTCTGGGAGGGCTGGCAGGGGATGGAGATCTGGCTCTGGGAAGGGGTGGGGGGCTGGCAGGGCGTGGAGACCCAACTCTGGGTGGGCTGGCAGGGGATGGAGATCTGGCAGGGGGTGGAGACCCAGCTCTGGGAGGGCTGGCAGGGGATGGAGATCTGGCTCTGGGACGGGGTGGGGGGCTGGCAGAGGATGGAGATCTGGCTCTGGGAGGGGGTGGGGGGCTGGCAGGGGCTGGAGACCCGGCTCTGGGAGGGCTGACAGGGGATGGAGATCTGGCTCTGGGAGGGGGTGGGGGGCTGGCAGGGGGTGGAGACCCAGCTCTGGGAGAACTGACAGGGGATGGAGATCTGGCTCTGGGAGGGGGTGGGGGGCTGGCAGTGGGTGGAGTCCCGGCTCTGGGAGGGGGTGGGGGGCTGGCAGGAGGTGGAGACCCGGCTCTGGGAGAACTGACAGGGGATGGAGATCTGGCTCTGGGAGGGGGTGGGGGGCTGGCAGGGGGTGGAGACCCGGCTCTGGGAGAACTGACAGGGGATGGAGATCTGGCTCTGGGAGGGGGTGGGAGGCTGGCAGGGGCTGGAGACCCGGCTCTGGGAGGGGGTGGGGGGCTGGCAGGGGGTGGAGACCCAGCTCTGGGAGAACTGACAGGGGATGGAGATCTGGCTCTGGGAAGGGGTGGGGGGCTGGCAGGGGGTGGAGTCCCGGCTCTGGGAAGGGGTGGGGGGCTGGCAGGGGGTGGAGTCCCGGCTCTGGGAGGGGGTGGGAGGCTGGCAGGGGGTGGAGACCCAGCTCTGGCATGGTGAGCAGGGGCTGGAGACCTGGGTTCAGCCAGGCTGATGGGAGGCAGAGTCATGGTTCCATCTGGGCTGATGTGGAACAAATCTTTGGTCCTGGGATGAATAGCTGGGGGCAGGAGCCCTGTCCCGTGCGGGCTGGTGGGGGACGAGGGTTTGGCCCCGTGCAGGCTGGTGGGGGGCAGGGGTTTGGCCCCAGGCAGGCTGATGGGGGGCAGGGGCCCTGTCCGGCATGGGCTGGTGGGGGACGGGGGTTTGGCCCCAGGCGGACTGATGGGGGGCAGGGGTGTGGGTCTGCGTGGACTGGCGGGAAGGGCAGTCCTGCTGGAGCTGGACTCAGAGGGGCGAGGGCTGGAGGGGGCCGGGAGGAAGTCCCCTGGCGAAGCGGGGGGCTCTGGCCGGCGGAAGATGTAGGCAGACTCCGTCAGGCTGCGCTGGTAACGCAGGTAGGGCCTGTGGGGTGCTCCTGGGGGGAAAGCACAGAGGACACTGTCAGTCAGTAGCTGCTTCCGCTGCCCCTCCCGCACCATCACCCACCACTGCCATGCAGCCACCTCTGGGGGCAACACGGCAGCTGCTTAACCCATAGGCCCCTAATCGCTCCCTCATGCCCCCAGCAAATGGCAGGCTCGGGTTGCAGGCGGCAGCACCAGCCTGGTTGAGGGCTCCCAGCCAGGCAGCATTTTGGGACAGGAAGTGAAGCCGAATCCCGCGCCGGGGCTGACACTCACCTGGCCTGACCCCCAGGGGCGAGGGGGGCGACTGGGCACCCGAAGTGGAGCTGGAGCGTTCCCGCTGCCTGAAGAACTCCCGGGGGTTCTGTGAGCGCTGGGAGACCAGCGTGGCCGCCTCCTGCAATGCACAGAGAGTGAGGGGGGCCCCGAGGGGCCGGGCAGGGGGCTCTGCATCCCAGCCTGAGTGGAGAGGAGGGTAGGACGGGCCCAGCCCAGCAGGGGGCATCCCGGCCGGGCGGGGGGCAGGAGGCTAGGATGGGCCCAGCCCAGCAGGGGGGTGTCCCGGCCGGGCGGGGGGCAGGAGGCTAGGATGGGCCCAGCCCAGCAGGGGGCATCCCGGCCGGGCGGGGGGCAGGAGGCTAGGATGGGCCCAGCCCAGCAGGGGGGCGTCCTGGCCGGGCAGGGGGGCAGGGGGTAGGAGGCTAGGACGGGCCCAGCCCAGCAGGGGGGCGTCCCGGCGGGCAGGGGGCAGGAGGCTAGGACGGGCCCGGCCCAGCGGGGGGCGTCCCGGCCGGGCGGGGGGCAGGAGGCTAGGACGGGCCCAGCCCAGCGGGGGGTGCTCTCTCTAGGCTCCCCCCACTTACCACAGCCTTCTCGATGGACTCGCTGCGCCGGAACCGGTCCCGCATGGCCTCCTCGTGCTCCCGCTGCTGCTGCTCCTGGGCCGGGATGGAGGAGAGACCCTCAAGAGCTGGGGCAGCTCGAGGGGGCTGGGCCCCCATGTCCTCTCCCCCCAAGCTCCTTGCCCGCTGCCTGCCTTGGTTCATACTCCTTCCTGGGGGCCGGATCCCCCCGTCCTGCCGTCTCCCAGCCACGACGCACTGTGCCACCTCCTGCGCCTCCGTACTCAGCCTGTGCCCACCCCAGCTCCGGCGCTGCCCCCAGCCCCTCTCAGTGTCTGCCTGGCAGCCCCCAGCCCTTCTGTGGGAGGAGGCTCCCCTGCTCGGCCCCAGCCCAGTGCTGGCTGCCGGCTCCCTGACGTAGGGGCAGGGCGGGTGCTGCTTCCACTCACCCATCGGGCTTTCTCCTTCCTCCGCTCCTCGGCCTCCAGCCGGGCCTGCTCCTTCCTGCAGAGAGAGCCAGGGACCCCGGGTCAGCCTAGGAGCTCGTGAGCCCCGGCTGGGCCCAGGTGCAGGGCTCCCAGGCAGGTCTGCGGGAGGGGGTGGGGGCGCCAGGCCTGGCAGCCCCATGGCACAGGCTGGGGGACTCACCTCTGCTCCTCGATCAGCCTCTCTTTCTCCTTGAACTTGCGCTCTCGCTCAGCCGCCTCTCTCTTCTCCTCCTCCATGCGCTCGCGTTCCCAGCGCTTGCGCTCCTCCAGCAGCCGCCGGCGCTCCTCCTCCTTCCGCTGCTCCTCTTCCCTCTGGGCACAGCACAGGGCGCTGGGGACCTCAAACAGCCTCCAGCACCGAGGCCAGGTGCAGAGCTCCCCCCAACACCCTGGCCTGGCTCAGCCCCCCTGCCCAGACACTGCCCCCCCCTTCTGCGTTTCCAACCAGCCCTGCTCCCAAAGCAGGGGCCTGAGGCGTCTCCCCAAGGGCAGTACTGCGGGGACGCACCAGGGGGCGGCATATACAGCAGCTTCATGGGGCCACATTGCCCCAGAGAACCTGCCTGAGACCCCCCTTCACTGAAACCTTTGGGGGACTCAAGGGGGCAGGGCAGGATCGGAGCCCAGAACCCCGCAGTGATCAGGCTGAGGCTGGGAACCCAGAGCCCGGCCCCGGGAGCAAGGAGCACAGATGGATTCCTCCAGAGGCTCTCGAACCGTGGTGGTGGTGGTGGTCCACGAGCTCCATTCAGATGGCCCGCGGAGAGTTCCCTCTAAGGTGCGTGCCTGGGCGGCTGCACACGAGAGAATTACGGGCCACCCACCACATGTAAGGTGAGGTGGTGGCCTTGGGGGGAATGGGGGTAGCTGGTAGGGGGCAGTGGGGTGAGGTGGGGGAAATAGGAGGTAGGTAGGGGGAATTTGGGACGTGCAGGGCTGCGGCGGCCAGAGAAAGAACCCCCTCCTTCCCAGCCCAGCTCGGGGGGTGCCACGGTGGGGGAAAGAGGGAGAGACCCCCCTCCTTCCCAGCCCAGCTCGGGGGTTGCCGAGACTACGGATATTAAGATATGAGTTGTGGGCTTTTATCTGTAGAACAAAAAAAGTTAATTATTATTAAGTTTTTTTTAATATAGCACTTTTATCCAAAGCGCTTTCCAATAGTTAGCTAACGGTACAAACAACATTTGGAAAGATCATTAAATGACCCACCGAGACCCTCAGCGATTTTCAAGTGATCCGTGAAAAACTAAGTTTGAGAACCACTGGACCACTCATTCAGCATTCCCGCAGCTCCTGATGAAACCTCCCCTGGCTGCTCCAGGGGGCGCTGTGGGGAGCAGGGCAGGAGCCCTGGCTGTGGGGGGAGCGCCGGGCTAGTCCAGCAGGAGGCGCTGTGGGGAGCGGGGCAGGAGCCCTGGCTGTGGGGGGGGCGCCGGGCTAGTCCAGCAGGGGGCGCTGTGGGGAGCGGGGCAGGAGCCCTGGCTGTGGGGGGAGCGCCGGGTAGTCCAGCAGGGGGCGCTGTGGGGAGCGGGGCAGGAGCCCTGGCTGTGGGGGGGGCGCCGGGCTAGTCCAGCAGGGGGCGCTGTGGGGAGCGGGGCAGGAGCCCTGGCTATGGGGGGAGCGCCGGGCTAGTCCAGCAGGGGGCGCTGTGGGGAGCGGGGCAGGAGCCCTGGCTGTGGGGGGAGCGCCGGGTAGTCCAGCAGGGGGCGCTGTGGGGAGCGGGGCAGGAGCCCTGGCTGTGGGGGGGGCGCCGGGCTAGTCCAGCAGGGGGCGCTGTGGGGAGCGGGGCAGGAGCCCTGGCTGTGGGGGGAGCGCCGGGCTAGTCCAGCAGGGGGCGCTGTGGGGAGCGGGGCAGGAGCCCTGGCTGTGGGGGCAGTGCCCGGCTGCAGAGGTGTGGGGCAGGGCCTGGGGTAGGGTCTCTTGGGACTGCGCTGTCTGCTCACCTCGGCCTGCGCCCAGAACGAATCCCGTTTGGTCCTGCGGATCTCCAGGGCGGGGTTCGTTTTCCTGTAGTTGGTGCCCTGCGGGGAGAGGCAAAAATGGGTCCAAGGGGGGCTCAGAGCAGCCCCCTCCCAGGGACATCTCCATCCCTGTGCTGGGCCATGGCGGCTCAGTGAGGGGGAGGGTCCCAGGGCCCTGCAGGCGGCGTCACCCCCCCCCCCTTGCCCCGGCCGGGCTCCCGTCTGCAGGGAGCAAGCGCCAACACAGCCCAGGGGAAACCCCAACAGCCCCTCCCTGCACGCACCCCACAGCATCTGTCCGTCTGGCCCCAATCCCTGCACTTTCCCTCATCCCCTGCCCCCCGCCTGCCCCCCCCACTCACCACCAGTTCCTCAGAGCCGCTGGCTGGTGCTCGCCTGGAGGCGCTGCCCCCTGCTGGCGCGAGCCGGGACAGCACGCGGTGCAGCCCCTCCTGCGTCACCTCCTCGGGGCGGCGGGCACTCAGCACCAGGCTGGCCTCCTGCACGAGGGAGGGGAGGACAGCGTCAGCCTCTGCTCACCCAGGCCTGGGATACGGGGAGCCCCCCAAGGGGAACCCAGCACACAGCCTGGGAGAGGGGAAGGCGGCTCTCCCGGCCCAGGCCCTGGATGCAGCCTGCTCCATGCCCAGCTCCGGCCCGTGCCCCCCAGCGGGGCGGGCCGCTGGCTGGCTGGTTTGCAGCCTGTCTCTGGCCGATTCCTGCCCATCCCCCCAGCCCTGGCTCCATTCCCGGCTATTTATAGGTTCTTGGGCTCCAGATGGTTGAGACCGTTTCCCCCTGGCTGCCGGGGCCAGGCCGTGCAGGGGGCTGGGTGCCCGGGCTGGGGGAGGATGGGACAGACAGGGCCACTCACCGGGGGGGGGGGGGGGGCCTTGGGGGGGGCGGAGCACCCAGGCACCGAGCTAAGGCTCCAGCGCTGGGAACGGGAGAGACACAAACAACAGATGGGGCGAAGGGGGCTGGAGAGGGGTCCCAGCTGCTCCCCCACCCCCTTCCTGCCCGGGGAAAGCCCCCCAGCTCGGGGGCCGGGGAGCCGGGCCAGGGCCAGGGGGAATCGCAGCGGAGGCTGGGAACGGCAGCGCCTGAGTCGGCAGCGCCGGGAATGTGCTGAGCAAAGCGTCCAAAGGCCAGGGCTGCCCAGGGCAGGGGTCCCAGCTGGGGGGGGGGGGGGGGGGCAGGGAGTGAGTCTGACGGAAACGAAGCCAAACACCAGGGCCGTGGCTGGGAGAGTGGGGGGGGAGCAGCGGGACAGCCACACCCCGGCGCTGAAACGGAGAAAAAGGCTGGACACACCCCACCCCCACAACGCCCCCAACTGGGAGAGGCCGGAGCTGGAGTGGCCAGGAGCCCCCCAACCAGCGCTCCTGCACCGCTCCCCACAGCGCTCCCTGCTGGGACAGGCTGGGACTGGAGTAGCCCAGAGCTCCCCCCAGCCAGCTCCTGCACTGCCCCCCACAGCGCCCCTTTCAGACAGTCTCTGACCCCAGGCTCTCAATGCCCAAAGTTCCCTGTGGTGCCCCCGCCAGGCAGCTCACCTTGAAGAAGGCCTTGATGGCAGGCAGATGCCCCGCACAGGTCTGTCTGTAGGACTCCGGCACCTTCTCCCCCACCTGGGCACCAAACAGACATCAGGTCAGCCGGGCAGCCAGTGCCAGCGCTGGGCCCCAGACCAGCTCACTCCACCCCCTGCCTCCATGGCTGGCTGCCGTGCGCTCCCCCTGCAGCCCCCGGAGAAGGGGCCCCCCAGGAGAGACCCGGCTCCCCCTCCTCTCTGTGGATACAGAATTTCACTGAGCTCGGCAGGCGGTCCTGCATTCATCGCCAGGGCTGGGGCTCCCCTGCGGGGCGTTGTCTGTTCCCTTCCTCAGTTTCCCTCCATCCCCTCAGTTGTCCAAGTGCCCATTTTCCCCCTGTCCCCCTGCAGACCCGTACATCCCCTTGGTTGTCACTCGGTCCCCTTAATCTAGGCCCCAACTGAGCCCACCCCCGCTCTGAGCACCCCGCAGCGTGCGATTGTCTCCGGGGTGCTGCCTGAGCCGGAGAGCGCAGGGTCTGTCTGGACCAAGAGGGATGCCCCCTGCTCCAGATGGCGGGGCCCTGCTGCCCAGAACCACAGCCCCCGGGACGGTATCGATTCGCTGGGGGGCTCCCCCAGGCAGGAGATTCGCCGCCAGACTCTGCTCAGACAGCCCCAGGGCTGGGGGTGGGGGAACTGGCAGCCGGCCCTCAATGAGCCAGAGCTCTCGGAACTGGGGAGTCAGGTGTCAGGGGCAAGAAAGCACCCCGATCTGCTGAGAGCCAAAGCTGCACCGCACAGCCAGGGCTCCCGCCCCCACTCCCCACAGCTGGGTGAGGCCGGGGCTGAGTAGTGGAAGTGGGGGTGCTCAGTGCTTGCTGGCCCTCAGGGGGGCTGCAGCTGCGTTGTGCAGAGCGGAGAACGGGAGAACGGCCTGCGCCCCGGGCGGGGGCCATGTCAGGAACTCGAGTGCAGCCTGTGCCAGGGCACGTGGGGCACACGTAGCTCCCTGCCCCTGGGGCTGCACACGTGGGGGGTGGAGCTGCACACACCCAGAAGCCTGCAGGGGGGGTACACAGCCCAGACCAACCCCCCCCCCCCCCCCCGTCGGATGCCAGGGGGCTGGGGGAGACAAGGAGCATCTTAGGGCCCCATATGTGACCCCCCTGCTGCCCCCGAACCCCTCCTGCTACCCGCCCATCCACTGAGTGCCCCCACCCTGCGCCCCCCCAACCGCGCCCCCCTCGCCCCGCCCCAGTGAGCGGGAATGAGAAGCAGTTGTGGCTGCTGGGCCATGCCAGCGAGTGAGTCAGCGGGTGGGAGGCCCCACGGCACTTGGTGAGGAGCCTGGGACCAGGCCGCACCAGCCATCTGTGATCCCCAGACAGGCACCAGCCCCCCAACCAGGGACCCAGCCCCCCAACCAGCCCCGGAACCCTGAACCAGAGACCCAGCCGCCCAACCAGCCCCAGCCCCCCAAACCAGGGACCCAGCCCCCCAACCAGCCCCGGAACCCTGAACCAGGGACCCAGCCCCCCAACCAGCCCCAGCCCCCCAACCAGGGACCCAGCCCCCCAACCAGCCCCGGAACCCCCAACCAGGGACCCAGCCCCCAAACCAGGGACCCAGCCCCCCAACCAGCCCCGGAACCCTGAACCAGAGACCCAGCCGCCCAACCAGCCCCAGCCCCCCAAACCAGGGACCCAGCCCCCCAAACCAGCCCTGGAACCCCCAACCAGGGACCCAGCCCCCCAAACCAGGGACCCAGCCCCCCAACCAGCCCCAGAACCCCCAACCAGGGACCCAGCCCCCCAAACCAGGGACCCAGCCCCCAACCAGCCCCAGAACCCCCAACCAGCCCCAGCCCCCCAAACCAGGGACCCAGCCCCCCAACCAGCCCCAGAACCCCCAACCAGGGACCCAGAAAAATTCAGGTGGGTGCTCATGGCATTAAGGGCGCTATAAGCACCCCCAGTAAGTCTGACCCCCGGCAGAGGGCAAAGGGACCCTCCAGGCCCACCCTGCCTGCAGGCCGCGACTCTCACCCAGTTGATGAGGATGATGCGGGGCTGCCCGGAGCTGGGGTCCTGGACGCGGCAGAGGCCGTACATGATGCTGCTACTGGAGAACTTCCCGGCCAGCTCGTCTACCCCGCCGGCTGCAATAAGACAGGGGGTTGGGGGGGGATCAGCAGGGCCCAGCCACCCACAGTGCTCCAGGGGACACTGGGGCAGACCCCCACTGCTGGCTGCCCCCACTCCCTGTCTGGGGGAGGGGCACTGGGGCAGCTTCCCTACGCATCCTTACCCCCACCCCCCACACAGGGGGCAGCTCCTTAGCCTGCCCCATGGAGAGAGGCCAGGGTGGTAGGAGAGATCAGGGAACGGCAGCTGGGTTAGCTGGAGAGAGGTGCTGGGTGCGCTGTGCTGCAGGGAGCGGATCATGGATCAGCAGGGGGCGCTCTCCCCAGCAGTCGATGCTGCACTGGGGGTGCTGTGCTGCAGGGAGTGGGCAGGGGGCAGCAGGGGGCGCTCTCCCCGGCAGTCGATGCTGCACTACGGGGCACTGGGCTGCAGGGAGCAGGGTGGGGGGCAGCAGGGGGCGCTCTCCCTGGCAGTCGATGATGCACTAGGGGGCACTGGGCCGCAGGGAGCAAGGCGGGGGGCAGCAGGGGGCGCTCTCCCCGGCAGTCGGTGCTGCACTAGGGGGCACCGGGCCGCAGGGAGCAGGGTGGGGGCAGCAGGGGGCGCTCTCCCCGGCAGTTGGTCCTGCACTAGGGGGCACTGGGCCGCAGGGAGCAAGGCGGGGGCAGCAGGGGGCGCTCTCCCTGGCAGTCGATGATGCACTAGGGGGCACTGGGCCACAGGGAGCAAGGCGGGGGCAGCAGGGGGCGCTCTCCCTGGCAGTCGATGATGCACTAGGGGGCACTGGGCCACAGGGAGCAAGGCGGGGGCAGCAGGGGGCGCTCTCCCTGGCAGTCGATGATGCACTAGGGGGCACTGGGCCACAGGGAGCAAGGCGGGGGCAGCAGGGGGCGCTCTCCCTGGCAGTTGGTCCTGCACTAGGGGGTGCTGTGCCGCAGGGAGTGGGCAGGGGCTCTCCCCTGGCAGTCAGGGCTGACCCCATTTGGCCCCAGGGGGCACTGTGCCGAGGTGAGCTGTGACAGCGAGGCCGAGGTCTGTGATTATTGACGAATCTCTCCTGCGTCTGGGTGCAGTCCCGGCCTGGGGGGCGCCGGCAGGTCTCTCCAGCCCCTCGACAGTCTCAGCGGGAGGCCGGCCCATGCTGCCGGGGGGCGTTAGAGAGCTGCCAGGTGGCAGCGCCAGGGGACAGCTCCTTAGCTGTGGCAGCAGCTGTGGATTCCTGTGGGGCAGGCGGCTGGGAGAGGGGCTGTGGATCCAGCGCCCCGGCACCTCTTACCTCCCGAGTCCAGGAGTTTCAGCTCATTGTGCTTCCCATACGCAAAGATGGCCCTGGAGTGGGGCAGAAAGGGAGGTCAGATGGGGGGAGGGGGATACTGGGGCAACCAATCTTCTTCCCACCACCCCCAGCTCAAACACCTGTTCCCCCAGCCCAGCAACCCCCTCCACAGTATAAACAGCCCATTATACTGACAGCCCGAGCCCTGCAATTGGACCCAGAGTCTGGCAGGACAGGGACAGTGACCCCAGGCCTATGACAGGCTCCCTTTAGGGCACTTCTGCAGAAAAGGACCTAGGGGTCACCGTGGACGAGAAGCTGGATATGAGTCAACAGTGTGCCCTCGTTGCCAAGAAGGCTAACGGCATTTTGGGCTGTATAAGTAGGGGCATTGCCAGCAGATCGAGGAACGTGATCGTTCCCCTTTATTCGACATTGGTGAGGCCTCATCTGGAGTACTGTGTCCAGTTTTGGGCCCCACACTACAAGAAGGATGTGGAGAAATTGGAAAGAGTCCAGCGGAGGGCAACAAAAATGATTAGGGGTCTGGAGCACATGACTTATGAGGAGAGGCTGAGGGAAGTGGGATTGTTTAGTCTGCAGAAGAGAAGAATGAGGGGGGATTTGATAGCTGCTTTCAACTACCTGAAGTGGGGTTCCAAAGAGGATGGATCTAGACTGTTCTCAGTGGTACCAGATGATAGAACAAGAAGCAATGGTCTCAAGTTGCAGTGGGGGAGGTCCAGGTTGGATATTAGGAAACACTATTTCACTAGGAGGGTGGTGAAGCACTGGAATGGGTTACCTAGGGAGGTGGTGGAGTCTCCTTCCCTCGAGGTTTTTAAGGCCCGGCTTGACAAAGCCCTGGGTGGGATGATTTAGTTGGGGTTGGTCCTGCTTTGAGCAGGGGGTTGGACTAGATACCTCCTGAGGTCCCTTCCAACCCTGATAGTCTATGATCCAAGCCCACTCCTTAGCCTCCTGCCATGCCCAAGGCCCTAGCTGTCAGCTAGTAACCCCAGAGCACCCCCAGTCCAGCTCTGCCCTACAGGAGCTGCATGGGGCGTCTGTGTACCATATAGCCAGGGTTCTGCCACGCAGCGGCACACAACCAGCGCCACGCAGGGGGTGTATGGGACGGGGCGGATCTGACACGCAGCGGCACACGGCCAGCGCCACACAGGGGGTGTATGGGACGGGGTGGATCTGACATGCAGCGGCACACGACCAGCGCCACGCAGGGGGTGTATGGGACGGGGCGGATCTGACACGCAGCGGCACACGACCAGCGCCACGCAGGGGGGTGTATGGGACGGGGCGGATCTGACACGCAGCGGCACACGACCAGCGCCACGCAGGGGGGTGTATGGGACGGGGCGGATCTGACACGCAGCGGCACACGACCAGCGCCACGCAGGGGGTGTATGGGACGGGGCGGATCTGACACGCAGCGGCACACGGCCAGCGCCACGCAGGGGGTGTATGGGACGGGGCGGATCTGACACGCAGCGGCACACGGCCAGCGCCACGCAGGGGGTGTATGGGACGGGGCGGATCTGACACGCAGCGGCACACGGCCAGCGCCACGCAGGGGGTGTATGGGACGGGGCGGATCTGACACGCAGCGGCACACGACCAGCGCCACGCAGGGGGTGTATGGGACGGGGCGGATCTGACACGCAGCGGCACACGGCCAGCGCCACGCAGGGGGGTGTATGGAACGGGGCGGATCTGACACGCAGCGGCACACGACCCGCGCCACGCAGGGGGTGTATGGGACGGGGCGGATCTGACACGCAGCGGCACACGACCAGCGCCACGCAGGGGGTGTATGGGACGGGGCGGATCTGACACGCAGCGGCACACGACCCGCGCCACGCAGGGGGTGTATGGGACGGGGCGGATCTGACACGCAGCGGCACACGGCCAGCGCCACGCAGGGGGAGTATGGGACGGGGCGGATCTGACACGCAGCGGCACACGGCCAGCGCCACAAAGGGGGTGTATGGGACGGGGCGGATCTGACACGCAGCGGCACACGGCCAGCGCCACGCAGGGGGTGTATGGGACGGGGCGGATCTGACACGCAGCGGCACACGACCAGCGCCACGCAGGGGGTGTATGGGACGGGGCGGATCTGACACGCAGCGGCACACAACCAGCGCCACGCAGGGGGGTGTATGGGACGGGGCGGATCTGACACGCAGCGGCACACGACCAGCGCCACGCAGGGGGTGTATGGGACGGGGCGGATCTGACACGCAGCGGCACACGGCCAGCGCCACGCAGGGGGGTGTATGGGACGGGGCGGATCTGACACGCAGCGGCACACGGCCAGCGCCACAAAGGGGGTGTATGGGACGGGGCGGATCTGACACGCAGCGGCACACGGCCAGCGCCACGCAGGGGGTGTATGGGACGGGGCGGATCTGACACGCAGCGGCACACGACCAGCGCCACGCAGGGGGTGTATGGGACGGGGCGGATCTGACACGCAGCGGCACACAACCAGCGCCACGCAGGGGGGTGTATGGGACGGGGCGGATCTGACACGCAGCGGCACACGACCAGCGCCACGCAGGGGGTGTATGGGACGGGGCGGATCTGACACGCAGCGGCACACGACCAGCGCCACGCAGGGGGGTGTATGGGACGGGGCGGATCTGACACGCAGCGGCACACGGCCAGCGCCCCACAGATCTATTGCAATACAAAGAGTCTGAAGGGGGCTCAGGCAGGGCTACACGCTCCCCTCCCATCTCCTGTCCAGGGCTCTGGGGTAGATCCATCTCCCTGCTGTCTCCCTCCACCATATCCCGCCCTGCCTCGCTCCTCTGCATTCCCCCCCCGCCCGCTGCAGCTGTCCCTTAGCCCAGCCGGGTGGGGTGGGGTGGGGGGTGCCTGCCCTCGGTTACCCGGCGTAGGCCAGTCACTGAACTGCCAGGCAGAGCCCTCCCGACGCCCGGTGCCAGCCCCTCCCCTGCACTGGCTGCTCCATCCCCAGCTGCTGGGGTCAAACTGCAAAGGTCTCCTGCGCCCCGAGTGCCCCGCCCCTGCACACCCGCCCCCCCCGCGCTCTCTGGCCCCAGCTCCGTGCCAGGACGGCCCCAGAGGAAGTGGCTTTCCTGCAGGAAGTCAGGCTGTTGAGACGCTGAGATAGGACAGCGGTTGGGGGGCGGGGGGCCAGGACCCAGCCTGGGCACCTGCTCTGCAGCCAGGGACAGCAGGGTCCTCTCCTACCCTGGTGACTTGGGCTCCATCATGGTACGTGCCACCTGCTCGGGGCCAGTGGGACAGGAAAGCACCAGCCCCTGCCCCACACACTTCACCCCCTAATCCCCCAGCTTCAGCTGCCCTGCCCCTGCCCAAAGAGCCCCAGGACACCTGCAGGCCCGGCCCCTCCTCCGGTCAGCCCCTCCCTCACCCCGCCTCTCCTCCAGTTAGCAGGTCAGCCCCTCCCGGATCCCAGACCCGGGCTCTCCTCCGCTCAGCCCCACCCTGGCTCAGTGCGTGCAGCCGGCAGCATCCGCTGCAGGACAATGGGGCTACAGGATCCGGCACAATGGCAGGAGGACCCCCCCGGGGCCCCCTGCCTGGCTCAGCGCAAAGGCCCACAAACATCCCCCAATGGGCAGCACTCCCACACTGATCCCCACCCCATCTCCCTGCCCCCACAGCGCCCCCTGCTGGGAGAGGTCTGCCTGGAGTAGCCGGGAGCCCCCCCCCATACCCAGCACTCCTGCCCCGCCCCCCATAGCGCCCCCTGCGAGGAGAGACCGGGGCTGGAGCAGCCGGGAGCACCCCCCCATACCCATCACTTCTGCCCTGCCCCCCACAGCACCCCCTGCGGGGAGAGACCGGGGCTGGAGTCACCGGGAGCACCCCTCCATACCCAGCACTCCTGCCCTGCCCCCCCATAGCGCCCCCTGCTGGGAGAGGCCGGGCTGCAGCAGCCGGGAGCGCCCCCCCATACCCAGCACTCCTGCCCCGCCCCCCACAGTGCCCCCTGCTGGGAGAGACCGGGGCTGGAGTCACCGGGAGCACCCCCCCATACCCAGCACTCCTGCCCCGCCCCCCATAGCGCCCCCTGCGAGGAGAGACCGGGGCTGGAGCAGCCGGGAGCACCCCCCCATACCCAGCACTCCTGCCCCGCCCCCCACAGCGCCCCCTGCTGGGAGAGGCTGGGCTGCAGCAGCAGGGAGCGCCCCCCCAGCTCTCTGGCCCTGTTCCCTACAATGCTGCCACGCCAAGACACGACATATTCAATTAATTTGCTCAGCTTCCGCTGCGGTGCATCTGAAGCGATCCTGAGGCCCAGCAAGGGGGACTCATGTGGGGGAGTCACGTACAGAAGCTGCCCTAGAGGCCAGTCCCCCTGTGCCGTGCCGGGACCCATCACGGTCCCTTTCAGTGTCTCTTGGCCAAGCCAGCCAGGCTGGGGCCTGGAGCCCGGCTGGGGCTAGACCAGAGAGACGCTGGCTCGGATCCTGGCTAATTGAATCCCTCTCTCGAGGGAGGCTGTCTCCCCAAGCCTTCCCCGACCCGCCTGCGCTCCCCCCAGCTCCCTTTGTCTCTGCGCGGCTCCAATTACCCGTACATGTGACAACACGCTCCGCTCCGAGCACACGCCGCTGCGGCGCTCCGGGAACATGCATGTGGCTCTGCGTGTTCATTTGAACACAGGCAGGCCTGGCACCCCAGAGACCTACAGGGGAGGGATCCTGCCCTGGTGAAAATCTGGAGCTGCTCTGGCTTCCCACAGCACGGCTGGGCCCCGCGCTGGGCATGGCTCACACAGACCCAGGCGCCTTGTTGCCCGGACGGGTGCCAGCCCCAGGGGAGGGCGTTGCACTGACAGTAAGAACGCCCCGGTGCCAGGGTGTAGGTGGCATCCCGCAGACCTAGCGGCGTCCAGGCAAACAGGCCTGAGCAGGAGCTGCTCCTGCCCTCGGGCAGACGTGCCAGCTTCCTTGGCATGGCTCCCACTGCCAGAGTCTGGGTGAGGGGCAGAGCAGTGCTGCCTATGCGCCTGGGGGGCAGGGGCAGGGAAGGTGGCTAAGACGGGAGATATGGTGATGGGGACTCAGCCACTTCCCCTGCTGCCCCCTCCCCCCCCCCGGCTCCTGCCTGCCACTTCCCCTTGCATTCCCACCTGGCTCGCACCCAGCGTCCCCACAGGGTGACGTCACCGCTCAGTTGCGCCCAAAGAGAAGCAGCCCAAGCCACAGAGCTGCATGTGGTTTCTGGAGGAAGCCCTGTTCCCGTCCCAGCACCGTGGGGAGGGAGGAGGGGCGCTGGGGGCGCAAGACTGGAGGGAGCCTGTCCTGCAGAGCCAAGACTGGGCCCAGCGTCAAAGGGCAAACCAGTGGGCTTGGGGGGCTTTCCTGCTGCCTTGTGCCGGGGACAGACAGCCTGGCCTGGGAGGGTGAGTTAATAGGGGGGCTTCCTTCCTGTCTTTGGGGCTAGTCTCCCCTGGAGAGCGTGGGGGCGCCGGGACGGCTGCTTGCCCCTAACGTCTATTTAACTGGTTGGAGGCCAGGCCCTTAGCCCCAGAGCCGCCTGTCCGCGAGGGAGCAAGATTGGGCATCGTGCTCCAGGCAGAAAACAGCATCACAACCCCCCGCACACTGGGTCTAACACCCCCCACATGCTCCAGGCAGAGACCACGTCTCCATGGGGCCAGAGGGGGCACCCCAGGGCCGTGCGATGGCCCCAGAGTCCTGGCTCAATCCTTACCCGGATAACTCGCTCAGCTCCCCTGAATCCCTCTGCTGGGACGCCCCCCCAGTCCCTGCCCTGTGGCGCTACTGGGCGCTTTGGGATCCTGCTGGGACAGGCCGGGGCTGGTGTAGCCGGGAGCCTCCCCTAGCCAGCGCTCCTGCCCCACCCCCCCACAGCGCCCCCTGCTGGGAGGGGGCAGAACTGTTGCTGTCGGAGGTCCATTCTCCTGTTCCTATGGCCTTCCCCAGAGCCGCTCCCTGGATTAGCAGAGCTCAGCAGCCCAGCTCCTGTCCTGCCAGTGGGTTAAGCGGCTTGGAAAACAAGTCCAAAATCCACGGTCATTTCATAACCAGGTCCTCCCATCTTCCCCTCCCCCGCTCACTAGCCCCCCCGAAACCCCAGCCGGTCACTCCGCAGAACTGCAACCTCGACATTTTCCACTTGCAGAAATCCCACTGTCCTGGGGGAGGGGAAATCGGTGCTGGGGGGGGGGGGGGGTGACTCCCTGTGGGAGGGCAGAGGCAGCTGGGAGGGGCGGGTTCAAGGCAGCCCAGCCTGGCAGCGCCTTGCTAGAGGTGCGGGTTCAAACAGGAATTGTTCGCTGGCAGTGAGACAACTGCTGCTTTTCCCAAACACCCCGCGGTCCAGCGAGCTTCCCAAGAGCGGGGGCTAGGAGGCAGGACTCCTGGGTTCCGTTCCCAGCTCTGTGGGGAGAGGAGTCCAGTGGTGGGGGGGGATTGAGAGGCAGGACACCTGGGTTCTGGCTCTGACACTAACTTGCTGTGTGACCTTGGGTAAGGCACTTGCCTGCTCCGTGCCTCAGTTTCCCCAGCTCCTGCTGCCCGTCGTGTGGGAACAGCGCACAGAATGCAGGCCCAGCGGCTCTGGGACTCCCTGGAGAAGAGCCAGGACCCCACAGGCCTGGGCTCACGGCAGTGCCAGTGACACCAACTTTGCCTTGAGGTTCCTGGTCTCGCAACCCCACTGGGGGAGGGGGGGGGCACCGCTAGTTCAGCGCGGAGCAAAGGGCTCCAGGAAAGTCTGTTCCGTCTCCCAAACCTTATCACACACCCGGACCACTGCGCCCCCCCACAGTGCCTCACCCCCTTCTCTGCCACTGTACAGGCTCCCGCCCCACTGCACAGCCCCCCACCCCATGGCACAGCCCCCGCCCCCCGGCACAGCCCCCCACCCCCACCCTTCTCTGCCACTGCCCATCCCATAGCCCCCCCACAGTGCCCCACCCCCTTCTCTGCCACTGTACAGCTCCCCGCCCCACTGCGCCCCCCTGCACAGCACCTCACGGCACAGCCCCCCGCCCCTCTGCACAGCCCCATCCCATAGCCCCCCCACAGTGCCCCACCCCCTTATTTGCCACTGTACAGACCCCCGCCCCTCTGCGCCCCCCTGCATAGCCCCCCACCCCATGGCACAGCCCCCCGCCCCACTGCGCCCCCCTGCACAGCCCCCCATCCCCACCCTTCTCTGCCACTGCCCCATCCCATCGCCCCCGGCCCGGCCCGGCGCTCACCAGTCGGCGGAGAGGCGCCGGCTCCCGATGTCCTCCCTGGCGGCCAGCAGCGCCAGGCGGTGCGTGTCCAGGTCCAGCCGGCTCATGGCTCAGCCCCGCTCCCCGCTCCCCGCTCGCTCTGCCGGGCCGGAAAGTTCCCGGCGAGGGAGCCCCGCGCCCGCCCCGCCTTGCCCGGCCCCGGTCCCAGCCCGCCGGGGAGGGAGGGACCCGGAGCCCTGCCCAGCTCCGGGAGGGCGGGAGAGAGAGGCCGGGCCGGGAGGCGCAAGGGTCGGGATGGGGCTGGGCGCGGAGGGGCGCCCCCGGGGGCAAGGGGGAGGCGCCGGAACAGACTGAGGGGCCCCGTGGGGCAGCACCCCGGCCCCACAGCCTGGCCGGGGGGGCTGGGAGCCTTAGCCAGGGGCTGGGAGCCGGGACTCCTGGGTTCTCTCCAGGCTCTGGGAGGGGAGTGGGAGCTGGTGGGTTAGAGGAGGGGGGGCTGGGAGCCGGGACTCCTGGGTTCTCTCCCTGGCTCTGGGAGGGGAGTGGGAGCTAGTGGTTAGAGCGGGGGGGGGGGGGCTGGGAGCCAGGATTCCTGAATTCTGTTCATGATGCAGTGAGTCCCTCCCTCTCTTTGTGCCTCAGTTTCCCCTTCTGCCCAGTGGGGATTCTGATCCATGCGCTCCCGTGAGACTCAGTCAGTTGGGGCTTGTCCACCCAATGGCGTTAGTTCAGAATAGCGGGTGCACTTTAAATTCACACTCTACTTAATCCAAATGAACTCTGAAGTGTAGACAAGTCCTTAATACCCATGCAGAGCTTGGAGCTGCCCAGCACAGGGGGCAGTCATCACCCAGCGTGTCCGTCTCTCTGTCCGATCCCACTGTGGCGAGCCCCCCTTTGTCTCCAGCTGAAAATCTGTGGCACAACCTGTTTATGTAGGGCCTGCAGTAACACCCAGGTGCGGCTGAAGTGGCCAGCAGGAGGCGCACCAGCGCTCGGGGCTGCGGGGCACTAGCTGGGACGCCCGGGGCTGTGGCCCCCAAGAGGGGGATGGGGGGCAGTGTGCGGGCAGGAGAACGTCTCTTGGGTTAGGGAGGATGAGTGCGACGTCCCCAGGCTGTAGGGGTGTGTGCTCCCTGGTGGGGTGGCCAATGGGCCCATGACACACGGAGCCGCACGGGGGCGCTGATGGTGCCCTGTCCCCTGGGAGCTGTCCCTGTCCCAGGCCCCGACAGCTCCATCTCCCATCCTGGGAGCCCCCCCCCGCCCCCCCGTTTTGGAATCTGGCGTTTGCGCAGCCCTTGACCCCTGGGCAGCTGGCAGAGGCCTCAGCAGCGAGCGGCCTGTTCCCTTATTTGGTCAGTGAAACCACCAACCAAAACCCCAAAGCCCCAGGAAAATATTCCCAGAGCCAGGACTGGCCAGCTGGAAAAATGCAGGGGCAGCGCCCTCTGCACACAGCTCCCAGCAGCTGGGACGAGACCCACCCGGGCACCCAGGGGGAGTGGCTGGGGCTGGCCCTCGCCCTCCCACCCCCAACAAACGGCCCTGCTCCATCTCAGCAGAGCCTGGCCCCACGCTTGTCTGTACAGCCTGGCATCCCCACCCCCAGCCCAGGCCCGGCCCCATGGCTCCATCTAGCTCAGTCATCCCCTCCCCAACCTGGGCCAGACCCGGGGGCCCAGCTAGCCCCGTATCCTGCTTCCTTCGAAGGCTCCCTCCCCTGCCACTGGCCAGTTGCCCAGGGCTGATCTCGGTGGGCGGGCAGGCCGTCCCCAGCATCCGCTCTCAGGCCCCTGCTGGGCGGGTGTCACGGGTGTCTCCAGCATGCTGTCCGACTGGCCTGTTCCCACGCACACCCCACTCCACTGTGTCAGGAGCCCACTGCCTCTTGGGGGGCTGGACCCAGCCGGGGTAGGGGAAACAAGAGGACCAAGATCCTTGGCACCCACACCCTCCCCCCCAAGTGCCCACAGATGACCCTGCATGGTTCCATATACACATCATCCTGTATCCCTGCACACACCATCCTGTATCCCTGCACACAACCCCCCCATCCCACAGACCCAGCCCCCATCACAGCACACAGCCCACATCCCCCAGACCCAGCCCGATCCCTCATCCAGCACACAGCCCCCAGACCCAGCCCCCATCTCAGCACACAGCCCCCCAGCCACAGCCCCCATCACAGCACACAGCCCCCCAGCCCCCAGCCCCAGCCCGATCCCTCATCCAGCACACAGCCCCCAGACCCAGCCCCCATCTCAGCACACAGCCCCCCAGCCACAGCCCCCATCACAGCACACAGCCCCCTAGCCCCCAGACCCAGCCCGATCCCTCATCCAGCACACAGCCCCCAGACCCAGCCCCCATCTCAGCACACAGCCCACATCCCCCAGACCCAGCCCGATCCCTCATCCAGCACACAGCCCCCCAGCCACAGCCCCCATCTCAGCACACAGCCCCCCAGCCACAGCCCCCATCACAGCACACAGCCCCCCAGCCCCAGCCCGATCCCTCATCCAGCACACAGCCCCCAGACCCAGCCCCCATCTCAGCACACAGCCCCCCAGCCACAGCCCCCATCACAGCACACAGCCCCCCAGCCCCCAGCCCCAGCCCGATCCCTCATCCAGCACACAGCCCCCAGACCCAGCCCCCATCTCAGCACACAGCCCACATCCCCCAGACCCAGCCCGATCCCTCATCCAGCACACAGCCCCCCAGCCCGATCCCCCATCTCAGCACACAGCCCCCAGCCCCATCCCCCATCTCAGCACACAGCCCCCCAGCCTCCAGCCCCATCCCCCATCTCAGCACACAGCCCCCAGCCCCATCCCCCATCTCAGCACACAGCCCCCCATCCCCCAGACCCATCCCCCATCTCAGCACACAGCCCCCATCCCCCAGACCCATCCCCCATCTCAGCACACAGCCCCCATTCCCCAGACCCATCCCCCATCTCAGCACACAGCCCCCCAGCTCCCAGCCCATCTCAGCACACAGCCCCCATCCCCCAGTCCCAGCCCCCCATCCCCACAGCCCGATCCCCCATCTCAGCACACAGCCCCCAATCCCATCCCCCATCTCAGCACACAGCCCCCAGTCCCCAGACCAAACCCCCATCTCAGCACACAGCCCCCAGACCCATCCCCCATCTCAGCACACAGCCCCCCAGCTCCCAGCCCCATCCCCCATCTCAGCACACAGCCCCCCAGCCCCCATCCCCATCTCAGCACACAGCCCCCATCCCCCAGTCCCAGCCCCCCATCCCCACAGCCCGATCCCCCATCTCAGCACACAGCCCCCAATCCCATCCCCCATCTCAGCACACAGCCCCCAGTCCCCAGACCAAACCCCCATCTCAGCACACAGCCCCCAGCCCCAGCCCCCATCTCAGCACACAGCCCCACAGCCCCCATCTCAGCACACAGCCCCCATCCCCCAGTCCCAATCTCAGCACACAGCCCACCATCCCCACAGCCCGATCCCCCATCTCAGCACACAGCCCCCCAGCCCCCATCTCAGCACACAGCCCCCATCCCCCAGTCCCAGGCCCCATCTCAGCACACAGCCCACCATCCCCGCAGCCTGATCCCCCATCTCAGCACGCAGCCCCCTAGACCCCAGACCCAGCCCGATCCCTCATCCAGCACACAGCCCCCAGACCCAGCCCCCATCTCAGCACACAGCCCCCCATCCCCATCCCCCATCCCTCATCTCAGCACATAGCCCCCATTCCCCAGACCCATCTCAGCACACAGCCCCCCAACTCCTATGCAGCTCTCATCTGAGTACCCCCTAACTCCATGCACTCATTCCCCCTCCTCCGAGCACCCAGCCCCCTGCACCCCCGGCTCCTCCTATCATCAGGCAGGGGCCCCAGTTCTGACCCCAGTCCTTTAGTTTCATACATTTCCCTTTGACGCCACCTTGTGGGCACAGCCTGCCTGCCTCCCGCGGGCCAAACTGCAGCCTGCCCCTGGGGGTAGGGGGCTGCTGTGCGCTGGGCTGGGGGGCTGGCATGCCCAGGGCGGGGTGGGGTGGAGGACAGTTGTCTGGTTCCAGTGAGCCCCACCAAACCCCCTGCATCCCCAGGCCTCCTCTTCTGAGCACCCTGCACCCCTGAACCCCCTGCACCCCCAGGCCTCCTCCTCCAAGCACCCAGCACCCCTGAACCCCCAGGCCTCCTCCTCCAAGCACCCAGCACCCCTGAACCCCCTGCACCCCCAGGCCTCCTCCTCCGAGCACCCAGCACCCCGAACCCCCTGTACCCCCAGGCCTCCTCCTCTGAGCACCCTGCACCCCTGAACCCCCAGGCCTCCTTTGAGCACCCCTCAACCCCCTGCACCCCCAGGCCTACTCCTCCAAGCACCCCGCACCCCTAAATCCCCTGCACCCCCAGCCCTCCTTTGAGCACCCCTCAACCCCCTGCACTCCCACACATCCTCCTCCGAGCACCCCTCAACCCCCTGCACCCCCACACATCCTCCTCCGAGCACCCTGCACCCCTAAACCCCCAGCACCCCATGCCTCCTCCTCTGAGCACCCAGCACCCCGAACTGCCTGCACCCCCAGGCCTCCTCCTTTGAGAACCCCTCAACCCTCTGCACCCCCCCACATCCTCCTCCAAGCACCCTGCACCCCTAAACCCCCAGCACCCCATGCCTCCTCCTCTGAGCACCCAGCACCCTGAACCCCCTGCACCCCCAGGCCTCCTCCTCCAAGCACCCTGCACCCCTGAACCCCCTGCACCCCCAGGCTTCCTCCTTTGAGCACCCTGCACCCCCGAACCCCCTGCACCCCAGGCCTCCTCCTCTGAGCACCCTGCACCCCTGAACCCCCTGCACCCCCAGGCCTCCTCCTCCGAGCACCCTGCACTCCTGAACCCCCTGCACCCCCAGGCCTCCTCCTCCAAGCACCCAGCACCCCGGAACCCCCTGCACACCCAGGCCTCCTCCTCTGAGCACCCAGCACCCCCAGGCCTCCTCCTCCAAGCACCCTGCACCCCTGAACCCCCTGCACCCCCAGGCCTACTCCTCCAAGCACCCTGCACCCCCATGCATGCTGCCTCCTCCAAGCACCCTGCACCCCCACACATCCTCCTCCGAGCACCCCTCAACCCCCTGCACCCCCACACATCCTCCTCCGAGCACCCAGCACCCCGAACCGCCTGCACCCCCAGGCCTCCTCCTTTGAGAACCCCTCAACCCTCTGCACCCCCCCCACATCCTCCTCCAAGCATCCTGCACCCCTAAACCCCCAGCACCCCATGCCTCCTCCTCTGAGCACCCAGCACCCCGAACCCCCTGCACCCCCAGGCCTCCTCCTTTGAGCACCCCTCAACCCTCTGCACTGCCACACATCCTCCTCCAAGCACCCTGCACCCCTGAACCCCATGCACCCCAGCCCTCCTCCTCCAAGCACCCTGCACCCCTAAACCCCCTGCACCCCCAGCCTCCTCCTCTGAGCACCCAGCACCCTGAACCGCCTGCACCCTCAGGCCTCCTCCTTTGAGAACCCCTCAACCCTCTGCACCCCCCCACATCCTCCTTCAAGCACCCTGCACCCCTAAACCCCCAGCACCCCATGCCTCCTCCTCTGAGCACCCAGCACCCTGAACCCCCTGCACCCCCAGGCCTCCTCCTTTGAGCACCCTGCACCCCCATGCATGCTGCCTCCTCCTCTGAGCTCCCCAGCTCACGACCGCTGGTGAGGATGGGGCAGGGAGGAGGGTGCTGTCCCTACTGCTCAGCTGGGTGGAGGGGAGCTCAGTGCGGCCCCAGGGCAGTGATCCAGGGCAGGCCCCTCAGTGATCCCAGCGTGCAGGTGCCTCCTGGCCGGGGTTGGGGGGATAGTAACCCAGATCAGGGGGAGGGACGCTAGTCCCTGCATACCTATGGCCTGGGGGAGCAGGGCCTCCAATGACTGGGGGCAGGTCCCTGCCCCCACTGACCCAGGGACATGCCCCAGGGATCCTAGGACAGGCTTTGCTGGGTCAGTGAGAGCTCATGGCCAGACGGGTCGGTCGCTGTTCCAGTCTGACCTGCTGCACAGCAGGGCCCAGAGCACGGCCCCTGTCCCCCGGGGAGCCCGATAGCTGGTGTTGGGGAAGTCGGCTCAGGCCACATGGTTACGCTTGATCCGGACCCAAACCCACCCGACCTGCGCCCCTGGGACTGGCTCCTGCCTGACCTGACCTGACCCAAACCCAACGCTTGTAGTTGGCTCCCATCGGGTCTGGGTTGGGTTATTGTGTTGGGCTCAAGCGGCGTCAGAGAGGCAGCCAGCTGGACTTGGAGACATCAAGGGATGGAGACTTGCCCACTGCCCTCCCGGCTGATCCCCCGCCGTGTGAAAAGCGTGTGCCTTCCTTCCAGTTGGAATGTGTCTGGTTTCATCCTGTGCTGCCTCTCTCCCCTGGACTCCAGAGCCCGTCAGCCCCTCTGCTAAACTAACCAGGTCGCCTTCCGCCTCTCACCATCACACATTTTCTCCAGCCCTTGAATCCTTCGCTGGCTCCTTTCTGCCCCTCGACAATTTCCCAAAATCTTTAAAACCCAGAACTGGACGCAGTATCCAGCATCGGTCTCCCCTCTGCCGTATGCCTCTCCCTGCCCCTGCCCCTGCTACCTCCCAGCAGCGCCCTGGGGGCTCACGTTCAGATGCGTGTCCACTACGAGCCCGAGCTCTTTGTCAGAGTCACTGCGGTCCAGGATACAGCCTCGATTCTGTCGCTCTGGCCTGCAGGCCTTGGTCCCCCAGCACCGAATGGCTGGAAATCGAGCCCAGGCCTCTGGCTGTGGCAGGACCAAGTAAATCCAGAGGACCCCTGATGGGGGTTTGTCCCACCTGTTGTTAAAAACCTCCAATGATGGAATTCCACAAGCTCCTCTGGACGCCTGATCCGAGCTTAGCACCCCTGAGAGTTCAGACGTTTTTCCCGTTCTCTAACCTGACTCTCCCTGTACTGCAAACGAACTCGATTACTTCTTGTCCGACCCTCGGTGGACCTGGGGAACAATTGGTCACTGTCCGCTTTATAACAATCTGAGGCCTGTGATCAGGTCCCCCTCAGCCTTCTCTTTCTAGGCCAAACATGCCCAATGCTTTCTACCTGTCCGCACGGGTCAGGCTTTCTCACCCGTTTCCCATTTCTCTTGCTCTCCTCTGGACTCCCTTCAGTTTGTCCACCTCTTTCCCGAAGTGCAGTGCCCAGCACTGGACACAGGCCTCCAGCTGAGGCCTCCCCAGAGCCGAGCAGAGCCGGACAATGACCTCCGGTTAAAACACCCCAGAAAGATCTTAGCTTCTTACGCGCTGCAGCACATGATCAGCGCGTATTCGATCTGTGATGCACTAGACCCCCCAGCTCCTTTCCCGCAGCGCTGCCGCCTGGCCAGGGAGTCCCCCACTTGTAGCTGTGCCTTTGATTTGTCCTTCCGAAGTGCAGTAGTTTGCACATGTTTTTATTGAATTTCATCCTGTTCTTTTCAGGCCAATTCTCCAATTTATCGAGATCATTTGATGTAGAACTTTGCATTTGGACGCATTAAACCCGTTTTTTGGAATGGGCCCCGCGTACCAAGTGATCCAAGTCACTGTTCCTCGGTCCTCAGCTTTATTTACCACCAATCTTGTGTCATCTGCACATTGGACCAGCCGGGATTCCAGATTGACTTCCAGATCAATGACGAACATGGTGACTAGAGCCTGGCCGGGTCCTGATGACTATGGACCCCCGGGGTGGACACCCGCTCCTGCCCTGAGGGGTTGGAAAAGCCCTGCAGAGGGCTGGGGCGGGGCGAGGTAAAACCCTGGCTGATATGGGGAAGTGGCTGCAGCTGGGCCACACCCTAATCAGGCTTCAGCAGGCCTATATAAGAGGCTGGGAGCCAGGCGCTCAGTAGAGTCTCTCTCTGCCTTCAGAGAGGGAAGGGCCTGGCTGTAGGGAGCTAGACAGGGTACTGGGGTGGAGCAGGGCTGGGGAAAGGCTGAGGGGCTGGGGAGCTCCAGCCTGGAAAGCCCCAGGCTGCGGCCTGGTAATAGGCCAAGAGGTACTGGGGGTTACAGAGGGCAACCCAGGGGCAGGCCAAGGCAGCAGGTCCGAACCCCCCTTGCCTGTGATGAGTGGCCTATACTGCAGTCTGCCCCAGGGAGTGGGGGCTAGTTGGTGACTGGCAGTGGCCTTATCGTGAGGTGAGGTGGGGATAGTGGGTGGGGGTTCCCTGGGGAGGGGTGACCTAGCATGTGTGAGTACTGCCAGGGGGCAGCACCCAGGGCAAGGGGCACTGGGGTCCTGGGAGGGACACAGGTGCCAGAAGAGGACAAGGCGGATCACTGGCCTGCAGAGGGCGCTCTAGGGGCTGGTGAGCTAATTCCCTGGACGACCAGCAGGAGGCGCCGCAGGGGTGAGTCCGGCTCATCTTACAGCCCCCATTCAGTGGTGATCACCCACTATTTTCTGAGGTCTGTCAGTTATCCAGTTCTTAATCCATTCAGCTTGTGCTCTGCTGATGCTGTGTAATCAGAATGTTTTGCGGCATTAAGTCAAATGACTTACAAAAGTCTCTCTGTTTCATGCGTGCGGTTACCTCTAGCAGCCCATCTTGTGATGTCATCGAAGAATGAGTTCACGTTTGCTTGACAAACCCTGTTTTCCATAAAACCACATCATCTGCCATCAGTAACATTCCCACGCTTTTATTCTTTGTCGTTTGACTCCCATATCGGCTTGCCCACAATTGACGCCAGGCTAACCAGGGACCCAGGACAGCCCAGGGTCCGGGAAGCGTGACAGAGTGGTAGCACCATGCCAGCCTTCTGGAGTCCAAGGTCGATTTCAAATCAACCTCAGCAGGCCAGAGAGCTCTTCGGCCAACTCTTTCAGGACTTGTGGGTGCCAGATATCTGGACCTGCTGGTTTGAAAATGTTTATCCCCCTGGTAGATGCTGTTTGACATCCTCTTTGGTTAATAATGGCCTGGAACGTATTTCATCATCCTCATGTGATGCGAATACTTCTTCCTGCTCCTTTCCCGATATCAAAAATAAATAGTTATGAAACACTTCTTCTGCATCGTTGTAACAATTTTACCCTCTCCATCCATGAATCCATAGACTCGTCGCTTCCCAGGCCAGCAGGGACCATGGTGACCATCTAGTCTGACCTCCTGCATGGCCCAGGCCAGAGACCGGCCCCACATCATCCCCAGAGCAGAGCTTTGAGCAAAACGTCCAGTCTTGACTGAGAAATTGCCAGGGACGGAGAATCCCCCAGGACCCTGGGTGACCTGTTCCAATGGTTAGTTCCCCTCCCCTCCCGGTTAAACATTTACCCCTTATTGCTGGGCTGAATTTGTCTAGCTTCAACTGCCAGCCCTTGAATCCGGTTAGACCTTTCTCGGCTAGATTGAAGAGCCCACTATTAAATGTTTCTTCCCCATGTAGGTGCACCACTACCCCGATATAACGCGACCCGATAGAACACGAATTCGGATATAAGCGGTAAAGCAGTGCTCCGGGGGGTGGGGCTGCACACTCCGGCGGATCAAAGCAAGTTCGATATAACGCGGTTTCACCTATAACGCGGTAAGATTTTTTGGCTCCTGAGGTCAGTGTTATATCGGGGTAGCGGTGTACTTACACACTGAGATCAGTTCAGGTGTTAACCTTTGTTCAGCTAAATAGATTGAGCTTCTTGAGTCTATCACTTATAAGGCAGGTTTTCTAATCCTACCCTGCCAGCCAGTCCCCCACCCTATCACCCAGCCAGTCAGCCCCATGCCCCACCAGCCAATCCGCCAGCCCCATGCCCTGCCAGCCAGCCCCATGCCCTGCCAGCCAGCCCCATGCCCCATCAGCCAACCTGCCCGCCCCATGCCCTGCCAGCCCGCCCCATCTCTCCATACCCTGCCAGCCCGCCCCATGCCCCACCAGCCAATCCGCCCACTCCATGCCCTGCCAGCCAGCCCCATGCCCTGCCAGCCAGCCCCATCTCTCCATACCCTGCCAGCCAGCCCCATGCCCCACCAGCCAATCTGCCCACTCCATGCCCTGCCAGCCAGCCCCATGCCCTGCCAGCCAGCCCCATCTCTCCATACCCTGCCAGCCAGCCCCATGCCCCGCCAGCCAGCCCATCCCTCCATACCTTGCCAGCCAGCCCTATGCCCCACCAGCCAGCCCGCCCGCTCCATACCCTGCCAGCCAGCCAGCCCCATACCCCATCAGCCAGCCACATATGCTGCCTACCCACCAGCCAGCCCCATACCCCACTGGCTGGCTAGAACACAGTCCAACAGGGACTGCCCCAGACTAGGGCTCATAGCGTTGACCCATCCACGGTCCCATTTCACACCCTGCAGGAACAGGTGGGCCAAGTGGGCCTGGAGTAACCAGCCCACCAGGCTCAGGGCTGTGGACTCATTCCCTGGCGAGGAGAGACAGCCCCCGGCACAGAGCATGCTCGCCCATCCCCCCCATCTGGCCTCACATCTGCAGCGCTGCCAAGTGGCCCACCCTGCGGGCTGCGAGGTTAGCGCCCGGCACGCGATCCCCTCTCGCTCCATTAGCACGCACCACAAAGGGGGGATTAGTCACTTAGTCCACTCCAGCGCCCTGGCCTCCTGCATGCTCCAGCACTCCCCAGCTCTGTCCCGGCCCCTCCCCAACAGCCTCAGAACAGACCGCAGCGCCCCTCCCCCAGTCTCTAGCCATCACCCTAGTAAACCACACCACCCCCAGACCCTCTCTGCCCCCTGCCACAGAGACAGTGGTAGGAGCACAGACCACAGCCGGCACTACGGCAGAGGGACGAGATGGATTTCCAAGAGCCAGCAGCTACCGCTCTCAAAATACTGTCAGCCTATTAGAAGAAGGAAGGCCATGAAAGAACGGCTGGGGCCAAAGGGAGCAGTTAAGGAAGAGAAGGACATTGCAGAGGGCGTTGGGCAGTTTCCTACCCCAGCCTGGCTCGTCCCTGGTAACAGTGCTGAGGGGATCTCGGAGATGGAGGGTCAGAAGATGAGGTGCTGGAGCAAACTGAGGGTGTGAAAAGCAGTGAGCCCCTGGACCCAGCTGCTCATTAAACACAGTTGCTCCTCCAGAGGCTCGTCGGCAGAACACGTTTTCAAAAGGCGCTAGGGTTGGCCCAAGGAATGACAGATATAATTAGATATCGAATAACAAATCACCTGGAAATCATGATCTGATGGGGTCGAACCAGCAGGGAATCGTGGCTTGGACCTGGGTGAATGTGTCCGCAAAGGAGCGGCTGGAGGCGACCAGCTGACAGAGTTTAGTCAGACTTTCAATCCTGGGCAAGACACTGCTGAGTCACCAGGGGGTGAGGGGCAAAGTATTGCACGGGATCAAACCCTGCAGAGGAGACAGGGAACGGCGCGTAGGACTCAGTGGACAGCTTCCATCCCGGGGAAGGGTCGCAGGGGGAGCCACGAGGCTCTGGATAGAGCCCAGGTTCTTTAATACCTTTATTAATGATCCGGAACGGGGGGATGAGAAGGGAGGTGGGAAAATGTGCAACAGAGACAGTTATTTAGGTTAGTCAGGACCAGAGACGATCGTGACCTGCCTGAGCCGGGGGTGGGCACCAGGCTGGCAGATGAATTTCAAGGTGGACAATTGCAAAGTAATGCACATGGGAGGAAACAAGTTCAACTCCCCGGGCACCTGACAAGGGGCTGGAATAACTGGATCAAGCCAAGAAACTCATCACCGTGGGCAGCTAAATGAGACCTTGAGCCAACGTGCCGCTGTGGGCAAGAAGCAGACAAAGTGCTTGGCTGCATGGGGAGGATGCTACGGCGAATATTCAAACACTGCTCTATAAACGGGCCGGGTGGCCCGTCCAGATGCTGTGCGCAGTGCTGGGAGCCCCTCCCCCGCCCCCCCAGGACAGTCCGATTCGTGGATCCCAAGGCTGTAGATAAATCTCTGATAATTTTCATATGACTTTACATTGTGCCTCTTCATATAACCTTGTGGTGGGTCTACCCACGTGTGACCTCTGTTTTCATGGGACTTTGTATCAAAGCCTTATTTAGAAACTTTGCATTGCCCTTGGTATAATATTATAGCCCCTAAGGATAGAATAAGATAGAAGAAAAATTTATTTTTGCTAGCAGTAGAACAAGAGCTCTCCCCCCCCCCCCTTAATCAATTGCCCTGTTGAATGAATGAGGTGTGAATGAGCAAGGCATGGAAGGCAGCACCTCCAGACAGCCTCAACCATTGGAGAGGGGCTGGGAGCCAGACTCAAGGACAATAAAACGTGTCAAGTGGGCTCATTAAAGACAAGCAGACATAGGGACGGCCTCGGGGG
This sequence comes from Chrysemys picta bellii, assembly GCF_011386835.1. Taxonomy (NCBI): domain Eukaryota; kingdom Metazoa; phylum Chordata; order Testudines; family Emydidae; genus Chrysemys; species Chrysemys picta. Next base: position 144,602,454 of record NC_088795.1, on the reverse strand, counting down.
TTAGAAGCGAGCACCTTCTTTTGGAAACACCCTCTTTGCAGCATTGGGACAACACTCAAAAGAAAGCAGCACAAAGGACCAATGGACACAGACACAGAGTTTGAATCTGGTATAGATTTGCATAAGAGGAAAGCTGCTATAAAAGTGAGGTGTCTTGCAGAGGACCCCGGGTCTCGTCTTGTCAACATGGGAGCATTGATCCGGATCGGCAGAAGCCCGGCTCCACCCCCTCCCCTATCTAACTCACCTGGCCAGTGAAGTTAAGGGGAGCAACTAATTGCAACAACAAGACGGAGTGTGTTTGTGTGTGTGTGTGAGTGTAAGTGTAATATATTATATGCATATAATACAGTGTTAATGAATACATGTATTACTAATAAATGTGGCGTTTTGTCTTATTCCCCCTGAAAAGATCCTGTGCAGTACTTTAAGTACAACAAGGCCAGAAGGGACCATTGTGATCACCTGGTCTGACCTCCTGTACAGCCCAGGCCAGAGACCGTCCCGAACTAGTTCCTGTGAGCTTTTAGGGAAACATCCAATCTGGATTTCAGAATGACGCATGATTACGAATCCACCACGACCCCAGGTAAATTGTTCCAACAGTTAATTACCCTGCCTGTTGCACCTTATTTCCAGTCCAAATTTGTCTCGCTTCAGCTTCCAGCCCTGGGATCTTGTTACACCTTTCTCTGGCAGGCTGACGAGCCCTCACCTGTCAAATTTCTGTTCCCCACGTACAGACAAGGTGGGGGAGGAAAGATCTTCTATTGCACCAACTTCTGTTGGGGAGAGAGACGAGCGCTTCTCCACGTGTAGGTACTTACAGACGGGGATCAAGTCACCCTGTAGCCTGCTCTTTGTTCAGCTAAACCAGTGATTTCAAACGTTTCTCCTGGTGACCCCTTTCACCCAGCAAGCCTCTGAGTGCGACCCCCCCAATATATTTAACACCATTATAAATGTTGGAGGCAAAGCAGGGTTTGGGGTGGAGGCTGACAGCTCGCGACCCCCCCATGTAATAACCTAACGACCCCCTGAGGGGTCCGGACCCCCAGTTTGAGAACCCCTGAGCTAAACAGACTGAGCTCCTTGAGTCTCTCACTAGAAGGCAGGTTTTTGGAATAGAAACATTTAACCATTGAATCATTCCCGTGGCTCTTCTCTGACCCCTCTCCAATTTATCAACCCCCTTCCTGAATTGTGAACACCAGACCTGGGCGCAGCATCCCAGCTGCAACCACCCCAGTGCCGGATACTGAGGGAAAATCACCTCTCCACTGCGCCTCGAGATTCCCCTGTTTACACACCTCCCAGGATCGCATTCGCCCACGGGGAGCTCATGTTCACCTGATTATCCACCCCCCAGCCCCAAATCTCTTTCAGAGTCGCTGCTGCCCAGGACAGAGTCTCCCTCCTGCGTTCTCTGTTCCTAGGTGTAGACATTTACATTTAATTGTATTAAAACATATTGTTTGCTTGCACCCAGTTTATCAAGGAATCCAGATCGCTCAGTATCACAGATCTGTGTGCGTCGTTATTTACCACTCCCCCAATCATTGTCACCTGCAAACTCTGTCAGGGAGGAGTTTGTGTTTTGATAACACGGGTAAATGGCACAGGGCCGAGAAGCGATCACTGGGGCCCCCCACTGGAAACAGCCCTGCTTGGTGAGGATTCCCCAGTTACACCGAGAGGGGGTTGATATGGATGAATTGGTGCCTGGAGAAACTCCCCCATGAGCGAGCACTGACCAGGCCGGGATTGCTGCTGGGCAGAGGAGACCAATGAGGTGGGCCAGGCTGAAGCTATAAAACAGTGACTGGGCTGGAGAAGGGGGAGTGGAGCTCCTGTTCTCCCCGCCTCACAGCACACTGGAACTGGTCAGGGGAAATTCAAACTGATCACAGGAAATACTTCCCCAGGCAGCGTGTGATTAGCCTGTGGAACTCTCTGCCACAGGACGACGTCGGCACCAGCAAGGTTCTGCAAGGGGTGGGACATGTCTCCGGACAGCATGAATAGCTAGTTAGAGCTGTTGGCGCTGACAGATTCTTGCAGGAATACAGCCCCTTCTGCTGCAGGGCTTGGCCATCTCTCACGCTCAGAGGCCGGGGTGGACCTAATGTGAATGCAGCTTGTCCTACACCTGCTACTGCACAGTTCTTACATCACCTGGTGCTGGCCCCTGCCAGAGACGGGGCACTGGGCTAGATGGGCGTTGGGGCTGATCCTGTCTGGTGATGCTCTGCCTGCCCTGCCGTTCTGTGAGGTTGTGTACCTCGGGGGAACACCCTGCACCCCCATGTTCGATTGTGGGGTGTCCAGTGCAAAGTTTGTCATGGCGGGTGTCTTCGGAAGGCTCGTGATGCACTGAGCACTGTTGTTACAGTAATGTTAGAGGTTGTAATTTCATGTATATAGTTGCAAGGCTGAAAATGTGTCCTCATGGCTTAAAACAAGCCCAGGCAAAACTCTCCAGGAGCAGAGGGGCAGTTCACACCTCATCAGGGCATGGATGGGACAAACCCAGCCCAGCCTCACAGGAACAAAGGACACAGCCTGGGGGGAGGTGTTCGCTGCCCCCCCCCCCCAGCTCAGCCTGGGGGAGACGTTCCCTGGCCCAGGCTGCCCCCCCTCTCAGCTCAGCCTCGGGGGAGTTCCTGTCAGCTTGGCTCACCCTTGCCTTTGGACACCCCCCCTGAAATCACGACTTCCCTGACTATCGCTCCCTGTGTTCGAGCCCGTGTCTCCATGGAGACGTGAAAGCTGGTGACTGCACACAACACGCCTAGGCCACCACATCCCCCTCCCCTCGGTGCCCCCCACTGCCTTCCCTCCTGCCCCCCCACTGCCTTCCCTCCTGCCCCACCGGCAGCTCCCCTCACTCGCCCTGCGGGCCTCGAGGGAGCCCACCGGCAGCTTGGCCTTGGGAGCAGGGCCCAGGACCAGGGTGGGGGGCACGCCACCGGCTGGGTCTCTCAGGGGCGTCCAGCTGCGAGGCAGACGGGCCTGGGCGGACTGGGAGCTGGAGCGGCTGAATGATTTACGCCTGGGAGGGGCAGGCAGACGAGCTCAGCGCTGGGACGGGGCCTGACTGGCATGTTAATGGGGAGACAAAGGAACGATCCAGGGGAGGGGGGCTCCGCAGTAACCCCCCCCCTTCCCTGAGCCTGCCAGGAGCAGACGCAAACAAGGCGTCTGTGCAGGGCAGAGGCAGGAAACGGCGCAGACGGGGCGGGGGCCAGCAGTCGCAGAACTCCAGCTCAGCCAGCGCGCACTCAGCCCCGAGCCGGGCGCGACAGGGACCCAGGCCCCGCGGGATGTGAGACCCCAATGGGCCCTGGCTCCCCCTGGGCTGTGTGTGGGGGGGCTGCTGGGCATTTCTGCTGCAACACAGCGTGGGGGGCCGAGGGAGGACATAGTGCAACGGGATCCAGCCACCTACAGCGTCCCAGCTGGCGCTGCGCCCTGGCAGCCGGACCAGACCCTGCACCGCCTCCTCTAGGGGCCCACAGCCCTGCCCGGGGCTACAGGGAATCGCCACGCACTGCCAGCAGGATAGGGCCTATGTCACACACCTGGGCAGCCAGCAGAGGGCAGCGGTGGCATGTGCACCCCCAGGCAGGCGGCAGGGGGCACAGAGCTGTCTGAGAGATAGGCAGCCCTCGTCTCACTGCGCTGCCTTTGCTGGCACCCCACTTTCCACATGGGGCGCAAAGCTCCCCTGTGACACGGGGACACCTCAGGGTCCCCCTTGCCCGGAGGGGAAACAGCCCAGAGCCTGGCTGAGCTCACACGAGACAGGAGCACAGCGGGGAATGAGAACCCAGGAGTCCTGACTCCCAGTCCCCCCTCCCCAGCCCAGGAGTGGGGACTCCCAGCCTTGCTCTACCCAGGCTCCCCTCCCAGATTGTCACAGGGCTTGATGCTGCGCCCAGCACTCGGGGACAGCCAGTGACAGCTGCGAGGGGCGAGCGTAGGGCCACTGGGCCAGCGAGGGGCTGGGACAAGGCCCCGCCCTGTCTGGGCCTCAAGCTGCCTGTCCTGGGGGTGGGGGGGTGGTGGCAGGCCATGCAGCGTGGGGCTGGGAACACGAGGGGCAGCTGGGAAGGAGAGAGGGATGGGGCGAGAGTTGAAATTTGCTGAATAAAGAATCCCGCTTAACTGTCCTCTGCTGCTGAGTTGAGCCCAGCCTGGAAGCGAGGGGCTGGGCCCTGGGCTGGGCCCCGGGTGTGGATGCTGGAGAGGGTTGCCAACCCTCCCGGTTTCACCGGGAGTCCCCCGGAATCAGGCCCTATCTCCTGGCGGCTATTGAAGCCAAACGGGGAGATTTTAGGTGCTAAAAGTCTGGTGGCGCAGTGAGGCTAAGGCAAGTTCCCTCCCTGCCCTGGCCCCGCGCTGCAACCGTTAGCAGCCGGCGACCTTGCGGCCACACGGTATCCCTGTCCTGAGCACCTACTCCACAGCTCCCATTGATCAGGAACTGCGGCCAATGGGAGCTGTGGAGTTGGCGCTCAGGGCATGGGCAGCGCGCAGAAACCACCTCCCGCCCCGCCCTGCAGGGACATGCCGGCCGTTTCTGGGAGTGGCGCAGGGCCAGGGCAGGCAGGGAGCCTGCCTTAACCCCAGTGCGCCGCCGACCAGGAGCCACCCCAGGTAAGCACCTCCCGGCCCGAATTCACACCCCCTCCTGCACCCCAAACTCCCTCCTGGAGCCTGCACCCCTCACCCCCTCCTGCACCCAAACTCCCTCCCAGAGCTTGCACCCTGCACCGCAACCCCTTGCCCCAGGTTCAGCCTGGAGACCCTCCCATACTCCAAACCCCTTGGCTCCAGCCTGGTGAAAGTGAGTGAGCGACAGAGGGAGGGAGATGGAGTGATGGGGGGGCGCCTTGGGGCAGGGGCGTGGCCTCAGGGAAAGGGCCGGGCAGGGGTGGGGCAAGGGTGTTTGGGTTTGTGTGATTAGACAGTTGGCAACCCTAATGCTGGGCTGGGCCCCGGGTGTGTACGCTGGGCTTGGGGCTAATTCACATATCCCAAGGCTAGACGGGAGTAGGGTTGCCAGGCATCCGGTTTTCGACTGGAACGCCCAGTCGAAAAGGGACCCTGGCAGCTTGGGTCAGCAACGCCGACTGGGCCGTTAAAAGTCCCGTTGGCGGCGCAGTAGGGCCTGGGCTAAGGGAGGCTCCGCACGCTGGCCCCACCCCGAGAACCGGCTCCGCAACTCCTATTGGCTGGGAACCGTGACCAGTGGGAGCTGCAGGGATAGCACCTGCAGGCGCGAGGGCAGAGCGTGGAGTCTCCCTGGCCGCCCATGAGTCTAGGGGCTGCAGGGACCTGCCGACCGCTTCCCGGGAGCTGCAGAAAGCGACACCGGGACCCTGCACCCCGTCCCGCACCCCAACCCCCTGCTCCAGCCCGGAGTCCCCTCCCACACCCAAACTCCCTTGCACCCCCCAACACTCCAGCCCAAGCCCCTCCTTCACCCCAAAACCCTGATCCCCGGCCCCACCCCAGAGCCTGCACCCCCAGCCGGAGTCCTCACCCCCCGCTGCACCCCAACCCCCTACCCCAGCCCGGAGCCCTCTCCCGCACCCCAAACCCCTCATCCCTGACCCCACCCCGGACTCCGCACCCCTAGCTGGAGCCCTCACCCCCCTCCCACACCTCAACCCCCTGCCCCAGCTCGGTGAAAGTGAGTGAGGGTGGGCGAGAGCGAGCGACGGAGGGAGGGGGGATGGAGCAAGCTGGGGCGGGGCCTCAGGGGAAGAGGCGGGGCCTCAGGGGAAGGGGGGGGCAGGGGGTTCAGTTTTGTGCGATTAGACAGTTGACAACCCTGGAAGGGAACATGGTGAACATCTAGTCTGACCTGGCTAACACAGGCCATGGGCTCCTGCGTGAACTATAGCCGATCTCTTAGATGAACAGCCAGTCTCGATTTCAAACTCAGCAGGGACAGCGAATCCCCCACATCCATTGGTGAATTGTCCCATGGTTCATTCCCCTACACTTTACTTCCAGTCTGCCTTTGTCCAGTGTCAACATCCAGCCTTTGGATAACATTCAACCTTCCTCTGCAAGACGGAAGAGCCCTCCACTATCACATTTCTGTTCCCCAGGGAGGTACTTACAGACTGGGATCAAGTCACCCCTGAACCTTCTTCTTAACCAAACAGCCTGAGCTCCCTGCATCTGTCAGTACTCAGCAGGTTTTCCAATCCTGTGATCATTCTCCTGGCTCCTCTCTGACCCCTCTCCAATTTATCAACATTCTTCTTGAATTGTGGGCACCAGACCTGGATGCTGTATTCCAGCCGTGCTCGCACCAGCACCAAATACCAAGGTAATACTGTTATCCTAATAACATCCCTACGGCAGAGTGCAAGGGGCTGTCCAGCAGTGAGTCGGTGTACCCCAACTCACTAGTGTTATAATCTGTATCCAAAAGGTGTCATAGAAGATCATAGGTTTCAGAGTAGAAGCCGTGTTAGTCTGTATCCGCAAAAAGAACAGGAGTACTTGTGGCACCTTAGAGACTAACAAATTTATTAGAGCATAAGCTTTCGTGGACTACAGCCCACTTCTTCGGATGCATATAGGAAGATCATAGAATATCAGGGTTGGAAGGGACCTCAGGAGGCATCTAGTCCAACCCCCTGCTCACAGCAGGACCAACCACAACTAAATCATCCCAGCCAGGGCTTTGTCAAGCTGGGCCTTAAAAACCTCTTAAGGAAGGAGATTCCACCACCTCCCTAGAGAACCCATTCCAGTGCCTCACTACCCTCCTAGTGAAATAGTGTTTCCTAATATCCAACCTAGACCTCCCCCACTGCAACTTGAGACCATTACTCCTTGTTCTGTCATCTGCCACCACTGAGAACAGCCGAGCTCCATCCTCTTTGGAACCCCCCTTCAGGTAGTTGAAGGGTGCTATCAAATCCCCCCTCACTCGTCTCTTCTGCAGACTAAATAAGCCCAGTTCCCTCAGCCTCTCCTCGTAAGTCATGTGCCCCAGCCCCCTAATCATTTCGTTGCCCTCCGCTGGACTCTCTCCAGTTTGTCCACATCCTTTCTGTAGTGGGGGACAAAACCTAGACGCAATACTCCAGATGTGGCCTCACCAGTGCCGAATAGAGGGGAATAATAATAAAGTCCCTCGATCTGCTGGCAATGCCCCTACTTATACAGCCCAAAATGCCATTAGCCTTCTTGGCAACAAGAGCACACTGTTGACTCATATTCAGCTTCCCATCCACTGTAACCCCTAGGTCCTTTTCTGCAGAACTGCTACCTAGCCATTCGGTCCCTAGTCTGTAGCAGTGCATGGGATTCTTTCTTCCTAAATGCAGGAATCTGCACTTGTCCTTGTTGAACCTCATCAGATTTCTTTTGGCCCAATTCTCCAATTTGTCTAGGTCCCTGTGTACCCTATCCCTACCCTCCAGCATATCTACCTCTCCCCCCAGCTTAGTGTCATCCGCGAACTTGCTGAGGGTGCAATTCATCCCATCATCCGAATCATTAATAAAGATGTTGAACAAAACCGGCCCCAGGACCGACCCTTGGGGCACTCCACTTGAAACCGGCTGCCAACTAGACATGGAGCCATTGATCACTACCCATTGAGCCTGACGATCTAGCCAGCTTTCTATCCACCTTACAGTCCATTCATCCAGCCCATACTTCTTTAACTTGCTGGCAAGAATACTGTGGGAGACAGTATCAAAAGCTTTGCTAAAGTCAAGATATATCACAGTGTAGTGGGGTGATTGCTCCGCTCCTGCCCTGAAGGGTTTAAAACAGCCCTGGGGGAAGGTTGTGGCTGGGAGCTGCTAAGCTGGGCCACACCCCAATCAGGCCTCAGCTGGCCCTATATAAAAAGGCTGTGAGCCAGAGGCCAAGAGTCTCTCTCTGCCTTCAGAGGGAGAAGGGCCTGGCTGCAATGAGCTAGACACAGTGTACCTGAGTGGAGCAGGGCTGGGGACAGGCTGGGGCGCCCCAGGCTGCGGCCTAGTAGGAGGCCAACAGGTACTGGGGGTTGCAGAGGGCAGCCCAGGGCTAGGCCAAGGCAGCAGGTCCAAACCCAGCCTTGCCTGTGATGAGTGGCCTATACTGCAGTCTGCCCCAGGGAGCGGGGGCTAGTTGGCGACTGGCAGTGGCCTTATTCTGAGGCGAGGTAGGGCTAGCGGGTGGGGGTTCCATGGGGAGGGGAGACCCTAGTACTGAGGGGTGTACTGCCAGGGGGCAGCACCCCAGATAAAAGGGTCTGGGAGGGACACGGAGGACAGGTGGACCACTGGCCTGCAGAGGGCGCTCTGGAGCTGGAAGAGCTAGTTCCCGGAAGTAACCAGCAGGAGGCGCCGCGGGGGTGAGTCTGCCCCTCTACACACATCCACTGCTTCCCCATATCCACAGAGCCAGTTATCTCCTCAGAGAAGGCAATGGGGTTGGTCAGGCCTGACTTGCCCTGCGTGAATCCAGGTTGACTGTGTCGTGGGATATGCCATCGGAGAGCTAGTAACTCACTGCTCAGTAACATGCTCGTGCGATGATGTACATAAAGGATCATGCAAATGTGCTGAAATGATAACGAAACTGTGTTTAAACCAGGCAGGTCAGGGGCCGCCGACAAACCGGTTGTCTCCAGACAAGAGAAAAAGGCCTGGCCAGCCCCTCAAACCAGGGGTGGCCCAAATCCCTGGGATATTCATTTGTAAGGGAGGCTGCAGGAAGAAATCGTTTGCATTGTGAAAATCACCAGCAGGGAGAAAACTGCTACCCCACCCAGCCTGGCGTCCACACCCAGCCGGGAAAAGGAACTGTACGTGAGGATTCATTTCAGAGAGACCTTTCAAAGGTTTACTGGACTATGAAGAGGGGGAGCGAACTGCTAAGTTATCCTTCCTTCACTTCACCCCGGGAGACAAGGAAAAGCAGCACCCTGGCCTTGCACTCTGGGGGCAGCCTGACCAAGAGCTAGTCAGCCATTGCTGGGAAAGGACGAACTGGAGCCGGGACACTGGATGGGGAGGGCTCTCAGTTACTACAGGCTTCTTGCCCAGGTGTCTGGCTGGTGGGTCTTGCCCACATGCTCAGGGTCTAACTGGTCGCCGTAGGTGGGGTCGGGACAGAATTTCCCCCCAGGTCAGATTGGCAGAGACGCTGGGGGGTTTCACCTTCCTCCTGCAGCATGGGGCATGGGTCACTTGCAGGTTTAAATGGAGGATTCTCTGTAACTCAGTCTTTAACTCATGATTTGAGGACTTCAGTGACTCAGCCGGAGCTTAGGGGTCTGTTACGGGGGGGGCAGGTTTGGGCTGGCAGAGCCCTGAGGAGTTTGCCTTCGCACCAGGGAGTCCTCCCACAGCATAGGTGCAGCAAAGCTCTCACTGGCTGAGGCTGAGGGATAGCAGGGGATCTCCCAGCTCTGGGTTTCCCCAGCAGCAGTCACACATCTAACCTCCCTACTCCTACAGAAGATCCCTGTTCATACAGCCTCTTTGGCCACCGCATCACGCTGTGAGCTCATGTTCAGCTGATTATCCATAAGGCCATGAGTCTGTCACAGAAGTCACGGATTCCATGACTTTCCGGGACCTCTGTGACTTCTGCAGCAGCCACTGTGGGTGGCCCAGGAGCTGCCCAAGATGCTCGGGCAACCCCTGGGCCAGCTGCACCAGCCACTGCTGGGGCAGTCTCGGGCTGCCATGTCCCCCAACTCCCCAGCAGCAGCGGGGTTCTCTGGCCACCATGCCCCTGCCAGCAGCAGCGGGGGGTCCTGGGCTGCTGCCCCCTCCAGCACCAGCAGGGGTCCTGGGCTGCATGCTGCCCCCACCCCCCCCAGAACACCCGCGGCATCCCCAGGCTGCCCCCTGCCCGAGAGCACCCAGGGGTATATAGTACAAGTCATGGATAGGTCACGGGCCGTGAATTTTTGTTTACTGCCCATGACCTGTGCATGACTTTTACTAAAAATACCCATGATTAAAATGTAGCCTTAGTCATCCACCACGACCCCCAAGTCTTTCAGTCATTGCTTCCCAGGCTAGAACCCCGTAAGCACGGCTACATTCGCTGTTCCTACATTTAGTTGTATTAAAACACATATTAGGCTTTATTGTTTGCTTGTGTCTGGTTTACCAAGCAATCCAGATCGCTCTGTATCAGTGACCTGCCCTCTTCACTCCCCCAATTTTTGTGTTCTATGCAAATTTTACCAGCAATGATGTTATGTTTTCTTCCAGGTCGTTAAGAAACATGTTGAAAAGCATTGGGCCAAGAACCGATTCCGGTGGGAGCTCCCTGGAAACACCCGTTCGATGATCATTCCCCATTTACAGTCACACTTGGCACCTCTCCACTAGCCAGCTTTTAATCCAGCTCATGTGTGCCATGTGAACTCAGTATCTTGTTAGTTTATTAATAAAAATGTTGTGTGAAACCCCTAACAGAACTCTACATATTACATCACCCTTTAGCAACCAAATCTATAATCTCATCAAAGAGAGAGATCAAATTCGTTTTGACAGGATCTATTTTCCATAAACCCATGTGGATTGGTATTACTTATATTACCCTCCTTCAATTCTTTATTAATCGAATCCCATATCAGCCACTCCATTGTCTTGCTCAGGATAGATGTCAGACTCACAGGCCTATAATTACCCAGATCATTCCACTGACCCTTTTAAAATATTGGTACAACGTTACCTTTCTTCCAGTACTTCCCCAGTGTTCCACGACATATTGAAAACCAGTATTAATGGGCCAGCCAGCTCCTCAGCCAGCTCTTTTAAAACTCTTGGATGCAAGTTATCCAGACCTGCTGATTTAACAATATCCAACTTTAGTAGCTGCGGTTTAACATCCTCCTGAGATACGAATAGAATGGAAAGTGTGCAAACTGGGCAGGAGCCCCCGAGTGTGTACGCTGGGTGGTGGCTTGAGTGAGTTCACATGGCAGTGTGAATGTGTCCACACGTGTGTGTGAGCACATTTTCACATTTCTCTCTCGTGCAGGCTCCTCTGTGCCCCACCGTGACCTGAAGCCCTGCTCCCCATGCTCTGCTGGCAGGCTGCTCCACAACAACTGTCACCGTGCGAGGGGGCCCTGGGTCTTGGCTCCCAGCTCGCTGCCCGCCTACGGCAGCATGCGCTGGGGGAGCAGCGCGTTCCAGCTCCCCTGTTCTATGCCTTTGCTGGATCACTGCCCTTCAGCACAGAGCTGGCTCATTGATCGGCATTGATCCCAGCCTCCAGAGCGCACCCAACCCAGCCTGTGCGATCCCGCCTGGCCACCACCCAGAGGGGACAGCCAGGGGCTCCCACAGGACACGGTCACCTTCACCCCACAGCTTCCCCGGCCAAGAGTAAGGTGCCAGGAGGGGGCACAGCACCCATAGACCAGCTCTACCAGCCAGGGTGGGACTCTGGATCGACTGCCCGCTCAGCTGGGCCAGGCCAGGTGGGTACACAGAGGGCAGCCTTCAGGGAAAAGCCAAGTGGTGCAGGGTGGCGGGCAGACGCGCTGCGGCGATCGGCATCGCCGTGTGCCACCCATCCTCAGGCGCACTGCAGGGCGCCCGGAGCAGGAGGAAGAGGTTGCACGTGCCCTGCTGCCCATCCACACACAGGGGTCAGACCCTGCCCTGAGCTGACCATGGCACATTAGGGGTGTGTGTGGGGGGGGATTCGGCCCTGAGTGTCTCTGCCAGGCCCCAGCATCACCCACTGAGATGGGGGAGGGGACAGATCTGGAGATGGCTTGTCCCAGGGCAGGGATGGCCGCTTCCCTTAGACAGAGGGAACCCCGTGCCCTGGGGGGAACGGGTGGGCTGGACTCTGCTTCCTGCAGGCCTCTGCTTCCCACCCCCTTTCTCCCCTCCACAGCCAGCCAGGGGAAGCACCTGCCTAGGCCCAGCCTAGCTATCCGATTCTGCCAAACGCTGCAGAGCTCATGGCGTGGGGACACTGCAGAGCACGCAGCTGGCTGGGGGAGCCGGCCCCAGCGTCGGCTTCCTATGAGCCACATCCTAAACCTGCCCAGCAGGTTCCCCCATCACACCCCCTGCAGAGATGGGGGATCCCAATCCCATCGTTCCCTTGCCTGGCAGGTCCCCCAGTATCCTGCCGCCCGGCCATTATTAAAGGGCTGCCCCTTACCGTGAAGGACAAGCATCAGTGGGGATCTCAGGACAGCTCCACTGAGGGGCAGCCAGGGCCTGGGACCCACTGGGAGAGCAGAGGCCGGCTAGCCAGGACAGCCAGGTCCAGCAGCGCAGGGGTGGGCAAACTTTTTGGCCTGATGGACACATCGGAGTATGGAAATTGTATGGCGGGCCATGAATGCTCACGAAATTGGGGGTAGGGGTGCGGGAGGGGGTGAGGGCTCTGGCTGGGGGTGCGGGCTCTGGGCTGGAGCCAGAAATTAGGAGTTCAGGGTGTGGGAGGGGGCTCCGGGCTGGGGCAGGGGGTTGGGGCACGGGGTGGTATGAGGGCTCTGGCTGGAGGTGCAGGCTCTGGGGTGGGGCCGGGATGAGGGGTTTGGGGTACAAGAGGGGGCTCCAGGCTGGGATGAAGGGGTTCAGAGGGCAGGCGGGGGATAAGGGCTATGGCAGGGGATTGGGGAGCGGGGGCGGGCTCAGGGGTGCAGGCTCTGGGCAGCACTTACCCCAAGCAGCTCCCGGAAGCATGCTCCCTCTCCAGCTCCTACGTGGAGGCGCGGCCAGGCGGCTCTGCGCATTGCCCCATCCGCAGGTGCTGCCCCCGCAGCTCCCATTGGCCAGGAACCACGGCCAATGGGAGCTGGGGGGGGGGCCTGCGGACCGGGCAGAGCCGCCTGCCCACACCTCCGCTTACTACGTAGGAGCCGGAAGGGGGTTATGCCGACTGCTTCCCGGGAGCCGTGTGGGGCAGGGGCTGGACCTCGAGGGCCGGATTAAAAGGTCTGATGGGCCGGATGTGGCCCGCGGGCTGTAGTTTGCCCACCCCTGCATCCGCGTTAAGAGCCAGTGTTGCGGATTGTGGGGGAGTTAGGGCCCTGCACCCCTCTTCCCGAGATTCACTGCGACTCTCAGCCAACCAGTAAAGCAGAAGGTTTATTTAAGGACAGGAACACAGTCTCAAGCAGAGCGTGTAGGTACGACCAGACCCCCTCAATTAGGTCCCTCTGGGAGGTTCAGGGAGCTTAGACCCCAGCTTGGGGTTCCCTGCGTTGCACCACCCAGCCCCAACCGAAAACTAAACTCCCAACTCCTCCCGCTGCTCCTCTCCTTTGTTCAGTCTCCCGGGCAGAAGGTGTTAATTCTCCCCACCCCCGTTCCTGGCTCAGGTTACAGCTCAGGTAGCTTCCTTCAAGGGAAGTCCCACATCCCCACTCCAACCCCCCTGCAACATTCCCAGGTCAAATCTGCCCTGCTCCCTGCTCCGTCACATCTCTCCCCCCTTCGAGACTGAACTGAGCGGGGTCACTCTGACCAGTGACCTGGGGAAGTTCAGGGCTCCCTCTCCGGGACAATGCGTCCGCTATCAGGTTGTCACGTCCCTTCACATGGACCACGTCCATGTCATAATCCTGCAGGAGCAGGCTCCATCTCAGGAGCTTGGCGTTGGCTCCTTTCATCTGGTGCAGCCAGGTCAGGGGAGAGTGGTCGGTGTGCACGGTGAAGTGACGCCCAAAGAGATATGGCTCTAGTTTCTTGAGGGCCCACACCATGGCCAGGCATTCCTTCTCGATGGCCGCGTAGTTCTGCTCCCGGGGTAGTAACTTCTTGCTCAGGTACACGATGGGGTGTCTCTCCCCCTTTTCATCCTCCTGCATTAACACCGCCCCCAGTCCTGTGTCTGAGGCGTCGGTGAACACCATAAAGGGCTTGTCAAAGTCTGGGTTTGCCAGAACTGGGCCACTGACCAGAGCCTCCTTCAGCGCCCGGAGAGCCTCCTGGCACTCCTCGGTCCAGACCACTTTGTCTGGCTTCCCCTTCTTGCACAGCTCAGTGATGGGGGCGGCTATGGCGCTAAAGTGGGGCACGAACCTCCGATAGTATCCTGCCATCCCAATAAAGGCTTGGACCTGCTTTTTGGTTTGAGGAGCGGGCCAGTCTCTGATCACCTCCACTTTGGCTGGTTCCGGCTTTAGGCAGCCGCTTCCCACCCGGTGGCCTAGGTAGGATACCTCAGCCATCCCCACCTTGCACTTCTCCGGTTTTACGGTCAGCCCAGCCTTCTGGAGTCGGTCCAGCACTTGTCTAACCTGGGATATGTGGTCCTCCCAGGTCTGGCTAAAGACACAGATGTCATCGATATACGCCACGGCAAAACTCTCCATCCCCCTCAGTAGCTGATCCACCAGGCGCTGGAAGGTGGCCGGCGCTCCCTTGAGGCCGAAGGGCAGGGTCAGGAACTCATAGAGCCCCAGAGGGGTGACAAAGGCCGATTTCAGCCTGGCATCTGCATCCAGCGGCACTTGCCAGTAGCCCTTTGTAAGATCCATGGTGGTAAGGTACCGAGCACCTCCCAGCTTGTCTAGGAGCTCGTCCGGCCTGGGCATGGGGTAGGCATCGGCTACAGTGATGGCGTTGAGCTTCCGATAGTCCACACAGAACCGGATCGACCCGTCCTTTTTGGGGACCAGCACCACCGGCGAGGCCCAAGGGCTGGAAGACGGCTGGATCACCCCCAAAGCCAGCATGTCATTGACCTCTCTTTCCAGGTCCTGAGCAGTTTTCCCTGTGGCTCGGAAGGGGGAGCATTTTATAGGCGGGTGCGATCCTGTCTGCACCCGGTGGACAGTCAGATTAGTGCGTCCAGGCTGGTTGGAAAACAGCTGCTGGTACAGATGCAGCACCCCTCCGATCTCAGCTCGCTGGGCAGGGGTTAGCCGATCAGAGAGGGGAATTGCTTCCAGGGGGAAGCCAACTCTTGTCCCAGGGAATAGATCTACTAAAGGGTCATCTCCCTGCCCCTCCCACTGTCCACACACGGCCAATACCATATTCCCCCTGTCATAATATGGCTTCATCATATTCACATGGTACACCCGGTGGTGGTGTGCCCGGTTCGACAGCTCCACCACATAGTTTACCTCGTTTAGTTGCTTGACAACCTTGAAGGGCCCTTCCCAGGCGGCCTGGAGTTTGTTTTTCCTCACGGGTATGAGGACCATCACCTGATCCCCAGTGGCGAAGGCGCGGGCCCGTGCTGTGCGGTCATACCAGACCTTCTGCTTCCTCTGGGCTCTGGCCAGATTCTCCCTGGCCAGGCCCATGAACTCGGCAAGTCGTTCCCGGAAGGTCAGGACATACTCCACCACCGACTCTCCGTCAGGAGTGGCCTTCCCCTCCCATTCGTCTCTCATCAGGTCCAGGGGCCCCCTTACCCGCCTTCCATATAGCAGTTCGAAAGGCGAAAACCCGGTAGACTCCTGGGGTACCTCCCTGTACGCAAACAGCAGGTGAGGTAAGTACTTGTCCCAGTCCTGCGGGTGCTGATTCATAAATGTTTTCAGCATCATTTTTAGCGTCCCATTGAACCTCTCCACCAGCCCGTTGGATTGGGGGTGATATGCTGAGGCCCAGTTGTGCCGGACCCCACATCTCTCCCACAAGCACCGGAGTAGGGCCGACATGAAGTTGGACCCTTGGTCCGTCAAGACTTCCTTGGGGAACCCCACTCGGCTGAAAATGGTCAGCAGCGCATCCGCCACAGTGTCTGCTTCAATGGACGATAAGGGCACTGCCTCGGGGTAGCGGGTGGCGAAATCTACCACCACCAGGATGTATTTCTTCCCAGACCGGGTCGTCTTGCTGAGAGGTCCCACTATGTCCATGGCCACCTTCTGGAAAGGCTCCTCTATGATGGGCAAAGGTCTCAATGCTGCCTTCCCCTTGTCCCGGGCCTTCCCCACCCTCTGGCAGGGGTCACAGGATCGGCAGTACTGCCGGACGTTGGTGAAGACCCCGGGCCAGTAAAAGTTCTGTAGCAGCCTCTGCCTGGTGCGCCGGATCCCCTGGTGCCCTGCGAGAGGGATGTCATGGGCCAGGTACAGTAGCTTGTGGCGAAACTTCTGGGGAACCACCAGCTGCCTCCTGATCCCCCACGACTCCACTTCCCCCGGGGGAGCCCACTCTCGGTACAGGAACCCCTTCTCCCACAGGAACCTCTCCTTGCATCCTCTCCTCATGGTCTGTCCCACACTGAGGTCAGCCAGGCCCCTTAGCTTCCGCAGGGAGGGGTCCTTCTGCAACTCGGCCTGGAACTCGGCGGCTGAGGAAGGGATGGGGACCTGCTCCCTCTCGTCGGCTGGGTCGGAAGCCCCAGCCACCCCGCGGCCTGTCCTTGGGTGTTCCCTCCCCACCCGGGAAGGGTTCGGTGCCTCCGGTGGGACATCCTTCCCAAGGTCAGGGCGTAGTGCCCCTCGCCGGCTCTGGCTACGGGTCACGACTAAGGCGGTCTGGGGGCTGCTTGGCCAGTCCTCTAGGTCCCCCCCCATCAACACCTCAGTGGGCAAATGGTGGTGCACTCCCACGTCCTTGGGGCCCTCCTTGGCCCCCCATTTCAGGTGTACCCTCGCTACGGGAACCTTAAATGGGGTCCCGCCCACCCCGGTCAGGGTCAGGAAGGTGTTGGGCACCACCCGATCTGGGGCCACCACCTCGGGCCGGGCCAGTGTCACCTCTGCGCCAGTGTCCCAGTATCCATAAACTTTCTTCCCATCCACCTCCAGGGGAACAAGGCACTCGCTCCGCAGGGACAGCCCCGCGCCAACCCTGTAAACGGAGAACTTTGAATCCGGAGCATCTGGCCCTCCAGAGAAGCTGGCCGGGGGCCCTTCTCTCTCTTGAGCAGTTGATAAGCTGCCAGCCCCTCTTGCGTGGGAAGCCTGCCCCTCGTCCGTCTGGGCCTCTACCAAGTTAACCCGGTGCGGGTTCGGTCTGCTCAGTCTGTCCTTGAGCTTGGGGCACTGGGCCCGAACGTGGCCTCTTCGGCCGCAGTAATAGCAGCTCAGGTCCCGTGGGTCCCCTCGAGCCGGTCGGTTGTCCCTGATGCTGGGCCTTCCCCGTGGGAGGGGATTCCCCATATTCCCCCTTTGGGAGGTCCCAGGGTGACTCTCTCTCTGCATCGCGGCGGGCCTGTTCCTTTGGGGCTCCTCCCTGCCACCCCCTGTCCGGCTCTTTACAAACTCATCAGCCAGCTGCCCGGCGTGTCGCGGGTTCTCTGGCTTTCTGTCCACCAACCACAGCCTCAGGTCGGATGGGCACCGCCCATACAGTTGCTCCAGTACCAGCAGTTTAATCAGGTCCTCCTTCGTCTGGGCCCCACCAGCCCACTTGCTGGCGTATCTTTCCATGCGGACGGCTAGTTGCAAATAGGAGATCTCAGGGGTTTTATCTTGACTCCGGAACCTTTCCCGGTACATCTCAGGAGTCAGCCCAAACTCTCGTAGCAGGGCCTTTTTGAATAGTTCGTAGTCCCCTTTCCCTGCCTCTCCCAGTTGGCGGTACAATGCCACGGATTTGGGGTCCAGTAAGGGGGTAAGGACCCGGAGTCTGTCCGCGGGATCCACCCGGTGCAGCTCGCAGGCCGTCTCAAAGGCCTCCAGGAAGTCATCCATGTCCTCCCCCTCCTTGTATGGGGCCATGATGCACTTATCAAAGCTCCGTGCAGTCCTGGGTCCCCCCTCACTCACCGCAGCCGGGGGTTCGCTGCCCTTCAATCTCGCCAGTTCCAGGTCATGCTGACGCTGTCTCTCATTCTCCTGTCTCTGTCTCTCTTTCTCCTCCCGTTCACGCTGATGCTGTCTCTCTTTCTCCTCCCGTTCACGCTGATGCTGTCTCTCATTCTCCTCCCGTTCATGCTGTCTCTGTCTCTCTTCATGCTGTCTCTGTTGTTCACGATCCTCCAGCTCTCTCAGTTTTAGCTCTTTCTCCCATTCCAGCCAATTCCGCTCCCCGGATGCCGAACGTTGCCGGGAGGATCCTCTGCTGGCCGGCGGGCTTCGCCGGGGGGACCCCCTGCTGGCCGGGGGGGTCACGGCGCCTTCGGTATTTGCTGGGCTCCTCCCCACCCTTCCCCTAGGCATAGGAAGGAGGGGTCTCGGGAAGCCCTCAGCAGCCGGCTGACCACTCCCAGCTGGGACAGACACTGGTGCCTGCGCTGCATTTGCCAGGCTGCTTCCCTGAGACACAGGGATCAGTTCATTCGCGCGATCTTCCGCCTCCAGCTGGGCAATGAGCTGTTCTTTGGTGAGCCTCCCAATGCGCAGCCGCCTCTGCTTGCACAGCTCCACCAGGTCGCTCTTAAGCCGCTTGGCATACATCTTCCTGCTGGCCACTCACCGGCCTGTGTGCTCACAGCTCCCCACAGTTCCCAGGGGGCCCCCTAGTGTGCCAGCCCTTCTCGAGGTCACCACCTCTCTGCCAGGGTCGAGCTGCAGACTCCTCCGCCCCTGGGACCACTCGCTGCGATCCCCCCGGGGGACCCTGTTACTGCAAAAGTCCTTCTCGCTGGTCACACACTCCCAGGGGTAATAACCGTCTCTCTCTCACTCTTCAGCACGCCTGGTCCCCGTCAATCCCCCTTCGTTTTACTGCTCCCCAGTCACTTACTGCAGGAAGCGCCGTCCACGGGGTGCAGTAGATCCCGCCGCTGCCACCAGTTGTTGCGGATTGTGGGGGAGTTAGGGCCCTGCACCCCTCTTCCCGAGATTCACTGCGACTCTCAGCCAACCAGTAAAGCAGAAGGTTTATTTAAGGACAGGAACACAGTCTCAAGCAGAGCGTGTAGGTACGACCAGACCCCCTCAATTAGGTCCCTCTGGGAGGTTCAGGGAGCTTAGACCCCAGCTTGGGGTTCCCTGCGTTGCACCACCCAGCCCCAACCGAAAACTAAACTCCCAACTCCTCCCGCTGCTCCTCTCCTTTGTTCAGTCTCCCGGGCAGAAGGTGTTAATTCTCCCCACCCCCGTTCCTGGCTCAGGTTACAGCTCAGGTAGCTTCCTTCAAGGGAAGTCCCACATCCCCACTCCAACCCCCCTGCAACATTCCCAGGTCAAATCTGCCCTGCTCCCTGCTCCGTCACAGCCAGCAACTAGCGACCTGAGCCAGCCCAGACAGGGAGCCACAGACCCCTTCGTCTGCTCTGCAAACCAGCCTCAGAGCTCCACATACAGCCCCCAGGCCCGGCCGGCCCCTCGCCTGATCTCGGGGGAGCCAGAACGGCTACGGTGGGGCTAGGGCCCCACGGCACAGACAGGCCCCCCCCCGAGAGCCCTCCCAGAGAGGAGGCCTGAGAGAAAGGTCCCCAGCCCAATGGGGAGATGCAGAGTAGTGGCTGCAGGCTCCCAGGGAAGATTAAAGTCTAAGCCGAACCCTACAGCATCTTCCCCCCTCTCCCCCCTGCTTAGGAACTGGCGTGTTGTGTGTCTCTCCCCCCCCCCCCCCCCACTGAGTGCGGCATCTCTTGGGTGGAGTTCACCTTCCTTCTCCACCCCACGTCTCCCTATGCAATTACTACAGGCCTTGGACCCTCTAACAGAGAATGGGGCCACCCAGAATGTCTCCCCTCCACCTAGGGTGACCAGACAGCAAGTGTGGAAAATCGGGATGGGGATGGGGGGTAATAGGAGCCCATATAAGAAAAAGACCCCAAAATTGGGACTGTCCCTATAAAATCGGGACATCTGGTCACCCCCTCCTCCCCCCGCCCCAGCTTCCTGCAGAGATCCTGTCTCGGGCGTGGGGGGACTTGGTGCACTGGGTCCCTGAGTTCGCAGTGTTCTAGTGCGGAGCTGCCCCTCCTTTGCTGGGGCCCTTGTCTCCCCCCCTCGCCCCGGCGGTTTGGCTCAGTGGGGCAGCCTGTGTGGCCGGGGCCCCACGGCAGCAGCACAGCGAGTGACCATGCGCAGGCCCAGTAGACCGCTCGTGGCTCGGTTCGGCTGCAGCCAGGTGCCTGGTGGGTTCCGCAGTTCCCTTGGCTGATCCCCCGTGGGCCCATTGTGCTGGATTAGGGGCAGGGTGGGGCCCGTGTGCTGAGCTGGCGGCTGCAGCCATTGTCCCAGACGGGCCGCGTTTCTGCCAACACAGTGAGATCCACAAGGTTCTGCTTCATCATCAGCAGCCGCTCCCTGACCCCAGGGTGCCGGGGCGGTAAGGGGGGGTTATTGTCCTGGGCGGAGAGGGGGAGCTGGGCACACGGCCGTCCAGCTCGGAAATGGGTTCCGTGTTCCTCGTCTCTCAGGGACTCCCGAGTAAACGTGCTCTGTGTCCTGCGCCCCATGGTCTGCCAGCCAAGCCTCTTCCCACTGGGGCGCTGAGGGTGGGGGGCTGCATGGCTGGTGCACAATGGAGGCTGGGGGAGGCTAAGCCTGGGGTGGGGGCAGTGGGGTACTATCGCACAGGGGCAAAGCCGGGGGGGGGAAGGGGCAGAATGGGGCGGGGCTTTGCGTGGAACAGGGGTGGGGCCAGGGGAAGGGGCAAAGTGGTGTGGGGGCCGTGGGTGGAAGGGGTAGAACGGGGGAGGGGCTCCAGGCTCTGGCCAGGGTGCTGGTGCTGACAGCTGGACCCGGGTTGGGGCCACATGGGGGGCTGAGAGCAGGGGCGGGGCCTCAGCCTGAAGAGGCAGGATCGGGGTCTAGCCTCCCTAAGGGGACGCTTCACCTGCCACCCATGGGGGGCTGATGCCTTTCCCAGGGCTGCCTTGGTTTCTGCAGGGCCCGCAGGACAAAAATCTGTCCTGGTGTATTAAGGTCGCCAGAGGCGTCTGGGCCCCTGCAGACCAGGAAGGGCCATTTCTAGAAATACTCGCCAGGGAAATGTCCTGTGACTTCCCAAGGTCAGTAGCAGAACCAGAGCCCTGACTCCCAGCCCCCCCTCTAACCATTAGTCTCTCCGCTCCCCCTGGCAGCAGGAATAGAGACCAGGAGTCCTGACTCCCAGCCCCTGCTCTAACCACTCCACCTCACTCCTCCCACACGGCTGGCAAAAACAGCCCGGAGCCCTGACTCCTCTGCTGTGACCACTTGGCTACACTCCCTTCAATGACAGGTTTCAGAGCAGCAGCCGTGTTAGTCTGTATCCGCAAAAAGAACAGGAGTACTTGTGGCACCTTCGAGACTAACACATTTATTAGAGCATAAGCTTTCGTGGACTACAGCCCACTTCTTCGGATGCATACAGAGTGAAATAAATATTGAGGAGATATATATACACACATACAGAGAGCATAAACAGGTGGGAGTTGTCTTACCAACTCTGAGAGGCCAATTAAGTAAGAGAAAAAAAAATTTGAAGCGATAATCAAGCTAGCCCAGTACAGACAGATTGATAAGAAGTGTGAGGATACTTACAAGGGGAGATAGAGTCAATGTTTGTAATGGCTCAGCCATTCCCAGTCCTTATTCAATCCTGAGTTGATTGTGTCTAGTTTGCATATCAATTCCAGCTCAGCAGTCTCTCCTTGGAGTCTGTTTCAGGAAAATACAGGAATGCCGCAGAGAAACCCCAGAGCTTGACCCTAAATAGCTCACCTGGCTCCCTAAGGGGTCAGTCAGATCAGCAATGCTCAGCTCTATGTGGGGAATGGGCTTGGGGCTTCCCATTGGCCTGTGCTTGTGGCCAGATTCCCCGGCCAGCGGGCACAGGGAGTTAATCACACCTGCTGGCCAGTGGCTCTGCCTGGGCCCCGGTGGCCCTAGATCCTGGGGGTGGGTAGAAGGAGGTCCCAGCGGTGTCCCCACTGGGGCTGGGTCAATTCCCAGTCACAGCGACAGGGCCATTAACATCAGCAGCGTAGGTCGCGTCCTGCGGAGTGCGTGTGCCAGGCAGCCGGGCGCCGAGTGAACCCCGCCCCAAAGCACTGCTCAGGTGAGGGTCAGACTGGGGCGCTGCCAGGTGGGTCCAGCACTCTGCCCTGGGGCGAGGTGGTGGGTGGGGGCAGATCACACAGGGACAGGGACAGGGCTGCCATTCATGACACCACGAGGCAGGCCAGGGTCAGAGGACCGCACAGGAGAATGCAGCCGTTCTGCTCTCTGAGAGGGGACGCTGGGCTCCGGCACCAGCCATGGCCCTTGCCCCCCCCAGCGTCCAGGCGACCTGCAGCTGCAGGACTGGGAACACCTCCCCCTGCCCCGGCCTTTGTCCTGCTGATCCACAGGCAGCCCAGGACGCTGGCCTTGAACTTCTGATGCTGCCTCTTCCAAAGCAGCCGTGGCTGGGCAGGGCCGGCTCCAGGGTTTTGGCCGCCCCAAGCGGCGCAAAAAAAAAGAAGCCGCGATCGCGATCTGCGGCGGCAATTCGGCGAGAGGTCCTTCGCTCCCAGGCAGAGTGAGGGACCGTCCGCTGAATTGCTGCCGAATACCTGGACCTGCCGCCCCTCTCCGGAGCAGCCGCCCCAAGCACCTGCTTGCCAAGCTGGTGCCTGGAGCCGGCCCTGTGGATGGGAAAGGAGCTCCCCAGGAAAGCCCCATCTGCTTCCCCCCAGTCATCCCTCCCCAGGATTGGCAACACCAGCCTCTCGGCTGGAGCAAACAACGGGGCACCTTGTACCTGCCCCACCAGCGGCCCAAGTGCTGACAGTAGCAAGTACTCCAGTAACGGTGCTGGCACTAGGAGTAACAACAGTGTGGGCCCGAGAGTACTATTCCACAGTGGGGGGGGGGGGCATCAGGCAACGGGGATACTGTGGCAAGGGTGGTGGTGCTGGAGGGTATTGGGGTGACGGTGCTGGAGGGTATTGGGGTGATGATAATAGTTCCAGGTGCTGGACACTGGGGGTGTACTGGGGTGGAAGTATTGGGGCCAGATGCTGGGGGGTATTGGGGTGGGAGCAGGGGGGCCAGATGCTGGGGGGCACTGGGTGGGAGCAGGGGGGGCCAGACTCTGGGAGGCACTGGGGTGGGAGCAGGGGGGCCAGACTCTGGGAGGCACTGGGGTGGGAGCAGGGGGGTTGGATTCCGGGGGGGGGCACTGGGGTGGGAGCAGGGGGGTTGGATTCCAGGGGGGCACTGGGGTGGGAGCAGGGGGGCTGGACTCTGGGAGGCACTGGGGTGGGAGCAGGGGGGGCTGGACTCGGGGGGCACTAGGCTGCAATCAGCATGGGGGAGGTGGTGCTGGTTCTGCAGGCAGGTGCTGGGGGGTGGATGGGGGGAGCACTGGCAGGCCAGGGTGGGGGCTGCGCTGGGGGCCGCGGTGGGGAGAAGGGCTGGGGGGTGGGGCCGCGGTGTTGCCCCTTTAAGAGGCGGTCCGGCCCCCCGGGCGGGGCGGCCCCAGTGGGCGGGGGCGAGGCTCTGCCGTGTCACGTGGGCGGCCGGCTCCCGCGCGTCTCCTTTGTTCGGAGGCCGGGCGGGGCGCGCGGCGGGGGCGGGGCCTGGGGGCGGGGCCGGGGAGCGGACTCTGGCCGGGGGCGGGGCCTGGCCGCTGATTGGCGGCGGGCGGGGGATAACGGGCCGCGCGGGGGCGGGGCAGGGAGCGGCCCGGCCGGGGCGCGATGGGCCGGAGGCGGCGGCGGCCGCCGCGCTGGACACGGGCGCGCCCGGAGGCTGAGCCGGCGCCGTGAGCGGCCCGCGCCGCCCCGGGACCCCCAGGCAGGTGAGGGGCGCGGCGCCGGGGCCGGGCGCGGGGACCCGGGAGGCTGGCGGGAGCCCCGGACCCCCCCCCCCCCCGGGCATGGACCCCCCCGAGCCCGGTCCCTTCTCCCCCGGGCATGGACCCTCCCCTCCCCCGGGCTGCGCTCCCCGAGACCCGTCCCCCCGGTCCCCTTTCTCCGTGCTGCGCCCCCCCCTTACCCCCTACCCCTGGGCATGGACCCCCGGAGCCTGCCGCGCCGCCCAGAGCCCAGTCCCCTTTCTCCGTGCTGCGCCCCCCCCCATAGCCCCCTCCTCCCGGACCCCCCCCCCTCCCCCGGGCTGCGCTCCCCGAGCCCCGTCCCCCCGGTCCGGGAGCTCCGGGCATGGACCCCCGGTCCCCTCCCCCCCACCAGGCATGGGACCCCCTCCCCGATCCTGGTCCGGGAGCCCCGGGTATGGACCCCCCTGGGCATGGACCCCCGGAGCCTGCTGCGCCCCCCGAGCCTGGTCCCCTCCCTCTGGGCTGCGCCCCTGAGCCTGTCCCCTCCCCGGGAGCTCTGGGCATGGACACCCGGTCCCCTCCCCCTGTGCTGCGCCCCCCCCCCCCACCCCTGGGCCGGGAGCTCCGGGCATGGACTCCCCGGAGCCGCCCCCTTTCCCCCGGCCGTGCCCCTGAGCTCCGGCTGGCTCCTTGCCTGCTGCTTTGGGGGACCAGCGAGCAATTGTGACAAATCGGGGCACTTTTTCTCTGGGGGGGTATAGTTCCCTTTCTCGGACAAAGCCCCTAATACCGGGTGTCGGGTCACCCTGCCGAGTGGGGGAGTCCGGCCCATCCCCCGATGAGGGTGGTGCCCTGAGCGCCTGGGTCCCAGCGGAGCTCTGGGGCTGCGAGCTCCTTTCCAGCAGCTGCCATCTCTGTTGGTGGCAGCCCCCGGCTGGGGCGCTGACCTGGGAGACACGAGCCCCCAGCCGGGGCCATGCCCCTCCTGGTGCCCCATACCCTGTGCAGTGACTCCCTTGCCCGCTGTTCCCGCCCAGCTGTGCCCTGATGGATATTGATCTGGACTATGAGAGACCCAATGTTGAGACCATTAAGTGTGTGGTTGTCGGGGATAACGCCGTGGGCAAGACACGCCTCATCTGTGCCAGGGCCTGCAATGCCACCCTCACCCAGTACCAGCTGCTGGCCACCCACGTGCCGACCGTCTGGGCCATCGACCAGTACCGCGTGTGCCAGGAGGTGAGAGCAGAGCAGGGATGGGCACCTGCCATGGGCGAGACCCCTCGCCGAAGGCCCCTGGGTGGCACCGTGGGTAGCACAGGGCTCCCGTGAGGCGTGAGTCTGAGGGGGGGGGGAGCTGAGGTGGGCTGTGGTAGAAGGGGCAGCTGGCTGGGGGAGGGGGACCCACCTGAGCTGTCCCGCTGTGCTTTCCCTGGGCAGGTGCTGGAGCGCTCCCGGGACGTGGTGGATGAAGTCAGCGTCTCTCTGCGGCTCTGGGACACCTTCGGGGACCACCACAAGGACAGGCGCTTTGCCTATGGCAGGTGAGAGCCCGGCGGCTGTGGGGGGTCCCTGCTCCTGGCTATCCCCCCTCAGCCTGGCTCCTGGGGGCACTGTATGTGGTGCTGCAGCGTCCCCACCGGCCTCCAGCCCAGGGCCATGCTGCCTACGCCCCCGGCCTCACCCCAGTTCTGTTGGGCCTCCCGCACCTCCCCTGGTCCTGGAAGGTGGAGGGGCCCTGAGGCTTCCACCCCTCTGCGCCCTGGTGGGGGGAGCATTGCTGGAAGGGGGAGTGACTCCCCCACTGCTAACAAGCTCAGTGCCTGAGGCTCCCATGCCCCAGCTGCTGGGGGGGGCGAGCTGACCTGCCGCTCAACTCTGCCTGGAGCTGGGCACGTGATTCTTCTCTTCTCTCCTCTCCTCTCCTCCCCTCCCCCTTCTCTCTTTGGCGGGGGCTCTCCTCCCCTTGGAAGCTGCTCAGACAGCTGAAACCCTTGGGGGAGGGGACTGGCCCCCAGTGAGGGGGTGAGGGGTGTCTGGTTTCAGCACCCCCGGGGAGGTGGTAGTCTCGGGTAACTGCAGCGGGCAGGGTGGCTGGGGCAAGGGGGTCTCCTGGGGACGTCTGGCCGGACAAGCCCCTTTGGGGAACACACCTGGCCCATGTCCCCAAGTCCCTGTAGGCTGCATGGGGTTCTCCAGCGTGTGGCTTTATGAGCACGTGTGCCCAATGCATGCGGTGGGGGGCCTGGCTGGTGAAAGCGGGGGGGCTGCCAGCTCACCCGCCATGCTGATCCCGGTCTCCCTCGTGCCTAGGCGTCTGAGTCGGGACCGTTGTGCTGGGTGCTATACAAACACAACGGACAGGCCCTGCCCCAAGGGGCCAGCAGTCCCATTTTAGTCTCCTTGGGGCCAAGCCCCCCTACTCCCGCCCCAGGGCCCGGGTCCCAAGGGAGGCTGGCTAGAGCTGTCCTGGCTAGTTTGAAATGCACCGGGGATGAGGCGATTCCCTGGCCTGTTCTGCTGCCCGGCCAGGCACCAACAGGCCCCCCGGCCCCTCTCTGGGGACGATTCCCGGCTCACTCTAGCCTGGTTCCGCACCCTCCTGGGCTGAGCCAGACAGGCCTGGTCCCTTCACTCCCCCCAGGTCCCCCTGCGTTCCTACGGCTGCTTGGAGCGCTCTCCCCTCTGGTGGTGAGGGGCTGGGCTCCACCATGGCTCAGGCCCTGTCTCTGGAGATGCTGCGCTCATTGCAGGGTTTCTGGTGTGTGGTTTGCCCCGCGGAGGCTCGGCACGGGCCTGGCCAGGCTGGGTAGCAACTCTGCAGCCAGCTTGCTGGCTTGGCCCCTCGCTGTGTCGTGGGGTGGGGGTGGGGTCTGCCCCCTCCCTGCCAGGCACCGCTCCTGCCTTGGCCGGGTTCCTGTGGCGGCGGGCAGGCGGGAGCCACTTGGTCTGTGATGTGGGCCTCAGTCCAAGGGTGCGTCCCGGTCACGTCTCAGGGAGGCACCACGAAAATAAACAGGGCCGCCCAGGAGTGGCTCAGGCTGCTCCCTGCCTCATGACACGGGCCCTCGGGCAGCAGGGCTCCCACAGGCGTACTGCATTGCATTCCAGGTGTGCCGCCTACCCCGCCCAGGTGGGAGCCTGTCTCTGCCCACAGCCAGGGCACCCCCAGCCGAATCCCAGTGACGCTTCGGAGACAGGGCTGCTGCTGGCTGGGGAGCATGGCAATGTACCTGTATGTGGTGTCCGCTTGTGGGCATGAAAGGTGGTCCCGCAGGAACCGACCCCTCCCATTCCCATCCAAGCACTTCCCAGGAAGTGTTGCCTAGCACTCAAATGCAGCCACCTCTGGCGTGGAGCGTGGCAGCTGTCTAACAGCTGCGCAGGAAGGAGACTCTCCCAGCTAGCTGAAGCAGCAGGGGAAGTTCAGGGGAGTAAATGGCTAGTAGTGAGCAGAGCAGAGGGGCTGGGACCCTGGACTCCTGGGTTCTCGTCTGAGTTTTGACTCGCTGTGATCCTGGGCGAGCTGGTGCCAGCTCTTCCCTATGCCTCAGGGGAGCATGAACGCGGAGTACTGGGCACCTTACGACCTCTGCACGGGACGGCATCTCCAGCCGCACAGTGCCCCTTGCACTTCAGAGGGGTGAGCGCCCCATGAGCCCCCCACCTGCCACAGCTGGGTTTTCCCCCCTCCAGGTGCTGGCCTGGCCTGGCTCTGCTTAGCCTCTCGCATGGGCTGGGGGGCAGTCTAGGGATGGTCCCAGGCCCCATCCCCTCGCTCGGAAGGCAGCTGTAGTGGTGCCTGTGTTGTGGAACTGCTGCCCATGTGCCTTCACCCTTCCTGCCCTGTGGCACTCTGCTCCGGGGGTGTCTGCCAGCAGGGGCTGGCCCCGCTGCTGAGCATCCCTCCCCATGCACAGCCTGGGGCGGGCAGCGTGTGCGGCAGGCCTGGAGCCTGGGCCACGTGATCTGGGCTGGTTCGGGGACCGAGCACCCCTTGGGGAGAGGCCCATTCACAAGTGGCTGCTGGAACCCAGCCAGAGGCAGCCGCCTGCCCCAGTGCTAATGGTGGGGGATCCCCTCCCTTCCCCTCCCCTCCCCCTGCTGCTCAGGGGCTGGCAGTGTGCTGCCATCTGCTGAGCTGTGTCGCTGGGGCTGCCCTCGTCCCCGGACTGCTGCAGAAACCTTTGTGCCTAGAGATTCGGGTTACAGGAGCCAGCTGCCCCCATCCCATGGCTTCTTGGCAGACGTGCCCAGCGGCCAGGAGATTGGGGGCCTCGTGAAGTGCTCCTGCTATAGCACTGGGGGCTCCAGAAGTCTGATGGGGCAGGATTGGGCCCTTGAGTCTGTCCCCCAAGGATCTGCCCTCTCCTTGGCTGGGGGCAGGTGGGCACAGGGGGCCCCTGAGCTCTAGGGCTCTGT
Source organism: Chrysemys picta bellii (assembly GCF_011386835.1). Lineage (NCBI taxonomy): Eukaryota > Metazoa > Chordata > Testudines > Emydidae > Chrysemys > Chrysemys picta. The sequence continues at coordinate 144,574,462 of NC_088795.1, read as the reverse complement.
TAGCACCTGGGCGGCTCTGCTGGGGGAGCCTGGCCGCTAGATCCCTTGGGGGCAGTGCAGAGGGTGATGGAGGCAGGGGGGTGGGGGTCAGTCTGAGCTGGGGGCTTGCTGTGCTGCTCTGTGCCTGAAGGCAGCAGCTTCCTTGGGTGGGACCAACAGGTCTGGTGCTCCCCGTCTCTCCCCCTCCTGCCTGCAGGTCAGATGTGGTGGTTCTCTGCTTCTCCCTGGCGAACCCCAACTCCCTGCGCCATGTGAAGACCATGTGGTACCCGGAGATCAAGCACTTCTGCCCACGGACACCCATCGTGCTGGTAGGGTGCCAGCTGGACCTGCGCTATGCTGACCTGGAGGCAGTCAACCGTGCCCGGCGCCCGCTGGCCAAGTAAGGGTGTGCCCCCCTCCCCCCCCGCTTGGGGCCCCAAGGACTGAATGCCAGATGCAGGCAGCTTCGGAGCTGAGGCTGCTTGCAGCCCCCCCAGCACCCCTGAATGCCAGCTGCCTGCCCCTGGGGCTGCGGGCGGGGAGGAGGGCACTGCCTACCTGTAGGCTCTGAGTGGGAGCAGGGTGTCTGAGACCCATGCCTTGCCCAGCAGATCATTGGCATCTCCCTGTCTCACTCGGGGCTCTCGCCAGCACTTTCTGCCCGCTCCTTGGTGTGTGCCCAGCCTAGGTGGGCAGAGTGGCTCCCTCCAGCCCTGGCACTGTCTTCTAGCCGGGGGCTCCCTGCTGACCTGGCTCCTCTCCCTTGCCAGGCCCATCAGACCCACGGACATCCTGCCGCCCGAGCGGGGCCACGAGGTGGCCAAGGAGCTGGGGGTGCCGTACTACGAGACCAGCGTGGTGGCACAATTCGGCGTCAAGGATGTCTTTGACAACGCCATCCGCGCCGCCCTCATCTCCCGCCGCCACCTGCAGTTCTGGAAATCCCACCTGAAGAAGATGCAGAGGCCCTTGCTGCAGGCACCCTTCCTGCCTCCCAAGCCGCCCCCACCTGTCATCCACATCCCGGAGCCCCCCACCAGCGGTGGCCAGGGCCCTGCTGCCCTCTTCTGCACCCCCCTCTGTGCTGATGTGGTCTTCCAGCTGCAGGGGGGGCACCGTGTCTTCGCCCATCGCGTCTACCTGGCCACGTCCTGCTCCAAGTTCTACGACCTCTTCACCCTGGCGGGGTCGGCGAGCCAGGCTGGGGAGCCCTGTGGCGTGGTGCGGTGGGCGGCCAAGGAGCCAGCTGCCAGGACTAAGAGCCTGGAGATGGAGAAGGGCCTCCTAGGTGATGGGGCCCAGGCCCCTCTCAGGACTTCGCAGAGTGACGATCCCCTGCGGCTCGTGCAGGGCGAGGGCCAGCAGCTCCCAGGGGCCGGGGGCCAGGAGCTGTCGGGCTGGGGACGGGGCTTTGTCAGCATGCAGCTGGAGTTGGTTCAGGACCCCGTGACCCAGCGGGAGAAGCAGATGACGGTGGTGTACATGGACTACCTGGTCCAGCCGGGGCCCTTCCAGGCGGTGCTGGAGTACCTGTACACGGGCCACCTGGACCAGGGCCGCGCAGACCTCATGCAGGTGGCCACCATCGCCGAGCTGCTGGAGGTCTTCGACCTGCGCATGATGGTGGCCAACGTGCTGAACAAGGAGAGTTTCATGAACCAAGAGATCACCAAAGCCTTCCATGTGCGCCGTGCCAACCGCATCAAGGAGTGCCTGGGCAAGGGCGTCTTTGCGGGTATGGGCGGGGCCTGGAGCCTCTTCTAGCATCCAGGTGCTGTAGAAAGTGGGGTTGGGGCTCAATAGGGGGTGCTCACCCCCCCCTGGGGTGCTGTGGGGCAGGGGGTTCAGTAGGGGGCGCTCTCCCCTCAGTTCTTCTGGCCCCTGTGCAGTGCTCCTGGATGCAGTTTAGAATTGTCAGTATCCTGGGGTACCCGGCCCAATCCTCTGGGGTGAGCCCTGGGGCCCTGGTGGGTCCCCAGCTGGGTGATTCTGGTCTGCTGCCCCCTGCAGTTTCTGGTGGGTGTGGCATTCTTCCCATGCCAGATGGCCTGGTTGTGTGGCGCTGCTCAGCAGTGGCGTGTCGTTCCCCAGAGTGGCCGCAGTCATGTGGCAAGGGCAGTGCCCTCTGTCCCAGGCGCCCTTTGCCCAGCACGGAGGGGCAGGGCTGGGGCCAGGCCATGCTAACTCCCTGCCCGTTCTGCTCTCCTAGATGTTGTGTTCCTGGTGGATGATGGGTCGGTGCCGGCCCACAAGCCACTGCTCATCGCAGGCTGTGATTGGATGGTGGCCATGTTCTGCGGCAACTTCCGGGAGAGCTACGCCACGGAGGTAAGGGGGGGTGCTGCTGCGCTGGGTAGGCTTGGGGTAATGTGGAGGGAGGGTAAGGGGCAGGTGAGGGATCCCTGGGAGTGGGGGATCGTGTTAGCAAAGGGCAGGGCTGGGGGGTGGGGGAGGGACTCCCCAAGATCCAAGGGGGGAGCAGGGTAGGGAAGAGGTTTTCCCTCCCCCAGCTGGTGAGGGGGTTGGGACTAGTGGGAAGAGCTGGGCAGAGCTCTGGAGAGGGGCTGCTCCCAACTCAGCCTGCTGGTGAAGCTGCTGCTGCCTTCTCCCTCCTCCGCCCTGGCCCAGGGTGCCCCCCCATGCCTCCTGGGGGCCAGAGCCCTTGGGCAGCTGTCCCTTAGCGTGAACAGCAGCTGGACGGGAGGGGGCACGTGATCTGAAGGTTCCCTTCCCCTGCCAACGGAGCAGGGCGGCTGCAGCATGTCGTCGGAGATAAATTGGGAATCTCAAAAATAAAAAGGTCATGGGGAGGCGGGGGGATCATGTGGCAGGGTGCGGGTGCCAGGGCTGGGGCCGGGGCCAGGGCCAGACCCCTGCACACGGCCACCACCTCCTCTCACTGCTCCCTCCTGATCCAGCCTGCTCCTAGCCCCTCTCGGGAGAGGCCCAGGGCACGCTTGGGGGTGATCCCTGGGCTCTGAACCCATCCCCCGTCCTGGCCCAGGCTTGGCTGCCCCACGAGCTGTGATTTCCTGGTAGATTATTTGCTGGCTCCGCTGGTTTTACCATTGGGTTTGGGGGATTACGACCGACTTGTTCCCAGCAGACAGGCCTGCGAATGGGGGAATAGCCGTGAGCATCAGCAGAGCTGCGAGTGGGCCGGGCTAGCCGGGGGCAGTGGGAGTGCAGGGGGACACCTGTCCCATCTGCCCGTTCCTGAAGGAGAGAGGTTGCTCAGGGGAGGGGTTGTTGGGGGGTGAGTCCCTTAGGTTCCCCTTGTCACCCCCAGGTCTCCCTGCCTGGCACCAAGTGCGCCTGCCTGCGCGCCGTCCTGGAGTTCCTCTACACTGGCCACTTCACCCCCACGCCCGACCTGGACGCCATGGAACTCCTGATCCTCACCAACCGTCTGTGTCTGCCGCGGCTGCAGGCGCTCACAGGTGAGGTTCGGCTCGGCGCGGCGCCCGGCTGGCCTTTCCCAGCTGCTGGGTTGCAGGCTCCTCCGAGCGCTGCTGATAAGATAACGAGGCTGACGAGCGCGCCGGGTTGATGTGTCCCTGGAGCGTCAGTAACACGCAGCTGTTATGTAAGGGCCCCGGGAGCAGTGCTCGACCCTTCGTGCAGGCAGGGCCTGGGTTCTGGCCGCCAGGCCCAACCCGAGCCATGGGGCAGCTGCTTCCCCACGCCCCGCCCAGCGAGGCCATTGGTCCTGCTACAAACCAGACGGTTCTCGTGGGAGGCTTGTCCCTGCCGGTGCTGAGACCGAACCGCACATGGCATTGGACGGGGGACGCCGGAACGAACACCCTGCTCTGCCCGTGCAGGGCGGGTCCTGTGGGGCAGAAGCACCAGAACAACCGGCATTGTGGGAGTGCAGGAGGCCCTGCTCCACCCCCACCCCCCCATGTGTGCAGGGCTCGGCCTGGGACCCTGCAGCCCCCGCACTGAGCTCACCGCCCCTCGTCTCTGCCCTCCCAGAGCAGCACGCCGCGGATGAGCTGCTCCGAGCCTACGTGCAGCAGGTGGAGATCGACGAGCAGGTGATAATCTACCTGGAGATGACTCAGGTACGGGAGGGTGGGGCGGGACAGGGCTCAGGGTGTCTGAGCTGTGGCTCAGTGGTGCCAGTGAGACTGTGAGCGGCTGTCCTGGGTCAGAGCGATGGTCCAGGTGGCCAGTAGCCCGTCTCCAATGGTGGCCAGTGCCAGATGTTTCTGCCAGCTGGTGGTTTTGGGGCACCTGGAGCATGGGGCTGCATCCCTGCCCGCTGTCTGCCTCTCTGTGCTCTGAGGGGAGGCTGGTGGAGCCTACAGCTCCCAGCATGCCGTGCTCCCTCCAGGTCTGCTGTGACTGCTGCCCAGTGCCCTCCATCCCCTGCCCGGCTGCACTGCATGCTGGGACGTAGAGTCCCATGGCCTCTGCCCCGGGGCCCCCGGCGTGTTACCAGCCTGGCCCTTGGCTTGGTGCCCAAAGCTGCAGCCAGGAGGCTGCTGCAGGGCAGGGGCCTTCGGGGGTCACTGGGGACCGAGCCCAGAGCCTGCAGGACGCGGGTGTCAGCCTGCTGCTCTCTTGCAGTTCCACAATGCCCAGCAGCTGGCAGCATGGTGCCTGCACTACATCTGCACCAACTACAACCGCGTCTGCCGCCGCTTCCCCAGGGAGATGAAGTACATGGCGCCAGGTACAGGCTGGGGGGTGGGTGACAGCCCAGGGGGTGCCATGGGGAAGAGGCCAGGGGCTCGGGCTCCCTCTCGCTGCCTGCAGGGTGCAGGCTGGCATGGCAGGAGTGCCCGCTTCCCTGCTCCTGAGCTGAGCCCCCCTGGTTTCCCAGCCTGGCACCGCACTCTGAGGGGAGGGGGTTCCCCCCCCACCCCCTCCCAGCCTGGCTGTTCCTCCTTCCCCGGGTGGCCTGAATGAAAGTCATGAGGGAACTGGGGTTATTTAGTCTGCAGAAGAGAAGAATGAGGGGGGATTTGATAGCTGCTTTCAACTACCTGAAGGCGGGTTCCAAAGTGGATGGAGCTCGGCTGTTCTCAGTGGTAGCAGATGACAGAACAAGGAGTAATGGTCTCAAGTTGCAGTGGGGGAGGTTTAGGTTGGATATTAGGAAACACTATTTCACTAGGAGGGTGGTGAAGCACTGGAATGCGTTACCTAGGGAGATGGTGGAATCTCCTTCCTTAGAGGTTTTTAAGGCCCGGCTTGACAAAGCCCTGGCTGGGATGATTTAGTTGGGGTTGGTCCTGCTTTGAGCAGGGGGTTGGACTAGATACCTCCTGAGGTCCCTTCCATTCGGTGGCATCATAGAATATCAGGGTTGGAAGACGAGCGTGGCATCTCAGCTGGCCAATAGGAGCTGAAAGGTGCCAGCCTCTCCTGGCTTGGGAGGGAAAGGGAGCTAAAACTGCAGGGGAAAGAGATTTCCCCCCCCAACTCCCAGAGGGCCCCTCCCTGTGCCTCTGGGTACCAGCCAGAGCCCCAGCTCCAAGCAGCCCCCCATTCTCCCTGGTTCTCAAGGAGGTCTTGTCTTCAAGATCCTGCTCCCTATGCCACATTTTGACCCCCCCAGTTCCCTGTGCTCCTCAGCTGTCAGGGGCTCCCCCCCCCATTCTTGCTCATCTCAAAGGGAGGTGTCAGTGCAGGGGGTTGGGGATATTTCGGGAACAAACCTTCCACCATCACCACCCACTCTAGCTACCTCCAGTGCGCTGGAGTGTTTGCATTTTAACCCCCCTGCCAAACAACCCACCTTCCCTGGCACTGGGGAGAGGCAGGTGCTCAGTACTGGGCTGTGGGGGGAGAGCTGCCTTTCTGGAGCCCTATGTCACTGCTCCCCACCTCCAGTGAGGCTCTGTGCTCCTCTGGGTCCCTCCCCCTTTCTGGGGCCCTGTCACCAGGCTCCTTTTCTGTCACTGCACCCCCCCCCCCCCCCGGGGGGGAAGCCCAGAGGCAGCGGGGACTGGCCGCCCAGGGTGCTGTTTTCCCACAGGCTGGCCCTGGGGCAGCCTTCCCCGGCCCAGGGCGGGAGCTCGGGGGTTGCGAGTAGCTCCCTTGGCAGGAGGCAGCACCTGGCCCGTTGCTGTGGGTTCCCTGCCTGGGGCTGGCTGCTCTGGTCTGGTGCAGTTGTCTTGGGACTCCCTGTGGACGGGTGCTGGCTGCTGTGCAGTGAGATGGGGGGCCCCGGCCCCCTGCCCAGCTGGGTGGGTTGGGGCTGACCCCCTCCCGCCCCGCAGAGAACAAGGCGCACTTCGAGAGGCACCGCTGGCCGCCCGTCTGGTACCTGAAGGAGGAGGATCTGTACCTGCGCTCGAAGAGGGAGCGAGACCTGGAGGAGCAGCTGCTGCGGAAGCAGCACACCCGCAGCAAGTGGTGCTTCTGGCGCCCCTCGCCCCACGTCTCCTGAGCCCTGCCTGTGCCTTGCCGGGCGGGGACACCTGTGCAGACGGGCCGGGCTGGGAGCTGGGTGCCCATCATTCCCACCTCCATGGGCACTGCAGCTGTCCCCCTGCCCCCAGAGCCCTGGCTCTGGCATGTTTACAGGCTGCCCCGGCCACTGCTGCCCTTAGCTTCCCTCTGTGCCTCTGCAGCTGGGCAGTGCACCCTGCGGGGGTGGGCAGGGGCCCCAAGCCCAGCAGAGCTGTGGGGATACCTCTGATCTAGCAGTATGGGGGCTGAGCGCATGACTTCGCTGTGCTCTGGGGGGGAGGGCACCCCTGGCTGGGGGTTGGGTCACAGCTGTGCTGGGGAGGCTGTCCTTACCCTCCTCCCCTGATGGTGGGGATGCTGACAGGGGCCTCACAGCAGCACTCCATCCCCCGCAGGGTCGGGCCTGCACCTCTTCTCCCTGTTCCCGGCTCCCCCTAGGCCTGAGGGCGGCAGAGCTGTGCAGGGGGTTGGATCAGTGAGCTGGAGAGGGGGGGAGGGGGAGCTGGGGGGGAGGAGTTCTCCTTGCCCCTGGGACACTAACAGAGGAGTGAGGGGGTGGCTGTGCTGGGGGCAGAGATGTGGGCTGGAGCTGGGGGTGGAGCTGTGTGTGGGGGTGTGCATGCTGGAGCTGGGTTTGGGCAGGAGATTTGTGTGTTTTCGGTAGCTGTAGGAGCTACTCCCTTTACCCCTTTGTGCTTTGCCTGCTCTAGGGATGGGGGCAGCCTGGAGCCCCCAACCGCCCCCTGTGCTCCTCTGTGCCTTTGACACTACAAGCCTCTTCCCCAGCTCGCCCTGTCTGGTGAGAGGGGCTGGGTCCCTGGGCTATGGCCCCCTCCCCCTTTTTATACACCTTGGTGCATTAAGGGAACTGCCCCGTGCTGGTGGGGCCGCGCGTGCCACGTGCACAATGGTTTTTACACTTTTCTATGGACCCTGGCTCCTGCCAGGCCTCCCGGAGCACTGTTCCCACGCTGAGCCGTCCCCTCACTCCAACTAAAGGGCTGTTTGTATCCACCTTTCTAACCACTGTGAGCTGGCCTGGCACTGCCCTGGTCTTTTTACACCTTGCAGTATTGGACTGTTTTAACCTTTTAATAAAACCTTTTGTAATGTGCCTGGGGCTGCCTCTCTGGGGGGGCCAGGGGAGAGCATGGCCTGTGCTGCTCGGGGAAATCGCCTCTGCTTAACTGCGCCGCTCCGAGTAGGGCCCGCGAAAAGGCTGGAGGCCCCATGGAGCCAGGGCCCTGGGAGAATTTGGTCAGGGTGGATTAAGAGCAGGGAGCCCTGGGCTGGAGGGGGTGGGACCCTGAAGCACAGACGCAGGGCTGCAGGTGGTGGAGCGCCTCTCCCTGGTGGGAGAGCTCAGGGCTGGGTGGGAGGGGCTCTGGGTGGTGGCTTAGCTCAGGCAAGGGGCCAGTTTGTGCCATCTAGGCCTTCTGCACGACTGCCCTCGACTCAACCCCCCAACGGCTCTCATGAGCACTCGAGAAGTAGGTGCTGCTAGGAGGGGAGACCTCTCCAAGGGATCCCCTAGAGCATCTGGGCCCTGGGCTGCAGGGCTGAGCTAGGGGAGGGCATTGACCCCACTGCTGAAGTGAGTGGCTGGGGCCAGGACCCTCGGGCTGGGTGCTGGTCTCTTCCCTAAAGAGCTGAGGGCCTAAGGGCTTGTCTACACTATGCGGGTGTCCGTGTTACTCAGGGGTGTGAAAGAGCCAACCTCTGAGCGATGTAAGTTACCCTGCCCCAAGTGCCAGCCTGGGCAGTGCTGCACGGGCGAGAGCTCGCCTGCCCCTACGGCTCTCGGCCGGGGTTTTATCCTGCTGAGGGGAGAGCTCTCTTGCTGGCACCGTGTCCACCAGCCGTGCTGCACTGATGTGTAAGACGGATGGAGGCGTCCAAGGAACCATTCATAGAGTCTGTCCAGGGCTGGCTCTAGGCACCAGCAAACCAAGCATGTGCTTGGGGCTGTACAATTCCAGGGGCGGAATTCTGCCTCCCCCCCGCTTCAGCGGCAAAAGCCTAGACCTGCCCCTCGGTTCGCGCCACAGGGGAGCAGCACCCGAATCTTGTGGCTGGGTTGGACAGGCTCCAAGCAGGGGACACGTGGGCTGGGGGCTGCGGCAGGGTGGCCAGCAGCAGCGGGGCCATAGAGGGCGGGGCGCTGCCGTGCGGGGCCTGCGTCCCGCTCTCCAGGGCTCTGCTCCCTCTGGGGCTACCCTGCCCCGGCTCCTCAGGCCCTGGGGGGGGGGTGGTCCCACGGCTCTGCCCTCCCGGGTCCCAGACAGTCCTGGAGGCGGGAGCCCTGGCTGGAGGGACTGTGGGCTGAGGCGTGGCCTGGGAGCCCCACTGCTTGCCCCGACCCTGCCAGCGCCAGACCGGCTGGAGGCGAGGGGGGAATGGGTGGAGTCAGCACTGGTGGGGGGGAGCCCAGGGCTGGGGTGGCAGGGGGTGTGGGGGGGAAAAGAGAGAGCCCGGTGCAGGGGGGGCACTGGTGGGAGGGGGTGAGAGCCCAGGGCTGGGGGGCAGCCAAAAATTGTTTTGCTTGTGGTGGCAAAATACCTAGAACCGGCCCTGATTCTGTGGCCACAAGGGCCCCCTCTGCTCAGCTAGTCTGACTGAAACAGAGGCTACAGACCTGCCTCACCATAATTCCTGGAGCAGCTCTAATAAATAAATAAAACTTGATGGAGATATTCTGTCTTCTAGAACTGGAAGGGAAAGGTCATTGAGTCCAGCCCCCTGCCTTCACTAGCAGGACCAAGTACTGATTTTGCCCCAGATCCCTAAGTGGCCCCCTCAAGGATTGAACTCGCAACCCTGGGTTTAGTAGGCTAATGCTCAAACCACTGAGCTATCCCTCCCCCCCAGTCTTGCTTTGAGAAGTGCTGGTGCTGGAGAACGCACCGTGACCTGGGGTAAGTTGTTCTACTAGTTAATTACACTTGTTAAATTTATGCCTTATCTCCAGTCTGAATTTGACTTCAACTGCTAGCCCGTGGCTCGTGTTCGACTTTCCTCTGGTAGCCTAACGGGCCTGTTCTCCTGCCGGGCTCTGCGCTGGTGTGACGGTGCATTGTCCCTGCAGCTCCCAGTCATGGCAGTACGGTAGCAGTGCCTCCCTGAAGCCCACCGCTCCGATTACCGCGCTTGCAGCTGCCCAAACTGCTGGAAGGTGCTGTGCTCCTTTCTCCGAATGGTGGGTCCTACCCCAGCAGCGGCTACAGCCCAGCGGAGGGGTGGCCGGCCCTGTGCGACTGACTGAAGTTCCTGCGCGGAGCTGGGCCAGGGACCTGTGTCAGGGATGGCTGGGTGTGGGAGTGGGGGCCTCATCACAGCAGGGTAAGGGGAGGTGCTCATACCAAAGCCTCCAGCCCCAATGGGGGGAAGCGGCTCAGCCTGGGGTGGGTGCTACAGGCTGCAGCTTCTGCATGGGCCTGAAACCAGCTGCCCTGCGCCTGCCCCTCCAGGGGTAGGGGGAGCAGGACCCAGGGCCACGCTGTGGCTGGAGTCCGGGCCTGGGCCTGATTCCCCACGCAGGGCTGGCCCCTTGCCTCCCTGCGCCCAGGCTGTGCTCACAGGCCCATGGCAGGAGGCTGCAGCCGTTGCTCACCCTGCTCCAGGCTCCCGCCTGCTGGCACCCAGCCTGGCGGTTCCCGCCCCACTGTGGCTGATGCACAGGGCCGTGGGGCTGGGCAGCACGATGCTCTCTGGGGCCCAGAGTAGAGCCAGCTGGGCCGTGGGTACTCCGAGCAGCTGATCGCTGGCAGCTTCCCCCAAGCAGCTGGTCTGCCCCTTGCTGCCAGGCCCGGCCCCTCTGGCCCTGGGCCCCCAGGGGGCGGTGCCTGCACGCGGCAGTGGGGCAGGGAGCCGCAGCCAGGCGCTGATTGGGGCGGGGGGTAGGGGGGAGGCAGGTGCTGCTGCCGGCTTGGGCCCGGCTCAGGGAGGGGGCACCGGGGGGGCTTCTCTTCAGCTCCATGGGCCTGGGCCATGCCACAGCCCCCCGTCCCCCAGACCCTTGCGGCCAGGGGCTCAGGAGCTGCCCCCCAACAGTGCTGCAGCCCTGGGCCGTGGCTCAGCAGGAGACACCCCCCGTTCACACATAGCATGGAACCGGACTCGCACTGCGTCTGCCCGGGGCAGCCCCGCAGTGCCCGGGAGCCAGGACTGGGCAGGGACGCCCTGAGGATTCAGGGGGCCTGGAGCAAAGCAATTTCAGGGGCCCCTTCCATAAAAAAAGTTGCAATACCATGGAATACTATATTCTCATGGGGGCCCCTGCGCAGCCTGGGACAAATTGTCCCACTTGCCCCCCCAGGCGGCCCTGGGACTGGGCAGAGCCAGCGATGCCCCCCCGCAGGCTGGACAGGGTCAGAGTAGACCGGGCAGGGGGAAGGTGTGCTGGGCCCCGTGGGGAGCAGCGATTGGCTCAAAGGCCCGTCAGTCACTGTGGTTAACCCCTTCACTCCCCAGGAAGGGTGGGGACTGATGGGAAAAGCTGGAGGCAGGGCCAGCTCTAGGTTTTTTGCTGCCCCAAGCAAAAAAATTTTTGGCTGCCCCCCCACCCACACTGCACCCTCCTTCCGCCCCAGCCCTGGGTCACTGGTAACTCACTCCCAGGCGGGTCATTCAGCAGGAATTTTGGATGTGCACAGAACACAGACAGGATTGGTTCTCATATGGTTACAGAACTGCAGTGAAGTGGAACAATTTTCAGCGTGTGTGATTGGAGGATATCTGGATGCATATTATAAGACTGTCCTCCATAAATGAGAAAAAGTTGAGGTGCCTTTATTATTCTTTTGTTCCACTCTTTGTTTCTATGGGGAATTTGCCAATGCGATATCACTGTCTTCCTTTTCAACAAACAAACAAACAAAAGGCCATGGCTGTTGAAAATAGCAATTCCAGTCCTAATAACCACTGGGAAGCATTTCTTGCTCAATTTTATCCTACTTTTTCTACAGCAAGTTACAGTGGCTCAGTATATTTGATTTGGGGGAAATGAAGTAACAGCCGCCCAAACTGAGCTTGAGCACTCCTGAATGTTGAGGTGTTCAAATCTGGAAGGCAGGTGCTGGATTCCCTTTCTGAATATTAGCTACATCTGGAGAGGAAAAGTCAATTTCTGCTTCCAGGGCTCAGAAATGGAAATCCTCCTACGTGCCTGGTACTGTATCTAAAGCTGCCCAGTCTAGTAGAGCCTCACGTCCCTTACTTTTCATTTGAAATTCTAGTGGGATCCATGTACCTCCCTTGCTAGGCTTCAGATAGAGAGATGCACTGTCCATTTAGTCCCCCCAATTCTTTCTGTGGGGGAGAGCCCAGGACTAGGGCAGCAGGGGGGGTGGGTGGGGGAGAGTCCAGGGCTGGGGCAGCAGGGGGGGTGGGTGGGGGAGAGTCCAGGGCTGGGGCAACACAGGGGTGCGGGGGGAGCCCAGGGCTGGGGGGGGGGGGGGCGGCAAAAAAACTAGAGCTGGATCTGTCCCTACCATTCACAGCAAGCTGCAGCGTGAGGTTTCAGTTCCACACTCCTTCCCCCTCCCTTTCCTGTTAATTGTGGCCAAGGGAATGCTGGGAAATGTAGTTCTTTCCCTGCTCCAGGGCTGGCTCTATAGGCAGGGAGCTAAGCAAGGAACTACAGCTCCCAGGGCCCCCTGTTGGTTCTCAGCCCCCATGCTGGATTCTTGAACCCCTGCAAATGTGCCGCCCCAAGCAACTGCTTGCTTTGCTGGTGCCTAGAGCCGGCCCTGGCTGCAGGACCCTGCTGCAGGACAGTGCGTGGGGGGGCTGCGGCACGGGATTGCAATAGCACCCCCCACCCCTGTCCACAGCACAGAGCCCCCGCTGAACAGAACAGCCCAATGCCCCAGCCATTCTGCCAGTGACCAGAGCAGGGCAATTATCCAGTGAGCCGGCCACTCAGTCCCAGCCTCTGCCTGCCAGAGGGCTAGTGACCGTCAGAGCAGGGGGTTGTCTAGATACGTTCATGGAGGATAGGACCATCAATGGCTACTAGCCGGGCTGGGCAGGGATGGTGTCCTGAGCCTCTGTTTGCCAGAGTGATTGTTCAGGTTAATTCCAAGCAGGTGTGCGCACGCCCCGTGCATGGTCATTGGAAACTTTTCCCTCAGCAGCTCCCATCGGGTCGGCCAGGGAGCCCCCTGGGGCAGTGCCCTCATGGCGCTCAATATATGGCTCTGCCGACCCGATTCGACCCCCCCCCTTCAGTTCCTTCTTACCGTCCATGGCCGGGTTGGAACGGCGTTTCGCTTGCTTGCACGTGTTCCCTTGTCTCTTACTTTGTCCTGCTCAGGTTTGGTTTGTAGTTTATCGTAGTTAAGACAGACTTGGTGAGTGGGTCGTTCTCCCCTCACGCCGCCTCAGGCCCAAGAATTTAAATCTTGCGGCGTATGCAAGAAGCCTATGCCCAATAGCGACCTGCACGACTTGTGCCTGAGGTGTCTAGGGGAGGCGCCTCAGTCCAAGCGCTGTAAGATTTGTAAGGATTTGAAGCCCAGGACTAGGAAGGTACGTGATTTCCGTTTGAAGCAGCTGTTAATGGAAGCCCCTCTCCATCCAGTGGTACCCAACTGCCAAGTCCCGGGCCCAGGGTTGGTGCGGAGTGCCCCGGCGTCGGTCCATGAATCCGTACCGAGGCAGGTCTCTGGTGCTAGAGCCCCTTGGTACCAGAGATCCCCCGGCATGGCAGCAGGGAGCGGCGCCCCGGCACCGCAGGAGATCCATCCCCGGCACCGCGGCAGGGAGCGGCCCCCCAGCCCGCAGGAGATCCCTGGCACTGTGACAGGGAGTGGCACCCCGGCACGGCAGCGGAGGAGATCCCCGGCACGGCAGCGGAGGAGATCCCCGGCACCGCGGCAGGGAGCGGCGCCCCGGCACCATAAGAAGGCGGACAGAGGGTGCTCTCTGAGGAGAGCGAGACCATCCGGGGAGACTTTGCTGCCTCAGAGGAATGACTCGACTTCCAAGCAGCAGGAGCTCGTGCCGTGGACTCCGGCGCCCCAGTTGGCACCGTTGAGCCCGGCCCTCAGTGACTCTGGCGGGGCAGTGCCTGGTGGAGGAGGTGGAACCCCCCCTCCACCCTGGGCACTGTCGAGGCTGCGAAGGAGCTTCTAGAAAGTACTGCACCTCAGCCGCTTGCTGTCAGAGAGAAGCCTCCGGCCCCGCCCAGACGGGTGCCATCTAGAGGCAAGCCTGCAAGGATGATGCTCTTCGTAACCAGACCAGCACCGTTCCCGGCCTGTAGCAGTCTCGGCCGCGGTTCGGCCCTCAGCGGGGCTGTGGGGTATTCCATCGCCTCGCTCCGGTCCGCCGTCAGTCCTGGCCCGGCGGCAGTCTGGGACAGCAAACACACGGTTACAGGCTCAGGCCCGTAAGCAGGGGCTGAGCCAATAGGTCCGAAAAGAGCCCCGAGCCCTCAATCAGGGCGGGGCAGTAATCACGCAGTCGGGAGCTCCGGCCCTCAAGCAGGGGCTGGGTCAGGGTTTGTAGCAGCCCAGGCCCTAGGTCAGGGCGGGGCAGCAAGCAAATAGTCAGTCAGAGGCCCAGGCCCTTAAGCAGGGGCTGGGTCAGGGTTTGTAGCAGCCCCCAGCCTCTCTAGGCCAGGGGGAAGGGGGGAGTCTGCCACCCAAGGAGTGGGTGGCAGGGGAGACGCAGACCCTCCCACTCCACTGCGTCCCAGCCCGGGGCCCTAGCAGCAGCGGAAACTAACTGCTGTCAGTGGGGATCCTGGCCGCAACACACTGACATCGGCTCTGGCAGTGCAGCAGCCAGACTGGGGTCGGCTGCCCCCGGGCTACTTCCACACCCCCCCTTGGATGGTACCTGGGCCGTCCTACTCTCCTCGGTGCTCTCCACCAGCATCGGTTCCTCCGGGTAGGTAGAAAGGGGCAGGCTCGGCTCCTCCTCGCGCTAGCAGGAACGGGGCACACTTGGCCAGTCCTCCTCAGGGTACCGGGTGGGGGTAGGCTTGGCAGGCCTGGTGAGTCCTCAGGCCGGTCGCGGCCTGCGGCTGTCTCCCAAGCGGGAGCTTGGCCTGAGACGTCTGCTCTCTCCGCCTGCTTGTTCTCCACTGTGCTCTGCAGGCGGGCTTTTATACTTCCGGTCGGCGCCGTGACCTCTGAGGGGCGGGCGCCGGACCCGGCGGCTCCACCCACGTTGGTATTAGGGGAGGTTCGGCCCTCAGCGGGGCTGTGGGGTATCCCACCACCTCGCTACACGGCCCCATTCCCCGTCTACATCACCGCAACACCCCCTGGCACCGGCCTCGGTACAAGATTGCCCGGCGCAGGGAGTGTGACGATCCGTGTCTTCGGCACCGATCGCAGTCACCCTCTCTTGGCCAGGACCAAGACACAGCACCGGAACACAGGAGCCGTTGTCCGGCACCTAACCCGTAACATGGGCCTACAGGCGGAGGACATCATCGAGTCAGAGGACCCGGTGGTGGACATTCTTGCGCCGGAATGCCCTTCCAGAGTGGCGTTGCCGGTCACTAAAACTATTTACAATTCTAATACCCTGTGGCAGACTCCAGCCTCCATTCCGCCCACCGCCAGGATGTGGAGAGAAAATACTTTGTTCTTATTCTCCCACCCACACCCTTGCTCACGTGATCACACTCACCTACCCCCACTTCAGGCATCTAGACCATTCATCCTGGTCTATCTACTGCATCTGAAGCAGCAAGGCCTGGCCGGCTCATCCATCGGGCTAGACCTCGCGGCCACCCCAGCGTTCCATCCGGGAGAGTTGGGGCGCTCGCTAACCCTATGGTAGGCTGTTTCCTTAAGGGTCTGGAACGGCTATACCCTCCGTCTCGCCCACCGGTACTGGCCTGGGACCTCAACCTGGTCCTAGCTTGGTTTATGAGAGACCCATTTGAGCCGCTTGCTACATGTTCCCTTCTGTATCTTGTGGAAGGTGGCCTTTCTGGTTGCAATCACATCGGCCAGGAGGGTGCTGGAGTTAAAAGCATTAACCTCCGACACCTCCCCCCCTCCCCACACACACACAGCCTTCCACAAGGACAAGGTACTGCTCAGGTGTACCCAGCCTTCCTGCCCAAGGTGGTATCCCAATTCCACCTCAGCCAGGACATTTTTCTACGTTTTCTATCCCAAGCCACATGCTAACGCACAGGAGCGGAGGCGTCACTCACTGGATGTGCAGAGAGCATTAGCATTCTGCATTGAGCGCACGAAGCCTTTCAGGAAGTCGGACCAGCTGTTTGTGGTGGTGGTAGACCGGATAAAGGGGCTTCCAGTCTCACAGCACATTTCTTCCTGGATTACAGACTGGATCCATACCTGTTATGACCTTGCCGAGGTCCCAGCTCCGGCTATAACAGCCCCCTTGACACAAGTTCAAGCCTCGTCCACCGCTTTCCTGGCCCAGGTGCCCATCCAGGAGGTCTACAGAGCGGTGACCTGGTCCTTTGCCACCCACTCCGCCATCACCTAGCAGGCTAGAGATGACGCAGCTCCCGCTAGAGCAGTGCTCCAGTCAGTGATTCCTTAACTCTGACCCCACCCCCGTGGCAGAGCTTGGGAGTCACCTGATTAGAATCGACGTGAACAATCACTCGACGAAGAAAAGACGGTTACTCACCTTCTTGTAACTGTTGTTCACGTCCATTCCAATACCCATCCTCCATCCCCTCTGTCGGAGTAGCCGGCAAGAAGGAACCAAAGGGGGGGTGTGACGGAGCAGGGAGCAGGGCAGATTTGACCTGGGAATGTTGCAGGGGGGTTGCAGTGGGGATGTGGGACTTCCCTTGAAGGAAGCTACCTGAGCTGTAACCTGAGCCAGGAACGGGGGTGGGGAGAATTAACACCTTCTGCCCGGGAGACTGAACAAAGGAGAGGAGCAGCAGGAGGAGTTTGGAGTTTAGTTTCGGTTTGGGCTGGGTGGTGCAACGCAGGGAACCCCAAGCTGGGGTCTAAGCTCCCTGAACCTCCCAGAGGGACCTAATTGAGGGGGTCTGGTCGTACCTACACGCTCTGCTTGAGACTGTGTTCCTGTCCTTAAATAAACCTTCTGCTTTACTGGCTGGTTGAGAGTCGCAGTGAATCTCGGGAAGAGGGGTGCAGGGCCCTAACTCCCCCACAATCCGCAACAGGGGGTCAGGTCGGCGGGGTCATATATTGAGCACCATGAGGGCGCCAGTCCAGGGGACTCCAAAGCTGACCCGATGGGAGCTGCTGAGGGAAAAAGTTTCCGATGACCGTGCACGTGGCGTGTGCACACCTGACTGGAATGGACGTGAACACCAGTTACAAGAAGGTGAGTAACCGTCTTTTCATGCGTCTGACGAAGTGGGCATTCACCCACAAAAGCTTATGCTCCAATACATCTGTTAGTCTTAAAGGTGCCACAGGACCCTCCGTTGCTTTTTACATATCCAGACTAACATGGCTACCCCTCTGATACTTGTCGTCTTTTCTTATGTGTCACTGAGCGTCTTGGCTAACAGCCAGCGCTGGACCCAGCCTCCAGTAACTCATCGAGTTCTTTTTTGAGCCCTGGTATAGTTTTGGCCTTCACAGCATCCCCTGGCAAGGAGTTCCACAGGTTCCACTGCCGCAAGGGGAAAGACCCCTCTGCTCCCTAACTTCCCCTCCAAAGCTCCGCTGAAGACCCATCTACTCCCCAACCTCCCCCCAGAACCCTCACCCCTCTCCCGCAGTCTCCCCTACCTTCCTCCCAGAGGCCCTCCCCCTCCAATAAATGAGCTCAGGCACACGAGGAGGGTTCAAGCTGATTTATGGCAGCAGCAGCACACCCTGGGCACCAGAGCGAAGCTGTGGAGGGGCTGCTGGGCCGTGGTACTGCCAGTGGCAGGGAGCCCGGGCACTGCTCCTCTGCGCGTGCTGCAGGGCCAGGCACAGCAGAGGGAATGATAGAGCCCAGGGCCAAGACAGAGACAACAGACGGGCCCAGGGGCGGGAGGGGTTTCAAAGCCTCGTGCCAGCAGGGCTGGGTTGGAGGAGAGACAGCAAGTTTCACTTCACCTCCAACACTCTACATGCACCCACTGGTGAAATGCAGCCACCTCTAGGGTGATCACTGATGGCTGTTTAACAGCCCCCACAAACGCTATACGGCAGGGTCAAAGCGTGCTGCGTTTAACACACTACAGGGGCTATGGGGCACTGAACAGGACTTAGCCCAGCCAGCGGGGTTAACCCCCTACTCCAGCACTGTGTCTAATTAGGTCTATTGGTACTATGGTAAAGGACACCAGACACTAGTGGCAGGCTGAGGACCCCACCCAACAGCAGCAGAGGAAGGGAAAGGTCATGCACTTTTCCCGACAGCAGGAGAACGCTGCCTCTCGGGCCATCCGGGGGGTCTGTGCTGCTAAACTAACTGCCCTGCAGGAGGGGGCCCTGCCCTGAGTGACAAGCATTTCCAAGGGACCCCCCCACCCCCAGCCTCAAACACTCCATGACCTGAGAACCTTCTCGGCAGGCTGGGGCAGCAGGGGCTGTAGCCTGTGCCCAAAGGGGCATGTCACCCCCTCTTGGAGAGGGGCTCCCCTGAGCCAGGCCATGCCAGCTCCAAGTCTCCTCCCGGCAGCTCTGCAGGGGGCAGTATCTGGGACTGAGAGCCAGGGGCCATGCAGGGACAATCCAGCCCGTGAGGGGCTCCTGTGGGGAGCCTGCATCCTGCAGCTTCCTTGTCCTGGGGGAGCTGAGCCCAGCAGCTGTTCCCATGTCAGGCCAGCGGGCCCTGCCTGTCCCCAGCTGGGTGGTCACTGAGCTGGCACCCCCTCTAGGCAGCTGAGGGGATGAGGCCAAAACTAAATCTGTTCAGATCATGGTATTAGCTCTTAGTTAGCACTTTCCAGCTGTAGGGCTCACTGTGCTTTACAGGGGAGGGCAGTGTGGCTGTCCCCATTTTACAGGCACAGAGCAAGGTCTTGCCCAAGGTCATGCAGCAGGCCCGTGGCAGACCCAGGTCTCCTGAGTCCCAGTCAGGTGCTCTGTGTTCTCGGACACACTACCTCTCACACCGCCAGCCCCATTCAGTGCCGCCTGCTCTCCGAGCTTGGGGCCTGCTCAGAAGCTGTGCAATGGCCGAGTAGCGACGGGGCTTTGGCACAGACATGGGGCTGTGCCGAGATGGAGGTGAGACTATGGCCCCGGGGATGCTACAGGGGCCTGGAAAGCAGAGTGGTGAAAGCTGCGCCTGCCCCAGACACCCCAGGGCAAGTCCCAGCTGCTGTACAGTGGCCCAGGGTCTGTGCCCCAGCGAGAGCTCTCTGCAGCCCGAGTTCAGGGGAGGAAAGGAGCCAGGTGGGCCCCACGGCAGCAGGGATTCGTTTGCTCCTGCCTTGGAATGAAGGATGGCACCTCCTCAGCTACTGTCCCCCCCCCCAACTCTGCACCTCCTCAGCTACTGTCCCCCCTCCCCCAACTCAGGGCCTGCTGGGGGGGACCCGGCTCTGCATCTCCTCAGCTACTGTCCCTACCCCCCAACTCAGGGCCTGCCGGGGGGGGGGGGGGGGACCCGGCTCTGCACCTCCTCAGCTACTGTCCCTACCCCCCAACTCAGGGCCTGCCCGGGGGCCCGGCTCTGCACCTCCTCAGCTACTGTCCCTACCCCCCAACTCAGGGCCTGCCCGGGGGCCCGGCTCTGCACCTCTCCAGGCTCTGGTCTCCATACAGGAGCAGAGGGGAATCACAGCCTGCAGGGGCCTTGGGCCAGGGGCCCAGCACGACAGAGCTGTGGCAGGCAGGACACGGCAGCTGCCTGCCCACAGGGAAGAAAGATCATGGAGGCAGGAGAGGGGGGAGATGAGCAGCCATGGGGTGTGGGCAGGCGTCTGGCCAGAGGGACTCTGAAGTTTGAAGAGATCTGGGCCCCCACCTGTCTGCCCCTACTCTCCCCCGTGTCTGATCTCCACCCAGGTGGGGGGCATCCTCAGCTGCATGCAGCGGCCCCAGCCCCTGTGCAACGGGAGCCAGGGGTCTGCACAGAGTCCCTGAGGCAGCTGCAGGGGGGCTGGAACATGGTGCAGCACACAGTGCCTGCGGGTACCTCCCCGCCCTGTGCTCACAGCCCCCCTGCAGCGGGGCAGCCTAGACCTGGCCATAGCGCACGATCTCGCTGAGGTCGTAGCCGGTCGCAGCGAAGGAGTTTCCCTCAGGGTCACAGAAGCGGGCGCCACAGAGCTGGGTGTCAGTCACGCACTCCGAGTGGCAGTGCTCGATCTGCAGGGGGCAGGAGAGAGCGCGCTTGGACTACGCAGCCCAGCCGGGCCCCAGGGCTAGACAGGTTTCCCCGCAGCAGCCTCCCCGGGAATCCCCCACGGGCATGGACTCGAGTGCAGGCGCCCCCTGCAGGCTGCAGCAAGGGGACACAGTGTTTCATCTGAACGTTGGGGGCTGGAATGTCACAGGGATACAAGAACCAGGCTCGGGTCTCTCCCCCCTCCCCAGCATCCAGCCCCTCCCTCGCTGTAACACCAGCCCCAGGCTTGGGGCAGCGCTGAGGGAAATGGAGGCACAGCATGCCCTCCCCAGGCTGCCAGCCAGCCAGCTCAGAGGGATTTCAGTGGGGAGGATGTGGGGCAGACAGAGCAGCTCAGGAGAGCTGACAGAGGTGCAGGCTGTGGGGTGGGGGTAGCAGGGCAGGGCCTGTGGAGGGAAGAGGAAGTCTGAGTCTCTGAGCACCTCAGTGGAGTAACCGGAATAGTGCAAGGGGTGTGGTCACGCCAGGGCCCGACTGAGGGGCTGCCGGGAGAGTAGGAAAAGCTGGCCCCCTGGGGCAGGAGGGTGGCTGGGATATGGGGGCCCCTCTGGCACCAGCAACTGGCAAAGACATGCAGAGGTGTGGGGAATTGTAGTGTTGGGGGACATGCAGGGGAGTGGGGGAGTCTAGAGGGGGGTCAGACAGCCTCCCCAAGACAGAGGGCAAGGTAAAACCATTGGCTGTTTTGCGTGCGGCATGGAAGTGTGGGGAATTTGGAAGGGTTGGGGGAGGGTGGAGCTATTGAGGGTGGGGGATGGGGATTGCAGGGCAGCTTGTGGGGGTTGGATCAGAGCTAGGAGGATGGGGGAGTGGGCAGGGGTTGGTGCAGAACTGGAGGAGACCGTGTGGGGAGCTCTGAACCAGGGCTAGGGGGGTGGATCAGGGCAGTGGGAGGCAGGAGGGGAGCTAAAAGGCCCTAGAGGGGTGCATGGATTGAGGGAAATAGGCAGGGGCAGCGGTGAGCTGGACTGGGGCTGTGGGGGAGGTGGAGGGGAGTGGCTTTTAGAATCAGGAAGAGGGCTCAGGCCCCTCACCTATTCTTGCCCCAGGGCCCTCTGGGGCCTTGTTGTGCAACTAGAGCACCTAGTCCCCAGCTCAGCCTCACAGCCCCTTGTGGCAGTGGTGGAATGTCACGGGGGGGGGGGGGGGGAAACTGAGGCACAAAGGAGCAGTGACGGGCTGACGGCTGCACTGAGAGTCAGTGGCAGAGCCAGGACTGGAACTGAGGAGCTCCTGGCTCCCAGCCCCATGCTCAGACCATTAGGCCCCATGGTTCTCTGCAGGGGCGTGTGGCCATCACAGCACTGGCCCCTCACCTCGATGTCGCCGGTGTCTGGGCTCCGGCTGAGTTTCCAGATCTGGACATAGGAATCCTCGGCACCCGACAGCAGCTGCAGTGGGAGGCAGAACAGAGGCGTGAGGGGGCGGCAGGCTCCTGGGGTGGCGGGGGCGCTCTGCCAGCCTCTGAGCTCGGGCCCAGTGCTCACTGCAGCCAGCAGAGCCTCTCAGCACCGGTGCCACCAGATGCTGCCGAAGCCTGCTGCATGCGGTGACTGTGGCAGTTCTCCTTGGCACACTGGCTCTGGGGCTCGGGCCTCTCTCCCTGGGCAGGACAGCAGCACCGCCTGGGGCAGAGGGGGGCAGAATGCAATGGTATGTGTGCGCCCCCTCCTGGCTAGCGTGGGAGTTGCAGCTCTTCCCAGCCTCAGCGAAGGATTGAGGCAGGCAACTGAGGAGCTCAGCCAAGCTGTGTCCGGGAGGCCTTGGACAGGTTTACCTTCCCCGTCAGGGGGGCCAGGTCCAGGGCGTAGATCCAGCGAGCGTGGGCGCTGACCGTGGCACGCAGGGCCCCGCTCGTGGCCTCGTACAGCCGGATCTGCCCATTCCCATAGCCAGCAGCAATGACACCGTTCCACAGCTTCACCGAGGAGCAGGTCCACCTGGGCACAAAGGAGACATGTCAGCCCCACTGGCGCCACCGGGGCGGGAGAGTTATGGGCTTCCCCCTTCCCCCCAACACACTGTTCACACTGCATCAGAGTGTCCTCCCCCCTCGCCTGGGGCCCCCTCTAGCAAGGCCCAGGGGGAGGTCTCTGGGCTCATCTCACTGCCCCAAGGAGCTGTGGGAGCCCCCCACCCTCCCTTACCCAAAGGCAGAGATTTTGGTGAGCAGGGAGAACTCCTCCTTGGATCTCCAGACACACAGGGCCCCAGAGTCATCTGCAGTCACCAGGTCAGCAGCCCCATCCTGCAATGGGAGGAGCAACAGTCAGTGCCATGCCATGGGACCCCTCTCAGCCAATCGGGGCACGGGGAAGTCAGCAATCAGTAAGGATACTACAGAGTAGCCAGTCACCAAAGCGCTCTTTCGCAGAAGTGCAGGAAAGTTGCTTTATAATCTACTCCCCTCAGCCAATGAGCTACCAGGAAACTGACACTGACCCATCCTTCTCCGAATAACTAATGAGCTGGTGCACGTCACTGGCCTCTAGTGGGCGGACTGAGAACTGTTAGCTGTGTGGCACCTCCCCCGTCCTGTGAACAGCGGATGGAGACTCTCCTTTGGTTCCAGTGGGCAGGGTCTGGGCTTTAGGAGTGTGAGAATGTGTTATGCAGCATAGGGACCCCCACGTGCCAGGTGACTGGATTTGACCTGTCTCTTGCGCTTTCATCCCAAAGGGTTTTACTGGCCCCCGCCTCTGGATGAACAACGGCCCCAGTGGGAACGTGGGAGGCGGGGCAAGGATGCGGGGAGCTCTGGGTAAGGGTGGTCAGGCAGAGACACTAAGGGAGTGCATCTGGAACTTTCACTCCACGCATCTGAAGAAGTGAGGTTTTTACCCACGAAAGCTTGTGCCCAAATAAATCTGTTAGTCTTTAAAGTGCCACTGGACTCCTTGTTGTTTTTGTGGATACAGACTAACACAGCTACCCCCTGATACTAAGGGAGTGGATACAGTCTGACCCCGCTAATAAATGGCCTTGAGTCCAGGGAGGCTTTCATAGCCCACAGCTGGCCAAGCGATGGTTCTGGCACGGGGGAGGGAGAGCTCAGTGGTTTGAGCATTGGCCTGCTAAACCCAGGGTTGTGAGTTCAGTCCTTGAGGGGGGCACTTAGGGATCTGGGGCAAAATCAGTACTTGGTCCTGCTAGTGAAGGCAGGGGGCTGGACTTGATGACCTTTCAAGGTCCCTTCCAGTTCTAGGAGATAAGATATCTCCATTAATTTCTATTTCACTGGGCTTAGGCAAAGTAGCTGACTAAGGTGCTGCCTCCATCGATTTAATTGTTCCAAGGTCTTTATTGTTAAGCTGTCCTCATTGTCTTGAGCTGGTCAGTTGCTATGTTCAGTGTGGTAGCCGTGCTAGTCTGTATCAGCAAAAAGAACAAGGAGTCCTTGTGGCATTTGTGGTGACTGAGCCAGAAGAGAACCACTTCATATGAATTGTGGGGATTTCCAAAATGCCGTTGGTACAGCGGGTAAGACAGGTTTATGGAAGCTGCTACGCCACTATGGAAAGCCTCTGAAATTTGTGAACATCATTCAGAGCGTCTACGAAAACATCACCTGCCAGGCAATACATGAGAGTGAACTGACTAAACCATTCAAGGTTACTACGGGCATCAGACAAGGATGCTTTGTGTCTCCTGTGATCTTTTTACTGGTAGTGGATTGGGTAATGAGAGACCACAGAACAACCAAGGGGGAGACAATGGACTTTCACACGGAAGTTAGAGGACCTTGATCTTGCAGATGAAATCAACTTGCTATCCCGCACCCATAGAGACGTGCAAGCTAAAACCAGTAATCTCTAGGCCTATGCACAATTAGGAGGGTTGAAAATCAACACTGAGAAAACTCAAACTATGAGAATCAACACACAACAAGAAACACCGATACCACTTTCTGGGGCTGACATGGAAGAGGTCTGATATTTCCTGTATCTTGGCAGCACTGTAAGTAAAACAGGTGGAGCAGACAAAGACATTACAGCCAGAATGGCAAGAGCCAGATGGGCCTTTGTATCTCTAAGGCCGATCTGGAGAAATAGAAATCTTGCCTCCAAACTAAACTTTGAATATTTAACATCATTGTAAATATAGCACTGAAACCTGGAGACTTATTAAGACCTTACTATCTAAACTCCAAGTTCTCAGTTGCCTTAGACAAACCCTCTATATCAGATAGCCAGAAAAAAATCACGAACAAAGAACTCTGGAGGAGGACGAAACAAAAACGAAAAGGACAGGAAACTATGGAACAAAAATGGAGTTGGCTCGGACACTCATGGAGCAAAGACCTGCACAATGTAACAAGAGAGGCACTGAACTGGAGCCCCGAGGGCAAAAGGCAACGAGGTAGCCCAAGGATAACAGAAGCAGAATTGATAAAAAGCTAAGGCTGTGTCAGGAGACTGGCAAGGAAGGACAGCTGTGGTGAAGGGCCTCTGCTCCACATGGGCTAGAGGCATAGGAGAAGAGAGAGTAGGGTTTGAGCCACCGACTGTACCCATCCTGCAGGGACTGTACCAGCCCTGGGAGGGGTCAGTGAGCCCTGTCTTTGCGGTGGCTGGGTCTGGGTGGGGATGAGGCGTCTCTACTGACCTCTGGTGCACAGTAAGGACCACCCTGGCCGCTGGAAAGCCTCGGCACGAAAGGTTTTGGTCTGGGCTCTCGCAGGAAGGGCTCTGGCATCGTTAGTGTCTGGGCAGCGCAGGTGGGCCCTCAGCTCTGAGTCTCCCGCACTGGGAAGCACATGGGAAAGAGGAAGGGCTGACAGACTGGTTTCCAGTTCCCAAGGAAGGAGGGGCCCAACTGGCTGCTCTGGCATTTGGCAACCCGGCTGTAAGGCTGGGAAAGGAGCTGTGCGCAGTGCCGGGGGCTCCATACCGGGTTCTCACCGACCTCCGAGGCGATGTCAGTGATGGAGTCGTGATGCTCCTGCAGGACCTCGCTCAGCGTGATGTTTGTTCCCTTGCTGGGGATGTCAAACACCAGCACCAGTCCCGACGAAGTCCCTGCGGACAAGCGAGGGAGATGCCACTGGCAGCCAGGTACCGGACCCCGCCCCACTCTGCACTAGGAATCAGCCTCCTGGTCTTCCCCCCTTTGGGAACTAGTCTTGACCCCCCCACACCCCAAACCAGTCTTCACCCTCTCCCCAGCCCTCACCTCAATAACTCCTCCAGCTCCAGGAGCCTGACTAGACCCTTCTTCCTGTTCCCCGCACACTCCACTCCCATCCTCCTGGGCCCAAGTGTGCCTAGTGCAGCACATCCACCGCCCAGCCCCCTCACCCAGCTGCTGTACGCAGGCCCTCTGCTTCCCCGCTATCCCAGACCTCTCCTCCCTGCCCATGCCCTCAGCCCTACCATGCAGAAGATCAGGTGCCCTGTTGCTGCACCTGGACATAGACTAATCTCCCCTTCACTCCGTCCCCCAGCCTCCCGTTTCCCTACCCCACTCACCCACACAGATGAAGCGCCCACTGGCAGCAGCGATCCCTCGAGCAAACACTGCCTGGGCTGGAAGGAAACGGACGGCCCATTACACCCCTGCAGCAGCTCCTATCCCAGAGCTCGATGGAGACCCCAGGCCACAAGGGGACACTTTGAAAGTCAGGGCCACAAGGTGTGAGGGACCCAGATACCTTGATTTAAGGCCAGATCACAGAGAAACTACAGATTGTCTAGCCAGAAGGGAACATTGGGGTCACCTTGTCTGACCTCCTGCACAACATGGGTGTGATGTTATGAGTGTAATATAATATTTCATTGGAAGGTGACAGGGCCAGAAAGAGTTAATTAACTCACAGACTGACTTGACCCATGGGTGAACTTTAGAGACTGGCTAGTAAGATAGGTAAATGAATAGAGCTTTGAAATGCAAGTCTGCATTGTTAGAGGTAAAAGGGTAGATGTTTGCTCAGGGCTTGTGATGTAAGCAAACACGGCTTGTCTATTGCGATAGTTATAATTCAAAGATCAAAAAAGGAATATTAACATTTAGGAAGACACTTGAGGGAAATAGTATTATTGTCTCTATGTCTCTTTAAAGGTTGTGGTAACCTGGATCTGAACTGTTTAATGGATAAATTACCCTGTGCTAATTGCCAGGATGTTTGGAAGGAGAGTTAAGCCTATTGTTTTCTCAGGCCGAAAGGCTGATGGAAATGTATAAGAACCCTGGGACACGATCCTGCTGCATCTCAGATCAGCTTTGGGTTTCAAGGGGGGAAACCTTCAGCCACAAGGATTGAGATCCCCAGTCACTGACTGGAGCCACCCTGAATATGGACATTGGACTATAACCCATGGAGCCGGTTTTTATAGGTGACAAATCTGAGGAACTGTCACAGACTGAAGTGTCACTAGAGGAGGTTTTGGAATTAATTGATAAACTTAACATTAACAAGTCACCGGGCCCAGATGGCATTCACCCAAGAGTTCTGAAAGAACTCAAATGTGAAGTTGCGGAACTATTAACTAGGGTTTGTAACCTGTCCTTTAAATCAGCTTCTGTACCCAATGACTGGAAGATAGCTAATGTAACGCCAATATTTAAAAAGGCAATTACAGACCGGTAAGTCTAATGTCAGTACCGGGCAAATTAGTTGAAACAATAGTAAAGAATAAAATTGTCAGACACATAGAAGAACATAAATTGTTGGGCAAAAGTCAACATGGTTTCTCTAAAGGGAAATCGTGTCTTACTAATCTATTAGAGTTCTTTGAAGGGGTCAACAAACATGTGGACAAGGGGGAGCCAGTGTACTTAGATTTCCAGAAAACCTTTGACAAGGTCCCTCACCAAAGGCTCTTAGGTAAATTAAGTTGTCATGGGATAAAAGGGAAGGTCCTTTCATGGATTGAGAACTGGTTAAAAGACAGGGAACAAAGGGTAGGAATTAATGGTAAATTCTCAGAATGGAGAGGGGTAACTAGTGGTGTTCCCCAAGGGTCAGTCCTAGGACCAATCCTATTCAACTTATTCATAAATGATCTGGAGAAAGGGGTAAAAAGTGAGGTGGCAAAGTTTGCAGATGATACTAAACTGCTCAAGATAGTTAAGACCAAAGCAGACTGTGAAGAACTTCAAAAAGATCTCACAAAACTAAGTGATTGCGCAACAAAACGGCAAATGAGATTTAATGTGGATAAATGTAAAGTAATGCACATTGGAAAAAATAACCCCAACTATACACACAATATGATGGGGGCTAATTTAGCTACAACGAATCAGGAAAAAGATCTTGGAGTCATCGTGGATAGTTCTCTGAAGATGTCCACGCAGTGTGCAGAGGCAGTCAATAAAGCAAACAGGATGTGAGGAATCATTAGAAAGGGATAGAGAATAAGACGGAGAATATATTATTGCCCTTGTATAAATGGATGGTACGCCCACATCTTGAATACTGCGTATAGATGTGGTCTCCTCATCTCAAAAAAGATATACTGGCACTAGAAAAGGTTCAGAGAAGGGCAACTAAAATGATTAGGGGTTTGGAGAGGGTCCCATATGAGGAGAGATTAAAGAGGCTAGGACTTTTCAGCTTGGAAAAGAGGAGACTAAGGGGGGATATGATAGAGGTCTATAAAATTATGAGTGATGTGGAGAAAGTAGATAAGGAAAAGTTATTTATTTATTCCCATAATACAAGAACTAGGGGTCACCAAATGAAATTAATAGGCAGCAGGTTTAAAACAAATAAAAGGAAGTTCTTCTTTTTCGTCAACTTGTGGAACTCCTTACCTGAGGAGGTTGTGAAGGCTAGGACTATAACAGCGTTTAAAAGAGAACTGGATACATTCATGGAGATTAAGTCCATTAATGGCTATTAGCCAGGATGGGTAAGGAATAGTGTCCCTAGCCTCTGTTTGTCAGAGGGTGGAGATGGATGGCAGGAGAGAGATCACTTGATCATTACCTGTTAGGTTCACTCCCTCTGGGGCACCTGGCATTGGCCACTGTTGGTAGACAGGATACTGGGCTAGATGGACCTTTGGTCTGATCCAGTACAGCCGTTCTTATGTTCTAAAGGACTTTTGGCAACTACAAGCTCACCTCTGCTATGTATCTGGATCTCAAGAATTGAATTCAAGTCTGTCTGTATATTGATCTTTTAACCAACACTCTCTCTCTTTTCTTTTTAATAAATTTTAGTTTAGTTAATAAGAATTGACTATAGCGTGTATTTTGGGTAAGATCTAAGTTGTAATTGAACCTGGGTATGTGGCTGATCCGTTGGGATTGGAAGAACCTTTTCTTTTCTATGATGAGATAAGATTTTCAGTAATTTTCATCATATGTTTGACAGGTGTGTCTGGCCGGAGGCCTGAGGCTGGGTACTTTAAGGGAACTGCGTTGTTTGGACTCTGAGTAACCAGTGAGGTAATACAGAAGCGGTTTTGTGCTGGTTGGTAAATCTAAGTATTGGAAGATCCACCAGCGTTTGGGGTTTGTCTGCCCCGTTTTGTTTGCAGTTCACCCTGATTGAGTGACCTCAGCTGGCTCCCACAGGCAGCACCGTCACAATGGACAATAGACATCCTGGAATTAATTCCTAAATAAAACCAACATCCTCCCTTCTGCTGGCTCCCTGGGCCAGAGCCCCCTACAGGTTATTTGGCTCCTGGGGTGGAGGGAGCCAAACTGTGCCACACAAAATCCATGCCCATGGTTCAGCCCGCCCTTCCAGGGCAGTTGTTGGCTCTGCAGAGCCCTCCTCCCTAAGCTCCTGCTGCAGCACTGCCCCCAGCTGGGATCTCTCTTTACCTGACGGTGGTTCCAAGACATCCAGGGCATGCCAATAAACCATGATGGAGCCGTCTGACTCGTACATCTGGGGAGTGAAAACACCTGGTCAGCTCGTTGCAGAGTCACTTCTGGGTGGGGTCGATGAGCCTGAAGCCGTCAGGAGAAACCCTGAGTGCTGCCCCCACAAAGATTTCCAGAGAGGGGGGAGGCACCCCTGTTACCAGGGGCCCTCAAAGTCCTGGACACAAGGACCTCCAGAAGGCACCTTGTAACAGGTAGCTGCCAAGATGGGCCAAGAGGCCTGGGGCTAGCCGCATCTGTGCAGGGCATGGGAACAGTTTTTACAGGGGCAGTGCTGAAAGCCATCAAACAACACTATAACCCCATACGTGATGGGAGCTAGGCGTTTGGTTGCTATTATCGCTTCGAGCCAGCTGCCACACCTATAGCTCCAGCACACCGGGCCGGTGCCATAGTGACTTGTCTCACAGCCTAAGATGGCTAGACTGCTTGGGCTGACAGCCTGAAACACCTGAGCCCTATGAAAAGGCAGCGAGAACACAGTTTAATAGCCGATTGACAGGCAAGTGCAAGCTGTGTTCCCGAGGAAGGAGTGCAGGGAAGCAATGCTCCATCTCAGAACAGAGAGATTAGAGAAACTCCGAAGGGACAGGGAACTGAGGCTGGGCTGAAGAGGGGCCCAAGTGGGGTGGAAAAAAAAATTGTTTAGGGCTTTTATTACCCTGGAAGGGGACTGCACTGTGAAAATGACCCAGCTGGAGGCCTGAGCCATGTGAAACCTGGGAGAGACAGGAAATCCCGGTGAAGGGAAACTGAGGCAGGAAGTGCCTGCAGAGCCAGACTTCCCCAGCAGAGGGTACTATGGGGCAGTCATGCCCTATGACATGCCTCCATTGACCTTCCTACAGCTCAGGAGGCTGGCCTTGTTCAGACATAGCTCTCAACCTCAGGCCCCACCCACTCCTTTCCCAGAGCCTAGAAAAGGGAAGCACTCTTACCTGGATGCCTTTCTGAGAGGTCAGGACTAGGAGAACTCGAGAAGGCAGGACACACCAGGAGGCCTGAAAGGGAGGGAAAGGAGCTGTTGCAGCCAACATGGGGTAATTCTACATGATATCTTATCCTAACAGCTAAAGGGGAACTGATCGCAGAGCTAAAAGTTAATGCTAGCTTAAGTACAAATTATCATGACTTGATCCCATTTATAATGTACAAACAGAATAAAGTCCAGATCAGTAATAGATATACTTGGTGTTTTACAAGGCCCATTTCACAAAGCTGAAAATGATTATGGGCCAAATCAGCTGTGAGGAAGAATTTAACCTGAAAAGTGTGAATGATGATTGAGAATCATTTAAGAACACCTTACTAGATGCCCCAAAAGCCACACTAGAGGAAGAAGGCTGTGCTGGTTTAAAAAAACCCAACCAGGTTTAGAGGGGAAGTGAAGGCAGCTGTACCATATAACAAAGGGAAGAAGGGGGAAGTTGATAGTAATGAATATAAATCAGAAGTGAGAAATTGTAGAAAATCGATACAGGAAGTCCAAGAACACAAGAAAAAAATATATGGCCAGCAGAGTTAAGAACAATAAGGAGTTTTAAAAATATATTAGGAACAAAAAGAATCCTGACAACGGTATTGATCTATTACTAGATGGAAATGGTAGAATTATCAGTATTAATGCAAAAAAGGCAGAAGTGTTCAATATATATTTCTGTTCTATATTGGGGGGGGGGAGGGAGATTATGCAGTCTCATCATACGGTGATAACACGCTTTCCTTTCTGCAAGTATCTCTGGAGGATATTAAAAAGAAGCTACTAAAACAAGCCACTTTTAAATCAGCTGGTCCAGAGAACAGGCATCAAAGAGTTTTAAAAGAGCTGGCCTAGGAGCTCACTGGATCATTCATGTTGATTTTTTTTTTTTAAATAAGTCTTGGCACATTGGGAAGTTCCAGAAGAAAGCTAATGTGCCAACTTTAAAAAAGGGTAAACAGGATGACCCAGGTAACTGTCAGGCTGATGGGCCTATATTGATCCCAGGCAAGATAATGGAGCAACTGATATAGGACTCCATCAATAATGAACTGAAAGAGGGTGATATAATTAATGCAATTCTATGGAAAAACAGAACCTGTCATACTAACTTGATATATTTTTTTTGATGAGATTACAAGTTTGGTTGATAAATGTAATAGTGTTGAAGTAATATACTTAGACTGCTGTCAGGTGTTTGAGTTGGTACCACACAACATTTAGATTCAAAAACTAGAATTATATAAAATTAACCTGGCGCACATTAAATGCATTAAAAACTGGCTAACTGATAGATCCCAAAATGTAACTGTAAATGAGGAAAAGTCATTAACTGAGTGTGTTTCCAGAGGGGTCCTGCAGGGATTGGTTCTTGGCGCTATGCTATTTAACGTGTTTATTAGTGACACTAATAAAAATTTGCAGATGACACAAAAATTAAGGGAGCAGTAAATAATGAAGAGGACAGCAGAGCAAACTGGATGCCACAAACAATGTGTTTTAATATGGCTAAATGCTCACATTTGGGAACAAAGAACATAGGCCGTACTTACAGGATGGGAGACTCTATCCTGGGAAGCAGTGACTCTGGAAAAGATTTGGGAGTTGTGGTAGCTAATCAGCTGACAATGAGCTCTCTGAGTGACACTGTGGCCAAAAGGTCTAACACAATTCTGGGATGCATAAATGGTAGAGAGGTTATTTTACCTCTATTTGGCACTGGTGTGACTGCTGCTGGAATACTGTGTCCAGTTCTGGTGCTCACAATTCAAAAAGGATGTTGATAAATTGGAGGGGATTCAGAGAAGAGACACAGGAATGATTACAGAATTAGGATGCCTTATACTGATAGTCAAGAAGCTCAATCTATTTAGCTTAAAGAGAAAGTTAGGAGATGACTTGATTAAAGTACCTACATGGGGAATGAATATTTAGTAATGGGTTCTTCAATCTAGCAGAGAAAACTCTAACATGAGCCAATGGCTGAAAGTTGAAACTAGACAAATTCAGACTGGAAACAAGGAATACTTTAACAGAGAGAGTCATTAACCCTGGGAACAATTTACCAAGGGGCAAAGTGGATTCTCCGTCACTGGTGATTTTTAAATGAAGACTGGCTGTTTTTCGAAAAGCTCTGCTCCAGAAATTATTGTGAGGCAGATCTCTGGCCCGTGTCATACAGGAAGTCAGACTGGCTGACCACACTGGTCTCGTCTGGCCATGACAGCAGGTCAGCGAGGGGCAGGCAGAGAGGGGAGAGGAGCAAGAAGCCTGCACTGCTCTCCAGGAGCCCGGCTCAAGCGGCATAGCCTGGCATACAGGATCCTAGAAGCTAGAGACAATCTGGGACGACTCCTCCCGCCCGCGCTGAGTGGTTAGAGGAGGTTGGTCATTTTGGGGCAATGCTGGCTGGATTAGAGCCATTTCGGCGTGGCCCGGCCTTGACCCCAAACTGCCCCCAGAGTTCTACGAGGCTGCTGTGGCCTCCAGGGGGAGGAAGGAGGGAGCTGTTCTCCCCAACTTCCCAAGGCAGGGCAGGGGAAGTGCGGGCGAGTCATGTGCCCACCGTGAGCTAGTGCAGACTCAGGAGCGAACCCCGGAGCGCTTTCTTACACTCCCTAGTGCACTAACCACCCGGTGACACGGGGTCTGTGCCCCGAACCCGGCCCCTCCGGTCGGACTGACTTTACTGGCGTGTCCGAGCCTGGCTGGCGCTGCCCTTGGTTATGCCCCCTGTCCCGAGCGCCGTTTCCCCTGGGCGGGGAGCCGGTGTGAGTTGCTGCCCTGCGTGGAGCCGGGGCGCCGGGGCCGCCCCCCTACCTGGGTGACGATGGAGGCGCTGACCGCCAGGCCGCCCTCCTTGGCCTGCAGCTGGCGGTGGGAGACGCTGAGCCCGTCGGCCGAGGCGCTGGCCAGGCTGACGGTGCTGCCGTGCACGGCGGCGAAGTAGGTGAGCTGCTTGTCGCGCAGGGGCAGCACGCTCAGGTTGTTGTACAGCGCCGAGCTGCTGCTCTTCAGCGGGACGCTCCGCTCCTTGCGGTACATCCTGGGGGGCGAGCCGGTCAGCGGGGCACGGGCCGGGGGATGGGCGGGGGCACGGGCCCCCAGTGGGCGTGGGGGGCCGAGCCGGGCCCGCGGGGGGGGGGGCGAGCCGGGGTCACGCGCGCTGGGGGGGATGGGCGGGGGCACGGGCACTCGGGGGGGGGGGGCGAGCCGGGCACTCGGGGGGCGGGGGGGGCCGAGCCGGGGGCACGCGGGCTGGGCGGGGGGGGTCACGGGCACTCCGGGGGCGGGGGATGGGCTAGGTCACGGGCACGCGCGCGGGATGGGGGCACGCGCACTCGGGGGGAGGGGGTGGGCTAGGTCACGGGCACGCGCGCGGGATGGGGGTGGGGAGGGGTCCGCCGCTGGCGGGGCCGGGGCAGAGCCCGAGCCGGGGGGGTCGAAGGGGGCCCCGATCCCGCCCGCTCACCCCGTGTCCCCCGCAGCCATGGAGACGGCGCAGCGTGTTGTCAGGGCGCGGGCGTCGCAGGGCGATGACATCACGGCCCGCGACGGGGCTGGCGTTGCCTTGGTGACGGGGACGCAGCCAGCGGAAGGGGGGCTCCAGACAGCTCGGTGAGGGGGCACCGCTGGGGTGGGGGGTGCGATGGTTGCAGGGAGGGGCGTGGCTGGGGGTGCCGGATGTGGGGGGCAGTGGGGTTGGGGAGGGGCGTGGCTGGGGGTGCCGGATGTGGGGGTGCAGTGGGGGTGGGGAGGGGCGTGGCTGGAGGGGGGTGCTGGATGTGGGGGGGCAGTGAGGGTGGGGAGGGGGTGGGGTGCTGGATGTGGGGGGGCAGTGGGGGTGGGGAGGGGCGTGGCTGGGGGTGCTGGATGTGGGGGTGCAGTGGGGGTGGGGAGGGGCGTGGCTTGGGTGCTGGATGTGGGGTGCAGTGGGGGTGGGGAGGGGCATGGCTGGAGGGCGGGGCTGGGGGCGGGGCTGCAATGGTGGCTGGGAGGGGTGCGGTGGAGGTGGGGAGGGGCATGGCTGGGGGTGACTGAGGGAGGTGCTGGTGGGTGCTGTTAGGACACAGGGACTTAAAGGTCACACATAAAAAGTGCCAGGAGAGGCAGTGACCCTCCCCCCCATGCTCTGGCATGGGGAGCCAGGGCGGTGCTGGAGGGGAGGCCAGCGCCACAGGCCCCCACTGAACTGCCTCCTTGCTTGTCCTTGTTGTCCCAGCGTCACTTGCCAGAACCCCCCTGCATTCTGTGACCAGCGAAGGTCCCCCGCGCTAAAGGCAGGGAATACCACTAGAGCCCAGTCCCTCCTGGGGAACGTTCCAGCACCCAGGAGTCCTGACGGCCAGACCCCTGCTCTAACCATTAGACCTTGTAAAAAGCAACAGAGGGTCCTGTGGCACCTTTGAGACTAACAGAAGTATTGGGAGCATAAGCTTTCGTGGGTAAGAACCTCACTTCTTCAGATGCATTAGACCTTGCTGTCTCCCAGGCCTGGGAGATACCAGAACAACACTCACATGAAGCCCTGCACAGATCCTTGTCACCAGTCCCTGGTCTCCCTGTGAGGAGTGGATGGGCAAGGCACCAGAGCACTGCCTCCAGAGCACAACGTGCTTACAGTCCCTGTGGCCCTTGCATCCATTTTAAAGCTGAGGATGGCTGTGGGCCACAGTATACAGTGCCAGGAACTGCATGTGGCCTGTAGGCCATACTGGGGCACCCTGGCTTGGTCCTTCACTCAGCGTTATCCCCAGCTGGTGGCCCCGTTGCCCATGTTGCTTGTTGCCCTGGGTAGACCCCATATAAAATGATGGGGTCTAAATGAGCTGTTACCACTCAAGAAGGAGATCTTGGAGTCATTGTGGATAGTTCTCTGAAAACATCCGCTCACTGTGCAGCGATGGGCAGGGATGGTGTCTCTAGCCTCTGTTTGCCAGAAGCTGGGAATGGGCGACAGGGGATGGATCACTTGAGGATTACCTGTTCTGTTCACTCCCTTTGGGGCACCTGGGCATTGGCCACTGTTGGAAGACAGGATACTGGGCTAGATGGACCTTTGGTCTGACCCAGCATGGCCTTTGTTATGTTATGTCCTTATGAGTACAGTGCTAATGGGATGGTGCTGACAGGCACTGTCATATTTCCCTGTAGAAAATGACGTCCCGGGACCGTGTGCCTCTCTCCAAGTCACGGGCGGAGAAGTCACGCCCCCCCACAGTACCCATCCCTCAAGTGGATATCGTCCCAGGACGCCTCTCTGAGTCGGAATGGATCTCCCTGGTCACCATGGAGGAAGGAGAGGATGGAGTGGGAGATATCCTGGAAGGGATGATAAACCAAGTGATGGATGAGTGCTATAAAGTGTACCTGGCTCGGCAGGTGAGCGTGCCAGGCCGCGGCTTTCCATGGAATCCAAGCGGTAGAGATGGTCCCAGCTTCGGGCTCAGGGCAGGACTATTCTCCAGGGCTTTGTTCCCACTACATCTGAATGGACCCAGCTGCAGGGCCTGGCTTCTGCCTGCATTCGGTAGGGAGCCACTGAGGACACTGGCTGTGTGAAACCAAGCACTATGGAAACAGATGGAAGGGCTTCGGGGAAAGGGCTTGGTCCAGAGGGACCAGGCCATCTGGCTCAGAGCAGCTCTATGCTGCTGCTTGCTTCCTGGAGAGAAAGGAAAGCAGAGCAGGGATCCAGACCCTTTCTGTGGCCACTAGAAATGGAGCGTCCGGAGGGGATGGGGCAAGAGGTTCCTATTGCAGTGGCCTTTGTGTGATCCTGACTTGGCTGCCCAGCTCCTTGCTCGAAGCTGGGTATGTCTCCCCCTCCCTCAGGCTGAGAGCTCCTGGAACCCCAGGGGAAATCTGTCTGCTTGCACAGAAGTCTTCATGCTCCCATCCACCCAGGCAATGGCTCCCAGGCGGAGTACACCCCGAGTCACTCATCTCACTGGTGGCGCTGTCATCTCCTGCCCTCAGCCATTAGGCACTCAGATACCATGGTGATGGGTGTGGTATGAGACCCCGAACAGAATGGGCGTCTCCCTCCTGGCCTTCGACTCGCCTCTCAGCTCCATTATGGAGATAATAGCTTCTGCTCTCCAGGGGCGGGACTGGGTCCATGCTCTGGAGCGCTGAGCTTCGTGCAATGTGGATTATTTTACTATATGCAGATTGCTTAGTTGGAAAAGGTACCCGAGCCTGCACCGTCCTGACAGTCACCTCCCTGGCCACATGCCTCTCTTCTGACTCGGCACGTGAGCTGCACCAGCTTGGACTCCCTTAGATTCAGTGGGCCAAAGTCAGAGTTGGCATGGACAGCAAGGGCACACTGATGGGTGGGGTGCGTCTACAGGAGTTGAGATGGAGTCTTGGTCTCCTGCCTCACTTCTAGCCAAAGTCAGGAAGCAAGTGAGTGGTGCTGGGCTCATTCTGTCTCTGCTCTGCTCTGCTTTCCCAGTGCATCCCGTTCACCATCAGCCAGGCACGGGATGCCATCCTGCAGATTGCCGAATGGCGCTTCCTGGCGCGGGATGAGGGGGAGGCCACCGTGGAAGAAGATGCCACCTGGCAGGAGGAGGAAGAGCCAGTGGCCTGTGTCACAGACTCGTGGGCACAGGGCTCAGTCCCCGTCATGCGAACCAGCCTGACCCTGTTCCCGAAGGAGAGAGAGGTACTCTAGCACCAGGGCTTACCTTGGGAGCACTGGCCCATGGTCAGTGGGGGGTGGGGCGAGGGAAGCAGGCTGCTCCCGAGTGCTTGTCCTGACAGGCATTCTGGGCCTGGCAGGGCACAAGAGATGAGACCTGAAACTGCCTTCAATCTGGTTAGTACTTCAGTCTGGTTGTGGAATCTACAGGGATGAATGCCATGGAAAAAACCTATCAGCCCACCCCCCAGCTTCCTGGAAACCAGGATGCCCTTGCGGCCTGTAGATCCTGCAAGTGCCTTCTTCACTATGGAGTTGCCTGCAGAGATGACATGTCCCAGCATGCGATGCTTCATCTCGAGCCAAACAACCTCTGAGATCTTGTCTATGGATGAGAGAGGAGTTCCAGCCACCCCCTCTCTGCCAAGCCAGTCAATAAGCATGTCAAGCAATGCTGGGCTTTGTGCTGTGGTCATCTGACCCCTAGAAATTGCACTGGTATGCCTACCCCTCCCATGGATGATGGGCTTTCCCCCTTTCCTTCTCAGTGAGGTAGCTCATCCGCTCCCACCAGCCAAGCCAGTGAGGTTCCACAGACATGCTGAGATTTGGATGTGCATCAGAGCAGGCCCTGCCACCATGGGACAGTCAATCAACATGGCATGTGTATATGAGTGTAAATACTTCCTTCCCAATTCCTGCTTGTCCTACAGCCCTTCCGACAGGTCCCATGTGCCAAAGACCCATTGTCGTTGGGCACACAGCCAATGCAGGGATGTGTGACAGGTTCCCCCTGGGTTGCCACCTGGAACTGGGGTACCACTGAGCCTCTGACCCACCAGCCTGGGCTCCCTCTCACACTATGCTGCTGTGACGAGGTGCAAAACCCTCCAGCCTTCACACAGGTAGGGACACACCCAGCTGCAGTTACACGCAGGCTCTCTGACTGCCAGCTTCCCCAGCTAGGCCCCAGAACAGCACCGTCCTGCCCCAGTCAAATGTGGCCAGCCTATGGGATTAATACCTGGTCCACCTCTCCCTCAATGTGAAGAGAACAACGCCCACTTGTGGTAACCACGCCGAGATTTTCCCCAAGCACTCCAGTCAAAGCTCACTGGTTTGGATTAAAACATAAAATACATTTAATAAATACAAAAGATAGATTTGAAGTGATTATAAGTGACAGCAAACAGATCAAAGCAGATTACCTAGGAAATAAACAAAAAGTGCAAACTAAGCGTAATATACTAGATCGACTGGCTCTGAATAGCAGAGTCTCACCCTGAGAGATGATACCAGCAGGCTGCAGATTCCTAAGGGACAAGCTACACTTGCTTTGCAGCTTGGAATCCCCAGGCAGGGCTCCTTGTGATTTATGGGGCCCTAGGCAGTATTATTAAACTGGTGCCCCTGTGTCCGACTTGGGGCACAGCCACCACCCCCGCCCACGGACCCCCAGAAGACACCCCCCCCCCATTGCTGACAAACACTGAGCTTCATGCTCAGCAGACGCTGCGGCAGCCCGGGCTCGCAGCCTGGTGGGGAGGGATGAGGCAGCAAAGGTTACCAAGCTGCCCGGCCCACCTCACCAGTGGTGGCTCCAGGCACCAGCGCTCCAAGCTCATGCCTGGGGCGGCAAGCTGCGGGGGGTGCCCTGCTGGTCCCTGGGAGGGTGGCAGTCAGGCCGCCTTCAGTGGCATGCCTGCGGGAGGCCCGCGGATTCGGCAGCAATTCGGCAGCGGGTACGCCGAAGCCGTGGGACCGGGGACCTCCCGCAGGCAAGCTGCCGAAGGCGGCCTGCCTGCTGTGCTTGGGGCAGCAAAAAAGCTAGAGTCGCCCCTGCCCCTCACACCAGTGGAGAGTCTCAGTTCCCCACAGAGACCCCCATACTCTCTCCCTCGTGCAGAATGCGCCGTGCCGGCACATTCGGCTCTGTGAATACAGGCCCTGCCTAAGGACACTGCAGCGCACGCTGCGTGTGCGGGAGCCAACCCGTTCTTACCTGCTTCCCTGGTGGTGCCCCACATTTTTGGGTGCCCGAGGGAGCTGGGTATGCTGTGTATGCCTAAGGACAGCCCTGACCCCAGATCCTTCATACACAGGCCAGAAATCCCCTTAGCCTGGGTCCAGCACTTCCCCCAGTTCAGTCTTTGCTCCTCAGGTGTTGCCAGGGGTCTTCTTGTGTGGGGAGTGAAGAACCCCAGCTGATGTCACTCCCTGCCTTATAGAGCTTTAGCATATGGTGGAAACCCTTTGTTCCAAAGCTTGGTTCCCAGACCAGTCTGTGGAAAAACACTGTCATCCCAACATGGAGACCAGCGTCATGTGGCCTGGTCACATGTCCTTGTAGAGTCACAGTAGCCATTACTTACAGGCTGTCTGTAGCATTCTCAGGAAGGTTCCCCAGATGGGGAATAACCTTCTCCCAAGGCCTGTTGTTTTTCCTAAGGGCCCATTGCCCTGAATAGGCCCTTCCCCACCTGCTCTCTAGACTGAAAGCATCTTGTCTAGTGGGCATTACCCAGGTGTAACTACATTTGAAGTACAGATACATAGTCAGTATTTATACCTTCAGATACAAAAATGATACATGCCCACAAATAGGATAATCATATTCAGCCAATCTTAATCTTTTCAATGACATCCTCCATGACCCATCTTGCATAATATGCATCGTAATCCTGCCATAATCCTATCCGAACAATATCACCATGAAGAATACGGGCTGCAGTGTCACAGGGTGCTGATGTGTTAGAAAGGAACAGGATGATCAGGGGCCCAGCTCATTCCCATGTGTCGCCGCCTGCACTGAAAGGGGTTTCTTTGCTGTAGGACCTGGCAGCAGTTGCAGGATGTCCCCCGGTGGAGCGTCTCTTGGAGCTGCTTGGGCAGGAGGGGTGGAGGGGAGGCGCAGGGTGAACAGCACAGTTAGCTCAGTCCTTCGTCCTGCCAAGGCTGTCCACTGGGAGGGGCGATGTGCCAGCCTGACCTCACCAACCAGCTCCCTCTCTGACACCGAAGACCTTGACCCCAAACCCCCCCTGTGCTGTGGCCTGGCTCTTGCCCTCCATCCATTTGCCGGGGTATGAAGATATGGCCCTCAGGCCCTGCTGCTAAGTGGGCAACAGCTTGTCCTGGGTGTGGTGGCCACTCTGGCCTGGGAAGCTGAGGCTTCCTCTTGACATTAATGGCTATTTCCAACAGGTGTCTTTGGACAAACTCCCTGAGGAAACACTTTCCCATGAGGAGACGCGGTCCTACACAGGATCCCCCGAGGTGCCAGCAAGCCCCCCCCCAGAACAGCCTTCTCAGGAGAAGGGGGTCAAGTCTGCAAAGTCATCCAGGCCCCAGAATCTGCGTCCCCAGCCAGCCCCACCCCCCTCGCCCAAGACCAGAAAAGCATACAGGCCCCCTCGCGGGCTGCTGCGTTCAGCCAGCCTGAAGAGCACGGCCAGGCCCCTACAGGAGCCTGAGAAGGAGCTGCTCCGGCAGCAGCTCGCACCGACCGTGCCTGAGGAATCACCACCGGAAGATCTTGGCAGCCTTCACCAGCTCCTGCCCACGTCGTGCAGCAACCTGCTGAAGATCCAGATGGGCAGGCCCCCCACCATCAGGGGTGTGACGTATGATGAGTTTGGTACAGTCATTGCCATGCCCAGGCTGGACCCAGCCCGTCTACCCAAGTGCTGGATCAAGCCTCGGGTGGAGGTGCTGGATCCAGACGTTGAGGCCAAGCGGCAGGAAGTTCTCCAAACCGTCTCCGGGCGTGGCCAGAGGAGTACGAAGTCCCACAGCCATGCAGCCCAAGGGCCAGGGGTAGGAGAGCTCATTAGCGCGCAGCTGCTGGAG
The DNA here is from genome assembly GCF_011386835.1 of Chrysemys picta bellii. Lineage (NCBI taxonomy): Eukaryota > Metazoa > Chordata > Testudines > Emydidae > Chrysemys > Chrysemys picta. The sequence continues at coordinate 144,534,464 of NC_088795.1, read as the reverse complement.
GACACGGGGCCCACGCTGAGTGGGGGGCTGGCCCAGGCTGTCTGTCCGAGACACGCAGACAAGAGAGCCCAGCATTTGCCTTCCACAGGGAGAAGCCTTGAACCCAGCAGCCATGTCTCCTGGAAGCCCAGCAACCTGCTGGACTCCATTGAGCTGGCCCCGGGAGTGGCAATCAGGGACAGCAGCAGTGTGAAGCGTGGGCCCCACCCTGGGGCACTCTGTGAAGAGGGAGGGGAAGGGGTCTTCCAGAGAAAGCTCAGGCCCATCCGCCCCAGAGTGCCGCTGCCCGCGGTTGCTGTGGGGCAGCTCATCCGTGATCACACGCCCCAGGTCCGGCCAATGGCTCTGCTCACATCGCTCATCTCATCGGGGCCAGAGCACGTGTAAGTGGAGCACGCTCCCCGTCCTCCCCTCTGCCATACCATCGCACGGCCTGTTACCAACCCCCAGCCTCTCCAGCCAGCGTGGTGTGCAGGGGCGTCTCGCTGCTTGGCTGTGGTAACCAGCTGGTGCATGTGACGAGGGACCTGCCTGCGCTGACCTCCTCGTCTTCCCCAGCTCTTGGTGACAATAAATCCCGAGCCCCCACAGCACGACTCACTTGCCTGCTTTGGTTCCACCTCCCTGCACACCAGCCCCTCTGACCCAGGAGACCCCGCGGTGTGAGGGGAACAGCCTGGGCCCCAAGGCTACACGCCCCCTGGATGCTATTAACTTACCTGCTGGAACCTCGCCCAGCTGCAGCAGGGATGATTGCTTAATGAAATGTTCCTCCCCTCTCTTTTCTCAGAGGGTCTCCATAGACCAGTTAGCATCAGTCCCAACCCGTGGTCGGTCTGTCCACCACCGTGGTCCCTGAGCACCTCGCTGTGTGGGTGTGAGTGGATGAGGGACTGGAGGTTGCAGGGAGGAATTCAGTTCCCTTCATTGGTTACCATTCAAGCCCTGAGCTACAGGTCTACACCGGCACTGTAACTCTGCCAGTGTAGACATGCCCTGAGCTTAATGCTAGCAGCAACTCCCCAGCATTCAGTAAAGTCTAAACAGTCTTCTAATCCTCATACCTGTTTTAACAGCCCTAACACTCAGGGGAGCCAGGCTGATTCCAGCCATGGATTTGTCAGAGTTCAGGTCAGACCTGGGGACCTTGGCATGAGCTGGCACCTGGTCTGCCAGCGTCACAGACTAGCCTAGTAATCTCATTAAAAAACAATAGCAAGTTTGTCTGACAAAATCTGTTTCCCATAAAGCCATATTGACTGGCATTACGGTGCTTCGATCCTCGAATTCTGGCATCCCATGACAGCCTTTCTAGGACTTTCCGTGAGCCATGACGATCATACGCAACAGCTCCCAGGAGCACTCTCTGTCACGCAGCAGGACTTCAGCGGTATTTATCCCCTTGCCACAAGGCCAAGACTTTGGTCTGTGCAGTGCAGGTGGTCTGTCATGGCAACAGAGCCAGTCCTAGCAGTGATTCCTCCTGATCACTTTGGACCACACTGGTATACAGACAAGTTATACACTACTGGTCTAGTTACTCCAGTCCTACCCCCTAGTACCAATCCAGTTAGACCAGAGCAAAGGTTCCCAGAGCAGCAGAGCTGTTCCTGTATGGGACGGTGCAGCGGGGTGAACACCCGCTCCAGCCCTGAGGGGTTGGAAAAGCCCTGCATGCGGCTTGGGCTGTGTAAAGGGGCAAACCCCGGCTGATTGGGGAAGTGGCTGCACCTGGGGCCACGCCCCAAACGGAGCAACTCAGCCTTATAAGAAGGCCAGGGCAGCCAGAGCAGAGGAGTCTCCCTGCAATAGGAGAGAGAGATAGGCCTGGCTGCAGGGAGCTCACCGGGGCCTAGAGTGAGGCAGGGCTGGGGAAAGGCCTTGGGGGCTGGGAAGCCCTAGGCCAGCAACTCCCCAGGCTGTAGGGCCCAGTCCTAGGCCCATATAGGTATTGGGGTTGCAGAGGGGCAGCCTGAGGGCGGGTAAAGGCAGCCAGTCCAAACCCCTTGTTGCCGGTGATGATTGGCTGATAGACTGCCGTCTGCCCCAGGGCGCGGGGGCTAGATGGTGACTGGCAGTAGCCATAACCTAGGTGACATTGGGATAGGAGGTGGGGGCTCCCCTGGGTGGGGAGACCCAGAGAGAGAGTGGGATACTGCCAGGGGGGCAGCACCTAAGCCAAGGGCAGCGGGGTCCGGGAGGGACATGGGGGCTAATGACAGGCGGGACACCTGGCCCGCAGAGGGCGCTCCGGAGGCTGGGTGAGCTAATTCCCGAGACGACCAGCAGGAGGTGCCGAAGGGGTGAGTCCGCGCCTGCTTACAGAAGGGAAATAGCACTTTACAGGGATAATGTACCTCCAGGCCAAGAGAACTGCATTCACCTCTGGAGTTGTACTGGTACAACTAGTTTGGTAAAAAAATAAATCACACCCCGAATCCAAACAGTCCAACCGCTACGAAAACTCGCCCTAGGCCAGGCATTCCCAGAGACTTTTTTGGCCAACTGGACTATCAACGAAAGCTTGCCCCTGCCCAGACACTGGGGAGCTGCTCGATGTTTTTCTTTGCTCTTTCTTTGATTTAGCTCTGATCAGACTTGAGGCTGAGGTGCAAAGTGAAGGAAAAGAAAACATACAAAGCTCCAAACCCGAACTGTAAACCGACCGAGAGGAGCGAGAGTGGAGGAGCTGCTAAGGGAGATTCAGTACTAAACGTGGAGCCCAACAGCCAGGGAGAGGAACTGAACAGCACTTCGAACGCTGGAGCGTAGACCAGCAAGCCACTGCACTGTTGCACAATCATTTCTTTCTTCCCATGTCCGAGGGTGCAGTGGGGAGGTTGTGGAATGCGGACTGGGAGTCTGGAAGAGATGGTGCCCATCTCTTGACCTCAAGGAATGGCCTATAACAAGGTCTCATGGGCAGTGCCGAAATTGACAAAAATAGTCTCCCCAGAACCGCTCCCTAGCCGGGGTAAGAGCTCTGGGGGGCTCCCTAACAGCAGCTGTTTGGGGTAGGTAGCAGGGCAAAGTTCCCCATCCCTGCGTGATCCTCCTAAGGGTGCAGCGGCTGCTCCTGCCTGTTCAGGTTGGAATGACCATTACTGGAGAGGCTCTGCCTCTCGTCTTCGGTCTAGGGAGGGAGTTAGGCTCACCAGGGCCGGGAGAGGTGGCAGCCACAAGGTTGCACAGAGTGGAGCAGGATTTTAGTCCCCGGTGCTGGATGCAGCCAGCGATGTGACAGGCGTGTTTACGCTGTCTGCTCCAGTGACCCAAGACCGGCCCTCCAACACCATCCTATTGCAGAGATCGTGGGCAGGATAGTCCCGTCCAGCGGCGGGTTAACCAGAGATCAGTTGCCTACGAAACTGTCTCCCCAGAAAACTGCTCTGCTCTGCACCAGCTTTACCTTCCCAAACGTCAGAGGAGCCCATGGAGTGCATTTCAACGAGCCACTGTCTGAGAGCGGGGCCTGGATACCTGCAGCCCACAGCCCAGGGAGATGGTGGACCAGGCCAGGACGGTGTGATGGGCAGCACAGTCCCCATGCTGGGGGGAAAGGGGTTAATTAGGGTTACCATATTAAAACATTTTAAAAAGAGGACACTCCACGGGGCCCCGGCCCCATCCCTTCCCAGGCCCCGCCCCAACTCCGCCCCCATTCCAACCCCTTCCCCAAAGTCTCTGCCCCCTCCCCTAAGCGCCCTGCATTCCCCCTCCTCCTCCCTCCCAGCCAGGCGAAACAGCTGCCCGAGCGCTACCGGCTTCATGGTTTGCCAGGCAGCCCCCAGAGCTCCAGACTCTGCACCTTTGGCTGGGTGCTTCCCCAGCGGAGCCGGAGCCCGGGAGGGGAAGTGCCCGGCTGGGGACACAGGATCTGGAGGTCTGGGGGCTGCCCGGCAAACCGTGAAGCCGGTAGCGCTCGGGCAGCTCCACTCTTCAGCTGCACAGAGCTGAGGTGTCTGGGGGGAGCAGCAGCAGCGGCCACCGCCGGAGCCGCTCTAAGGTAAGCAGGGGACGGGGCAGGGATGCTGGCAAAGCATTTTCCCGGACATGTTCGGCTTTTTGGCAATTCCCCCCGGACAGGGATTTGAGGACCAAAAAGCCGGACATGTCGGGAAAAACCAGACGTATGGTAACCCTAGGTTAATGAGAGCCTGTGGGCTCAGTCCGCTCGGCCCCATTACACTTGCGGGGTGTGGCGGGCCAGAGGGACCAGTTAAAAGAAGAAAAGCCCAGTTCAACCATGGCTGACTGGGCGAGGGAGTGGCCCTGTAGTGCTAGCCCTGTGAAGGAAGGCTGGGCTGGGTTAGGGGCAGGGTCTATCCTGAGACTACTAGATGCCAGAGTAAGGTTGCCAACTCTCCCGGATTGGCCAGGAGTCTCCTGGAATTGGCCTCAATCTCCTGGTGACTATTAAAGGCAAGCCGGGAGATTTTAATAGGCCAAAGTCCAGTTGGCAGCACAGCCGGGCTAAAGGAGGGATAGCTCAGTGGTTTGAGCATTGGCCTGCTAAACCCAGGGTTGTGAGTTCCCTCCTTGAGGGGGCCACTTAGGGATCTGGGGCAAAATCAGTACTTGGTCTTGCTAGTGAAGGCAGGGGCTGGACTCGATGACCCTCCCTTCCAGTTCTAGGAGATAGGTATATCTCCCTATATTATTTTTTTTCATTTTTATAAGGCAGGCTCCCTACCTGCCTTGGCTGTGTGCAGCTCCTGGAAGTGGCCGGCATGTCCAGCTCCTACGTGCAGGGGCGGCCAGGGGGTCTCCACGTGCTGCCCCCCTGCCCCACCCCAAATGCCGACTCTGGGAATTGCAGCCAATGGGGGCACGCAGAGCCACCTGGCCGCCCCTGAGCCAAGGAGCCGGACATGCTGGTTGCTTCTGGGAGCCAAAGCCCACGTCCCCTGCCACACCCCAACCCATTGCCCTGGTGCTGAGCATTGTCCCGAGCCCAAACTCCCTCCCAGAACACCTCCCCCTCCCCCCCACACCCCAATCCCCTGCCTCAGCCATGAGCCCCCTCCTGCACCCCAAACCCCTCATCCCCAGCCCCACCCCCGATCCCACACCCCCAGCCAGAGCTCTCACCCCTCCCACACCCCAACTCTCTGCCCCAGCCTGGAGCCCCCTTCCCACCCTGAACCCCTCATTTCTGGCCTCACCCTGGAACCCCAGCCGGAGCTCTCACCCCCTCCCACACCCCAACCCCCTGCCCCAGCCTGGTGAAAATGAGTGAGGTTGGGGGAGAGCGAGTGATGGAGGGAGTGGGAGATGGACTGAGTGGGGGGCGGTGTCTCAGGGAAGGGGCGGGGCAGGGGGCAGGGCAAGGGTGTTTGGGTTTGTGCAATTAGAAAGTTGGCAACCCCATGCCAGAGCCCCCTGGGGCAGGCAGGCCTGGCCTAGGTCCTTTACCTTTGCTTTGCTCACTGTCGCTCATCTCCTTTCCTGGTGGGCTCTGCGGAGCAGGGTGTTACCAGATCTGCCCGTTACTTTGGGGTACGTTCATTTATGAGGGTTATTCTCCGGGGGGGGGGGAGGGTTCTGTAATTCTATCAGTGTACTGCTTGTGTCACAAGCAACAGAGGGTCCTGTGGCACCTTTGAGACTAACAGAAGTACTGGGAGCATAAGCTTTCGTGGGTAAGAACCTCACTTCTTCAGATGCAAGATGCATGTCTTGCATCTGAAGAAGTGAGGTTCTTACCCACGAAAGCTTATGCTCCCAGTACTTCTGTTAGTCTCAAAGGTGCCACAGGACCCTCTGTTGCTTTTTACAGATTCAGACTAACACGGCTACCCCTCTGATGCTTGTGTCACGTGTGTTCTCATACAGAGCTCTGCTTCTCCCTGCTGCAAGTTCCCTCCCAGTGGAGCTCTCCTGCAGGGCCTCGGTTCCCCCGGGCTGGGTTCCTCCAGCCCCCGCCCCACGCCCCCGGGCTCAGTCGAGCAGCACCTCCAAGCTGTCGCCCTCATATGTCACGGGCACAGCACCAGACTAGCAGGGCTGGGTGGAGCACGCTCAATCTGCCACCCTCGTATGTCCCAGGTTCAGCACGTCCCTATCCCCACTTTCACGTTGCAATTGTCCTGGCAGTGACCCACTTGGTGAGCAAACCTCACCGGGTCTTTGGGCACTGCAGGGATCTTTAGCTTAGGTACGAGGAGCATTGCTGCAGAGAAAATGAGGAAGCCAAAAAACACCCACGAGGGGGAGAGAGAGAGAGAGAAGCAACCGCTTAACCATGGAAGTTATTTATTGCCAGGTAATAACCACAGGGGAGCCAAACAAACAAAACAGTTACAATATTAAATCTAACTTGCATTTGATTATAAAAGTCAGGTTTAGAAAACTATCACTGATCCCACCAGTCAGGGTCAGAAGGCTACACCGAGACAGAGAGAGCTGGGTTCTCACCACTCCGTGAAGCTGGAATCGATCGGGGGTCCCAGGTGGTGGTGGTGGCTGAGGGTCCGGAGTGCTGGAGACAGGCAGAGCCCCCAGCACGATCAGTCAGGAGAAGATGAAGTCCCAATGGAACTGATGCAGACTTTGGATCCAGGCCTGGGTAGGAGTTTTTGTAGAGAAAATACAATGGTTCAAGGGCGAACACTAGATTTGTGTATGGGTGAAGGGAGATACCAGAGTTGTTTTGTTCAGGCGAGACATGGGAACTGCTCATTCCTGGCTGTGGGCGGTGTTCCTTGGAGGGAGCTCACAATGCAATTAGGCAGCTTCACTATTTTGGATCCCAATCAAGGATTTATGACTAGAATTGGTCTCATAACTGCTGAGCTGGGTGTGTGCAGGCGGGTTCATTGACATCTGGAGCAGAGATCCCCCATCATGCACTGCTTCCCTGCTTCTCTGATCCCAGAGTTCAGTGCAGTTCTTGCCTTGGAATCTCTGTTCTCCATTCTGTATGCTAATGGAATTGCCTCCCTGTCCCATCTTTGATGCAAATGAGGCTTGGGGCGTTGCCTGAATCCTGTCACCCTTGTCCGGAGGGGTTTCAGTGGGTCTCCCACGGCCTTTTCATTGCTTTTGGTAAGTCTTTCTTCTGATTCATTTTGGTTCAAGCAGAAGCAGGAGAAGGTCTTTCGTGCGTCAGACAGGCTGGATACTGCACCTGGTTCCCCGAGAACACACAGCTGACAGGTAACAAGTGAGACCAGGAAGGGGCTGTAAGACAGGCCCAGTGACAGGCCAAGGTGGGAAGTAGCCCCAGGGCGGACACAGGGGAGCTGAATAGACGGACCTTAGTTCCTTGCTCCAGGGTCCCTGGGCTGGAACCCAGAGCAGAGGGTGGGCCTGGCTTCCACTCTCATCCACCGAGGACTCCCTGGAGATGTGGGCTGAGGTGTTCGGTATTTTGACTTGCTTATATTCATTGTGGAAAAAAGTGATGGCTCACTGGCCTGGAGTTCCCCGGATCCTCCTTCTTCCCTTTTTTAAAGATGGGCACTACATTAGCCTTTTTCCAGTCATCTGGGACCTCCCCCGATCGCCATGAGTTTTCAAAGATAATGGCTAATGGCTCCGCAATCACATCCGCCAACTCCTTTAGCACCCTCGGATGCAGCGCATCCAGCCCCATGGACTTGTGCACGTCCAGTTTTTCTAAATAGTCCCGAACCACTTCTTTCTCCACTGAGGGCTGGTCACCTCCTCCCCATACTGTGCTGCCCAGTCCAGCAGTCTGGGAGCTGACCTTGTTTGTGAAGACAGAGGCAAAAAAAGCATTGAGTACATTAGCTTTTTCCACATCCTCTGTCACCGGGTTGCCTCCCTCATTCAGTAAGGGGCCCACACTTTCCTTGACTTTCTTCTTGTTGCTAACATACCTGGAGAAACCCTTCTTGTTACTCTTAAACCTCTCTTGCTAGCTGCAACTCCAAGTGTGATTTGGCCTTCCTGATTTCACTCCTGCACGCCTGAGCAATATTTTTATACTCCTCCCTGGTCATTTGTCCAATCTTCCACTTCTTGTAAGCTTCTTTTTTGCGTTTAAGATCAGCAAGGATTTCACTGTGAAGCCAAGCTGGTCGCCTGCCATATTTACTATTCTTTCTACACATCGGGATGGTTTGTTCCTGCAACCTCAATAAGGATTCTTTAAAATACAGCCAGCTCTCCTGGACCCCTTTGCCCTTCATGTTATTCTCCCAGGGGATCCTGCCCATCTGTTCCCTGAGGGAGTCAAAGTCTGCTTTTCTGAAGTCCAGGGTCCGTATTCCGCTGCTCTCCTTTCTTCCTTGTGTCAGGATCCTGAACTCGACCATCTCATGGTCACTGCCTCCCAGGTTCCCATCCACTTTTGTTTCCCCTACTAATTCTTCCCGGTTTGTGAGCAGCAGGTCGAGAAGAGTTCCCTTAAAGCAACCCAGCCTCAGGCCTCCACCCAGACACCCAAGTCATAAGAACAAGAAGGTGTGAGTAACGGTAGGGGGGGAAATTAGCGTGGGGAAATAGTTTTTAGTTTGTGTAATGACCGATCCACTCCCAGTCTTTATTCAGGCCTAATTTGATGGTGTCCAGTTTGCAAATTAATTCCAGTTCTGCAGTTTCTCATTGGAGTCTGTTTTTGAAGTTTTTTTGTTGAAGAATGGCCACTTTTCAGTCTGTAATTGAGTGTCCAGGGAGGCTGAAGTGTTCTCCGACTGGTTTTTGAATGTTACAATTCTTGATGTCTGATTTGTGTCCATTAATTCTTTTGCGTAGAGACTGTCCGGTTTGGCCAATGTACACGGCAGAGGGGCGTTGCTGGCACACGATGGCATATATCACATTCCTTGACCTCTGCCCTTCTGCAACATTGGTAGTTTTCAATACACAACAATGCTAGCAACAAGAGAAACAACACAAGACAAAACATAAAACACAAAACTCAATTTTTGTCACGACAGTAGATCCGTGGTATTCTGGGTTGCTCTTCAGCTGGTACCAACTTTTCCTGATTTTCTGAAAGACACAAACAACATGTTTCTACCCCTTTTGGGGGGGCAGATTATTGCTTAAAATATCCCTTCCTTTGATAAATCCCCTTGCTGATTGCACGCAAACCAGAGGAATCACCCCCATACTCTCCTGTGTTTCTATTCTACAGGCAGGCCAGGTTTGTAATGTTTCTCTGCTGTGCGAAGTGTAAAGTTTAGTCACCGGTAATAGCTGAGAAGTATCATTACCATCTGAGCGTAAAGGTGGGGTTTGGTTTTGTTTTATCAGACACACTGTCCATTGTTACAGGGGTACTTATTAACATTAAATGTATTCCAACGTTTAATATTAACAATACCATTAGCATCTCATCTATTAACGGGATCTTGTTATCCCATGAACTCTATCCTTGGGGTTTGGGTGAATTAAAAGGTAGGGGTGTCATGCATATGAGCAGACCCCTTTTGTACCTGTCTTCAGATTTCAGTCCTGCATATTGAATTTTCTACTTAGGGTTAACCTGTTCCTCTCTCATTCTTAGGTTTGACTCCTTTCTCCACCTTCCTCTGGAGGGTCAGAATTTGAGCCTTTTGGTTTCAGGTAGTTTGTTTGCTGACCAGGCGCGTTCATTATCGGCAGCTCCTTTGTGCTGCCATGTATGGGCAGTTCTCTCCTTCCTCTGTCAGTTCGGTAATTTGCATTAACACAGACGCTTTCTGGCTTGCTTATGGATTCAAAGCCATCAGCAGCTCAGAGACTCTGTCTTAAAAGGGACACAATCAACTTCCACCCGAGTTCTGATTACTTTTCACTTTTAACTCCTGCTTCCAGAACACACAGCTCTGAAAAAGAAAACACAACCTAATATGGCTCCTTTTGGAGCCCTAATAGGATTTTAATTAAGTAGCATGTTTTGTTTGCATTTCTTTTACCCCTTTTCCAATATATACTGCACATGTCCTGGGGAAAATGCACATTTCTTTCATAGTTTAACTTCTATAACATATTAGCTATATTAATTTTTCCATAAGGTGTAACTGTTTCTTTGTGTTCAGAGTTTAAGTACCTTTATTAAAGTGACAGTCTGGTTACTCAGAGCCACCTAAGGCTCAGTGTTTCTAACGTTGCTTCTTTTTGTTTTGTGCGCTTCACCCCTGCTGTTGCTCCAGGGGGCACTGTCTTTTTTTAATTTCTTATTCTTTTACTCCAGCTCTTATCTACTCTTGTTACCAAAAACCAAATGCAAAATCTCTTCCCCTTCTCCTGGGTTTGACTGCTCTGCTGCAGTCACGACTTTGGTCTTTGAAAAGATATTGAACTTTATAAAGCATTGAGGTACCTTGAGAGTTAAATGCTAAATCCCAAAGCCAAACAACACCAGTTCCTGTGTCTGGCAAAAAGTGTCTGGCAGTTTTGCAACTGTGAATGAAAGATTCAAATGGATTTTTGTGGCACTATTTAAAAACGAAACAAAACCAATTCATCTTAAACCTACAAACCAGGAGTGTTGAGTTAGGTCCTTAAAATCTCACATATTTACACAATGTATAAATAGACACGCACATTCTTTTTTCTTAACATCCCTGACACTGCTCTATGGTTCCTTAGCTGTACATAGATTACATTCCCTTTATATATTTGGGGCAGTTAAGTTCCAACAGAAACCCCTTATGTTCTTTTAGCAAATTTGACTAAATTGTCCATAGTCAAATTATTTCAATCAGACAGACTCTTTGCCTGGCTTATTTACAGACATTCCTTTGGAAAAGGGCCCGTTTTCCCTTCAGCATGGCCGCAAAGACACCAAGAATTCTCTTCCTATAACACTTTTCCTTTTTTTACATTTTACGTTCAACTGCTTAACTCTGCAGAGGCTGGCGGGAATTAACTCTCACTCTTTTTTTCTTAAATCACTTGTTTATCTCCCAAATGACCCCTTTATTAGCTCAGATATCACCATTCCAAGTATTGTCCCAGGATCTGAATTCCCAGGCCTGGACTTACTCCTCCCCTTACTCCTGTTACTATGCCCCTCAGGGCTCCCAACCTGTTTTCCAATCTCTGTATCTGTTGCCTGCCTGCCTGCCCGATCCTGCTTTCCTCACTGAACCGCCCCTTCCCCTGGGCACAGGCTTTGTCCCACTACCCATTTAGCAAGGAGGGTGGGCTCCTCAACTAGCCCCCACCCCTCCTGGTCCCTTTCCTCTTCGTAATCATCCCACGGGGTGCTCTCCTCGACGTGGTTGGGGGTGCCGTACATACGACTTTCTCCCCCTTCACCCGCTGTAATGGCTGCCACCAGCTGAGGGGCAAAGCCCAACTTCTGTCTCAAGCTCTCAATTAGTGATTGGCCACAACTATGATTTGGAGGTGCTCTGCCCTGCTCCAAGGTTAATTATTATTTTTTTTTTTTACGATGCCTTGGAGCACATGATTCTCTTTTTCAGTTCTCTCCGAGGCTTCAGCCTGATTTGCCAGGGCTTGTTCACCTGCACATCTACCAATGTGATATATGCCATCATGTGCCAGCAATGCCCCTCTGCCCTGTACATTGGTCAAACCGGACAGTCTCTACGCAAAAGAATAAATGGACACAAATCTGACATCAGGAATTACAACATTCAAAAACCAGTTGGTGAACACTTAAACCTCCCTGGTCACTCAATAACAGACTTAAAAGTGGCAATTCTTCAACAGAAAAACTTCTGAAGTTTCACACTGGAGTCTGTTTTTGAACTGGAATTAATTTGCAAACTAGACACCATCAAATTAGGCCTGAATAAAGACTGGGAGTGGTTTGGTCATTACAAAACTTAATTTTACCATACTAATTTCCCCCTACCGTTACTCACACCTTCTTGTCAACTGTTTGAAATGGGCCACCCTCATTACCACTACAAAAATGATTTTTTTCCTCCTTTGGTATTCTACTGTTAATTGAATTGTCTTATAAGACTGACCCCCCCACCAGGTAAGGCAACTCCCATCTTTTCATGTACTATGTACAAATATACCTGCTACTGTATTTTCCACTCCATGCATCTGATGAAGTGGGTTACAGGCCACGAAAGTTTATGCCCAAATAAATTGGTTAGTCTCTAAGGTGCCACAAGGACTCCTTGTTGTTTTTGCTGATACAGACTAACACGGCTACCACTCTAAAACCTTTCTTTCTCTTTCTGCATTCCCAGAGTGCCTCTTTCACTATTTCTAGCTGGCTCTGAGTATTCATAGCCAGTACCTCCCAATTGTCTGCTCCCTTTTCCGTTTGGTTTAGCTTTTCCTGTAGAGATGCCTTTTCCTCTTTATGGGAAGCTAAGCGGAGGTAACAATCATTACATGCCTCCCACGACAACCACATTGCTGCTGCGTCTCTTTTGGCATCACTACAGGGTTTGTATATGAGGAGATACTGAGCCAATCCATCCTCTAAGTCTGAAATGGTGCAGACATTAGCTAGGGCTTGTTCAGTCCAAGGACTGGGCCCACATTTTTGAAGGATTTGCTTAAAAGGGGTGATCTCATGAACAAAAGGTGAGGTTGGGGCTCCCTCTAGTTCTATTCCCCCTTCAGGCGAGAGCTTACCCTGCCTTCTCTTGAATATATTTTTAAAAGCTTGTTCAAACTTTCCCATCACACCTGACCCAGGTCAGCGAGTGACACTGCCTAGGTTCTGGGAAACTTTCTCGTCACCCCTGACACAGTTCAGCGAGTGACACCACCTGGATTCTGAAATCGTAGCTGAATAATATTTACCTCTGCCGATATATATCCTTCAAGGCCAGGAGGTTGATTTACCCCGTCTATATATATATCCTTCAAGGCCTAGGCGGTGGACAAACTCCTATATCCTTCAGAGTTTGTCTGGTTGGCAAGATTGAAGAGCCAAGCTCGCTAGAGCTGGTGGTGTGTGCACCAATTTTCACAATAACCAAGACATATGGCAATATCCCCTCTTTCGCAGTTCTCCACCAAAATGTTATACCAAGAAAATAAAAACCAGCAGGAGTTTATTGAGGGGATAAGGCAATATGCCGCGTTTATTGTGAATACAGAAAGAATCAGAGCAGCAATCGGTGATAGCTACAACATTCCATTCACTCCCACATTCATTCATGTTGACGTCACCAGGCATCACCATCACCCTAGGTAACTCGGGAGGGTGGAAAATCACAAGTGTCAATGACGCCTTCCTGCACCAGGCCTAAAATGAACCAAACTCCTTCCATGTTTAAACTCTAATCGACCTCAAAAGCCAGGTGCAAGTGGAATGTGTAAGCAACCTGCTATCAGTGGTAAACCCCCCCCCCCCCCTTACCAGTACCAAGCGGTAATAATGAGGCCTGCATGTTTCTGGCTGAAGGGAAAAAGGACAAGATAACGGTTTAAAGAAGTTACTAACAAGCTAGGCTTATAGCTGCCAAGAATGACTTAACTGCTTAAATGTAATTGTTATTTGCCTAGTAATTGTTACCAGGGACGGGAGGGGTAGAGGGAGAGGAATGGGGGGAGGAAGGGAGGGGTAGTGGGGGAAGTGGGGAGATGAGGCTTGACTGCAAAATGTATAAAAGAAGAAAAGCTGTTTGTTAGTGTGCTTGATTTGAGACGTGCCAGTCTCCTTGCACCGCTTTGAGATCTCAGATAAACTTTGTTTGCTCCTCCACCTCGGTGTGTTTATTGGCGCGAAGCACACCGGGCCACGAACCCGCTGTTGCTGTCCTCGGGCACCCTGTGCTGGCAACATTCACACACACAGGTTCTGCAAGGTTATCATAGTTACCAGCCTTAGAGTTGCTCGTGCCAAGCCACTGGCCAGGTGGCCTGGACATGAGGATGGAGCTGGGCCTTGTCAGATGCGCATCCGATGCTCCTGGAAGTTGGTTTGCAGAATTAGACCCAAAACCCTCAGTCTTCAGGGTCGGTTCTTATAGGGATCCATCCTCATGTATTTGCCTCGTCACGCTGTTTTCACGTTTGAAGTGATAGTCAGTCGTGCAGATGGCACAGCAATGACGGAATGTCTATCTTGTTCTTTGGCCCTCAGGGTTATCGGCTATCTCGTCCGCTGTATTCTTCAGCCAAACGGTCTTCTTTTAAAACTGGCACCTCAATTTTAATCTTTCATTCCTCATTCAATCACACATACAATCACACTCACACTCCAACCTATATCCTGTCACAGCTGCATTTTGTCACCTACCCATCCTTTAACACAACCATTCTAAAATCAGTGGGACATGGCTGACTTCAATAAGTCTATTCATCCCACTTGTTACATCTGAAAGGAAACAAACAAGGTAAGTATGCAAGGGGGGGGGGGTTTCCACAAATCTTATTTTGGAGTTCAGGAAAACAAAGTTGTACCAGCCATAAAAGACAGCTGTTATCTTGTTACTTTTAGAACAAACTCTTTGTCTCTGGATGTTTTTCTACAATTAGCACAGACCTTGCAAACTGGCAGGCCTGTTTCAATTAGCACAACCACAGCAGGTTGAGAGAGCCGGCTGAGAGATATTTCTTTCTAATGGTCAGGCCAAATCTGAGGTCTGTTCTGGAATCATTGTTTCCTACATTTTGCACAACATAAATGTATTAATTATTACTTTTAATCCAACATAGGAACGACCGGTACAACCCTGCTCACCGGTATATTTCACTCTCTGCACACTGTAACTCAGTCTGGTCCCCGAGCGAGAATTAATAGAAGGGAGAGTTGATTCAGAACAATGTTTGAATTAGTTGGTTAACACCAGTGATTCAAGATACCAAGTTCTTCACAAGCAACCAGTTCAGAAACAGTTTGATTCAGTTTAAAGACCCTTTTTTCTTGGACACAACAGTAACCATCCTCTGCTACCAGATGTTGGCACCAGGGGGCTACTACCCCGAATGGATCTTCATTGGCTCCCAATGGAGCAGATCACTGTCATGCCAATGAAGAGGGCCCCAGTCATTGTCTTGCATACGCAGCAGTTTATTCAAGAAGGAATTACACAAGTGATGAAGGGTTACATCAAGCACATAACTCCTATGTTAGACATTCAAGAACTATACGTTAAGAGCGATACATTCCTCTTAGCGAGTCTCTCTCTCACAAACATACACGAACAGGCCCCGTGCTAGCCTCACACAGTTCCTGCTTGGCAAACAGAGACGATGGCTACCAATTCTAGGGACGCCTTCTTCTCGCCGGGTCTGGTCTCCTCAGCTCTCTGGTCTGATCCCCTCGAGGCCAGGCCTTGGCTGCCTGGAAGCCCCTCTGGTCACAGTCCTACTCGAGCCCACGGAGCAGAGTTTTTGGCTACTCTGTTTGGCACAGAGGTAGGCAAACTTTTTGGCCCAATGGCCACACTGAGGTTGCAAAACTGTCTGGAGGGCCAGGTAGGGAAGGCTGTGCCTCCCCAAACAGCCTGGCCCCTGCCCCCTATCTGCCCCTTCCACTTCCTGCCCATCCAACCCCCCTGCTCCTTGTCCCCTGACCACCCCCTCCCAGGACCCCCGCCCCTAACCCTCCCCCCGGAACCCCACCCTATCCAACCCCCCCATATCCCTGTCCCCTGACTGCCCCAACCTCTATCCACACCCCCGCCCCCTGACAGGCCCCCCGGGACTCCCACGCCAATCCAACCCCCTCCTGTTCCCCGTCCCCTGACCACCCCCCCCAAACCTCCACCCCATCCGACCGCCCCCAACTCCCTGTCCCTGCCTGCCCTCTGGGACCCCCTGCCCCTTATCCAACCCCTCGCCTCCGACCCCCTTACCATGCCGTTCAGAGCAGCATGTCTGGCAGCCACCCAAAGTGCTGCCTGCGCGGCAGCGTGACTGTGGGGGAGGAGGGACAGCGGGGGAAGGGGGGGCTAGCCTCCCCGGCTAGGAGCTCAAGGTCTGTCCCGCGGGCCGTAATTTGCCCACTTGTGGTCTAGCAGTTTCTTCAAGCGTCAGTTAAGGAATCCCCTCTCTCTCCAGTAATTTACTTTGCTTGATTCTTATACTCGTTTTTCCTCAAAGGAGTCAGATGTCTCAAAAGCATGCCCAGTAGGCGTGTGGTTATTAATTTTGGCTGATTAGTATTTTGGAAGGAGCTGGGGGTGGGGCCCAAACAAAGACCACTCCACGTTTACTCACTCATCAATCATTCACTCTGGCTTGCTGCGTGGTGTCCTTGCTGTAGGGTCACTATAACCAGGTCAGCTGGTGCTCCAGGCTGGAACTTTATACGTGTGATATTTACTTTTGCACGGGCCCATATTTGCCGGCCCATAGGTTCAATAACGATCGCACACGCAGGCTTTGCCCGTCCTTTATCAAATCTGCTTCTGCGTAAAGGGGCCCTGCTCCCAGGATCCTCGTCAGCCCGTCAGCCGTGTTTCAGTCATGTCAAGTTGTGCTCACACCATTCCTTCAGCACGGCCACACCAATCTGGCACCATCCCAACATAGACCAGGCCCTCGTGCAGGCCAGGCCGAGGTGCTGTCCCCATGGTTATCTATTGTTCTCTGTGCTGACTGAACTAGACCTGAAACCTGCCTCGCCCCAGGTGACGAGTCACTTCAGCAGCTTTGCAACCTAATAGTCTCCATTTGACATAGCTCATAAACTATTTCCCGTACGAACATCTCACAAGGCCCATGACAATCCGCTAGTTCCTAGCGCTTGGCAGAGACCACACATGACCCCCTTCAGGATAATACTGAGACACTGGTTGGATGCAGGGGCAGTACACCTGCCAGGCACGTCTGGGCACTTGTGGATTCGTAGACTTTGCAGCCAGAAGGGACCATCATGATCTCGTCTGACCTCACGCACATCACAGGCCACAGCACCACACCCCCCCACTCCTGTAACAGACCCCTGACCTCTGGCTGAGTCACCGATGTCCTCAAATCGTGAGTTAAAGACTTTGGGTTACTGAGAATCCACCATTTACACTAGTTTAAACCTGCAAGTGACCCGTGCCCCATGCTGCAAAGGAAGGCGAAAGACCTCCCTGGTCTCTGTTAATCTGACCCAGAGGAAAATTCCTTCTTGATCCCAAATATGATGGTCAGTTGGACCCTGAGCATTTCAGCAAGACCCACCAGCCAGACCCCTGGGAAAGAATTCTCTCTAGTAACACAGACCCCTCCCCCTCTCGTGTCCCATCGCCAGCCATTGGAGATATTTGTTGCTGGCAGTTGCAGATCGGCTACATGCCATTGTAGGCAGTCTCCTCATACCACCCCCTCCATAAACTTCTCAAGCTCTGTCTTGACGCCAGTTACATTTTTTGCCCCCGCTGCTGCCCTGGGAAGTGGGTGTATCTGGGTATTCCCTCTTGCCCAGACTACCATGGAAACTCATCTGAGCAGTTTGCCGGGCTTTGCAACTGGAATGCTTGAAATTCAATTCTGAACCCATTTCTTCCCATCACCCTTGCTTGGGTCGATCTAGGAGGCGAGAAAGCTCTCCATGGTCATCCAAACCCTCCTGGCCATGCCTGGCGGTTCTCAGTTCCTGGGGGGATGGGGGGGTCTTGTTGCATCAGCCGGCCGTTCAAGAGGGAATAGCTGAGGAAATCCCTAAGGTGTGAATTGATTTGTCATGGCCAGACTGGTGCTGCAGAAAGCGTCTGTAAGCAGAGTCAGGATGAGCTCTACCCTGACATCTGGTGGTGAATTATGGCGAGTGTGGAAAAGAACTCCAGGGGCTGATCTTGTTTGCATAGGCACACCCACCCTACCTAGCCTGATCCCACGGCAGCGCAAATAGTCACTTTGACTGCTGTGGGATCCCCAGTTTCTCTGTTATTGGGGCAGGAAGAATAAAGTGTTGTTACCCTGATTATGTGAATCAAGGGCAGTAGAACTGTACTTGGCATTTTATGATGGAGGGACTCACCATCAACTAAATAGCACTCGCTAGACGAGGGACATGGGTTACAAAACCCAGTGAATGGCGAGAGGCTGGGGACAGGTATTTGTACCTCATGGCATGGGTCCCTTTTGAGGGCCTCATACACTAATTGCACCTTCTCTCCCCACTGTGGAATATCAGAGCTAATCTTGATTCTGTTAGGAGTCTAGTTACAGGCTGCTGAGCTGAATTCATCTTGGGCCAATGGTGCACTAGCACTGGGGCTTCTCCTACTACAAGCTGAATTCACTAAAGAGCTGAAATCACTGAGTGCCGTGTTAAGTGGGTGGGGGGGCTGAAGCTATATGACTGAGCAGCTGGCAGAGCGGTGCAGTTGGCGGGACAGTTGGTGGAGCGGAGCGGCTTATGGGACGGCTGATGGAGCGGAGCAGCTGGTGGAGCGGCGCAGTTGGCGGGACGGCTGGAGCGGCTCACGGGATGGCTGATGGAGCGGAGCAGCTGGCGGAGTGGCGCAGTTGGCGGGGCAGCTGGTGGAGTGGAGCAGAGCAGCTGGCGGAGTGGCTTGCGGTGAAGGCTGCAGCAGAACCCCACGGAGAGGCGGGGCACTCAGCCTTGGACCACGTAAGGTGGCCCTTAACACCCCAGGGGGGGGCATTTCCACCCA
The DNA here is from genome assembly GCF_011386835.1 of Chrysemys picta bellii. Taxonomy (NCBI): domain Eukaryota; kingdom Metazoa; phylum Chordata; order Testudines; family Emydidae; genus Chrysemys; species Chrysemys picta. The sequence goes on along the minus strand of NC_088795.1, from coordinate 144,516,009 downwards.
GGCTGGGAGGTAAAACTCTGCAGATAAACTTTTGAACTCTGGGGCTGCACCGACCAGGGACAGAGACTTTGGGTTGTTGGACTTTTGGGACTTTGGGTGATTTTTTGGATTGCTGGACTTAAGACCCTGAGGGGAAAAGGATACTGCCAAACTTACTTGGGGGTGGGTCTTTTGCTCATAGTTTGTGGTATGATTCCTGTTTGTGGTGTTTCCCCAACATGATACCGCATTGTTTCCCTCCTTTAATCAAAGGATTTTGCTACACTCAGACTCCGTGTTTGCGAGAGGGGAAGTATCGCCTCTTAGAGGCGCCCAGGGGGGTGGTATGTAATTGTCCCTGGTCACTGGGTGGGGGCTCGAGCCGGTTTTGCATTGCATTATTGAAACGGAACCCCTAGATACAGAACCCGGCCCTTGTTGCTGCCAACTCAGATGGGCAGAAGGGTTACACGTGGTAGAGAGGCCAGTCCTGCCCCAGGCTGAGCTCAGGGTGCCCTCGTCCTCCCACCCCAGCAGGCCTGGTTCTGAATCACGTGCTCCCACCACGGGATCCTGCGTTCATCCCCTCTGCCTGGGACGGTGGGCTGAGGCGGGCATAAGGCAGGCTGAGCCCCAAAGCCCCAGAGGGCCACCTCACCTGGGACACGCAGCTTAGTCTGGAATTGTCCATTATGGGTTTTTATCCCTTCCCTGCAGGGCCGGCTTTAGCAAGAGCGGGGCCCGATTCCTGGGAGTGGGTCTTGCGGCAATCCCCACCCCCAGGAATCGAGCCACGCTCTGGCCGGGTTGTGTGTTGCCAGCACAGAGTGCCCGAGGAAAGCAACAGCGGGTTCGTTGCCCGGTGTGCTTCGCGCCAATGAACACACCAGGTGGAGAAGCAATCAAAATTTATTTGAGATCTCAGAGCGGTGCAAGGAGACTGGCACGTCTTAGATCAAGCACACCATCATAAGCAGCTTTTCTCTTTTTATACATTTTGCAGCTAAGCTTTTCCCCTTCTTCCCCCCCCCCTTCCCCCTGTAATAGTTTACATTAAGCAAGTAGCAAGCAATTACATTTAAGCAGTTAAATCATCTTGGCCACTAGAAGTCCAGCTTGTTAATAACTTCTCTTTGAATTATTATCTTGTCCCTTTCCTTTGATTTGTTATATTGTCTTTCAGCCAGGAATCTGCAGGTCTCAGGAAAGCAACTGATAACTGGCTGTTACACATTCCGATTTCTGCACCTGGCTTTTGGGGTCGATTAGAGTTTAAGCATGGAAGAACTTTAGTTCATTTAGGCCTAGTGCAGGAAGGCTTCATTGACACTCATGGTCTTCCACCCTCCCGAGTTACCTAGGGTTATGCCTAATGACACCAACAACTCCCTCCTTTGAGAATACTCAACAAGCCTTGGGCTGAGTTTTCTCATATTCTGTGGACAAGATACGATTGAGTGCCATGGAGCTGGGGTTATAAATGAGAGGGCATATCGGGACTTTTGGGGGACAGGGGGCACAAAGCTTACGGAGGAGCATTTTAAAACAAGCAATTAGGAGGAGGGTGACCAGGCACAATACCACACCTGTGAGGAGGAGACGCACAAGGCCACCCCCCAGTCCTCCTAGGTTGGGCAACCAACTCCAAAGGGAATCGAAAACTGTGGGTTCCCTTTCCTGAGCCTTTCACTGCTCGAAAGCCTGTTGGGACGACAGGACGTGCTTGTTAATGTCCTGTGAGTTTTCCGGGACATAAGTACAACATTCACTCCCAATAAGGGCACACACCCCGCCCTGGGAGGCTAAAACATAATCTAAGGCCTGTCTGTTTTGCAGGGACAGCAACCGGAGCTGGTAAAGTTCTGAGTTAAGGCTTTTCTCTATGGCCAAGGTTTCATTGGCGAACTTGGTGAGAAACACAGAGAGCCTACGATAAAATTGAGCCAGTCGTCCCACCCCATAGGATGGGAGGAGGATCATACCCAATCTGTCTCCTTCCGTAATGGGCTCTGGGGTGGCATACAAAGATCCATGCTGCATGGGGCGGCCAGGGGGCAGTTTAGGGCGGACACGAAGGGGAGGGGCAAGATATCCTAGATAGCAGCTTCCATACCACTGATGCGGTAGCCACTTATAGGCAGAGGTACCGCAAATGTAAAAGGAGTGGCCATTCCCTACCAAGCCATTATAACCGCTACTCCACCTACTTGTTTGGGTGTCACTAAATGGTCCGAACCGGGCGGTAGAGTCGGATTTGCCGTTAACATAGACAGGGACGGAAGCGTTACTGTTAGGGGATAAATAATACTGACAGGTGCTATTTCCAGCGGGCCAGGTGTGATTGCTAGACTTGAACTGTCGATAGCACACCAACCCGGGGGCCACTGACCGCAGCCTAATAGGGGAAGGGAGATGTGTTGAGTTGGCCTGCGACTTCCAGGCGTCGTCCCTTAATGCATACTGGGATTCAATGGTACAGTTTTGCGACAAGGGGGTACCCGAGGTATTTTTTCCCCTACTGAACCATCCCCAGCAGATATCTGACCAATTTTGGGGGACCACCCTCCAAGGTAACCCTGACACATGGTGCAGGATTTGGGAGCATACCCAGCAGTTAGAGAGGTTAAACTCTTGGGCAAAGCAAACCTTCAGGGCCTCATACGTATTTGTTTCTAAGTTGATAGGGATTTTTCTCCATCCCGCATGTGCCTGGGGGGGAAACAGGAGTCAATGAGAGGAGTGCCCCTATGGCAAAGAGTAACACAGTGGCAGACCCTGGACCTGATTCCATTTTGGGCAGGTGACCCTGGGGTCTAACAATTACAATTCCCCAAATACCCACAAAATAACAATTACCAATAGCAGGCAGAGTAAAAACAAAAGGGATCAGGCCACCAGATTAGGCCGGCCCTGTGAAAATAAACACAACCAACGCTCAGAGTTTTCGCGGGGAGTGTGCTGCGACTGTCCAAAGAGGTCAGAGGGCATTCCCAGCAGACCTTATTGTCTTTTGAATAACAGTTTAAGTCCCAGGTTGTCGCTGGCAGTCTTTTCCGTAGGCTGGACGGTCCACCGTTCAGGAGCGGGCACTGCTTTTAGACGAGAGTGATGGATCCAGTTTTTGTGTCCCTCAACCTTTGCTGCTGTGTGCGAGACCAGCAGGACGGTGTGGGGTCCCTTCCACTTCTCTTGGAGAGGCTCGTCCTTCCAGGTACGAACGAGTACGGAGTCACCTGGTTGCAGGGAGTGGACAGGGGCATCCAGGGGGAGAGGCTGCAAATCTTTGGTATACCTGTGGAGAGAACAGAGAACAGCAGACAGAGAGCACATGTACTGAGATAAGAAGCCATAGCCTACCTCCCACTCCCCTGCCAGAACCGGTGTACCGTTCATAGGCCATGCCCTTCCAAACATAATCTCGAAGGGACTGAGCCCTAACCTGTCCTTTGGGAGAGCGCAAACTCCGAGCAAAACAAGGGGTAAGGCATCAGGCCAGTGTAGGGAAGCCTCTTGGCAGACCTTTGAGAGGTGCCGCTTAAGTGTCTGATTTGTACGCTCCACTACCCCACTGGCCTGCGGTCGCCATGGAGTGTGGAACTTCCAGGGGATTTGCAGGGCATCCGATATCTTCTGAACGACTTGGGATGTGAAGTGTGTTCCGTTGTCAGATTCCATCCACTGGGGGAGGACGAAGTGGGGAATGATCTCCTTGACAAATTTAAGAGCCACCGTTTTGGCAGTGTTGTTACGACATGGGAAGGCTTCAGGCCATCCGCTGAATTGATCCACCAAGACGAGGAGGTATCTGAATCCTTGGGTCTGGGGGAACTCAGTAAAGTCTATTTGCCAAACCAGTCCTGGGCCTGGGGTAGGTTCCAGAGTGGCTGGTGGCACTGACACTCCCGGTCGAGGGTTGTTCTTTTGGCAGACTAGACATTCAGCCTGTACCTGGGAGGCCAGAGGTCTAAGTCCAGAGGTTAGAAAATATTTATTCATAAGCTGGGTAAGACCCTCTCTGCCGGCGTGTGTGGTCTGATGCAGTTTCTGTAGCACTGGCCGTATTAGATTCTTTGGTAGGAGGATTTTTCCTTCCGTGGAGTGGAGCCATCCCTCCTTTTCCTGGAGCCCAAGTGTGTTGGCCAGGTTCCTCTCTTCGCCAGAGTACTGAGGGGTCGGGAGCTCCCCCACTGATGGGATGAGGACATGCATATGGGCATCTTCAGCTTCCTGTGGTTCCAGGGTAGCAGCTCGCTTGGCCTCTCTGTCCGCCCTGGCATTACCCTTAGCCACATCTCGATCTTCCCTTTGATGAGCCTTGCAGTGCACCACTGCTACCGCTGCGGGGAGCTGTACCGCTTCTAAAAGCCGGAGAATTTGAAGCCCATGCTTAACCGGAGAGCCTTGGGCTGTTAGCCTTCCTTTCTGCTTCCACAGACCGGCATGAGCGTGTAGCACTCCAAAAGCATATCTGGACTCAGTAAAAATGTTAACTCTTTTTCCTTGTGACAGTTCAAGTGCACGAGTTAAGGCTACCAATTCAGCCAGCTGGGCTGATGTCCCAGCAGGTAAACCCTCTGCTTCCGCGGTTTCGTGGAGAGATACAATAGCATAGCCCGCCCTCCTTTGCCCGTTTGTAACAGTACCCCTGTCTTATGTGAAACCCTAAGTACTGTACTTCTGGGAGGGCGATCTGAGCCTTACTCTGTGCTACCCGATATCCTCGGAGTCCAACAAAGTTCAGGAGGCTCACAGTGGCTTTAAGGCAAGAGGTTAGACCCTCTGCAGCAATTAACAAGTCATCCACATATTGCAGGAGGAGGACCCTGTCCTCATTGTCCCACTCCTCCAAGTCTCTGGCCAGGGCCTGGCCGAAAAGGGGGGGGGGGATTTTTAAATCACTGGGCCAGCACTGTCCAGCAAAGCTGCTTTCTAACCCTTCTCTTGTCCTCCCACTCGAAGGAGAAAATCTCCTGAGATTGGGTGTCGACCGGAATCGTGAAGAAAGCGTCCTTTAAATCTAGGACCAAAAAATGGGTGTACTGCCCCCCACAGAGGCCAACAGTGTATACGGGTTTGGAACAAGGGGGTGCAGAGTCTTAACCCGCTCATTAACTGCTCTCAGGTCCTGGACCAGCCGGTATGTGCCATTGGGTTTTCGTACAGGCAAGATGAGAGTGTTCCAAGCTGACGGGCATTCTCGAAGTACCCCGCACTTTAGGAACTGGTCTATAGTCTCCTGCAGTCCCTCTCTGGCTTCCCTTTTGATCGGATACTGCTTGATTCGCACCAGACCTTTTCCTGGCAGGTGACCCTGGGGTCTAACAATTACAAATCCCCAAATACCCACAAAATAACAATTACCAATAGCAGGCAGAGTAAAAACAAAAGGGATCAGGCCACCAGGTTAGGCCGGCCCTGTGAAAATAAACACAACCAATGCTCAGAGTTTTCGCGGGGAGTGCGCTGCGACTGTCCAAAGAGGTCACAGGGCATTCCCAGCAGACCTTATTGTCTTTTGAATAACAGTTTAAGTCCCAGGTTGTCGCTGGCAGTCTTTCCCGTAGGCTGGACGGTCCACCGTTCAGGAGCGGGCACTGCTTTTAGACGAGAGTGATGGATCCAGTTTTTGTGTCCCTCAACCTTTGCTGCTGTGTGCGAGACCAGCAGGACGGTGTGGGGTCCCTTCCACTTCTCTTGGAGAGGCTCGTCCTTCCAGATACGAATGAGAACGGAGTCACCTGGTTGCAGGGAGTGGACAGGGGCATCCAGGGGGAGAGGCTGCAAATCTTTGGTATACCTGTGGAGAGAACAAAGAACAGCAGACAGAGAGCACATGTACTGAGATAAGAAGCCATAGCCTACCTCCCACTCCCCTGCCAGAACCGGTGTACCGTTCATAGGCCATGCCCTTCCAAACATAATCTTGAAGGGACTGAGCCCTAACCTGCCCTTTGGGAGAGCGCGAACTCGGAGCAAAATTAGGGGTAAGGCATCAGGCCACCGTAGGGAAGCCTCCTGGCAGACCTTTGAGAGATATCGCTTGAGTGTCTGATTTGTATGCTCCACTACCCCACTGGGCTTGGGGTCCGTGGCTCCCTGACGGGGGTGGATTGTCCGGGAATCGCCCCCGGGGAAGGGCCAGGGGTCCGTGGATCCCCGACAGGGGTGGATTGTCTGGGAATTGCCTCGGGGTGAAGGGCCGGGGGTCTGTGGCTCCCCGATTGGGGTGGATTGTCCGGGAATCACCCTGGGGGGAAGGGCCAGGGTCTGTGGCTACCCAGTGAGGGTTGAGCTGGTTGGGAATTGCCCCGGGGGGTAGGGCTGGGGTCCGTGGCTCCCCGCTGGGGGTGGATTGTCTGGGAATCGGCCAGGGGAAAAGGGCCGGGGGGCCGTGGCTCCCCAACGGAGGTGGATTGTCCGGGAATCGCCCCGGGGGGAAGCGCCGGGGGTCAGTTGGTTGGGAATTGCCCCGGGGGGAAGGGCCGGGGGGCTCTGTGGCTCCCCGACTGAGACAGGAGGGGTTGACCCAGCCAGAAATCCACCCCAGAGGGAAACCGCGGGCCCCTCACGGTGGGTGATTATCTCAGGAGGGAGGCTGGTGTGGCCGGGCATTGCAGCCAGGCAGCGTGTGCTCAGTTTCAATATCAGCTTGCCCTTTGCTCCTCCCTGTGTGGCAGTTGACATTCCTCTCTCCTCTTGGCAGAGGCAGTCAGGAGTGTGTGACAGAAGTTTCAGACTCTGAGGAGCTGGAAGTGCAACCTGGGGTGTGGCGGGCGGGTGGGCGGGCGGGCGGGCGGACTCCCTGCTCCTGATGCCAGCCTCCCGGGGAACTTACCACACTGATCATCCCGGAGGAGTTGAAGTTTGCAGCCTGCTATGGAGCTCTCCTGCTTCGGCAGCCACCTGGGCTGGGCTGCGTGTGTGCTGGTGCTGGCCCTGCTCCTCCGAGCCAGGAGACGGGGCGCCTGGCTCCCCCGCATGTCTCCCACTGACCTGACGGGCAAGACAGCCATTGTCACAGGAGCCAACTGCGGTGAGTTTGGCCCCAGCCACCTTGGATGCAGCGGGGGGGCTGGCTAGTACTTGGTGCTGTTCACTAGGAGCATCTGGAGGCACCAGCCTCATCCATCCCTCTCCCCCGGCACACCCTGTCCACAGTGGCAGCAGCTGGGCTGCAGGGAGTGGAGGTGGGCAGGGAGAGGGGAAGAAGGGGGCTGGGGGTCCCGCGCCTTGCGGCTCCCGAGCTCTGCTCCCCTGGGCCTGTGGGGAGGGGGAGACCGGACAGAAATACGCCCCGCCCAGGGGAGTGGGCCGTGGTGCCCTCTCATGGCTGGGCTCCCAGAGAGGAAAAGGGACCCACCACTGCTGCCAGGCAGGGAGGGGGTTTTACAGCGTTACTAAGGGCCGGATTAATGCAGCAATGATGTGTGAGGTGAACGCAGGGATCCAGCTTGCGGGGGAATCAGTCGCTTAAAAGAGAAATGTAAATAAACAGTGCAGGGAGGGCATGCGTGTGGCTGCGTGTGCATGCAGGTGGGTGCGTGTGCATGCGTGTGTATGTACAGGTGCATGCAGTGGCTGCTTCTGCCTCCGGCCCCACAAGGCCCTGCATGCCTGAGCGCAGCGTGGGAGTACTTCCTCTCCTGGCAGGTGGAGGTTCAGAGGAAGGAGGGCGCAGTGGGGCTGGTGATGGGGCCGGGGGAGACTGAGCACAGGAGCGGAGCGCAGCTGGTTCATACCGTGGCATTGCCAGAGGGGAAGCGCTGGACGGCTCACAGAGGGCGTGTGGGGGGGGAAGGGCTGGACGGCTCACAGAGGGCGTGGGGGGGGAAGGGCTGGACGGCTCACAGAGGGCGTGGGGGGGGAAGGGCTGGACGGCTCACAGAGGGCGTGGGGGGGGAAGGGCTGGACGGCTCACACAGGGCGGGGGGAAGCGCTGGACGGCTCACACAGGGCGGGGGGAGAAGGGCTGGACGGCTCACGGGCGGGGGGAGAAGGGCTGGACGGCTCACACAGGGTGGGGAGGAAGCGCTGGACGGCTCACACAGGGCGGGGGGAGAAGGGCTGGACGGCTCACACAGGGTGGGGGGGAAGGGCTGGACGGCTCACACAGGGCGGGGGGGGGAAGGGCTGGACGGCTCACACAGGGTGGGGGGGAAGGGCTGGACGGCTCACAGAGGGCTGGGGGGGAAGCGCTGGACGGCTCACACAGTGCGTGGGGGGGGGAAGGGCTGGACGGCTCACACAGGGCGGGGGGGAAGGGCTGGACGGCTCACAGAGGGCTGGGGGGGAAGCGCTGGACGGCTCACACAGGGCGGGGGGAAGCGCTGGACGGCTCACAGAGGGCGTGAGGGGGAAGGGCTGGACGGCTCACACAGGGCGTGGGGGGGGAAGCGCTGGACGGCTCACACAGGGCGGGGGGGCCTCTCACCCCTTAGCTGACTGTTCAAATCCTCTGTAATCCTCAATTTCCCCTGCTCCTCTCCAGCCTGACGCTAGCCCCAGAGCCCCAATGCCACCAGGAGAGAAGCCATTTGCTGATCATTCCCCCTACACCAATGTGTTAATACTCCCCCACACACACCCCTTTGCTCTCCTCCCCTTCCTTCCCCTCTGCAATGGCTTTCCCTGCGGTTAATGACCGCCTTGTCAAGGACACGGCCTAGCCCGGCAGCACCTGCTCAGGGCTCTGAACTCCACCCGGGGGAAATGGCTGTTAGCGACGCTCCAGCCACACCGCCAAGGCCCCGAGCGTACGGGACGGGGCCCTGCTCTAACTTCAGCCAGGCCGGTGCTAAGCCCCGGGGGCATGTGCTGATTGGGCTGACGAGGCTGCTCGGGGTTTAGCTTAAACCTCTTCCCAGTTGACTGAAGTGAGCCCCAGAAACCTGCTCTCTGCCTGGAACAGGGACGCCACAGGGATCGCACCGGCTGCCTGGGCATCTGGACTGACGAACAGCGGGGTCCCCTCAGCTCTCTAGCCTGGGTGGCTTTCACACTCCTGGTCTGCTCACACCCAGCCACCAGCGTGTGAGTTACTCCCAGTTATGGTGTCCACAGCCTCAGCCAGCCACTCGTACAGTACTACCCCCGATACTGGAATTACCTCGCAGCCCGTGTCCCCTGGACCTCAGAGTTATCCTTTATAGATCTAGCTTCCGATACAAGAGTGATACGTGCAAACAAATAGGATGACGACACTCAGTAGATTATAAGCTTTGTAATGATACCTCACAAGAAACCTTTGGCCTAAAACATATTCCACTTACAACACATTCACACTCATTAGCATATTTTCATAACACATATGGAGTGCAACATCGCACCCTCCTCCTGAACGTACAACCAGAGACTTGGCCACTGTCCATGGCGGAGGCAGTACATGTAAAATTCCGGTTTGTCTCTGGTTACACCCCCTCTTCCAGTACCTTTAAAGCCTATGATGTCATTCATAGGTGTCCTAGCAAGGTTCGAGGTTCCTGGTCCCCGGGTGCCTGAAAACAGGTTGGGGTGTAGTATTGCTAACGGAATGCAGATAGCAATATCTGTCAAAGTGTAGATGTCTTGGCATTTAGCCACCAATGCCATGAGGTGGCGTGCCTCAGTTTCCCCTTCCACACAGCAGCGTAGACCTGTTCTGCTTTTGCTGCTGTGCCAAGCCTCCAGCCTGTTTACAGGTATAAGCTGAAAAGCAACATGCTTGTGGGACTGTCTTATCACCACCCCTAGCATGAGGTATGTCCCACATCTTCAAAGGGTTTCCCATTAGTATTAACACCTTTGTCTTGACACAGAGGTGGAGTAGCAAAGGACACGAGATTAACAGCCAATCTATGACGGACAGACTCTGTTCACACAGTTTGGTTTGTTCAGTGTCTATTGCATTTTTCAATTCCTTTGTGTACCACGGTAGTGTTCAGGTACAGATACTCCTGTCTCTTTGGAGAAGGCTCTCTAGTTAGGTATGTGTTTGGGGGTTTGGCAAGGAAAGGGTGCACTGCAGCCATTCCTGCCCTCGGCCCCTCCCTCGGGAATCTCTTTGTGTTGGGCCCCACCCGCTTGTGAAGCTTCCCAAATGCAATGTTTTCCCTCCCCATGCCTTGAAAAGACAGTGTGATCTCTTACAAGCGTAGCAGGAACAACATCTTTCAATGGGGACCTTTGGATTGTTAGGTCCCCTCGGTCACCCCACTCTGTTCCCAACAGGTCAGCTGGGTGGACTCTCCCCTCCAGGAGATCTGACCCCCAGTGTTCCCTTAAAACCTGATCCAGAGGTGAGGGGTCTGGCATTTCAGATGCAGATCCTTCACCCTTCTCCAGGCCTTCCTACAAAAGGTGGGCAGACCCTCCTGTCCCCCCTCACCTTCCGTCTGGGCTCCCCTCTCTGGGTCAGACCCTCCTGTCCCCCCTCACCTTCCGTCTGGGCTCCCCTCTCTGGGTCAGACCCTCCTGTCCCCCCTCACCTTCCGTCTGGGCTCCCCTCTCTGGGTCAGACACTCCTGTCACCCCTCACCTTCCGTCTGGGCACCCCTCTCTGGGTCAGACACTCCTGTCCCCCCTCACCTTCCGTCTGGGCTCCCCTCTCTGGGTCAGACCCTCCGGTCCCCCCTCACCTTCCGTCTGGGCTCCCCTCTCTGGGTCAGACACTCCTGTCCCCCCTTACTGTCCGTCTGGGCTTCCCTCTCTGGGTCAGACCCTCCTGTCCCCCCTCACCTTCCGTCTGGGCTCCCCTCTCTGGGTCAGACACTCCTGTCCCCCCTCACCTTCCGTCTGGGCACCCCTCTCTGGGTCAGACACTCCTGTCCCCCCTCACCTTCCGTCTGGGCTCCCCTCTCTGGGTCAGACCCTCCGGTCCCCCCTCACCTTCCGTCTGGGCTCCCCTCTCTGGGTCAGACACTCCTGTCCCCCCTTACTGTCCGTCTGGGCTTCCCTCTCTGGGTCAGACACTCCTGTCCCCCCTTACCTTCCGTCTGGGCTTCCCTCTCTGGGTCAGACACTCCTGTCCCCCCTTACCTTCCGTCTGGGCTTTCCTCTCTGGGTCAGACACTCCTGTCCCCCCTCACCTTCCGTCTGGGCTCCCCTCTCTGGGTCAGACACTCCTGTCCCCCTGTGACGTTATTGACATAAACTGGGACCGTATAGATCATTGTTGCAACCAAGGTCCTGTAGTGGCACCCAAATCTTGTATAAAGGGGGTCAAATGGGGTGTCTAGGACAAGGTTATGGTTTACTGGTTATGATTATGCTGTCTAGATGTGTGTATCAGTTTTGTAGTTGAAGTTATGAATATTGGCTCTATACTGTCTGTATGGCAAACTTATGCTATGCTTCTGGGTGACATCCCAGACAAGCTGAGATTAGCTCTGCCTAGCCTGCTTGATGGCCCATTAAGGACCATCAGCTATACAATGGACCCATTGAGAGAAGGCAGATACGCCTTGTACCTCAGCAAAGTATGCAGGGACTGGCCCATGTGACTCCAGACTCCATGTTGCTGTAATCTTCCACAGTAAGAACAAAGAGGTGATCTTACACCTGGAAAAGACTATATAAGGCTGATGCCTGATCTCCATCTGGTCTTCAATCCTGCTTCTTACCTCTGGAGGAACTTTGCTACAAGCTGAAGCTTTGAACAAAGGACTGAGGACCCATCCCAGCGGGGGATGTATTCCAGAGACTTGATTTGAACCTGCAGTTTATTCCATCGCTGCTGCAAGCCTGAACCAAGAACTTTGCCATTACTGTATGTAATTGATTCCATTTAACCAATTCTAACTCTCATCTCTATCTTTTTCCTTTTATGAATAAACCTTTAGATTTTAGATTCTAAAGGATTGGCAACAGCGTGATTTGTGGGTAAGATCTGATTTGTATATTGACCTGGGTCTGGGGCTTGGTCCTTTGGGATCAGGAGAACCTTTTTCTTTTACTGGGGTATTGGTTTTCATAACCATTTGTCCCCATAACGAGTGGTACTGGTGGTAATACTGGGAAACTGGAGTATCTAAGGAGATTGCTTGTGAGATTTGCAGTTAGCCAGTGGGGTGAGACTGGAGTCCTCTTAGTCTGGCTGGTGGTTTGCCTTAGAGGTGGAAAAAACCCCAGCCTTGGGCTGTAACTGCCCTATTTGAGCAATTTGTCCTGAGTTGGCACTCTCAGTTGGGTTCCGCCAGAACCGCATTGTCACAGTGGCGTAGTCGTGCTTGGATCCACAGAACCAGGTCAATTAAGCTTTGGGTCAGAACCCCACGCTATCCAAATTTGAATTTTGGGATTGAGAGTTTTGTTGGTTAAAGAGCTGCTGCAATGGCTGAGCAAAGAGCATATGAGGGACTTGGGAAAAAAGCCCTGGAAAATTTGTGTTTAGAAAAGAGGATAAGCTTTAGAAAGAAAGCTACAAAGGAAGAATTGAGAAATCTGCTAATAGCCAGTGATCAGGGGGCAAGAGCACAGCCCTTACCTGAGGCTGCAGAAGATGCAGAAAAAATTAGGATGCAAAGGGTGACAAGTCAACTGCAATTTGAGCATGAACAGAAGCTGGCAGATCTTCGATTGCTGGAGAAGCACAAAATAGCAGAGTTAGAAAGAGAGAGAGAGAAAGAGGCTGCTCAGAGAGAGAAAGAGGCTGATCAAAGAAAGAAGGAGGCTGAAGAGAGAGCCCGTAAGGGGCGTCTAGAGCTGCTCGCTGCTGAGCAGGAGACTCACAAGATGGAACAGGAGACGGCCAGACTTCAGCTCCAAGTAATGGAAGAGCGGAGAAAGTCATCCCCACCTGGTACTCCACTTCCCCCCCGCCATGAGAAAAACTGGGAAAGGATGTGTCCCATTTACAATGATACTGAGGATATAGAGGAGTTTTTGTCTACCTTTGAACGCCTCTGCAATCTGTACCAGATCCCTGAGGGTCAGCGAATGCCTGTCCTGCTAACCAGACTGACTGGAAAAGCCAGGGAGGTGTTTAATGACTTGGGGGAACAAGAAGCGTTAAATTATGAGCGGTTTAAGGATTCTGTGTTAAGGCGATTCAAGGTTACTCCTGAATCTTACAGAGTTAAGTTTAGAGAGTTTAAAATGCCTAAGGATTGTACTTTTGTAGAATGTGCTCATAAGCTGATGGGTTTTGTTAAAAAGTGGGTTATGGGAGCCAAGGTTCATGGGAGTTTTGAAAAACTGCTGGATTTAATAACTTTGGAACAGTTCTTAGACATTGTGCCTGACAATGTGAGAGCAGCTGTGTGTGACAGGGACCCTGAGTCAGTCCTACGGGCAGCAGAGATTGCCGATGCCCATACCCAAAACAGGGCTCGAGAAGGGTGTAAAACCCCGGGGAAAACTGATCACCAGTCTCCCCAGTTCAAGAGGAGGGAAGGATTTAAAAATAAACCTGACTCTTCTAAAGGAGTTCAAGGGGGCCCGGAGGGTAGGAACTCGCATCCCCAGCAGGTTACATGCTATCGCTGTTGTATGCTGGGCCACATGAGACCAGACTGCCCGACACTGAAGGGCAGCCCAAAACCAGCAACCCCAAATGCCACGGCCAATGCTAACCCTGTTGTTGTAAACTCACAGGCAAGCCACACAGAGCCCAGCATTGGTGCCCTGTGTGCAAATGCTGTTTCTGTGGTCTCTGAAGGATTTGACCTTAAAACTCACATTAAAGCTAAATATGGGGGAAATAATGCAGAGTTTATTAGCAGTGCAGAAGTGAATGGAGTGAGGTGTATGGCATGGAGGGACACCGCAGCAGATATTACTCTGGTTAAAGCAAGTCTTGTCAGGAAGGAAGATTATTTGCCAGGCGAAGATGTAACTGTTGTAGCCTTATCTAAGTATTTTGTCAGGGTGCCTTTGGCTAAAATCCACCTGAAATGGAAGGGATTGGAGGGCACCATGGTTGTGGGAGTAAAAGACATAATCCCTAAGGATATTATGATTGGAAATGATATTAAAGCTATGGTCAGTCAAGTTAATACAAACCAGGCACAAGAGAGGATTGATCCTAAGGTTGTGCCTATGGAGGGTTTCTCCAAAAGTTTGTCTTTGGAAAGTAGCTGTTTGGCTGTGAATGAAGTTTCTGAATGTCTATCTAATGTCTCAGAAGTAAATCTGGAATTAGATCAAGCGAAGGGAGAGGAGAACAAGGAGATTTTGGATGAGCCTAGGCAGTCTTGTGAGCTGATGGCTTTATCTAGTCAGCAGTTTGGGAAGGCAAGGAGAGTGGAAGATGAGTGCCCCTATACCTTATCTGTTTCCTGTGCGAAGAACAGTGACAATGAAGGAAATGTGCCTGTGTCTGTCAGGGGTGTTGACTTGCCTATGGAGGAAGCTACCCCAGTCTCCAAGCAGTTGTCTGTGAACAGCCCGGTGTGCTGGGACAAGGGAAATGAAATCCCAAACAGTATGTCTAGTAAAGGAAAATGCGTCTCCAACTCTTTTTTGTCTGTGGAGCAGACAGAAGGTGCCTTTCGGCCTGTGATGGTTGAGAGTAATTTAGTTGTCTCAGAGTTGGTTCTGGATTCAACCAAAGCCCAGGAAGGGAATGGTCCTAAGTTTGCATCTGCTGGGGAGAATGGCCCCGTAACTAGGTTGCATCCAGTTAGTGGCTTAGCAAAATCCCAGAGACCAAACAGTTCTGGTGCTTGTATTTTGCCTGTTGCTCATGTGTGGTTGGAGAAGGGTGTAACAACTCTGTCTGATCAGGGTGATACCCTAGCCAGGGCACAAGGAGAGCAGAAAGGTAATTTGGTTGTGTTACCTACGGACAGTTTAACAACTTGTAGCAAAAAGGAAAAAATTCCTAAGCTTGTGTGTGGCAAAGAGAAGGGAAGTATTTCTAACCTTTTATCTAGGAAGTCTATGGGTTCGCCTGAAAGGGGATTGTGTAGAGATCTGCCTGATGGGCCAAAGGTGATCCTGAATGTAAGTAAGACCCAGACAGAGTCTGTTGTTGCTCAGGAAAGTGTGCCTTTAGAGCAAGCCCTAGGTGAAGAGGGTAAGGGCAGAATTTCTGTGAGGGGTGAATTGCTGCTTAGAAAAGCTCCTGGAGAAAGGAATCCTCATGGTACTCGGTGCAAGCAGTTCCCTGCAATTGAAGGGTGTGAGGGTGATTTAATCAAGGAAGTTTCAGTTCCTAGCAGCCAAAAATTGTCTGTTGTGAAGGGATCCACTAACTTTCCTTGTAAAAGATCCAGTGTGGGTAGCTTTGAGAAGGTCTCAGAGGAAGTAAAAGTTGTTAAGGGATTGAGGCATCCCTATAACCAAGTGGCTGTGTGGGGCCAACTTGTTGGGGAGACAATGGTGTTGGAACAGGAATGTCTCCTTTCTGATTCTTTAAATGAGCAGTTTGTGCTTCAGGGTTTGAGGACAGATTTGGTTACTGATGTGTCAGAGCAGAGCAGTTTTATGGCTAAATGCTTGAGGATGCGGGGGAGAGGAAGCAAACTCTCACCCGCAGACTTTTTGGATTTGTGTGGTATCTCTTTAAGACAGAGTCCAGCCTTGGAGATGATAGCAGTTACGAATATGAAAACTGGTGGACTGGCTCTGGTCTGGGGTAGTGCAAATTACTTGCCTGGCTGGGAAAGGAAGGACTTGCTAATAGCTGTTAGCACAGAGGGCCCACCCCATCAGCCAGTGAATTCTGTTAAGCAAGAGAAATCAGGGTTTGATCCTGCAGGACAAGGAGGAAAGAGAAAACTGAATTTTGCAAAGGGAAGCCACAGGTTAACCCTAAAATGCCCAAACTCCAATGGTATTGAGCCAAAGGGGTGGCATGACAAACATGACTGTAGATGGACACTTGCAATGAACTTGTTGTTATTGCTAAATTTTGTAATTAATGTGTTGCTATTGCCACAAACGGTAAAAATATACAATGTGCCTAATCTTTTGGAGAATTCATTGAACATGTTAAAAGGAATACATGAAAACACACGTTATGTTAAAAGGCCTTGTTACACTGGGGTTTCACAGGCAATGCACATAAACAATATGGGAACTTTTCACAGGGGAGAGGACATTCCAGACCTAATGTGCTGTATGAAAAGGAAGACTGAGGCACACTACCATATTGCTTTCATGGCTAAATGCCAAGATTCCTGGACTATGAAGAACATTAATATCTGCATTTATTCGATGTTAATTGGGTTCCAAACATTGGCCCGAGCTTGTATGGATAAAGTAGCAGTTTTCTTTAGCTCTTGGCAAGATCACATGGCACATACAGGAACCATGCTGCCAGAGCAGATCCAATCCACTATTGTTCTAACTAAGTGTTACCTTGAGTTTGTAAAGAGGTTCAATCATGTTATTGAACATGACTTTGATGAACCATTTCTGTTATACACTGGTATGGCTTCTAACCCAATACTAGCTGTAGTGAGACAGAACCCAGGATGGGGAGCTCTTGGGATGCAGTCAGTGATGTTTGTGTCATCCCTTCCTGCATCAATTTTGCGTTGGGGGTGTGACGTTATTGACATAAACTGGGACCGTATAGATCATTGTTGCAACCAAGGTCCTGTAGTGGCACCCAAATCTTGTATAAAGGGGGTCAAATGGGGTGTCTAGGACAAGGTTATGGTTTACTGGTTATGATTATGCTGTCTAGATGTGTGTATCAGTTTTGTAGTTGAAGTTATGAATATTGGCTCTATACTGTCTGTATGGCAAACTTATGCTATGCTTCTGGGTGACATCCCAGACAAGCTGAGATTAGCTCTGCCTAGCCTGCTTGATGGCCCATTAAGGACCATCAGCTATACAATGGACCCATTGAGAGAAGGCAGATACGCCTTGTACCTCAGCAAAGTATGCAGGGACTGGCCCATGTGACTCCAGACTCCATGTTGCTGTAATCTTCCACAGTAAGAACAAAGAGGTGATCTTACACCTGGAAAAGACTATATAAGGCTGATGCCTGATCTCCATCTGGTCTTCAATCCTGCTTCTTACCTCTGGAGGAACTTTGCTACAAGCTGAAGCTTTGAACAAAGGACTGAGGACCCATCCCAGCGGGGGATGTATTCCAGAGACTTGATTTGAACCTGCAGTTTATTCCATCGCTGCTGCAAGCCTGAACCAAGAACTTTGCCATTACTGTATGTAATTGATTCCATTTAACCAATTCTAACTCTCATCTCTATCTTTTTCCTTTTATGAATAAACCTTTAGATTTTAGATTCTAAAGGATTGGCAACAGCGTGATTTGTGGGTAAGATCTGATTTGTATATTGACCTGGGTCTGGGGCTTGGTCCTTTGGGATCAGGAGAACCTTTTTCTTTTACTGGGGTATTGGTTTTCATAACCATTTGTCCCCATAACGAGTGGTACTGGTGGTAATACTGGGAAACTGGAGTATCTAAGGAGATTGCTTGTGAGACTTGCAGTTAGCCAGTGGGGTGAGACTGGAGTCCTCTTAGTCTGGCTGGTGGTTTGCCTTAGAGGTGGAAAAAACCCCAGCCTTGGGCTGTAACTGCCCTATTTGAGCAATTTGTCCTGAGTTGGCACTCTCAGTTGGGTTCCGCCAGAACCGCATTGTCACACCCCCCTTACTGTCCGTCTGGGCTTCCCTCTCTGGGTCAGACACTCCTGTCCCCCCTTACCTTCCGTCTGGGCTTCCCTCTCTGGGTCAGACACTCCTGTCCCCCCTCACCTTCCGTCTGGGCTCCCCTCTCTGGGTCAGACACTCCTGTCCCCTCTTACCTTCCGTCTGGGCTTCCCTCTCTGGGTCAGACACTCCTGTGTCCCCCAAAAGGGAAGGTGACCCTGATCCAGCTATGGGCTCACAGCTACCAGCTATGACAGACCCGTCACTGGACAGCAAAATCATCCCCCCTCCCCCACTCAGGTTGGGCTTGCTTCCAGCTATAGAGACCTTGGGGTCTGTTCCCACCGCAGCAGTCACCAGGACCCCAACTTCCATCTCCAGGATACATGTCTCTGTGCCCCTCTTCCACCCCATAACAGCCAGTTCGTGCTTCTGGGTCTCTATTTGTGCTTCTCTCTGGGCCTCAGTTTCTTTCTTTTAAGTGCAGGGCTTGCTGGCTCTCGCTTTCCTTCTTAGCAATGTGCAACCTGTGCAGTTCTAGCTTCTTCTGAGCTTCACTCTCACCCATTTTGCCAATTTTCTGCCTCTATTTCCCTTACCTGAAATAAGCAAACAGAAAATAACAAACCAGTAACTACTTGGTCTGTTCTCCGGCCACCACACTTAAAACTCACTTAAAATCACCACCAGTGTCTCAAAGCAATCAGCTGTGCACTGACCCTGCTTGGCTACGCCACTGTGTTGTCCCACAAACTTATACAGGATCGTTTTAGGGGTCAAGGCAAAGATGCCACATTTATTATTAATCTGTAACTATTAACAAATACCTCAATGCTTATACACATACAGTCACACACACACACACACCAAAATGTTCTGCAGCTGCTGGATAGTTACCAGTCCTGAGTGTAGTTTGAGTTCGCAGCTTGGGATCGTAGCTCGTGACAGCTAACTGGCCAGGAGAGCTGAGCACGAGGGGGAGCCGGGTCTCTGTCGGGCGCGCACCGATGCTCCTTGATGTTGATAGCAGAACGTTACCCAAAGTCTCTCATCTCACCCTTCCTTTTTTATAGGAGTTTTTGGATTCAAAGTCTCTAGGTCTCGCTGTGTCACGCCGCCTCTGGGTTTGACTTGATCACCCGTCAATTGCAGGCGTGACTGTCAGCCTGGGACCTGGCTTTGATCTTCCTTCTGTTGTTTCTTTTTAAGGTGGATGCTTCTTGCTTGAGTTAGGGCTGTTGTCTAGTTCTTCAGCCCTTGGTATTTGAACTTTATCTCATCAGGACTGGCTGGTGCTGGAGGTTGATTCTATCACCCATACATCCCTCATTCACACATCTTAACTAGACTAATAAAGTTACAGCAGGGTTTGCAAAAATGAAGGTTGCAGCAAGCCCTTACAAAATGGAGTAAGCATTTTAAAATGGGGTTTGAATTACAATATAGCACAGAAGTTACAATGTAGGCAAAATGGCAAGTGTAATGAAAGTTACAATGTAGCAAAATGGCAAGTGTAATGAAAGTTACAATGTAGTAACAGAAGTTACAATGGTACAGTGGATAACTTAAAAACAATTTCATTCACATTGGTTCTACAACTGTGACGGGTTTGGTCACAAAGATCCCCTTGGGACTGTCACCTGACGTGCTGGAATTATCTCTGAGCCCGTTTTCCCTACCAGCTTGGGACTCCAGAACCCTGCCTTGTTGAGCCAGACACGCCAGCCTGCTGCAACCCAGACCCAGGTCTGGTTCACACCCCCAAAGTTGCAGACTTTAACCAAAAACTGCTCAGCAGATCACCTATCTCCAGCACCCAGACACCCAGTTCCCAATGGAATGCAAACTCCAAATAAATCCGTTTTACTCTGTATAAAGCTTATACAGGATAAACTCATAAATTGTCCACCCTCTATAACACTGACAGAGAGATGTGCACAGCTGTTTGCTCCCCCAGGTATTAATCACTTACTTTGGGTTTACTAATAAACAAACGTGATTTTATTAAGTATAAAAAGTAGGATTTAAGTGGTTTCAAGTAATAACAGACAGAACAAAGTAACTCACCAAGCAAACTAAAGCAAAAACATGCAAGTCTAAGCCTAATATGTTAAGAAACTGATTACAGGTAATATCTCACCCTCAGAGATGTTCCAATAAGCTTCTTTCACAGACTAGACTCCTTCCTAGTCTGGGCCCAATCCTGTCCCCTGGTACAATCCTTGTTAGTTCCAGCTCAGGTGGTAGCTAGGGGATTTCTCATGACTGCAGCCCCCTTTGTTCTGTTCCACCCCCTTATATAGCTTTGGCCCAAGGTGGGAATCTTTTGTCTCTCTGGGTCCCCACCCCTCCTTCTAAATGGGAAAGTACCAGATTTAAGATGGATTTCAGCATCATGTGACATGATCACATGTCCTGTGAGACCCCCAACCTCCATTCTTTCTGGGCTGGCCTACATGAACACAGGAAGGTTTGCAAGTAAACAGAGCCATTTACAACCAACTGTTCTAGTCACTGGGAGCCATCAAGATTCCAAACCACCATTAATGGCCCACACTTTGCATAATTACAAAAGTACCTCAGAGTTATAGTTTATATTCCTAGTTTCAGATACACAAGTGATACATTCATACAAATAGGATGACCACACTCAGTAGATTATAAGCTTTGTAATGATACCTCACAAGAGACCTTTTGCATGAAGCATATTCCAGTTACATCATATTCACACTCATTAGCATATTTCCATAAAACATATGGAGTGCAGCGTAATAAACCCCTTAATGAATTGCCTGTTAAGATTTGCAAAGCCCAAGAATCGCTGACTGCCCGGCACATTAGATGGTGCCTTCCACGCTGGTTGCTGCTCTTCTGTGAGGTCCGGGTTAGTTCTGCTGGGGACGTGATGTAACCTAGGAACTCCACTGTGTCCTTGTCAAATTCACACATTTCGGGCTTGGCACAGAGTTCGTTCGGACAAAGTCTATCTGGAACGATACATACATAGTGGTCACGGAGCTCTTGATTTGCAGAGAAGATGAGAACGTCCTCTAGATGACCATGAACTGATCAAGGATATCCCTAACAATGTCATTTGTAAAACGCTGGAAGGTAATGGGAGCATTACAGAGGCCAAACAGCACGAACAAATATTTAAACTGGTCGTACTTTGTTCAGCGCGCTCTTGGAGTCATCCCCTTGTTGATTCTGACCACGTTATATGCTCCATCCAGGACTAAGTTTGTGAAAAGGAGTCTCTGCAGGAAGTCATTAATAAGGGGACGGAGATAACGATTGCATTCTATGATTTGATTTAGCGGCAGGTCTTCGATGCAGGGTTGGAGAGAACCATCCTTCTTGGCTACCAGAATATAGAGGCACCAAGGTTAAATTCCTTCCGCAGGTTTTCCTCTAGCTATTCCCAGGGGGCTTGGAGCTGTGGCTCAGAGAGAGCGTAAATGCATCCGAAGGGAACCTCTGTTCCCGGGCCGAGTTCACCAGGGCAGTTGTATGGCGGTGGGGTGGTAGGGGGTCTGACTTCAGTCTGTCAAACACCTGGGCAAATTCCAGGTATTTGACAGGAATCTTCGGTGTGGCTGGCTGCTGCTTGCCTCTCCTGGAGTCTCGGGGCTTGGCGTGAACCACAGAGCATGGCCGACTGTGGACGGGGGCTCGGGAGGCATTCTCGTTGGCACTGAGCAGTGATTACCAGCCGATTAGGGAGTCATGGGCGACAAGCCAAGGGGCACCAAGGACAACTGGTGACTGCGGGGCACAGATCACCCTGAACTGCATGATTCCCCGTGGCCGCTGCTGGTGATGACCTCCAGAGGTGCTGTTTGATAGGTGACGGGCCCCGAAGAGAGAAGTGACCCCTCAATTGTCTGAACGAGCTGAGGGGAGTCCTGGGGGGCGGGGGGAGGAAGCCGATGACCCTTGACAATTTCTTGATCAATGAAGCTACCAGCTGTGCCCGAGTTGACCAATGCCGCCAAGCGGAGGCTGGGCATTGCAGGGTGCTGAAAGGGAGGTCAGACGAAGTGGAGTGGTGCTCTGGTTAGGGGTGTTAGGATTCCAGTGGGGTGGCTCACGGTGTGGTGGAGTGAGGTACTGACCCAGCTCCGGCCCTGCTGCTGGACCTGGGTCCTAGAGTTGTCTGACCCAGAGGGGCAGAGGTTCTTGGCTGGGCAACCCACTGCAAAATGCCTGGATTCCCCACAGTACAGGTAGAGTCCTGGAGTTCGGCGCCAGTCCGTTTCATCGGCGGAGAGCTGGGGTGGAACTTGGTCACTCTGCGTTGGCTCGGGGTCTGGCAGAAGGAGCCGGTTCAACAGGGGTTGGCTGATGCACGGCTTTTCCTGCCCTCGTTCTGTTAGTTGGTTGCCCTTGGGGGGAGGGAGAGCTCAGTGGTTTGAGCAGTGGCCTGCTAAACCCGGGGTTGTGAGTTCAATCCTTGAGGGGGCCACTTAGGGATCTGGGGCAAAATCAGTACTGAGTCCAGGGGGCTGGACTCGATGACCTTTCAAGGTTCCTTCCGGTTCTAGGATATCTCCATTCATTTATTTATTTTAAGCCCCCACTCCCGCCCCGCCTCCAGGGCTCGAGCACCCACAGAGTCGGCACCTATGGGAGCAGGGCTCCTGCTGTGGTAGTTCCAGAAGAGACCTCCACATCATTCAGCCTGCACCCTTCCTACGTCTGATCTTTTCTGGGTGCTCGAACTGCAAGCGGCCAGGGCCTTGGCAGCCTACCTAGGGGTGGAGCAGGACCTTGCCTGGCGCCTGTGGTGGAAGCCCAGAGAAATGCCAAGTGTAGATTCAGGAATCAGGCGTCAGTCCCAGGGTGAAGCTGGTGTCAGAGCTGGAGGGCCAAACTGAAGGGCAGATCTGGAGTCAGAAGCCAAAGCCTCAGCCAAAGGGTCAGAGCTGCAGCCAGCAGTTGGAGCCAGGAGTCAGAAACCAGAAGGGAGCAGGACCAGCTCACTTTCCCTGCCTCCAACTCCCAGCCCCAGAGGCTCTGTCCTCACCCCCCCTCTCTGGACCTCTGCCCCCTTTGGCCCTCTGGGAAGCTTGGAGCCTCCACGGGCAGCAGGTGGGGAGGGGACCCCTATGGCTGATTGCCGAATTCAAGAGACCCTCCGTGGAGCAGCCACCCTTGTGACGTTGTGTACCTTGGGGGAACTCTCTGCACCCCCATGTTCGTCCTTATAATACGATTGTGGGGTGTCCAATGCAAAGTTTGTCATGTCGGGTGTCTTCGGAAGGCTCCTGATGCACTGAGCATTGTTGTTATAGAGACGTTATAGTAATCGTTGTTATAGGTTGTAATTTCATGTATATAGTTATGAAGCTGAAAATGTGTCCTTATGGCTTAAAACAAGCCCAGGCAAAACTCTCCAAGAGCAGAGGGGCAGTTCACACCTCATCAGGGCATGTATGGGACAAACCCAGCCCAGCCTCACAGGAACAAAGGACACTGGCCTAGGCAGCAACAAAGGATCTGTTGGACTCTCAAGTGAGTGACCCCCCTTCCCTGGGTCAGTTTGGGACTGCGATGAGGTAATGCTCCCCTGACTCGGGGGGGGGGGGGGGGCAGAGCCAAGAGGGAAGAAGGAACATGATAAAAGGGAGAGACGTTTGCCAGGCTCTTCCTCTCTCTTCCACCTCCATCTACAGACACCACCACCAAGCGACAGAAGCGCTGATCAAAGGGGAGAGCCTGGCTGAAGGGCAACCAGGCAGCCTGTGGTGAGAAGCATCTATGTTTGTAAGGGCATTGAAAGTGTTCAGATCAGCTTAGAATGTGTTTTGCTTTTGTTTCATTTGACCAAATCTGACTTCTTGTGCTTTGACTTATAATCACTAAATCTATCTTTAATAAATGTAACAGAGGGTCCTGTGGCACCTTTGAGACTAACAGAAGTATTGGGAGCATAAGCTTTCATGGGTAAGAACCTCACTTCTTCAGATGCAGTCTTGCATCTGAAGAAGTGAGGTTCTTACCCATGAAAGCTTATGCTCCCAATACTTCTGTTAGTCTCAAAGGTGCCACAGGACCCTCTGTTGCTTTTTACAGATTCAGACTAACACGGCTACCCCCCTGATACTTTAATAAATGTGTTTGTTTGTTCTACCTCACGCAGTGTGCTTGGTTTGCAGTGTGTCAGAGACTCTCCTTGGGATAACAAGCCTGGAACATATCAATTTCTTTGTTAAATTGATGAACTCATATAAGCTTGCAGCGTCCAGCGGGCATATCTGGACACTGGAAGGGTTGCGTCTGGGACCGGAGATAATGGCTAGTGTCATTCGCTTGCAGAATCCAAGGAGCAGTTTACATGCGAGAGGCTGTGCGTGAACAGCCCAGGAGTGGGGGCTCTCACAGTGAGCAGGGTCAGGCTGCCTCCCAGAGTCGAGGATTGGAGGGACCTCGCAGATCACCGGTCCAGATAACACCAGGGGCACATCGCCCCCCACCCCTGTCTCTGGACCTCTGCCCCCTTTGGCTCTCCGGGAAGCTTGGAGCCCCATGGGCAGCGAGTGGGAAGGGGACCCCCCCCTCTGATTGCCAAATCTGAGAGACCCTCCGTGGAGCAGCCACCAACCTGCTCTGCCCTCCCCCGACCCGCCTGAGCCTGTGAGTGCCGAGAGGAGGGGACGCCCCGGCCATCATGCCGCTGACACAGCATGTCCCCCCCGCCACCGTTCAACACCCCGTCCAGCAGGCGCTGAGCACGGCCCGGGACAGCGGGGACGGGCGTGGGGCGAGCTCACTGGCAGCAGAATGGGGGGCGAGGGGGCTGGCTGCCCTCCAGCGATTGCCTCATGCCGGGCCCAGCAGGGGGGTTTGAGGAGGGAGGTTTGGGCAGCTGCGGGCTGGGGTGCGCCGGAGACGTTGAGTGAGGAGCCGGGGCAGGGAGAGGCGCGGGGGCGGGGGGGGGCAGGCAGTGAGTGGGGCGGGGCGGAACGGTTGAGGGAGAGAAGGCAAGTAAAGTTCAGGTGACGCAGTGAATACCCACATAGTGAAACCCCCGCCCTCCCCGAGACCCCGTCCGGCCGTCCTCTCCCTGCCCTTGTCCCCCGGGACCCCATCTGGCTGTCCTCTTCCCCGCCCCCCAGGGCCCCGTCTGGCTGTCCTCTTCCCCTTCCTCCTCCCCCCGGAGCCCTCTCTGGCCATCCTCTCCCCCCTTCAGCCCCCCAGGGCCCCATCTAGCAATCCTCTTCCCCTGGAGCCCTGTCTGGCCATCCTCTCCCCCCACCCAGGGGTCCCGTCTGGCCGTCCTCTCCCTAGCCCTCAGCCCCTCCGGGGCCCCGTCTGGCCACTCTCCCCCTCCCCGCACTGAGCCCAGGCCCCATGGAGCTGAGTGCTGCCCCTCGCAGGCAGGACAGGCAGGGGGCCCAGGTCCCCAGAGCCAGCACTGAGACCCCTCTGCTCCTTGGGTCAGAGGCGTCCTCCCATAGGTGCCGACTTCCCTGCTTTCCTCTGGGTGCTTGACCCCCACTCCACCCCTGGCCCCGCCCCCAGTCCACCCCTTCCATGAAGCCCCGCCCCCTCCCAACTCCCAGTCCAACCCCTTTCCCAAATCCCCGCCCCGGCCCCGCCTCCTCCCCTTCCCTCCCGGGGCGTGCTAACGCTGCCAAACAGCTGTTTGGCGGCGGCCGGGCGGGAAGCGCTGGGAGGTAGGCGGAGGAATGGGGATGCGGCGCGCTCAGGGGAGGAGGCGGAGGAGGGGAGGGGAGGTGGGGCAGGGAACTTGGCTGCCGGTGGGTGCAGAGCACCCACTAATTTTTCCCCATGGGTGCTCCAGCCCCGGAGCATCCATGGAGTGGGCACCTATGCGCAGACTGCTCCACGCAGTGCGAGTCGATCAGTGCCACTGCTTGGCCCCTCTTAGCAGCCAGCCCTGCCGCTGGGCCTGGGGGAGGCTGTTCCTACGGGCAGGGCATCCAGGGCCCAACTTTCGCCCGTATCTTGTGTTCTGAGGCCTTGGCTTTTTCCTTCCCTCGCTGCGGCTAATACCCTCTCCCAGACCCTTCCCTATCTCCCGTCCTGCCTCCTCCTCTCCAACTGCCCACCCCAGAGAGCCCCCGAGGCTGCTCTGCCCCACTTGCCTCCCTAAGTACGTCCTGCCCTCCTACGAACCTCCCCCAGGCTGCCCCTTCCCCACCACCTCCCGTGGTCACCTTGGGGTCTGCAGGACTCCAGCTGCCATTGCTCCAGCCTGGCCGCTGCTGGAAGCCTCTGCTCCTACCTGTCTGCTTCCCCCGGGCTCCCTCTCCTTCCTGCCCCCTGCCCCGGCCCCTCCTCTCAACCCTCCTGCAAACCCAGTTCTTCTGCGATACCCCCGCGGCGTGTCCCCCACCTGCTCGCTCTCGAGTGACCGGGGAGGGGCGGATGTTGGCAGGGGCGCGGCAGAGCGATGTCGGGCACTGGGGCAGACAAAGGGGCTGAGTTCTGGAGGGAGAAGGGGAAGTTAGAGCGTCACCATGTGACGCGGGCCTGTGTCCACAGGGATCGGGAAATACGTGGCCTTGGACCTGGCCCGCAGGAACGCCCGCACCATCCTCGCCTGCCGCAGCAGAGAGCGGGGGCAGGCAGCAGTGGAGGAAATCCAGAGGGCCACCGGGAACCCAAATGTGCTTCTGAGGATTGTGGACATCAGCAACATGGCCTCCGTCCGGCGCTTTGCCAAGCAGATCCGGCAGGAGGAGAAGCGACTGGACATCCTGGTCAATAACGCCGGAGTCACAGGTTGGTGGCGTCGCATAGGGATGGGGACAGGCCTTCAGCAGAGTGTGCCCAGCCCCTGCCAGCAGAACCCCCCTGCCCTGTGCCACACGCCAGCCACCTCTGCCCAGCCCCTGCCAGCAGAACCCCCCTCCCCTGTCCCACACGCCAGACACGTCTGCCCAGCCCCTGCCAGCAAAACCCCACTCCCCTGTGCAACACGCCAGCCACGTCTGCCCAGCCCCTGCCAGCAGAACCCCCCTCCCTGTGCCACATGCCAGCCACGTCTGCCCAGCCCCTGCCAGCAGAACCCCCCTGCCCTGTGCCCACATGCCAGCCACGTCTGCCCAGCCCCTGCCTGCAGAACCTCCCTCCCCTGTACCACACGCCAGCCACGTCTGCCCAGCCCCTGCCAGCAGAACCCCCCTCCCCTGTGCCACACGCCAGCCACGTCTGCCCAGCCCCTGCCAGCAGAACCCCCCTGCCCTGTGCCACACGCCAGCCACGTCTGCCCAGCACCTGCCAGCAGAACCCCCCTCCCCTGTGCCACATGCCAGCCACGTCTGCCCAGCCCCTGCCAGCAGAACCCCACTCCCCTGTGCCACACGCCAGCCACGTCTGCCCAGCTCCTTCCTGCGGAACCTCCCTCCCCTGTGCCACACGCCAGCCACGTCTGCCCAGCCCCTGCCAGCAGAAACTCCCTCCCCTGTGCCACACGCCAGCCACGTCTGCCCAGCCCCTGCCTGCAGAACCTCCCTCCACTGTGCCACACGCCAGCCACGTCTGCCCAGCTCCTTCCTGCGGAACCTCCCTCTCCTGTGCCCACATGCCAGCCACGTCTGCCCAGCTCCTTCCTACGGAACCCACCTCCCCTGTGCCACACGCCAGCCACGTCTGCCCAGCTCCTGCCTGCGGAACCCCCCTCCCCTGTGCCCACATGCCAGCCACGTCTGCCAAGCCCCTGCCCGCAGAACCCCCCTGCCCTGTGCCACACGCCAGCCACGTCTGCCCAGCCCCTGCCTGCGGAACCCCCCTCCCCTGTGCCACACGCCAGCCACGTCTGCCCAGCCCCTGCCTGCAGAACCCCCCTCCCTTGTGCCCACATGCCAGACACGTCTGCCCAGCCCCTGCCTGCAGAACCCCCCTCCCTTGTGCCCACACGCCAGCCACGTCTGCCCAGCCCCTGCATGCAGAACCCCATTCCCCTGTGCCACACGCCAGCCACGTCTGCCCAGCTCCTTCCTGCGGAACCTCCCTCCCCTGTGCCACACGCCAGCCACGTCTGCCCAGCCCCTGCCAGCAGAACCTCCCTCCCCTGTGCCACACGCCAGCCACGTCTGCCCAGCCCCTGCCTGCAGAACCTCCCTCCCCTGTGCCACACGCCAGCCACGTCTGCCCAGCCCCTTCCTGCGGAACCTCCCTCCCCTGTGCCCACATGCCAGCCACGTCTGCCCAGCTCCTTCCTGCGGAACCCCCCTCCCCTGTGCCACACGCCAGCCACGTCTGCCCAGCTCCTGCCTGCGGAACCCCCCTCCCCTGTGCCCACATGCCAGCCACGTCTGCCCAGCCCCTGCCCGCAGAACCCCCCTGCCCTGTGCCACACGCCAGCCACGTCTGCCCAGCTCCTTCCTGCAGAACCTCCCTCCCCTGTGCCCACATGCCAGCCACGTCTGCCCAGCCCCTGCCAGCAGAACCCCCCTCCCCTGTGCCACACGCCAGCCACGTCTGCCCAGCTCCTGCCTGCGGAACCCCCCTCCCCTGTGCCCACATGCCAGCCACGTCTGCCAAGCCCCTGCCCGCAGAACCCCCCTGCCCTGTGCCACACGCCAGCCACGTCTGCCCAGCCCCTGCCTGCGGAACCCCCCTCCCCTGTGCCACACGCCAGCCACGTCTGCCCAGCCCCTGCCTGCAGAACCCCCCTCCCTTGTGCCCACACGCCAGCCACGTCTGCCCAGCACCTGCCAGCAGAACCCCCCTCCCTTGTGCCCACACGCCAGCCACGTCTGCCCAGCCCCTGCATGCAGAACCCGCCTTCCCTGTGCCCACATGCCAGCCACGTCTACCCAGCCCCTGCCTGCAGGACCTCCCTCCCCTGTGCCCACACGCCAGCCACGTCTGCCCAGCCCCTGCCTGCAGAACCTCCCTCCCCTGTGCCACACGCCAGCCACGTCTGCCCAGCCCCTGCCTGCGGAACCTCCCTCCACTGTGCCACACGCCAGCCACGTCTGCCCAGCTCCTTCCTGCGGAACCTCCCTCCCCTGTGCCACACGCCAGCCACGTCTGCCCAGCTCCTTCCTGCGGAACCCCCCTCCCTTGTGCCACACGCCAGCCACGTCTGCCCAGCTCCTGCCTGCGGAACCCCCCTCCCCTGTGCCCACATGCCAGCCACGTCTGCCAAGCCCCTGCCAGCAGAACCCCACTCCCTTGTGTCCACATGCCAGCCACGTCTGCCCAGCCCCTGCCTGCAGAACCTCCCTCCCCTGTGCCACACGCCAGCCACGTCTGCCCAGCCCCTGCCAGCAGAACCCCCCTCCCCTGTGCCACACGCCAGCCACGTCTGCCCAGCCCCTGCCAGCAGAACCCCCCTCCCCTGTGCCACACGCCAGCCACGTCTGCCCAGCCCCTGCCTGCAAAACCCCCCTCCCCTGTGCCCACATGCCAGCCACGTCTGCCCAGCCCCTGCCTGCGGAACCCCCCTCCCCTGTGCCACACGCCAGCCACGTCTGCCCAGCTCCTTCCTGCGGAACCCCCCTCCCCTGTGCCACACGCCAGCCACGTCTGCCCAGTTCCTGCCTGCGGAACCCCCCTCCCCTGTGCCCACATGCCAGCCACGTCTGCCCAGCCCCTGCCTGCAGAACCCCCCTCCCCTGTGCCCACATGCCAGCCACGTCTGCCCAGCCCCTGCCTGCAGAACCCCCCTCCCCTGTGCCACACGCCAGCCACGTCTGCCCAGCCCCTGCCTGCAGAACCTCCCTCCCCTGTGCCCACATGCCAGCCACATCTGCCCAGCCCCTGCCAGCAGAACCCCCCTCCCCTGTGCCACACGCCAGCCACGTCTGCCCAGCCCCTGCCTGCAGAACCTCCCTCCCCTGTGCCACACGCCAGCCACGTCTGCCCAGCCCCTGCCTGCAGAACCTCCCTCCCTTGTGCCACACGCCAGCCACGTCTGCCCAGTTCCTGCCTGCGGAACCTCCCTCCCCTGTGCCCACACGCCAGCCACGTCTGCCCAGCTCCTGCCTGCAAAACCCCCCTCCCCTGTGCCCACATGCCAGCCACATCTGCCCAGCTCCTGCCTGCAGAACCCCCCTCCCTTGTGTCCACACGCCAGCCACGTCTGCCCAGCCCCTGCCTGCGGAACCCCCCTGCCCTGTGCCACACGCCAGCCACGTCTGCCCAGTCCCTGCCTGCAGAACCCCCCTCCCCTGTGCCACACGCCAGCCACGTCTGCCCAGCCCCTGCCTGCGGAACGCCCCTGCCCTGTGCCACACGCCAGCCACGTCTGCCCAGCCCCTGCCTGCAGAACCCCCATCCCCTGTGCCCACACGCCAGCCACGTCTGCCCAGCTCCTTCCTGCGGAACCCCCCTCCCTTGTGCCCACACGCCAGCCACGTCTGCCCAGCCCCTGCCTACAGAATCCGCCTTCCCTGTACCACACGCCAGCCACATCTGCCCAGCCCCTGCCTGCAGAACCCCCCTCCCCTGTGGCCATACGCCAGCCACGTCTGCCCAGCTCCTGCCTGCAGAACACCCCTCCCCTGTGCCACACGCCAGCCACGTCTGCCCAGCTCCTTCCTGCGGAACCCCCCTCCCCTGTGCCCACATGCCAGCCACGTCTGCCCAGCCCCTGCCTGCAGAACCCCCCTCCCCTGTGCCCACATGCCAGCCACGTCTGCCCAGCCCCTGCCTGCAGAACCCCCCTCCCCTGTGCCACACGCCAGCCACGTCTGCCCAGCCCCTGCCTGCAGAACCTCCCTCCCCTGTGCCCACATGCCAGCCACGTCTGCCCAGCCCCTGCCTGCAAAACCCCCCTGCCCTGTGCCACCCGCCAGCCACGTCTGCCCAGCCCCTGCCAGCAGAACCCCCCTCCCCTGTGCCACACGCCAGCCATGTCTGCCCAGCCCCTGCCTGCGGAACCCCCCTGCCCTGTGCCACACGCCAGCCACGTCTGCCCAGCCCCTGCCAGCAGAACCTCCCTCCCCTGTGCCACACGCCAGCCACGTCTGCCCAGCCCCTGCCTGCAGAACCTCCCTCCCCTGTGCCACACGCCAGCCACGTCTGCCCAGCCCCTGCCAGCAGAACCCCCCTCCCTTGTGCCCACACGCCAGCCACGTCTGCCCAGCTCCTTCCTGCGGAACCCCCCTCCCTTGTGCCACACGCCAGCCACGTCTGCCCAGCTCCTTCCTGCGGAACCCCCCTCCCCTGTGCCACACGCCAGCCACGTCTGCCCAGTTCCTGCCTGCGGAACCCCCCTCCCCTGTGCCCACATGCCAGCCACGTCTGCCCAGCCCCTGCCTGCAGAACCCCCCTCCCCTGTGCCCACATGCCAGCCACGTCTGCCCAGCCCCTGCCTGCAGAACCCCCCTCCCCTGTGCCACACGCCAGCCACGTCTGCCCAGCCCCTGCCTGCAGAACCTCCCTCCCCTGTGCCCACATGCCAGCCACATCTGCCCAGCCCCTGCCAGCAGAACCCCCCTCCCCTGTGCCACACGCCAGCCACGTCTGCCCAGCCCCTGCCTGCAGAACCTCCCTCCCCTGTGCCACACGCCAGCCACGTCTGCCCAGCCCCTGCCTGCAGAACCTCCCTCCCTTGTGCCACACGCCAGCCACGTCTGCCCAGTTCCTGCCTGCGGAACCTCCCTCCCCTGTGCCCACACGCCAGCCACGTCTGCCCAGCTCCTGCCTGCAAAACCCCCCTCCCCTGTGCCCACATGCCAGCCACATCTGCCCAGCTCCTGCCTGCAGAACCCCCCTCCCTTGTGTCCACACGCCAGCCACGTCTGCCCAGCCCCTGCCTGCGGAACCCCCCTGCCCTGTGCCACACGCCAGCCACGTCTGCCCAGTCCCTGCCTGCAGAACCCCCCTCCCCTGTGCCACACGCCAGCCACGTCTGCCCAGCCCCTGCCTGCGGAACGCCCCTGCCCTGTGCCACACGCCAGCCACGTCTGCCCAGCCCCTGCCTGCAGAACCCCCATCCCCTGTGCCCACACGCCAGCCACGTCTGCCCAGCTCCTTCCTGCGGAACCCCCCTCCCTTGTGCCCACACGCCAGCCACGTCTGCCCAGCCCCTGCCTACAGAATCCGCCTTCCCTGTACCACACGCCAGCCACATCTGCCCAGCCCCTGCCTGCAGAACCCCCCTCCCCTGTGGCCATACGCCAGCCACGTCTGCCCAGCTCCTGCCTGCAGAACACCCCTCCCCTGTGCCACACGCCAGCCACGTCTGCCCAGCTCCTTCCTGCGGAACCCCCCTCCCCTGTGCCCACATGCCAGCCACGTCTGCCCAGCCCCTGCCTGCAGAACCCCCCTCCCCTGTGCCCACATGCCAGCCACGTCTGCCCAGCCCCTGCCTGCAGAACCCCCCTCCCCTGTGCCACACGCCAGCCACGTCTGCCCAGCCCCTGCCTGCAGAACCTCCCTCCCCTGTGCCCACATGCCAGCCACGTCTGCCCAGCCCCTGCCTGCAAAACCCCCCTGCCCTGTGCCACCCGCCAGCCACGTCTGCCCAGCCCCTGCCAGCAGAACCCCCCTCCCCTGTGCCACACGCCAGCCATGTCTGCCCAGCCCCTGCCTGCGGAACCCCCCTGCCCTGTGCCACACGCCAGCCACGTCTGCCCAGCCCCTGCCAGCAGAACCCCCCTGCCCTGTGCCACACGCCAGCCACGTCTGCCCAGTTCCTGCCTGCGGAACCCCCCTCCCCTGTGCCACACGCCAGCCACGTCTGCCCAGCCCCTGCCTGCAGAACCCCCCTCCCCTGTGCCCACATGCCAGCCACGTCTGCCCAGCCCCTGCCTGCAGAACCCCCATCCCCTGTCCCCACACGCCAGCCACGTCTGCCCAGCCCCTGCCTGCAGAACCCCCCTCCCCTGTGGCCACATGCCAGCCACGTCTGCGCAGCCCCTGCCAGCAGAACCCCCCTCCCCTGTGCCACACGCCAGCCACGTCTGCCCAGCCCCTGCCTGCGGAACCTCCCTCCCCTGTGCCACACGCCAGCCACGTCTGCCCAGCTCCTGCCAGCAGAACCTCCCTCCCCTGTGCCACACGCCAGCCACGTCTGCCCAGCCCCTGCCTGCAGAACCCGCCTTCCCTGTACCACACGCCAGCCACATCTGCCCAGCCCCTGCCTGCAGAACCCCCCTCCCTTGTGCCCACACGCCAGCCACGTCTGCCCAGCTCCTTCCTGCGGAACCCCCCTCCCCTGTGCCCACATGCCAGCCACGTCTGCCCAGCCCCTGCCTGCAGAACCTCCCTCCATTGTGCCCACATGCCAGCCACGTCTGCCCAGCCCCTGCCAGCAGAACCCCCCTGCCCTGTGCCACACGCCAGCCACATCTGCCCAGCCCCTGCCTGCAGAACCTCCCTCCCCTGTGCCCACACGCCAGCCACGTCTGCCCAGCCCCTGCCTGCGGAACCCCCCTCCCCTGTGCCCACACGCCAGCCACGTCTGCCCAGCCCCTGCCTGCAAAACCCCCCTCCCCTGTGCCACACGCCAGCCACGTCTGCCCAGCCCCTGCCTGTAGAACCTCCCTCCCCTGTGCCACACGCCAGCCACATCTGCCCAGCCCCTGCCAGCAGAACCCCCCTCCCCTGTGCCACACGCCAGCCACGTCTGCCCAGCCCCTGCATGCAGAACCTCCCTCCCCTGTGCCACACGCCAGCCACCTCTGCCCAGCCCCTGCCTGCAGAACCTCCCTCCCCTGTGCCCACATGCCAGCCACGTTTGCCCAGCCCCTGCCTGCAAAACCCCCCTGCCCTGTGCCACACGCCAGCCACGTCTGCCCAGCCCCTGCCTGCAGGACCTCCCTCCCCTGTGCCCACATGCCAGCCACGTCTGCCCAGCCCCTGCCTGCAAAACCCCCCTGCCCTGTGCCACACGCCAGCCACGTCTGCCCAGCCCCTGCCTGCGGAACCCCCCTCCCCTGTGCCACACGCCAGCCACGTCTGCCCAGCTCCTGCCTGCAGAACCCCCCTCCCCTGTCCCCACATGCCAGCCACGTCTGCCCAGCCCCTGCCTGCAGAACCTCCCTCCCCTGTGCCCACATGCCAGCCACATCTGCCCAGCCCCTGCCAGCAGAACCCCCCTCCCCTGTGCCACATGCCAGCCACGTCTGCCCAGTCCCTGCCTGCAGAACCTCCCTCCCCTGTGCCACACGCCAGCGACGTCTGCCCAGCTCCTGCCTGCAGAACCCCCCTCCCCTGTGCCCACATGCCAGCCACGTCTGCCCAGCCCCTGCCTGCAGAACCCCCCTCCCCTGTGCCCACACGCCAGCCACGTCTGCCCAGCTCCTGCCAGCAGAACCCCCCTCCCCTGTGCCCACATGCCAGCCACGTCTGCCCAGCCCCTGCCTGCAGAACCTCCCTCCCCTGTGCCACACGCCAGCCACGTCTACCCAGCCCCTGCCTGCAGGACCTCCCTCCCCTGTGCCCACATGCCAGCCACGTCTGCCCAGCTCCTGCCAGCAGAACCCCCCTCCCCTCTGCCCACATGCCAGCCACGTCTGCCCAGCCCCTGCCTGCAGAACCCCCCTCCCCTGTGCCACATGCCAGCCACGTCTGCCCAGCCCCTGCCAGCAGAACCCCCCTCCCCTGTGCCACACGCCAGCCACGTCTGCCCAGCTCCTGCCTGCAGAACCCCCCTCCCCTGTCCCCACATGCCAGCCACGTCTACCCAGCCCCTGCCTGCAGGACCTCCCTCCCCTGTGCCCACATGCCAGCCACGTCTGCCCAGCCCCTGCCTGCAAAACCCCCCTGCCCTGTGCCACACGCCAGCCACGTCTGCCCAGCCCCTGCCTGCGGAACCCCCCTCCCCTGTGCCACACGCCAGCCACGTCTGCCCAGCTCCTGCCTGCAGAACCCCCCTCCCCTGTCCCCACATGCCAGCCACGTCTGCCCAGCCCCTGCCTGCAGAACCTCCCTCCCCTGTGCCCACATGCCAGCCACATCTGCCCAGCCCCTGCCAGCAGAACCCCCCTCCCCTGTGCCACATGCCAGCCACGTCTGCCCAGTCCCTGCCTGCAGAACCTCCCTCCCCTGTGCCACACGCCAGCGACGTCTGCCCAGCTCCTGCCTGCAGAACCCCCCTCCCCTGTGCCCACATGCCAGCCACGTCTGCCCAGCCCCTGCCTGCAGAACCCCCCTCCCCTGTGCCCACACGCCAGCCACGTCTGCCCAGCTCCTGCCAGCAGAACCCCCCTCCCCTGTGCCCACATGCCAGCCACGTCTGCCCAGCCCCTGCCTGCAGAACCTCCCTCCCCTGTGCCACACGCCAGCCACGTCTACCCAGCCCCTGCCTGCAGGACCTCCCTCCCCTGTGCCCACATGCCAGCCACGTCTGCCCAGCTCCTGCCAGCAGAACCCCCCTCCCCTCTGCCCACATGCCAGCCACGTCTGCCCAGCCCCTGCCTGCAAAACCCCCCTGCCCTGTGCCACACGCCAGCCACGTCTGCCCAGCCCCTGCCTGCAGAACCCCCCTCCCCTGTGCCACATGCCAGCCACGTCTGCCCAGCCCCTGCCAGCAGAACCCCACTCCCCTGTGCCCACATGCCAGCCACGTCTGCCCAGCCCCTGCCTGCAGAACCCCCCTCCCCTGTGCCACATGCCAGCCACGTCTGCCCAGCCCCTGCCAGCAGAACCCCCCTCCCCTATGCCACACGCCAGCCACCTCTGCCCAGCCCCTGCCTGCAGAACCTCCCTCCCCTGTGCCCACACGCCAGCCACATCTGCCCAGCCCCTGCCTGCAGAACCCCCCTCCCCTGTGCCCACACGCCAGCCACGTCTGCCCAGTCCCTGCCTGCAGAACCTCCCTCCCCTGTGCCCACACGCCAGCCACGTCTGCCCAGCCCCTGCCTGCAGAACCCCCCTCCCCTGTGCCCACACGCCAGCCACGTCTACCCAGCTCCTGCCTGTGGAACCCGCCTCCCTTGTGCCCACACGCCAGCCACGTCTGCCCAGCCCCTGCCAGCAGAACCCCCCTCCCCTGTGCCACATGCCAGCCACATCTGCCCAGCCCCTGCCAGCAGAACCCCCTCCCCTGTGCCCACATGCCAGCCACGTCTGCCCAGCCCCTGCCAGCAGAACCTCCCTCCCCTGTGCCACATGCCAGCCACATCTGCCCAGCCCCTGCCAGCAGAACCCCCCTCCCCTGTGCCACATGCCAGCCACGTCTGCCCAGCCCCTGCCAGCAGAACCCCCTCCCCTGTGCCACATGCCAGCCACGTCTGCCCAGCCCCTGCCAGCAGAACCCCCCTGCCCTGTGCCACACGCCAGCCACATCTGCCCAGCTCCTGCCTGCAAAACCCCCCTCCCCTGTGCCACACGCCAGCCACGTCTGCCCAGCTCCTGCCTGCAGAACCCCCCTCCCCTGTCCCCACACGCCAGCCACGTCTGCCCAGCCCCTGCCAGCAGAACCCCCCTGCCCTGTGCCACACGCCAGCCACGTCTGCCCAGCCCCTGCCTGCAGAACTCCCTGTAGGCCTTGCTGGAGCCCTTGGCATAATGGACTGTATGAACAAGGGACGGTGAAGCAGAGTAGGCCTGGGCGGGGCAGGTATTAACTAGCCCCAAGTCAGCCCATTCCTGACTGGGGAGCATGGTGCAGCAGCACGCAGAGTCATGGCCTGAACACATTCCTGGGAGCTGGGCCAGGGACACCCCGACCCGCGTAAGATGAGGAGGGACCCACAGGAGACTGGAGGGGGATGTTTTGCTCGAAGGTGCAGGATAATAGCCAAAAGCAGTAGAGTGTCCCGCGGCCCCTGCTCGTATCCCGGTAGAAAAGGAGACGTCACAGGAGGGGGGTCTTTGTGCTGGTCTAGGGGCAGGCCCTGGTGTCCTGACTGAGCTGGTCTCGTTGCGGCGAGCGTACTCGTGCCAGTGCACCCGCAGCTCGTAGCGGGTGCTAGGCCCTCGCTTTGGCGACAAGAAACCTGGCCGCGCGCCTTCCCCGCTGCGCGGAGCCTGTGGGCCTTCTTTACGCCGGCCATCGCGGCCTGCGGGATCAGCACCCCGCGTTCTCTGCTGCTGCGGCTGACGTCGGCACCCCGCCAGGCACCCCGACCGCTGATTTGATGGGTGCCCACTCTAGGAGTCGCGGCCTAGAATGGTAGAAATCTCTGAGCTAGGGAATCCCCTCATCCCCCCCATCCAGATCGCCCGGAGTTTGATAAGGTGTGGACGTGCTGGGGAGTAGGTCCAGGCAGGCCGTCCGAGTTCACAAAGAACGTGGGGAGACGTGGGCTGGAATCGGTAAGGCAGTGCCAGAGTCTATATCCTTGAAGAAGAAGAAGTGTAAAGAAATGTAGGAGCTTGCAAACCGTGGCCAGGGCTGTTAGATGGCGAAGACAACAGGCCACAAAATTGGCAGGGCAAGTACTAGAAAGAAAGAAAGAGTTTGGCAATGGAGGCTAAGACTCTAAGCCTAAAGAGAAGGTGTCACGTTGGGGGTGCAGTCCAGACCAGTGAGCGGTTGTGCACCATCTGCTCTGCAGCCTTGGGTCCCTCACAATGCTTTGCTGCTGTAGCTCTGCGCATAGCTTCAGCCCTGGTCCAGCACCTCTGAGCCAGGCAGCAACACACCAGCCACCCTCTGGCTTCCACCAGCCTTGGTCACGACCAACAGGGTCACTCCCAATCCCGGATTTTCCCCAAATCGTGTGTTCTGCACCGTCCAGCCAGTAGCGTAGCTAGTGGGGTGCAGGGGAAGCAGCCACTTCCCCTCAGCACATTTTTAAAAAGCGGCTGCCGGAGCTGTGGGTCCCGGCACGGCGCGGCTCGGTGGCGGGAGGGGGGAAGCTGTGGCGACAGCTCAAGACATTCTGGCACTAGGCAGAGCGCCGGCGGCTTCGCGGCGTGGAGGGGCTGCAGCGGGGCGCCCAGCTCGGAGCGCGGGAGAAGAAAGTGAGGGACGGGAGGAGGCGCTGCGCTGCCCGGGCACAGGTGCTGCTGCTGCTCCAGCTCTCCGGGCGGTGGGGGGCAAAGTACCCCCTGAGCAGTGCCGCCCGCAGGGGGATGGACCGGCTGCTTGGTCTCTGTAAGGGGGCTGCCCGGTCCCGCGGGGAGCAGGTCCCGCGCAGGCTGAGCCGGGCAGAGTTGCGCGGCAGAGGGCTGGAGGCAGGACATCTGCCCCGTCCGTCAGCCAGCCCGCCCCCCTGGGTGGGGCGGGGACACCTGCTACAAGCTGGGGTGCGCAGCCACCCCCGTCCCCGCCGCCCCGCTCCCGGAACGCGGCCGGAGCCGTGGGGCTCTCCCCCCACCTCCGCCATGAGGAGCCCTCCGGCCCCCCCCCGAAGGCTGCGCCTGCTGCTCCGGCTGGAGCTCTCCGCTCTCCCCGACCGGCCGGAGCGCTGTGGGGAGGGTGGCGAGCCTGGCCGGGGCTCTCCGCTCTCCCCGACCGGCCGGAGCGCTGTGGGGAGGGTGGCGAGCCTGGCCGGGGCTCTCCGCTCTCCCCGACCGGCCGGAGCGCTGTGGGGAGGGTGGCGAGCCTGGCCGGGGCTCTCCGCTCTCCCTGACCGGCCGGAGCGCTGTGGGGAGGGCGGTGAGCCTGGCCGGGGCCCGTCTCCCCGACCGGCCGGAGCGCCGGGGGGAGGGCGGCGAGCCCAGTCGCGGCCCCACTCTCGGGCCGGAGCCCCCCGCCCCGCCGTGCCGCCCCCCCTCCAGGAGCCGCCCCAAGCACATGGTTGGTGGGCTGGTGCCTGGAGCCAGCCCTGCCTGGTGCTGTGGGGGAGGAGGAGGTCGCTCAGCAGAGGCACCTGGGCAGCCAGGTAAGCGCGGACCCAATGAGCCGATGAGCGGGGTGTCTGGGGGGGGCGGTCAGGGACTGACCGTCCGCTCCTCGCTCACGTCACGTCCGAGACTCCAGCCCGCCTGGAGCTTCCCGCGCGCTTCTCCCCTCCCCCTCCCCCGGCAGCCGCCCGGCGCGGTGTCATGACTTCCTCCGAGGTCGCGCGGCAGCTGGTGAGTCCCGCCTGGGGGCACGTGAAACTTTCTCGCCTCTTCTCCCCCCCTCCGACCGCACCTAAAAACTTCCTTGGCTGGGCCGGGCTGCACCCGGCCCCCTCCCCCCGGCCCGAGCCCCTCCGAGGGGGGGTGCAGCATGTCTGCAGCGTGGCCGGAGGAGCCAAGGGGGGGAGGGACGCGGTGCGGCCGGAGGAGCCAGCCAAGGGGGGGGGCGCGGAGCAGCCGGAGGAGGAGCCAAGGGGGGCATGGCCAGAAGAGGAGCCAAGGGGGGCACCTTTTATGTTTGCTCCCCCTGCACTTAGAACCTGGCTACGCCACTGCGTCCAGCCCTCTCCGGGGCAGCTCAGACAGTAGAGGGTCAGTATCCAGCAGTCGCTGATTTAACTGGCGTTACCCAAACCGCTCAGTTCAAACACAACACTGGCTTAGTTTAGATTAAAAATACAAGAAGTTTATTTCGCTCCAAAGAGGTAGGTTTGAAGTGAGTGCCAGTGTAAGGCGTTACCGTCAGAAATGGGCACAAGAGAAATAAAGATAAAAATCTTCCTAGTAGCTAAAACTTAACAAGCTGGACTTGGTTCAAGCTAAAATCCTCACCACACGTTCCCAGCAACAGGGGGACCAAATTCTCAGGTCCGGATCCCCCCAAAGTCAAAGGGCTGGTTCCTTTGTCTGCTTGGGTGTGTGAGAGAGAGATGGGAGATGCCTTCCTGCTGTTCTGGAAGGATCTCCTGAGGTATGCCTTCCCGTTCCCTCCCATTCCACTCCTACCCGACGGAAAATCTGCCAGGACAGAGCTTGAGTCATCCTTATTGTTGCTGAGACAGTTCTGCCTTATGCATCTACTGAAGCTCTCAGCTCCATGCCCACAAACATCTGCCCATTTTGGACCTTCTAACATGCCCCGTGGGCACTTCCAAGCACCCCAATCCAGAAACACAGCCGCTCAGAGCCTGGCGGTTGGATGGGCGTCTGCTGTAGAGCGCTCGTGTTGCAACAGGGTGCAAAGCATCCTCCACCGAAGCAGGAAAGACTCGACTAGGAAAAGTTACTCAGCAAAATGGAGGCATTTCTCCTCCTGAGCTCAGCAAGGCCCATTATCTCCAGAGCTGCCTGGGTCCCTGCTGTCCTGGAATATCCACTTACCCTTAAAAAAACAACAAGGAGTCTGGTGGCACCTTAAAGACTAACAGATTTATTTGGGCAGAAGCTTTCGTGGGTAAAAACCTCACTTCTTCGGATGCATAGAGTGAAAGTTCCAGCTGCAGGCGTTAGATACTGACCAGGGCCGGCTCTAGCTTTTTTGCCCCAAGCAGCAAAAAAAAGCACTGCCCCCTGAGCCCCCCAGCTGAGCGCCACACCCCCCCCGCGCCGAGCGCCGCCACAACCCCCCAGAGCTCCGCCACCCCCCCGCCGAGCGCCGGAGCCCGCTCCCCACCTGGGCCGAGCGCCGCCGGAACCCCCCCCCGAGCGCCGCGCCGCCGGAGCCTGCCCCCGCCCTCTGCCGAGCGCCGCCGGAACCCCCCTCCAGCGCCACGCCCGCGCTGCCCCCCCGCCAAGTGCCGCGCGCTGGAACCCGCCCCCCCCGTGCCGAGCGCCGCCAGAACACCCCCCCGAGTGCCGAGCCCCGCGCTGCCCCCCCCCGCCAAGCGCCGCGCCGCCGGAGCCCGCCCCCGCCCCCCACCGAGCGCCGCCGGAACGCCCCCCCGCACCGCCAGAGCCTGCCCCCTGCTGACTGCCGCGCCGCCGGAGCGCCCCCCCTCCCCGCAGAATGCCGCGCTGGGCTCCCCCCGCCACCCCTTACCAGGTGCCGCCCCAAGCATGTGCTTGGGTGCCGGGTGCCTGGAGCCGGCCCTGATACTGACCCATGGAGAGCAGGGAGTTACTTCGGAAGTGGAGGACCAGTGCTGACAGGGCCAATTCAATCAGGGTGGATGTAGTCCACTCCCAGTAATAGATGAGGAGGTGTCAATTCCAGGAGAGGAAAAGCTGCTTCTGTAATGAGCCAGCCACTCCCAGTCCCTAGTCAAGCCCAGATTAATGGTGTTGAATTTGCAAATGAATTTTAGTTCTGCTGTTTCTCTTTGAAGTCTGTTTCTGAAGTTCTTTTGTTCAAGGATAGTGACTTTTAAATCTGTCATAGAATGACCAGGGAGATTGAAGCGTTAAAGCCAGTAAGTGAACACTTCAATCTCCCTGGTCATTCTATTACTAGAAGTTAGCTAATGTAATGCCAATATTTAAAAAGGGCTCTAGAGGTGATCCCGGCAATTA
Organism: Chrysemys picta bellii; assembly: GCF_011386835.1. NCBI lineage: Eukaryota > Metazoa > Chordata > Testudines > Emydidae > Chrysemys > Chrysemys picta. The sequence continues at coordinate 144,475,309 of NC_088795.1, read as the reverse complement.
CAGACCGGTAAGTCTAACATCGGTACCGGGCAAATTAGTCGAAACAATAGTTAAGAATAAAATTGTCAGACACATAGAAAAACATAAACTGTTCAGCAATAGTCAACATGGTTTCTGTAAAGGGAAATCGTGTCTTACTAATCTATTAGAGTTCTTTGAAGGGGTCAACAAACATGTGGACAAGGGGGATCCAGTGTACTTAGATTTCCAGAAAACCTTTGACAAGGTCCCTCACCAAAGGCTCTTAGGTAAATTAAGTTGTCATGGGATAAAAGGGAAGGTCCTTTCATGGATTGAGAACTGGTTAGAAGACAGGGAACAAAGGGTAGGAATTAATGGTAAATTCTCAGAATGGAGAGGGGTAACTAGTGGTGTTCCCCAAGGGTCAGTCCTCGGACCAATCCTATTCAACTTATTTATAAATGATCTGGAGAAAAGGGTAAACAGTGAGGTGGCAAAATTTGCAGATGATACTAAATTGCTCAAGACAGTTAAGACCAAAGCAGACTGTGATGAACTTCAAAAAGATCTCACAAAACTAAGTGATTGGGCAACAAAACGGCAAATGAAATTTTATGTGGATAAATGTAAAGTAATGCACATTGGAAAAAATAACCCCAACTATACACACAATATGATGGGGGCTAATTTAGCTACAACGAGTCAGGAAATGATCTTGGAGTCATCGTGGATAGGTCTCTGAAGATGTCCACGCAGTGTGCAGAGGCAGTCAAAAAAGCAAACAGGATGTTAGGGATCATTAAAAAGGAGATAGAGAATAAGACTGAGAATATATTATTGCCCTTATATAAATCGATGGAACGCCCACATCTCGAATACTGCATACAGATGTGGTCTCCTCATCTCAAAAAAGATATATTGGCACTAGAAAAGGTTCAGAAAAGGGCAACTAAAATGATTAGGGGTTTGGAACGGGTCCCATATGAGGAGAGATTAAAGAGGCTAGGACTTTTCAGCTTGGAAAAGAGGAGACTAAGGGGGGATATGATAGAGGTCTATAAAATCATGAGTGATGTGGAGAAAGCGGATAAGGAAAAGTTATTTACTTATTCCCATAATACAAGAAATAGGGGTCACCAAATGAAATTAATGGGTAGCAGGTTTAAAACAAATACAAGGAAGTTCTTCATGCAGCGCACAGTCAACTTGTGGAACTCCTTGCCTGAGAAGGTTGTGAAGGCTAGGACTATAATAGCGTTTAAAAGAGAACTGGATAAATTCGTGGTGGTTAAGTCCATTAATGGCTATTAGCCAGGATGGGTAAGGAATGGTGTCCCTAGCCTCTGTTTGTCAGAGAATGGAGATGGATGGCAGGAGAGAGATCACTTGATCATTGCCTGTTAGGTCCACTCCCTCTGGGGCACCTGACATTGGCCACTGTCGGTAGACAGGATACTGAGCTAGATGGACCTTTGGTCTGACCCGGTACGGCCGTTCTTATGTTCTTATGTTCTTATGTTCTTATGCCTCCTCCCACCCACCTCCTGTTTGACCACTGCTTGCTAAGCTCCTGCACACTTGAAGAAGAAATGGCGGTTACCTACCTGTAACTGGAGGTTCTTTGAGATGTGTGGTCCCATCTGTATCCCACACCCATCTGGAGTACTGTGTCCAGTTTTGGGCCCCACACTACAAGAAGGATGTGGAAAAATTGGAAAGAGTCCAGCGGAGGGCAACAAAAATGATTAGGGGGCTGGAGCACATGACTTATGAGGAGAGGCTGAGGGAACTGGGATTGTTTAGTCTGCAGAAGAGAAGCGTGAGGGGGGATTTGATAGTTGCTTTCAATTACCTGAAGGGGGGTTCCAAAGAGGATGGATCTAGACTGTTCTCAGTGGTGGCAGATGACAGAAGGAGTAATGGTCTCAAGTTGCAGTGGGGGAGGTTTAGGTTGGATATTAGGAAACACTATTTCACTAGGAGGGTGGTGAAGCACTGGAATGGTTCCCTAGGGAGGTGGTGGAATCTCCTTCCTTGGAGGTTTTTAAGGCCCGGCTTGACAAAGCCCTGGCTGGGATGATTTAGTTGGGGATTGGTGCTACTTTGAGCAGGGGGTTGGACTAGATGACCTCCTGAGGTCCCTTCCAACCCTGATATTCTATGATTCTCTATCCCCTCTACTGCCAATTATCTGGATTTGCTGTAAGAGAAGGAACTGGAGAGGCACCAGGCTGCATGGCCATTTATACCCTCAGTTTGGTTCATGTGCGGATCAACGGACACGGCTTGCTAAGAAAATTCTGGCTTCAGGCCCAGGTGTGCATGTGTACCCCACGTGTGGAATACAGACTGGGGCCGCACATCTCGAAGAACCTCCGGGTACAGATAAGCAACCTCCAGTTGTTTGCTAAGGTGCTGGCTTCTGAGCATGTATGAACCCTCTAGGCGCCACACTGGGTGCCAGAAATGTGTGAATTTCGATGAAATATATGGGCTAAAAGTGTTAATGTAACCCAGCCACATCACACAGTGTTTAAACCAGGTTGGCGTTTGGTACACGCAGAACTCAGCCTACTTAGCGCCATGGCAAACACCCCATTAAACGTCCGTTTAGCCGGTTATTAAAGATACAGAAAAGAAGAGAAACCAGCGAAAGCTGGTGATAACTGTGCTTCTGGGGAAAGGAGACGACTTTAGTTGAGACAGGCTGGAGCTGCTGCTGCTGTTAATGTCCAAGCCCGTGTCATCCCAGCCCGTCCCCTCATTGTCCTGTCCAGCAGCAAGGTCTAGTGTCCAACGCACCAGTCTGGATCCCCTGATTACTGGTTCCGTGCTGTTCTCCTTGCCCAGGCCTGGGCTTAGCACAGTTCTTGAGTTCCGTCATGAGGCCTGACCCGCCTTTGCCCCTCCGCGTTTGTTGTTGTCGGTTACGGTCACATCCTACGGCTTTTCATAGCGGAGCTCACAAGTTGGGTACTTTTGTCGCCCAGTTACCCCAACAGACGGGCGGGCCTGCTGTGAGGTGCCCAGCACCAGCCTGTTGCCAGCACAGAGTGCCCGAGGACAGCAACAGCGGGTTCGTGGCCCGGTGTGCTTCGCGTCAATAAACACACCAGGGGTGGAGGAGCAAAACAAAGTTTATTTGAGATCTCAAAGCGGTGCAAGGAGACTGGCACGTCTCAGATCAAGCACACTAACAAACAGCTTTTCTTCTTTTATACATTTTGCAGTCAAGCCTCATCTCCCCCCTTCCCCCACTACCCCTCCCTTCCTCCCCCCCATTCCTCTCCCTCTACCCCTCCCGTTCCTGGTAACAATTACTAGGCAAATAGCAATTACATTTAAGCAGTTAAGTCATTCTTGGCAGCTATAAGCCTAGCTTGTTAGTAACTTCTTTAAACCGTTATCTTGTCCTTTTTCCCTTCAGCCAGAAACATGCAGGCCTCATTATTACTGCTTGGTACTGGTAAGGGGGGGGTTACCACTGATAGCAGGTTGCTTACACATTCCACTTGCACCTGGCTTTTGAGGTTGATTAGAGTTTAAACATGGAAGGAGTTTGGTTCATATAGGCCTAGTGCAGGAAGGCTTCATTGACACTTAGTGACCTTCCACCCTCCCGAGTTACCTAGGGTGATGGTGATGCCTGGTGACGTCAACAAGCCCAATACCCCATTGCTAACCGGGCACGTGGCACGGCTGGACCCTTGCCACGGTGACCTCTACACGTCGTCTTGCCGAAGCTGCCAGGTCTCCCTGGGTGGCTGGGAGAGCTTTGTTCATGACCCAGCCCGCGGCAGATCCCACGCCGAGGTTATTCCCGGTCTGACAGTGGCACTGAAGTACCCCATCAGGGAGCGGGGCCCACTGGGCCAGGCGCGCCACCAGAGCACTCAGCCTGCAGGCCACAGCCCGGCCGGGGCTGGGACAGACACGTGGGAGGTGGTACCAGTGAACAGACAAGGCTTAGCAGAAAGCAGCTGTCTCCGCTCAGCCTGGGGCTGTGGCGGGCAGGGAGCACGAATCCGAATGGCACCCACCCCCGAGTGCCCAGCCAGGGCCTGCGGTGCCAGTCCCCTCTTCTCTTCCAGGTTTGCCGTTCTCTATCACCTCCGAGGGGCTGGAGCGGACGTTCGCCACCAACTACTTGGGCCCTTTTCTTCTGACCAATTTGCTTCTGGGTAAGGGCTGCCCCAGGAACTGGGCACTCGCTCGGCTGGGGGAGGGCTACCCTGCTGCCCCCGGCATTCCCCTGGGGCATGGACCCAGGCCTTGCGCTGGCTGTGCCGGGGCTGCTAGCCGACTCCCCGTCTGCCGCCCAAGGGTCTCTCTGAGCTGGGGCTTCTCCCGGCCACGTGGGGCCCTCCCCCACCACGCCACCCCCTGACATGAGCCTGTTGGGTTTGCCCCTCCCCCGCACAGACACCATGAAGGGCTCCGCTCCCGCCCGCATCGTGAACGTCTCGTCCTTCAGACATGTCGGGGGCACGGCCAACGTGAAGCACCTGTCCGGGGAGGAGAGGCCCAAGAACTTTGACCAGTCCTACAATAGCACCAAGCTCATGAACATCCTGTTCACCAACGAGCTGGCCAGGAGGCTGCAGGGCACAGGTCAGTGTGATCCCCCCCCCCGGGGCCAGCAGAGGCCAGCACCCCGTGGTCCCTCCTAAACCCCCCCCAGCTGCGTTCGCTCCTCACGTCCCCCTGGATTTATGCAGCACCTTGGCAGAAAGGGAAGCGATGGCCTTGGCACTGGGATCCGGAGGCACCGTCCCAGCAGACAGGCCTCCCGGGGGTTCCCCCCCAGCCCTGAATTCCCTGCACTGTGGTCAGGACTGTGGAGGGTCCCGAGCCTAATCCCTGCCAGCTAAGAGGGGCCAGGCCTGGCTGCCCTGTCCTGCAAACACCCACTGGCCCAGTTACCGCTGCTAGGGGTGCTCTGCCCTGGCTCCCGTTCCGCTGGGCAGCCGCGCTCCCTCGACTCGCCCCAGTCGTGGGACCGGGGGCTGCGGGGGGGAGTCTCTGTTTGCAACATTTCCAAATTACTCACCAACGCTGTCAGGGGTGTGACTCCCCGAGGCACAGAACAGATGCTGCTAGGCGCCACTGCCTCCTCGTCTTGGGGGGGCTGTGAGCTGTGCAGGAGTGGGGGGCGGGGGGTCTCCTCGCAGGAGAGCTTGTCTGCTCCCCGGGCTGGCTGTGCCCCGGGCTGCTCGTTCCATGGCGAGCTCTTCTAGCCCTTCCGCTGCTTCCGGCGCTAGAGAGGACACAGCACCGCGGACATTCTCTAGGGCTTGGTGAGAAGCTGCCAGGATTCCGGCATGTACCCCAGGCAGTGGGGTGGGGTTTGACTTCCCAACAAGTTCCATGTGGCCCCACTGGCGAGGGTTTGGGGCCAGGCTGGGCTAACCAGGCAGCAGGAATTACCGGCTTTTCTTTCTGTAACTCGGGTTGTTCTCATCGTCCATGTACATTTCCAACCCTCTCGATGCCACAGATTTTCCAGGTATTTTGGTGCCTAACGCCCATTGAAATCAATCTCTGGGTTTCAGGTTTTTTCTGTACCCGTGGGGATAACAGTGTTGCCCTTTGTGACCTGAGAAGCTAGCCAAAAGTTGGGGCTCTTGTTCGTTGTTCCAGGTCAGAGGATGAATTGGTGAGAGTCAGGGATTTCTTTGGTGCAGTCTTGTTTATTTACAAAAGGTGTACGAAGTCTTGTTCCCCTGAACATAGCAATCAAACAGCACGAGCCAGTGTCTGCTCACTGCTCCAAGCCTGCCTAGCCACCAACGCTCTGCGCCCAAAGAGCTGTCTCTCTTAGCTCTCGCTCATGGCCACATTACCAGTTGTCTGTTACTGTCTACTGGGCTTTCTCTTGCTGCTTCAACATGCCCTCCCTCTCTCTCACCCCTCACCCCTATCCCCCCCACACCCTTCCACCAATCCTCTTGGGCCACATGTTTTAGCTTCTACACACCATTTCCATGTGCCTGTGTTTTGGGGGGCTACTGCTATTGTTTCAGCGACCTCCTTACAATGATTTCTTTACATCTGTCCTCCACGGAAGGTGGTGACCAGGCCTGACCCATAACAAGGTTTAACTGAACCAGTCGCTGTAACACTGCCTGCTGCATGCAGGGCCTGTGAGGATCAAGGCACTGAAGGTTCAGGTTGTGAGGCTTCAGATACTACAGTGATAGCACCTGAGATGGACAGAAATGAGAACAGACCCTGCGTGATCTTGCCCCTCCTGCAGCTCTCCTGGCAAATGACGGGGTGTTTTGTTCTGAGAGGAGCCAAATACCTGGGGAAAGGATAACGAATGGGGTAGAGCAAATGGGACACTTGTATTGACCCTCTCACAACACAAGAACATGGCAACAGTCAATGAAACTGACAGGCAGAACATGTAAAACTGATCAAAGGCAATACCGTTCACTGTGTGTAATTAGCCCTTGGAACCCACTGCCGCCATTCTCTTTAAAAGAGAACTGGATAAATTCATGGTGGTTAAGTCCATTAATGGCTATTAGCCAGGATGGGTAAGGAATGGTGTCCCTAGCCTCTGTTTATCAGAGGATGGAGATGGATGGCAGGAGAGAGATCACTTGATCATTGCCTGTTAGGTTCATTCCCTCTGGGGCACCTGGCATTGGTTACTGGGCTAGATGGACCTTTGGTCTGACCCGGTTCGGCTGTTCTTATGTTCTTATATGTGGTTGAGACCAAGGGTTTAACAGGGGTCAGTGAAGGGTCACCTGGATAATGAGAACAATCAGAGTTATAGAAATAAAGGCTGGGAACTTTTCTGTCTCTAACTATCAGGGGTCAGGAATTTCCCCCTGGGGCAGGTTATCCCATCACTGCCTCCCACCTGGGTTCTTGCTCCTCGCTTTGGCGCAGCTGGCCCTGGCCACTGTCAGCACCAGGAGACCGAGTTGGATGGAGTGCAGACTTTGGCAAGTCACCTGTCTGTAGCCCATTGTCCTGGGCTAACACCCCCCTTCTTCCCCCCCGTCCATCCACCGGGTCTAGAAACGGGCACTCGGCTGGACTCTCTCTCCTACAGACTCTGCGGGAACTTGGCATGGCCAAGCCCTGTGCTCCTCCAGCTCGTCCCATGTTACTGGTGTGGCAGCATGGCCACAATGGCTCTACGGATTCGCAGTTTCTGATCCCCAGGCATTGTGCCCTGACTGGCATCTCTGCCCTCCCAGGCCTCTTTCAGCGCTGCTGTGTTCTCAGTATCTCACAGTGCCCGATTCTCCCCTCGTTTAGGTGGTTTTGACCTGGGGCAGCTCCGCTGATCCACACCAATGTTAGTGAGAGGGGAACCGGGTTCATCTCCTCTTACAGCTTCTTGGGCATGCCCGGAGCAGGTGAGAAATGCCCCATGTGCTCCCAGCTCCTTGGAGTTCCTTGCCTGGCTGCTGTCTCCAGCTTGGATCTGCTTCTGCCGTACTGCCTTGGGCCTTTCCGTTGAGTCATTCAGCATGGTGACTCCTTCCCGGGAGACAGCTGTCCCTGAGAACAGGCTGGGCATAATCTTTGGGTCTCGTTTATTTCATCCTGTCCTTACATCAGCCTTGCTTTCATCTGCAGACGTCTCCATCTGGGTTGTGCCGACGCACGGTGCGGCCTCAAGGCCTGGCTCCTTGCCCTGGGGGGAGCTGTGATTAGCCGATGCTGTTCACTTGATTGCATGTTAGATGGCAGAAAGTCTGTCTGATCATCCGTTCTCAGGGGCCTCCATCACTCCAGGGCTTTCGCTGGCCCCAGCTCTCTCGCCCTGCTGGTTAGGGCCCTTCCTGCCCCACTGCGAGCTGGCCCCTTGGTGGCAGACCCCATAGTAGCTCTCCAGGCCTATGTCCCCTGAAAGTTGGGTCAGTGCCATTAGTTCCACATAGGGTGTACCTGAAGGCCATTCAGAACCTGCAGCTGGTGCAGAATGTATTACACACTGCTTCTCCCAGGGAGCAAGTGGGCCGTGTGATCTCCAGTGGCTCCCACTAGGTCTCTGGGCCTTGGTCTTGACCTGTAGGATCTGGATACCAGGGAGCTTTTAAAAACGATAAGGGATCCACCCAGGAAATGGAAGGAGGGGCATGTCACCAAGGAAATATACCTGGGACAGCCCATGTATCAGGAAAGCCAAGGCAAGGCAGGAGTTACAACTGGCAAGGAATGTTAGAGACAAGAAAAAGGGGTTCTACAAATATGTCACACAAAAAAGAAAGCACAAGGACGGAGTGGGGGCGCTGCTCGATAGAGAAGGTGAGCAGGTAACGGAAGATGATAGGAAGGCAGAGCTGCTCAATCCCTACCTTGCTTCAGTCTGCTCACAAAAATATCATCTGACCAGACAGCTAGCCAGCTTACCATAGGCAATACAGGGGAAGGGATGCAGACCCGGATAAGTAAAGAACATGCCAGAGATCTTCTGACTAATTTGAATGAATTCAAGTCAGCAGGGCTGGTGCCAGTCACCCCAGGGCGCTGAAGGAATTGGCTGAAGAAATCTCGGCGCCACTGGCAATAATATTTACAAGCTCATGGCTGACAGGAGAGGTCCCAGAAGACTGGAGAAGGGCTAAGGTAGTGCCCGTCTTTAAAAAGGGGAAAACAGAGGAGTCAGGGAACTATAGACCAGTCAGCCTGTCCTTCACACCTGGGAAGCTACTACAGCCATGTATAAAACATTCCATCTGCAAATACCTGGAGGATGAAGGGTGATCACTAGCAGCCACCATGGATTTACCAAGAACAAAGCGTGCCAAACCAGCTGGATTTCCTTCTGTGACAAGGTAACTGATTTAGTGGGCAGTAGACATAATATACCTGGATGTTAACAAGGCGTTTTACACAGTCCTACATGACATTTTGTTAAGTAAGCTGGAGAAATGTGGGCTCAGCAGAGCTACCATTAGGTGGATGCATAATTGGCTAAACAACCACAAACAAAGAGTCGCTGTTAATGGAATGATGTCAGATGGGAGGGAGGTCTCCAGTGGGGTTCCACAGGGATCTGTTCTGGGTCCGACGTTATTTAACATCTTTATTCATAACCTGGATGTAGGAATAGAGCGCAAACTGATCAAGTTTGCAGATGACACAAGGCTAGGGGGTTGCAGACACTTCGGAGGCTAGAGCTAAAATCCAGAGGGATCTTGCTAAATTGGAGAACTGGGCTATAGACAACAATGTGAAATTCAACCCAGACAAATGTAAGGTGCTACACTTAGAGAAGAAAAAACAAATGCACAAATATAGAACAGGGGGAAACTGGTTTGGCAGCAGCACTGCTGAGAAGGATCTGGGAGTTGGGGTGGATCCCAACCTCAACATGAGTCAGCAGTGTGATGCTGTTGCAAAAAAAAACAACAAATGCAATCTCAGGTTGTATTAACAGAGGCCTCGCCTGCAAGTCACAGGAGGTGACAGCGCTGGTTAGGCCTCAGCTGAAGTTCTGGTCACCAATGTATAGAAAGGATGTAGAGGAACTGGAAAGGCTCCAGAGGCGAGCGACACAGATGATCCCAGGGATGGAATGCAGCCGTACGAGCAAAGGCTGAAGAAACAGGTATGGTAGTTTGGAAAAGAGAAGATTAAGCGGGGACATGATAGTGGACTTCAGATACTTGAAAGACTCCAGCACAGCAGATTAGATGAAATCTCAGGACAAACTTCCTCACTGTGAGAACAGTCGGTCAGTGGAACAGACGCCTCGGGAGGTCGTGGAAGCTCCTTCACTGGAGGGTTTCAAAAGGAGGCTGGAGCGTCTGTCTGGGATGGGTCAGACACCACATCTTGGCAGGGGTTAGACTAGATGACCCCTGCAGTCCCTTCTAACTCTACGGTTCTATGAGCTTCTCTCCGCTCCCCCATGATACTACAGTAGCCACCGTCTGCAAGGTGCCCCCTACTTTAACCTGTCTCTGCATCGGAGCTGGCCTGACCGTCAGGTACTGACAAACCCTTTGTGCCTGTGTAACCCCGACAGACCCCGGTCGGCGGCGGGTGGGATTGAACCTGGGACCTCAGTGCATGAGCCTCTATTGCACGAGCTAAAAGCCAACTGGCTGTTAAGCCGACTCATTTTCGCTCTCTCTTTAAGTGGTCTTGGTGCCACTAGCGGGACCCAGGAGGTGTGTGGGTTACACCTGCAGAGGTCAGGCTGCCCTGGGGTATCTCGGGCTCTTCCCGAATGCTGAGTTCAGCAAAACTCAAACGTCAGAAACCCGGGAAACAGAGGCACGTGGCCTGCCTGCTCTACCCCACAAGCCGTTCCCAACAGTGCGTGTGCCCTTCTGAGCACACCAGGCTGGGGGCTGGCCTCGGGCAAGGTGCCCTCGTGGTGAGCGATCACCTGGGGGGAGCGCTGCCACTGCTCCGGCAGCAGGGTTGGGCACCAAGCATCTCAGAACACTCTGGGGAAGCACAGCCATCGGCACCAGAGCTTGGGGTGCTGGAACGGCCCAGAAACGCCTCAGTCCCTATGAGAGAGACATGGCTCCATTCCCCGCTGCACGCCCCATGCAGGGCTGGACGGTCTCTGCTCCACTGAAGTGATTTCCCCCATCCCGGAAGGCCTAATCCAGGAATCGCATAGGCTGCCTGGATATCTCCCCTCCGCCCCCAGGCATGGTTTCCCCACAGCCTGCTCCCTCTGCCCTGTAGGAAGAGCCCCACTGCTGTAGCCACTGGGTGCTCAGAGTTTCAGTCACTGGCACGGCACCGTGGTGACACAGAAGCAGGGCCGGCGTCCCAGTGGGGTGTAGGCAGCGGGAGTTGCTAATGGCAGTTTGGCCCGGGCTCCTGCACCCCACAGTGTCTCTGAGGGAAGGACGGGCCAGCGGGGGTGCAGCTGTGGGCGTTCCCAGCCTGCCTCACCCTGGAAGCATGAGACCCAGGCAGGAGAATCCCATGAGAAGGAGCTGGGATAGGTCTTGCCTCATCTGTGCCAGACCCTGGCCCTACCCCGTCTCTTTGCTGCCAGACAGGGCTCGATACCTGGGGCTTCTGAGTCACTGGCCTGGCTGGGCCTGTTTTATTAGCATCAAAGAACCAGTTGAACCCCCAGAGACTCCCAGCGTCTTCGCCAGGCTGCTGGCCCAGTGCCTCGCGGAAGGGCTACTCCTGCCCAGCCCTGCGGATGGCTCCGGGCCATCCTGCCTGGCTGACATGGCTGTGTCCCGGCCCCGGGGGATCTCGTGCTCCCCTGAACCCAGCTGTCTCTCTCTTCCCCAGAGCGTGCTGCCGGAGCCTGCCCTCAGCTCCTAATCACTCCCCCCATCATCCTGTGAGGCCTGGTCACGGACCCAACAAGCACCGGGGAGGCGGGTAATTGGGCACAGGTGGGGCTCAGTCTAGCGCCTCTGAAAGGGCCTGGCCCCCCAGGGCAGGGGGCCTCCCAGGCTGGGGAGAGCACGTTGGAGCGTGTCTGGGCGGCACCTGCTCGAGGAATAAACAGGCCCCTGGCTCTAGGCCGGTGAGTACAAAACTCACCCCCGGTCCCTCAGGGCTCCAGGGGATCTGGCTATAGGGCCCTGCCCCCCGCGCTGTCCCCAGAGCCCACGCAGTGACTGGCTCTGCTTCTCTGCAGGGGTGACGGCCAATTCCATCAACCCCGGCATCGTGAGGACAGAAATCATGCGCCACTTCAACTGGCTGGTTCGTCTGCTCTTCAGCATCACCAGCATCTTCTTCATGGTGCGTGCAATGGTGGGGCAGTGGGGGGCCCAAGGCCTGGAAGGGTGTGGGGCCTGGAGGGCTGCTCTGGCAGACCACTCGCCCCACGGGATGGGGGCAGGGTAGGGCCAGCGAGTGACTAGCGCAGAGCCTCAGGGGCAGGGCACAAGTTTCCAGTTGGCTCTGTTGTGGGCTGACATACAGCGGGATCCCCAAAGCCTCGGCCCGCACCCTGCCCCCGGAAGGTCTGGCCCTGGGGTCGAGCTCAGTGGGGCTGCCTGAGGGTCCAGGCAGCTGCGGTCAGGGTGGGGAGCTCCTGGTGCACAGAGCCGGAGTGCCAGGGTGCTGCAGCGAGGGAGGTGGGGGCATTTCTGGGGTCCCTCCGGAGCGTCCCCGAGCAAACGCCGGGGGAGGAGCAGCAGCCGTAGAGGGAGGCTTTACCCTAATTGCCACCTCCAGGGCACGTCACCCTCTGCACTGAGCGGGACTTAGCCAAGTCCCCTTGGGGGGATTTGAACCCTGCACCATTAAGCAGCCCTCCTCCCCTCCATGCACAGGGGTCGTGACTTGAGCTTGAAGAGAGCAGAGAACCTGCCCCTGCTGCTCTGGCCAGAACTGCGGTGGAGGCGAGGCCAGGACCTACGTTCCCTGTAAACTGCCCGGCCCCGCGGCCGCACAGCAGGCTATCCAGGGCCGCGCAGGCGAGCAGAGGCGCCTCTCCCCAGCCCCGGAGCTGCTGCAGCGAGAGAGGGCTGGGGGCAGGGCCGGCTTCAGGCACCAGCCGACCAAGCACGTGCTTGGGGCGGCACCTTAGAAGGGGCGGCCAATGTTGAGGTGGCAGGGAGCACTCACAGTGTTCGTGTTTTTTTTGTTTGGTGGGGCGGCGCTTGAGGGTTATTTGTTTTGGCCGGGCAGCGTGGGGGGTGTTTTGGCGGGGCAGCGCTGGGGCGGGGGCTTCGGTGGTGCTGGGAGTGGGCGGCCTGGCACGGTGCACCGGGCGTTTGGGCAGCCCGGCGCGGTGCTCCGGGGGGGGCGGCCCAGCGCAGTGCTCCGGGGGGGGCGGCCCAGCGCTCCGGGGGTTTGGGCGGCCCAGCACGGTGCACCGGAGTTTTTTTGGGGGGGCGGGTGTTTGGGCAGCCCGGCACGGCCCGGCACTCCGGGGTTTTGGGGCTTGGGCGGCCCAGCGTGGCGCTCGGGGGCGGGGTTGGGTGGCCCGGCGTGGTGCTCCAGCGGTTTGGGTGGCCCGGCGCAGCACTCTGGGGCGGGTTACGGCGGGGCAGCGCTCTTTTTTGCCTGGGGCGGCAAAAAAGGTAGAGCCGGCCCTGGCTGGGGGGAGTCCTCTATCCCTGCTGCAGCCCCGGAGCAGCCTGCACCCCGAGCCCCTCATCCCTGGCTCCACCCCAGAGCCTGCACCCCCAGCTGGAGCCCTCACCCCCTGCACCCCAACCCTCTGTCCCAGCCCTGAGCCCCCTCCCGCACCCTAAACCTTTCATCCCTGGCCCTACCTGAGCCCTCACCCCCGCATCCCAATCCTATGCCCCAGCCCCTGATCCCCAGCCCCACCCCGCAGCCCTCACCCCCAGCTGGAGCCCTCAGCCCCCCAAAACTCAACCCTCTGCCCAAGCCCTGCTCCCCACAACTTCACCCACGGCCTGTCCCCCCATGCCAACCTACTGCCTGCCCTCACCTACTGCCTGCCCCCTGCCCTGTTCCCCTCAACTTCACCCACAGCCTGTCCTCACACCCTCACCTGCTGCCTGCCCTCCACAAATCCATCTACTTCCTGCCCCCTGCCCTGCTCCCCATACCCTCAGTTACTGCCTCCCTGCTCCGCCCATGGACCCAGCTCCCCACACTGTGCCCGGGCCCCGCTGTCCCTCCCTCCCTGCTCCAGGGCCCTGTTCCCACTCGCTGCGCCCTGTCTCTGCAGTTGTGGGGCCAGGATGGCATGAAAGCCTCGGTGGGGGGCTTGAGCTCTGCCCCTCTGGTGCTGCCAGGTGGGGTTTGTGCTGTGCCTGGGGCCTGTGGGGGGCTGGTGTGGTGGGGAGCCGCTGCTGAGGCTGCTTTTAACCCCCCTCTTCTCTCTAGTCCGCCGAGGAGGGAGCAACCAGCACCATTTACTGCGCCGTCTCGGAGGAGGTCGCGGACATCACGGGGAAGTACTTTGACAGCGACTGCAGGCTGGTGCTGCCCTGTGCGGCTGCCCGCGACCCGGGCCTGGAGCGCAAGCTGTGGGAGGAGTCGGAGCGACTGACGGGCCTCACGGAGAGCGGGCGCATGTGAACAATGGAGCCTGTCGCCCCTGCCCTGCAGAACCCAGCTACTCCCGCGGGCGCAGGGCCAGGTGGCCTGCGGGAGCTGGGACCTGGGGCGAGCAGGAGGGGAGGTGGGGGCTCTGCTGGCAGAAGCCAGACCGGCAGGAGGGTGGGAATTAGCTGAGTCATTGCAAGGTAGGGTTGCCACCTTTTTACTTGCAGAAAACCAAACACACTTGCCCCACCGCTGCCCTTTCTCCGAGCCCTCCCGCATGTCGCTCATTCTCCCATCCTTGCTCACTTGCTCATTTTCACCGGGCTGGCTTAGTGAGTAGGGGTGCGGGAGGGGGTGAGGGCTCCGGCTGGGGGTGCGGGCTCTGGGGTGGGGCCAGAAATGAGGAGTTCAGGGTGCGGGAGGGGGCTCCAGACTGAGGCAGTGGGTTGGAGTACAAGGGGGGTGAGGACTCCGGCTGGTGGTGGGAGGAGGGGTTTGGGGTGCAGGAGGGGGCTCTGGGCTGGGGCCGAGGGGTTTGGAGGGCGGGAGGGGGATCAGGGCTGGGGCAGGGGATTAGGGTGCGGGCTCTGAGCGGCGCTTATCTCAAGCAGCTCCCGGAAGCAGCGGCATGTCCTCCCTCCGGCTCCTATGCGAAGGCGCAGCCAGGAGGCTCTGCGCGCTGCCCCATCCGCAGGCGCTGCCCCCGCAGCTCCCACTGGCTGCAGTTCTCAACCAATGGGAGCTGTGGAGCCGGCTCTTCGGGCATAGGCAGCGCACGGAGCCCCCTGGCTGCCCCGACACCTAGGAGCCAGAGGGGGACATGCTGCTGCTTCCGGGAGCTGCGCGGCGCCAGGGCAGGCAGGAAGCCTGCCTAAGCCCCGCTGCGCCGCCAACAGGACTTTTAACAGCCCAGGCAGTGGTGCTGACCAGAGCTGCTGGGGTCCCTTTTCGACCGGGCGTTTTGGTCGAAAACCGGACACCTGGCAACCCGATTGCAAGGGCCCACTGGTCTCCGTGCTGCTGAGTGCCAGCTCCTCCTCCACCCTTCCTGCCGCCTGTGGCAGCCCCGCCCGTTATCTGGGGCACAGTTCAGAACTAGCCTGGGCAGGGCAGGGCCCTGTCTACACTACCCACCTCCAGTGGGGGCTGTGCTTGGAGGAGCCTCTACAGCGCAGCTGCTGATGGGGGGCGGGCCAAGCCAGTCAGCAACCTCCTCAGAGCCCTGAGGCAGGCCTGGCACTGGGCCCCTCGCCATTTCCCCCGGGCCCCCCACAACGAGGCCCTCGCTGCCCCTGTTCAAGGCTGTGCCGAGGAAAGCGCAGTCCCAGGGAGGCTGACAGAAGCTCGTTCGCAGGCGCTTCCCCCCCCCCCGTGTTCACTCTGCTTTATTAAACACAGCTCTCTGGGGTCTGCGTGCGGTGTGGGCTCCTTCCCGCGGCACGGGGCAGAGGGGCAGCGTCCCAGGCGAGGCAGGACACCTCACTGCCATGCGATGTCCAGTTCCAGCCTCTCCTTGCGGACGGTGCGGAGCAGCTGGTCGTAGTCCCGCCGGTGGATGGCCGGGCAGCCGGCCAGGTTCAGGGAGCTGAGCCCGTTGTCCAAGGCCAGCAGGCAGTGCAGGGTCGGGCTGGATACCTGGCTCTCGGCCAGCGACAGCTCTCGCAGATTGCGGAGGGCAGCACCAGGGGCAGCCAGCACCTTCTGGAACACGCCGTCCAGGGAGAAGGGGATGCTGAGCAGGGCCAGGGTCTCCAGGCGGGGGGCGCGGCTGAGTAGCGAGGCCAGGCTCGCCCGCAGGACAAAGGCATGCTGGGAAGGGAGAGGCTCACACGAGCTGGCCAGGCCCAAGCTGAAGTGCCGGAGCTTGGGGAAGGGGTGGCGGAGCAGGTCCAGCTCCCAGTCCTGCGGCTCCGCGGCAGGCTCCCCGTTGGGCACAGCGGCGGCCGGCCGCACGGGCCCCGCGGGGACGCTCAGGTGGCTGCTGAAGGCGGTGAGGTTGTGGCAGCAGTTCAGCAGGGCGCAGAAGGAAAATTCGTCATCGTAGGAGAAGCCGTGGAGGGAGAGGGACTGCAGCTGGGCTCCCAGGCCCTGAGCCACGGGAAGCATCTCGGCCAGCCCCCGCCCCCGGTGCCCCGTGCAGAGCACGGTGAGCTGGGTGAGGTGGCTCCAGGCCAGGCTGCCCCAGCTGGTGCAAGGGCCGTCGCTGAGCGACACGGCCGCTTCTGCCACCTCCGGGCACACGGAGCAGAAGGTGGGGAGGAAGGGATCCTCCACCTCCTCCACCCGCCGGAGCGGCAGCGTGAGCCAGGAGTCGCCCCCGGCTGCACGGGCACCCTGCCTGCGCCGGGCCAGCTCCTCCAGCGAGGGGAATCCCGGCAAGCCCTGCGTGCCGCTGAACTGCTGCGTGTGAATGAGACACAGCGCCTCCCTGAGGTAGCTGTTGGCCAGGAACTCCAAGCTGGGCAGAGCCAGCAGCACGAAGGCCAGGGCTCTGACCAAGTCCTGGCTGTGGGCCTTGGGCTCTATCCCCTGGGCCAGCAGCACCCGCAGCGCGGGGCAGCACAGGGCGCTCTCGGTCTGGTCGTAGGCCAGGTGCAGCAGGGAGTCCGGCGCCACCTTCTGGCAGTGTGAGACGTCCAGCTCCCGCAGGCGCCGGCAGCAGGAGCCCACGGCCGCCAGCACCTGCGTGTTGGCCTGCGTCTCCGCCAGGCCCAGCTTGCGCAGACGCGGCAGCCCTTCCAGCAGGTCCACCAGCGCGGCCGTCGGGACCCGGCTGCAGCCCTTGAGGTCCAGGGAGGACAAGTTCTGCAACAGAAACCAGGGAGATAGACCAGCCGCTTCCCTTGGGGGGGTTAATGACGGGGGGGGGACAACGGGCTCCTCCATTAGCTCCAGGACGCAGGCAGGGGTCGCAGCAGCTTCTCCCCTCCCCGCAGGGCAGGGCCCCACCCTCACGGTGGAGAGGGACCTGTCCAATCCTGGCTTCACCTGACTCTGGGGAGGGGCAGCAGGCCAGTGCTGTGCTGGAGCGAGGCAGCCACTCCCCAGACTGCGTGCCCAGCACCCCGCCCCCTGTCTATTTACACTGGGAACCCGTCACCCACCACACCCACTCCGCATGCTGCTGGGGGAACCACTGACCTGCCGTGCAAAAGCCAATCAGCGGCTAAGGCACGAATAGAACCCAGGAGTCCTGAACTCAGCTCCTCCCAGAGCTGGGGACATAACCATAGAACCCAGGAGTCCTGACTCCCAGACAATATCCCCCGTGCCCCCGCTCCGCAAACACTAGACTAATTTCCTCCCAGAGCCGGGGATAGAGTCATAATTGCCAGCCTTCCCCCAGCTCTGACCACTGGACCCCACCTCCTCCCAGAGCTGGGGAGAGAACCCAGGAGTCCTGGCTCCCAGTCCGCCTTGGTCTGACCACTGGAAACCCACCTCCTCCCAGAGCTGGGGACCGAACCCAGGAGTTCATCCACTCAGATCCCTTCCCTCCTGTTTCCTGATCACAGGTGCGTCCCCAGGAGGTCGCTGGGGCTCTGCGTACCTGGCACCGCACCGTGATCAGCTGGGTGATGGCGTTGCTGACCAGGCCCGGACAGGAGCGCAGGCTCAGCTCTGTCAGGTGGGGCAGGAGCAGTAGGTGCAGTGCGGCCCGCGTCAGGCGCCGACTCTCGCCCAGTAACTGGAGCAGGTCCTGGACTAAGCAGCCGGCTGTGTAGGAGACAGCGTGATAATCAGCCTCCCTGGGCACGGGGCTGTGCCAGCAGAGGGGCTGCCCAGGGCGGGCAGGGGGCAGCAGGGTAGGAGGGTGTCTGCGTTGTGAAATGGCAAGGCCAGGAAGTCAGCGCTGCAGCGCGTTTCCTCCCTGCTGTGCCCAGGTGGTCTCCTGCCCTCCCGGGTGCCAGCGGGACAAGGCCAGGAGATGCTCTGGGATGGGAGGGTGGCGGGGGCAGAGGGACACGGCTGCCTCTCACCCAGCTCATTGAAGGGCCCCATGACGTAGCGGAACTGGTACTCGTCGAGGTAGTTCTCGCTGTAATCCTTCACCCACACGCTCTGCATGTGTCTGGCCACGTTGCCCAGGCACAAGCGGCTCAGCGGCGCTACGACTTTCTTCTTGGGCATCTGGCTGCTGGGGGGAAGAGAGGAGGGGTTCAGAGGGGAGCATCCCACATCCCCAGCTCTGCCTGCCCTTTCTGCACCGGCCAGCCACGGAGCTCAGAGCACTGGCCCACATTAGGGACTGAAGCCACGCAGGGAGGGTCAGGGACTGATGGGGAAAGGGACTCACGCAGCGACTCCGCGGCAGGATCAGAAATAGAACCCAGGAGTCCTGGTCCCCAGTCCCTGTGCCTCAGCCACACGACTGTCCTGCCTCCTTTCAGGGCTCTGGGTGCAAGTCCACCAGGGCGTGCCGGGAAGGCAGCATGCACAGCCCAGGGGCACTAACAGGGTCAAGAGGGAGCTGAGCCAGTCTGCTGGGAGGCTCCACCTCTGCCCTGGACTAGCCCTGGGGCTCTCCTGCATGTCTTCCAGGCCTCTCTCCCTCACACTCCCCTGGTTTCTTTCTTGTCCTACACCAGGAGCTCTTCCTTCTCCCCTAGATTTTCTGTCTCTTTTGCTTCTCCCCTCAAGTCTCTGCTGCGCCCTCGTTCCTACACCGCCAGCCATCTCGCCCACGCCCCTGCCACTCCGGGCAGCTCATTCCCTGGCTGGCTGCTAGCAGGTTTCTTGGGTCTGCTTCAGAAGCTGCTGGGGTCCCGGGTCCCATTGCGGTTACCAGGAGAGGTGGGCTTAAGCCTGCCTAAAGCTAAGGACCCGCCCCTCAACCGAGGGGGGGTGGGCAGCGGACCCAGCCCACAAGTAAATACTCGGGACAACTAACGAAAAAACTGGAATGGGTCAAAGAACGCCCGCCAGCACCCGCTGCTCCTCAAAGGTGCCGGTGGACGCCGCCCAGAGGACCTCTGCTCGGTAGCATGACTCTGCAGAGCAGAAACAGGCCCTACAGGCACCTCCAGCTTTATCTTCCTGGGATGGCGGATGGCCATCCTGGCCAGCGCCAGGAGGAGGTGGAGGTCCCACAACTTTGTGGGGCCATGGATTGGAAGGGGGGTGTGAATTAGGAGGGGTGGGGAGAAGTGGGGCCAGAATCTCAGGAAGAGGTTCTGAAGGAGCTGATGCACCCTCCACAGACACACGCCAGGGTCTCCCTCTAGCTGCACAAGGAACAGATGCCAGGGGAGTGATGAACTGTGCCAGGTACGCGCCCATGCTCAGAGCTCCATGGAGGAGCTGCCAGCTGATCTAGTTCCACTGTCTGCCCGGGAGAATAGCACAGACTGGCCACCGGCCCTTCCTCGCCCTCCTCAGCTGGCAGCAGGCCGGGGTGGGACACGAGGGCAAGGAGGCAGAGCATGTACAGCTGTTTCCTGGGTGCGGCTCAGAGAGGGACTGGTTGGATGTCATTCGGCTGACTCAAGGGGTGTGCTGGGGAGGCTTGCAGGGTGGGGCCTGATGAGGCGGTCCAGAAGGCCAGGGGAGAGGGGTGGGCAGGGAGCACCCTCCAGCAGGACCTGCTCAAGGAAAGTGAGAGAAGCAGGCTGCCTCTCCTCCTGGAGCACAGCACAGCACAGCACAGCAGGGTGGGCAGCCCCATCTACTGGCCAAGCGCCCCAGGGTCGAGCCAGTCCCTCAGAGCCCGGAGGCCTGGCCCCTGACCCCTGCCAGAGACAGGAAACCCCTGGGCTGCTGTGCTACTCCAGTGTTTGTGTTCCACTCCCCCCCACCCCCACCCCCACCCCCGGCTCTAGGCGCAGGCTCGCTCTCTCTGGCCCCCCCCTCCCCAGGAGACCTCCCAAGCTCTGCCATAGGTGCTGGATCTAGGGGGGCTGCCGGCCGCACCCCCTGGCTCGAAGCGCTTTCCATCCCATGCAGGGGTTACAGTTTGGTTCAGTGGCTCTCAGCCCCCCACTATTCCCGTTGTTCCAGCCCCCCTGAGCTCTGCCTTTGTTTCTCTCCTTGTTTGCAGTGTGGTTGGAGCTTGTCTCTTTCCCCACTGGAAGCTGGTCCAATACAAGACATGATTGCACCCGCCATGTTTTTCAGGGGCAGTTTCCCCATCCATTCCCTCCCCCTGATTTAGCACATGGTGGGACAGAGGCCTCCAGCGTGAGCCAGAGGTTTGGCTGACTCCCCACTGGAGGTCTGAAAGCTGCCCAGGTGTTTTATTACCGCGGGGTTCTCACATTTAATGTGCCATTACTTGATTTTCACAATCCCAGCTACATGCCCCCCTCCCGGCTTCCTCCCGGTTCTGATCCACCCTTTCCCAGCCCTTCTCGGTTCCCACCTCAGCTTACGAAACAGCGACAGAGCCAAACGGCGGCTGCCAGAGACAGGATCCCAGTGACCGCAGCACAGACAGGGCAAACCTGGGCTGGTTCTTTTCCCCACGCGCACCACAATTTCCAAGTGACAGCCCCTTCCTTACCAGCAGCAACTCCACCCCACCTCAGCCCTCCCCATCAGCTGGGCTCCCCTGCTTCCTGTCCCAACAGCAGTGGCTGGCTGGCCCCACCTTCCCGAGGGAGGGGAGAGAAAGTTTCCTCTCCTCGCCTCCTGCTGTCTAAAGAGCCACAGGCAGCACGTTTAGCCGAGCAGTCCCAAGATATAGAGGGACAAGGTGGGGGAGGGAATATCTTTTATTGGACCGACTCCTGTGGGTGAGAGAGAGACGAGCTTTGGAGCCACACCGAGCTCTTCTCCGGGTCTGGGAAATGTTCTCCGAGCGTCACAGCTAAATACAAGAGCCCACAGATAGCACAACATAGGTAGTGAGCACATGTTCTAAGGGACCCCTCAAGGAGCTGCCCCTGCAGCCATAGGACCAAAAGCCGGGCTAGCGGGTTACACGGTGCTGTAACTTAAGACCATGATTTTTAGTTCATAGCTAAGTTATGAACGTGAGTGCCCAGGCTGCTCCTGGGAGTGGGCAGGTCTCCGTTGAGGATGAGGCCGGATAGGTCAGATATGGAGTGATCGCTTTGTGAAAAGTGTTTGCTAGACACTAGAAATCAGCTGGAAAGCATATAGTGTGTGTGTGTGTGTGTGTGTAGGTGCTGGAACTAGGGGTGTGTGTGTGTTGCAACCCCCTCCTACACCTAGCACCTGGTGCCCAAGACCCCTGTCAAGGCTGCTTCCCCACTCTGAACTTTAGGGTACAAATGTGGGGGCCTGCATGGAAACTTCTAAGCTTAACTACCAGCTTAGATCTGGTCCGCTGCCAACACTCCCAAGTGGATTCCCTTCCCTGGGAAGCCTTGAGAAACTCTTCACCAATTCCCTGGTGAATACAGATCCAAACCCCTTGGATCTAAAAACAAGGAGAAATTAACCATCCCCCTCCTTTCTCCCACCAACTCCTGGTGAATACAGATCCAACCCCCTTGGATCTAAAAACAAGGAAAAATCAATCAGGTTCTTAAAAAAAAGGCTTTTAATTAAAGAAAAAGGTAAAAAATCATCTCTGTAAAATCAGGATGGAAACTAACCTTACAGGGTAATCAAACTTAAAGAGCTCAGAGGACCCCCCTCTAGTCTTCGGTTCAAAGTACAGCAAACAGAGATAAACACTCTAGTAAAAGGTACATTTACAAGTTAGGAAAACTAACACGCCTTGCCTGGCTGTACTTACAAGTTGGAAATAGGAGAGACTTGTTCAGAAAGATGGGGAGACCCTGGATTGATGTCTGGTCCCTCTCAGTCCCGAGAGCGAACACACCCAAACAAAGACACAAACACAAGCCCCCCCCCCGCCCCGCCCCCGATTTGAAAGTATCTTGTCCCGCATTGGCCCTTGGCCAGGGCCAGCCCGGTCCCCGAGCTGTTTAACCCTTCCCAGGGCAAAGGCCGGTGGAGTGTCTGGCCAGGCGGGTTTACGGCGCTGTACAGAGGCTATGACACCCCCAGAGCGTCGGGCAGGGGTGCTCAGGCCCCGCCCCGGCAGCTGCGCCCTGGTGCCGCCCCCGTGCACCGGGTCCCTCACGCTCAGCCCCTCCCAGCAGCGCACCCGCCGCCCGCGCCCCAGCTCTCTCGCGCGCGCGCCTGCCCCGCCCCCTGTGTCCCCTTCCTCTTGCCGTACAGTGATCTCACGCCCCGCTGCTTCTTGGCCTCCGCGCCTCACCGCGCCTGCGCGACCCTTTCCGCAGGACCCCCGCGGGCTGCCCCTGCCGATGCCTGACCGGAAAGTTCCGCACTGAGGAGACCGGCGCGTGTGGGTGCGTCAGGCGGCGCGATCGCCAACCGCGGGCAAGGGGCGGGACTGGGCTGGGCACGCGGAGCCGGGGGCCGGAGCCGAGGGTGAGCAGCCCAGGGGGCGGCCGGGCAGCAGGTACCGACCCCCCCGCGGCACCGGACAGGGCCCCCTCTGCGGGGCGGGGCGGGGCTCCCCTCCCCCTCTCTGTGGGGGCGGGGCAGGGAGATGGGGGGTTGGCGCTGGGATGGGGCAGCCCCCGGGGAATGGGGGGTGGCCCTGGGGGCGGGGGGGCTCCCCTCTGTGGGGGTTGGCGCTGGGATGGGGCAGCCCCTTGGGGAATGGGGGGGGAGTGGTCCCTGGGGGCGGGGGGACTCCCCTCTGTGGGGGTTGGCGCTGGGGGAGTTGGTGCCTGGGCGGGGGGGCTCCCCTGTGAGGGTTGGCGCTGGGATGGGGCAGCCCCCCGGGGAATGGGGGGTGGCCCCTGGGGGCGGGGGGGCTCCCCTCTGTGGGGGTTGGCGCTGGGGGAGTTGGTGCCAGGGTGGCGGGGTTCCCCTGTGAGGGTTGGCGCTGGGATGGGGCAGCCCCCCGGGGAATGGGGGGGGAGTGGTCCCTGGGGGCGGGGGGGCTCCCCTCTGTGGGGGTTGGCGCTGGGATGGGGCAGCCCCCTGGGGAATGGGGGTGGCCCTGGGGGGGGCTCCCCTCTGTGGGGGTTGGCGCTGGGATGGGGCAGCCCCCCAGGGAATGGGGGTGGCCCTGGGGGAGTTGGTGCCAGGGCGGGGCACTGCAGAAGTTTCTCTGTGCAGCCGGTTTTCCTGTTGGCTGCTGATGTGGCCCTTGCAGCCCAGACCTGCCTTTTGTCTGGCGGTTTAGTATTAATATTGCAGTGGTGCCTGGTTGGGCCCTGGCCCTGGCGGCCTGGGAGCTGCACAGACACAGGGAGGAGGTGGGTTCCCGTCCCTACCCCATGGAGCTTTAAGGATTTGGTTTCTGTAGTGTAAAGAGGTCAAGTGCCAAGGAAATGAGCGACGCTTAGCATTGCTCGGTACCCAGCTCACCCTGGCATTTCTGCGGGAAGGGGGCACCGTAACCCAGCAGCGTTCTCTTTGCCTCCCTGTGGTGGTGAAGCTTAATCCAGCTCTCTCGAAATCAGTGTGGCCATAAAATGCTTCAAGAAAAGAGTGAGGCTGAATCGCCCAATGCTTTGGCAGTTGTTCTCATTCCTAATCTGGTTCCCATATGATGTGGGGGCAGCACAGAAATCAGGAATTTTGCTAATGTTTTACTGTAAATTAAAAAAAATCCCCTCTTTAATAAGGATGTACTTAGCCTCCAGATCAGTGGTTCTCAAACTTTTGTACTGGTGACCCCTTTCACATAGCAAGTCTCAGAGTGCGACCCCCCCCCCTAATACATTAAAAACACTTTTTTATATATTTAACACCATTATAAATGCTGGAGGCAAAGTGGGGTTTAGGGTGGAGGCTGACAGCTCACAACCCCCCATGTAATAACCTCGTGACCTCCTGAGGGGTCCCGACCCCCAGTTTGAGAACCCCTGCTCTAGACCGTGCTCTTTGAGGTGCTGTGTAAACATTAATAGAGCCTCGCATTTCCCCTATGAGGTAAGTAGGTGGCAGAGTTCCCATTTTATAGACGGGAAACCTCAGGCACAAAGAAGTGAAATAATTTCCCCATAGAGAGTTATCGGCATAGTTGGAATTACTCTGGAGTTCTGGGCTCCTAGCTCTCATCTGAGACCACAACCAGTGTGTGGTTAGAAACAATTCTGCTTTATTTAAACTTTATATTCCCCATTGATAAAGTTGCTAGGGATAATTGTATGAAAACAGGTGCTTTGTTTATTAATTCATTTGCTTTCTGCCCCACCTGGAGACCCAAACATTAGTAGTGGTGTTTATTCATTTGTAAAGCCCTTTCCACTTGTATGAGTGCTGTCCAGACAGCACTTGGATACAGTTCACACACATACAGCAGTGGCACTGTTAGAGGGATGTGGAAAGGTGTTTTCTTTCACCGTTTAGGAAAAGAAGTGCTAGTACAAATGTCAATGAATGAACTATTTCCACAATCTGGTAACAGTTATTTCCACAGTAACAAGCAGGTGACCTATTTGTGGAAACACAGATTCTGTTTTTGTGCAGCTGTTCCTATCAGCAAACTTAAAAACAAATGAGAGCATATCAGAAAGGCCAAAATACCCCCAGAGACTCGTACAGAAGCAGGATTGTTCTTAAACATAATGACACCTGCAGATAACTTTTTAAAAAACACAATTTTTTTCAGTTTAACTCAGATGCTGCTTGTTGCTACAATTTTTTAAAATTTTAGTGTAATTCACCTTTTTCCTTGGTGGGATGCTTGCAACCTTCAACCCATCTAAGGCATGGAAGCAGGTTTCATTTTGCTGACTGTAGTTACATATTCTTTCAAACATCTTGCATTTGGTGATCAAGAACTCTGCAGTGTGTAATAAAATCACAAAAAAGCACGATCATTATGGATTGCCCATAGAAACCCAAATCTGACTATAGCATCTCTTGTACTAAAAGTATTCCAATTCATTTCACACTTATAACATCTTCGGAATGCTTTAAACAACAAACAGATTAAAGTTTAACATGCGTCTGTGAAACACGTATAAAGCACTTTTCCTGACACAGGTGTTGATTTAGACAGCTTTATCGTTAGTGGTTTTGGGGCACTCTGGTATGATTACAACGTTCTAGAAATACAGATTTGCCTGCTTCCTGGTATGAAACTCCTCTAAGGGACAAAACACAAGTCCTTGGCCCCACATCTTTGCCAGCATAAGTGAACTTTTACGTGTAGTCTGGACTTCCATCTGAAAGCACGTTCATAGGGAGGGAAAGCTTTAAAAGTGTGCTCTTTTTTATGGGGTAAGCCTTCCTGGGGAGCGTATGTTGCCGGGGCAGAAGTTGAGGTGCTGATCATTTGCTGCAGGGAAAAGTGTCGTCATATTTTGAGGGCAGTAGCAAATCTGAGCCCTCGGATAATATCCCATCCGTACAAGTGAATATGGGCTCGTTGAGGCTCGTCATGCAAATCCCTGCTTTCTTATTGGCTATTGGTGTATAGTCTTTGAGAAATACTTCTACAGGTATGGGTCAGTAACTGGACAGCAGCTTACTCCTCTGATTGGCTGAGAATTCTGCCAGTCAGATGTCCCCTAAGGCACAGGTTGGTTGGAGCTCTAGTTAGCCAATGGCATTGATTCCTCAATCCTGTGTATTTTTCTAAATACATCTGCTCTGTGCCAGAGACTATCGTTTCTTGGGCACAAGAACAAAATATAACACAATGCACAGTCAAACTGTAGAACCTGTTGCCGGGGGATCTTGTGAAGGTCAAAACTATAATGGGGTTCAGAAGAGAATTAGATACGTTCATGGAGGATAGGTCCATCAATAGCTATTAGCTAATGGGTCAGGGATTCAACCCTGTGCTCTGAGTGTCCCTAGCTCAGATTGCCAGAAGCTGGCAGTGGATAATTGGGGATGGATCACTCAATAATTGCCCTGTTCTGTCCATTCCCTCTGAAGCACCTGGCATTGGCCACTGTCAGAAGACAGAATACTGGGCTAGATGGGCCATTGGTCTGACGCAGTGTGGCTGTTCTTATGTGCTTAAGTAGGTGTCTGAAAGCCAGGACTTTGATTGTGGGAGCATAAGCTTTCGTGGGTAAGAACCTCACTTCTTCAGATGACTTGCATCTGAAGAAGTGAGGTTCTTACCCACGAAAGCTTATGCTCCCAGTACTTCTGTTAGTCTCAAAGGTGCCACAGGACCCTCTGTTGCTTTTTACAGATTCAGACTAACACGGCTACCCCTCTGATACAGGACTTTGATTAGCTCTGTAATTTAGTGTTAGTGTTGATATTTGGGCACTGGGTAAATACAGCAGTGCTTGTTGAGACAGTCATCCCAGCTCTGCCTCATTGTTATTGTCCAGTGTGTTTACTTCTGTGCTCAATGTAAGCTGTCATCTTTAAAAGACTTGATAAACATGAACCTCCACATGAGGTATTTGAATAGAAGCTGGTATTTGGTAACTCCTTTCGTACATAACGAGGTAGACGTTGCTGGTGCAGTCACGCTGTGAGCAGCTTTTCTGCACTCAGTGGTACCTCACCCTGGTACTGAGCATGAGAATGTCCCCTTATCCTCTAGCTTCCACGTGAACAGTCACTGGCAATGAGGAATGGGGACCCTGGTGTAATGCTGGTCTGAAGGATGACACCTCTAACTGCAGCAGCTGGGGATGGCCCTTTGCTCTGGTGACATCGCTGGATCTTTGCCCAGGGCCTAGTGGGGACTTCTATCAGAGGTGAGAGATGGAGGCAGTAAGACAGCAGGCCTTCTGTGCTACTAACGCAGGGAAGGAAGGAATGTCTCTTCCCTCCCCCCGTGCTCCGATAGAGAGAGAGAGAGCGCCCTTCCATGAGAGTCACAAACAAGCAGCTCGGAAGAGTGAGACTTGTTAAATGCACTGGTTCTTCAGCAGGAACTTGGAGTGGTGTAAGCTGTCAGGATCTACAATAGCAGATCTTTGGGGGAGGCTGGTAGTGGCAGGCTCTCTTCCTTCCTATGTGCCTGTGCAGTGCCCATCACAATGGGGCCCTGATTCTGACCGGGCCTTTGAGGTGCTACTACCATACAGATATGACATAACACAAAGAAGGAAGGAGTTTCTGACTACTACCAAGTTGGTGGTGGTGGCCTGCTTTCTCTCCTCCGCCCTCCAGACCTCTCTTGTTTGCACTTTTCCTTGATAGAGCTCACTTCCATGGATTCCTTCCCTCAAAGCGCACAGCTGAGAGGCCTGACTGCCTCCTATGCCCTTCTTTCTTCCTACCCCTCTCAGATACCTATGCACACCCTCTTCATCCTCCAGCACTTCTCTTGAGAGAGTCAGCCTCTGTAACCAATTCTTCCCAAAGACCTTGAATGGATGAGTTGGACAGCAGAGAGCTCCCCTCCGCTTGCTTCGTTGTCAGATGGATCGTTGTATCACGGCAAGCGAATGACCCTCATTTCTGAATGGAAAACTCGGCCTGATGATGCTCGTGTCTTGACATCAAAGATAAATGACTAATAGACACTGTCCCCAGTTAACTTGCATAATGCAGTCGTGTTGCGTAAATGCCATTACAGACCTTAAATCTCATTATTGCAAATTAAATCTTTCCTCCAGATGGCTTTGGTGGCAAGAAACAATTTCAATGGGACTCACTCCAGACTGAATCAGGCCATTTCATAATTGCAGTAAGCCACCCAAGGATGTGTCGGCCTAGATAGTGCCCCTGATTGAATGGCTGCATTCTAGAACACTGCACCGACTACTAAGAGAAACTCCCAGTAGAGGGCTCTTTTTTCTGAGCCAAAATTCACTACTTTTTCCAGTTCATTCAGGTGCAGCCCAGTAAATTCACTGAGCGTGTTTGGTGGAGTCCTGTAACATCACCTCATTTATTATGTAGGTGGGAGGGACAGTGTCAGACTAGGACATGGGCGATCTGGATTCCGTTTGGCTCTGCCAAAGGCTTGCCAGGTGACCTCGGGCAAGTCATTTGTCACTCTCTGTACCTCAGTTCGCCCCACTTCACATAGGGTCAGTAATATTGACGCACTTCACAAATGTTTGGGGAAGATTCATTGCTAAATGAAATGCAAAGCACTTTAAGATCCTCTGCTGGAAAGGTCTAGTAGTGCCAAGTGTAACTGGTTATTAGGAGGGAGGTCTCTGGAGCTATTGGTTTGGAGGTTTGGGCCTCCATTTGTGAGATGTCTGATGCATCATAAAGACCCAAATCCCCATGGGGACCTTTGGGTGCTGAATTGCAGGGGTTTCTGCATTTACCCTCCGAGGGCTTGGGAGGTCTGGATTAAACCCATTCTAAAGAATAATACGTGACCAAATGAGTCAGAACAGAAATAATTTAGAAAATACATGAGGATTATGATATACTCAGATATAAAATTAACCTTTAGCCACATCTTCCCTTCAGCATCCCGGTGAATGTTCTTCTCCATCTGTCTGTTTGGGTTGTTAAACGATTTGCGTGTATGTGTTAATGCTACAATGTGAGTGATTTCTTCTCGAGTTATATTGCTTCTCTTCCTAGGTCCCTCTATAAATGAGCCTTAATTTCAGTTTTTCAGTATTTTGAAGGTAAAGAATAATGTTGCATGTCAGAAAACCAGCAATGCACTGAATGAGATGAGTTGAATTAAAAAATGTGTATTAATCATTCAGAGGGCAGAGGAAAATGACAGGAGTGCGGCTAATAGGTAAAAAGCAATTCAGTTTTGACAGCAGTATCGTTTAAATCCAAATAAGGAAGGAACAGTGAAAACCTTTGTTTTGGTTGTTTTAAATCTTTGAGTTATAAGAGCAGAGTAGGCGTATTTTTAAAAGGGTTTACCCTTGATACAGTCAGAAACAATGAAGGTTATATGATATGTACAGTGTATAGATGGTTAAAGGCCAGAGCTATTGATGACCATGGAAAGGTGTTCAGCTGTGAAATAATGGGTGCGTTGTTTTGATGGAGATGATCTTGAGCTGAAATTGACTAACCTCCTGTTACCAGACAGATGGAGCTTGGATGCAGCATCCTGTGTTCCTCCGTGTGTTGCTATGGTTACCTTTTCAATGAGGTGCTTCTGATAGATTGATTGCAATCTTGATCGCTTCAGTTTTAGCTAAACAGAAAAACGTGGAATGGGTGGCATAAGGAATAGAAAACAAAAATAACAACCTCATTGTCCTTCAGTGCTTGCAGTCTGGCTTTGTTGCTTCTCTGACTGTTGCCGAAGTTGTGAAATGGTGCAGTTTGTCAGAGCGCAGACTCGCAGCACTCATCTGCAGGGTCCTAGTGCCAAGTGACTCAAGACTCATTTTAAGATGAAGTTGGGGTTTCCTGCAGTGAACAAAGTACCTGACCTGATTGTCACTATTGTAGCTAATAGCTAGGCCCTAACCTCCTGTGTTCTGGCTATTTGTAGGTCAGAGATAGCAGTGATTTGCCTAAAGGATATTGTAACAAACTTCTTTTTCTGTTTGCTGGGCTTGAATGACAGACAGGGTCATAGGAACTTGACTTCTGGTGTTTTGATGACAGTGGTCTCTGTCTGTTGAACTTTCAGCAGCTTCCGTTACCTAGTAGCCACTGTTTGGGGCACCAGTCATCACTCCACCCCACCCCCATCCCTACAGAGAGGGCGGGGGCCTGCCCTGACTCTGTTTCCCCATGGAGGAAAGTGGCAATTGTAGTGGTTGTTGCTTTATAGAGTGAGGTTTATTCATTCTTCTTTTAACACCTTTATTGCGGCAGTGTCTAGAAACTTACCAGGCTGGGATCCCATTTTGCCAGATGCTGTACAGACAGAACAGCTGACAGATGTCATTTTATTCTGAAAAGTGACTGTAAACTATTTTATTTGTAATATTGTAGCAAGCACCTAAGAGACCCAATCACAGACAGGGCCTGGTTATGTTAGGCGCTGTACAAACACAGATAAAAGAATATCCTAACCTCAAAGAACTTACAAGCTAAATATAAGACAAGAGACAACAGGTGGTTACAGACAGACTGATGAGTACAAAGACACAATATGGCAATATTGGTCAGCATGATGATGGGCAGTGGTCTCAGCACAGCAGGTGCTTAGCTGTTGTCAGGTTTTTTTGTGTGGGCATCGTGGAAAAGAGTTTTAAGGAGTGATCCTCCTGACTCAGCAGATCCACTCCCTGTATGTATTGGGGTCACAGCTGCACACTGTGAGGGACACAAATAAGATTTTTACTCCTGTTGGCTTTCCAGGAGTCAGCACAGCGACAGCAGAGGGAGCTGGGTTTTATTCTGGCTCATGCATCAACTATAGGGTTAATAAGCCCCATCTGCAGGGCCAAACTTTGTCCTTACTTACACCCCTCTGAAACCTATGTTTAGGTGTAACTGAGGGCAGGCTTTAAATAGTATAGGATCATTGTATACATGTAACTGAAGGCAGAATCTGGCCTGCAGAGTCTTACTGTTTTTGAAGCATGAACAAGCAAGAACCCAGCTTGACTTTCAGGTCCCCAGGGGAGTTTGCAGGGCTGGCAGTTAGAAAAACCATCTTCTTGCTTTCAAATTGAGCAGACTTGATCTGGAGTCAGATTGACACAGTAAAGATGGAAACTCAGTGTTGTTTTTAGAATTATTTTTCACACCAGCATCTCGCTGCAAGACTCCAAGCTGCTGAAAGGTCCGCAAGAGGTTTGACAAGTGCTGAAGCTATTTCAAGGGACCCCAATAGCGTGTTAAGTGTAACGTAGCCTGACAGAATTTTGCTGTTTGTTAATAAATTACGGTGACGCTTGTGGAGGTTCTTAAACTTTTTGCTCAGTTCAGCTGACTGAATTATCAGGTTGCTCTTATAATGTGCTAGCTGCTCTCTCCAGTGGACTCCCCATGTCCTGTGAGATTTTAAGGTTTGATTTTTAGTTAAAAAGCTTTGGCTTTGTTGTTGATATTTAGGGTAATATCTATGGCATTCTTCACTAGCATAGGGGCACCTCACATAGATTGTTCTTGTAGTTGCTACGGGGATGTTCTATGACTGCAAATGTGGGGAAGTACCTGAGAGGTGCTCACTTGCCATTTAAAATGTAGTCCGTGTTATGAAAAACGTAAGAACCTCTGTGGTGATGAGTTTATCCTGGCAGTTCCCTTGTGAGGTTGGGTGAATAACATCCCCACGCTGCACCAGGGGAACAACTGGGTGACTGAGTCTGTGGCAGAGCTAAGAATAGACCCCACATGTCCACTGCCTTCACTACAAGACCAGCCGTCCTCTCACGTGAGCTAGTTAGAGATGATCCAGTAATGACGACTCACATCTATAGCACTGGTGGAAAAACACCATTCGACATGGGTCTAGCCCAGGGGTCCCCAATGCGGTGCCCGCCGGGGCATCTAAGTGCACCTGCGTACTGGCCGGCAGATGAGCATCCGCCGAAATGCCGCTGACAAGCAGCGTCATCCAGAGGCATCCCCGCCGAAATGCCGCCAATTGGCATCTGGATGACGCTGCTTGTCGGCGGCATTTTGGCAGCGACGCCTATTGACGTTGCCGCTTGTCGGCGGCATTTCGGCAGAGGCTCGTCCGCCGCCACGCTCCTCCATGGCTCGTTGTCTGGCGGCTGCCAGACAAAAAAGGTTGGGGACCACTGGTCTAGCCGGATGACCTCCTGGCTGTGTTTGGGTCTCACTCCCCCGGGAAGGAAGGGCTAGTGAGGTACAGTAGCCTGCTCCTCATCTAAGGGGGGGATTCTGCCGCTGCTCGCCAGTGAACTGAGGAGCAGTCGTGTCTATTCCCTTGTCAGTGCAGGATAATTCCCTACAATATATTTCTCTTATCAGCTTTCCCTAAGGTGCTTATTGCTGTGATAGTCTTCTATCCTATTTAGTGCTCCATTAAAAGACACCTGGCTAGATCCTGCTTCAGAAGTTAACTTCTTGACTCAAGGGAAACCTTGAATGCAGAGTGAAAATTCAAGACTGGTATCAAGGCCATTGGACTTCAGTGTGCATAGGAAGTCTGGCAGAAATTAATCTCCCTAGCTGGTAGAACTATGGCTTTTGCCACCTACTCCTTTGTTAGAAAGGTGCAGAAGCTGTCAGTCATGTAGCAGTACTCCTGTTTGAACAGATTAAAGCAAGTCATGGTAGAAAACTCACCGAGTCAAGCACAGATGACCTCATTACTTTGTTCTGCCTTGAGTTTATCTAATTCAGTCATGAATGGTAATGTAAACCTAGGTAGTAAATACATATATTGACTTGGCTTTTAAGGATCATGGGAAAATATACCATAAAATACAAAATATTTGTATATTTCCTACTTCATATCAAGCTCTCTGTAAATATCTGCAAAGCAACTATGCTAGCCTCCAAATCTCTCCTTAAAGCTCACCTCTGCCACGATGCCTGCAAAACGCAAGACAGTTGGCGTGCTGTTGACTGCTGCTTATTATACTTACCGTCTCACTGTTCCCTTGTGGGCCCCCCTCACCCCCCAATCTGTATCCACCTGCTGTCTCTGATGTTATACTTGGATTGCATGTTCTTTGGTGCGGCTGCCTTTGTGTGTGTGAGGCATGGCTGGGGCCTCTAGTTGTGTATTACAAAGAGTAAATATCACGCAAAATATCACAACGCCCTAAGCAGGGTTCTCCGAAGTTTTCATAGCGTAGCCCACATCTTAATACAGAAATGATCCTATGCACACTTCCTCTCCCAGAACTGAAGCCGGTGCAATATACAACAGCCTGCTCATTAAACAGTGCCCTTTGCTGGAGCACCTGATGTCAGTACTCTTGGGATCTGCACTGGCTGATGGGGGGTTCCTGGGAATTCTGTTGATTGTGACCTATCGGCTATAGAGCCCCAAAAGGCTTTTGAGACCTACCTGACAAGGCTCACGCCCTGAGCAGCACTCGGGGAGCGTGTTCTAGAGTCTCATGGAATGCACCCTGCACGCACTCTTCTCCTTTGAAACCAGGGCTGGCTAGCTCAAGCACCTACGCTGGGCATGGAACAAGGCAGACTCTTCGGTGGCCGTGATCCAGCCATTTAGGACTCTCTAGGTCAAAACAACCATCTTTGGGAATGTCTGTACTGCAGTTGCTGGGTGGGATTGCAGCATGTGTAGACGTACCTGAGCCAGCATTACTCTAGCTAGCTTAGGTATTGGAGTAGTGAAACCACGGCAGCTTGGGATTCAGCATGGGCTGTACGAGCCCGATGGACCGCTGGGTAATTGGGCAGCTGGCCTGCCCTGGCATTCGCTGCTCTGGTTCCTGAGCTAGCTCGGCTGTGTCTACATGAACTGCGGTTGCAGTATAGACCTATCCAGGGACTCCATCCTCAAGCTAATTGGAGTCAGTGTGAACTACAGAGCAGCACCCATGCAGTGGGCGCTCTCTAGGAAGCACTGCTCAAATGTATTGCATTGTTCTGCAATGATTTTCATTTCCAGCTGGTCCCTGTGCGAAGCACACTACAGCACTAATGTCTCGGAGTGACACAAGCATAGAGAGCTGTGGCAGTGGCAGCATCGGAAAGAAAAGGCTGTACGTGTTTGAGGTTCAAAGGGCAGGAGGAGTGCACCAGATCCCTGTACACACCCCTCCCTCAAAGGGCTGGGGAAAGTGGAACAGGGACTTCTAGTGTTGCAGCCAGCTCTTGGGATCAGCAAGGGCTCTTAATACCTTTGTGTGCCCTGGGCAGGCCGCTGTATCAGCAGACTGCTGTCTACAATTTGAGTCTGGATGTTATTGTCTGACTGCCCCCCACTCCCTCCATCTCAAAGCCTCCTCTACCAGCTTTGCTCTCCCTGCTCCTTTCTCCCTTTCCCCCTCCGTTCCCCTCTTTCCCCTTCCTTTTTTCCCACCACTCCCTTGCTCCTACCTACTCCTGCTAATGCCCCAGACCTGGCCCCATAATAAAATTAAATAAAAGTAAGTTAATACATTTTTTAAAGTTCTGGGGCTAACATACCATGTGCCAAAGATCACCCTGCTCATTTTGCATGTGTGCTAGTCTCCCTTCTACTTCCATTTGTCTCCATTGTGTCAAGTTAGATTATGAGTTTTTGGAGCAGGGACTGTGTCTTCCTGAGTGTTTGTCGGGTGCCTAGCAAACCCCGATCAGGGCTGCTGTGCAGGACAGCAATAGAAACAAGTTTCTTGGCCACCGCAGCTACAGTTATGAACTATAGGTTTGACTCGGACACTTTCCTTAGTGATCCCAGCCAAGTTGTTCCAGATCCTTGCAGACTGCTCAGTAGCAGTGGACTGTCTCAATCATCTGTGGGAGGGCTCAGGTCTCGTAGGTAAGGAGATGGTCTCGGCTCGCCTATTGTAGGGGAAGTACTTGCAGTGACCAGCCTGAGTTGAAGGGAGTGAGGGTCCCTTATGTATGTGTTGCAAGCATTTCCCGACAGCCTTCCCTCGCCAGAGCATTTCTCTGCTGTGGGGATAGGCTCCGGCAGCAGGACGCTACATCGCTCACAATAGGAGTATAGATGTGGGAGGCACTGCTTGGGTGTGTAGAGAACCAGGGCCGGCTCCAGGCACCAGCAAAGCAAGCAGGTGCGTGGGGTGGCCAACGGAAAGGGGTGGCACGTCCAGCTCTTCGGCGGCGGGTCTCTCAGTCCCTCTCAGAGGGAAGGACCTGCCGCCGAATTGCCCCCAAAGAATGAAGCGGCGACGGTAGACGTGCAGATCGCGGCTCCCCGCTCTCCTGCCCGCCCCCTCTCCCCCGCTGCTTGGGGTGGCAAAATGCTGGAGCCGGCCCTATAGAGAACTGTGTGGTATATTCCATAGGGTTCAGGCATGCAGCGTACGTGCTCCACGCTGGTCTAGTCTGTTCGCCTAAACCAAGTCTCACTGTCTACATACCTGTGCTAGCTGGGTGTGCAGTGCCACCGTAAGTGTAGATGTACGTGCAGATAGGATGCTCCCCTAATGGAGTTACCTCTGGCGGTTGTTTTTCCATAGCCACCAGTTGTACATTTTGTTGCTTCTGCCTGAGCAGTGTAACTGGTTAACATGGGCTTATGGATGTCTTCTTGCCTCCCTGGGAAACCTCTGTTCCTCGCAGCTACTCTTCTCTCTTTCTCAAGGTGCTCCGTGGGGCAAGGCAGGACAGTGTTGCTTATTAGCCAGCAGGCCTAACCAGGTGCTATGATTCCTGAACCATCTCTGTTTTCAGACACCTCTATTCATGTTGCTTTTCTTCTTGTATTTCCCTCTTTCCTACAAGGAACAGAATCCTCTCCACGCTGATCCAGTTTTTCCTCCATGTAGCACTTTGGCTCTTGGGCGGGCTGGCTGGCTGGG
The DNA here is from genome assembly GCF_011386835.1 of Chrysemys picta bellii. Classification (NCBI taxonomy): domain Eukaryota; kingdom Metazoa; phylum Chordata; order Testudines; family Emydidae; genus Chrysemys; species Chrysemys picta. Next base: position 144,440,216 of record NC_088795.1, on the reverse strand, counting down.
TGTGTGTGTGTGTGCGAGAGAGAGATTGAGATTGGGAGGTATTAAACTTTGGAATTTCTCAAGCCTCAGCTCTTGAGACACGTGCCTTTAAGTGGCAAAGACTTTCCATAAGTATGAGACACAGATGGCTCTGTTCTCATTCTTGACCTATTTCAATAGCTGTGGAATTTTCTCTCTTTGTGGCAGGATTTCAAGGGATTTTGTTGAAGGCTCATTTGGCAGCCGTCACTGCTGCTCACGTTCTAGTCATTTTGTGGTGTCACTGTTTTAAGAGGCTCTGTCACAGAGGAGGCAGAACTTTGTGCTTACCCAGTCCCAGTCCTAGAACTCTAGAAATGAGAAACGAGTGCCCTCTTTGGTTCTGTGTAGTCTGTCCTACTAGGTGCCAAGGCAGAAGTGTTCCCTTCAGTGACCCAGAAGACGAGGCCTCCACCACTTCCTTTGTAAGATGGTATCTTTCAGCTTTTATTTTTAGATTTGGGGATTTAAAAATGGGGTGAAAATAGCAATTTGGGGGTTAACTGTGTTTTTGTTTTTCAAATAAGACACTTTCCTCCCAGGTTTTATATAAATATTTTCAGCTTCTATATGATGTTATCAAGGTCCCCAAGTAGCTATTAAAATGCATGATATAGTAGGAGCTGTGTGTGCCTCCTATAAAACAGAAAGGAATGACTTGCCAACACTACATGTAGATGGCAGTGACATTGAATGGGTGAATAGTTTTATCTGTTTGGGTAGTTGGTTGACAACAGGAGGTTCTATGTCAAAAGTCTTACGTTGGATTGGTCTTGCATCACTGGCATTGGAGCTCCAGAAGCCTCTGTCTGGGCAGGGGGATGTCTGTGTGTCAACTAGGAGCTGCGTGTTCACCTCGGTAGTGATAACGCTTATTAAATGGATCAGAAACATGGCAATTAAAAGCAGCCAAGGAGCGGAAACCAAACAGTTGTCAGGATCAAAAGTTACAGTGTATTCTTAACAGTGTGGTCTGATTTTTTTGTCATGAATGAGGAGATATTTAGATGATCCCGGCAAGTTGCAATCTTGCAGCAGTTGAGAACAAGACAACCGCAGTAGCGGGGTCATGTCCAACGTGCAGAAGGATGTTTGCTTTTACAGAAGGTTTATAAAGCTCAGATTGAAGGAAGAAGAGCAACAAAGTCAACTGTGAATGAGGTTGGAAGATGCAATTTTGAGGGATTTAAGAAACCAAAATCCTCCATCCTGACTCTTGCCAAAGGAAGAAGACTTGCAAGCGACTATTAAAGATGGAAATCCATTCTACATGCCACTATGGCTACATCATAGCCATATGAATCTGCTGCTGCTGTTACTATGAGTGGAAATGCATCATTAGTTGGACAGTACTGTCATTGACAATGTGTGTCGTGCTGCTGAGAGTGGAACTGGGTGGGCTTGGTGAAGACCTCCACACCAGCACTGTCAGCAGGCACTCACGTGGCCCAGTGAAGGTGTAGGTCATGTTATTTGCAAGTTGATTGACAGATGTTGACCATTTGAGCAACTGGCTTTTTAATTGGACAGTGCTGCAAAACCTCAACAAAGTTGGGGGCTGGCTCCATGGGGAAATTTAAAAAGCAAAACAAAACAGCAGGATTTAACCTTCTATTTTAAATATTGCTTGAAGGGAGTGAGAAAAGTGTGTATGTATATATATCTATAATTATTTTTTGCTTTCAGGTCTAAATGCAAAGATAGTGCTCCAACTATTCCTTCCTACAGTTGACCTTATTAGTAGAGAACTCTTCCTGATGTTCAGCCTGAGTTTTCCCTTTGCATAGTTATATCTCATTACTTCTAGGAATCTAGGCATAACAGACTCAAATGTATGGACGTTAGAGAGAGAGAGAAGACTAGGTCTCATCTAGTTCTTGCTCAGTGGCCCGCCCAGGATTGTTCACTATTTTGCACTTTCTAATTTTTTGCTTAGTCTGGCTTTAAATGTGCTGAGTGGCCTAAGAATGGCCATATTGGGTCAGACCAAAGGTCCATCTAGCTCAGAATCCTGTCTTCTGACAGTGGCTAATGCCAGGTGCTTCAGAGGGAGTGAACAGAACAGCTCTCCTCCTTCTGGGATGTGATTCTACAGTCAGAGCCCTTCACTGTCAAGATCGTTTTCCTGATATTTAACCTAAATGTTACCTTTCTGGATTTTTATCCCATCTTTTGTAGTTCTGCCCTGTCATATGTCTCTAGATAATTTCTCTCTCTGGTTGGGGTTTACGCCCTTCAAATATTTGCACACTCTGACCTTCACTTAGTAGTAGTTGTTCAGCCGAACAGCTCTGCACATATTTAATTCTTTTAATCCTTCCTCATAGATCCGGCCCTGCTAACCAACCCTTATTTGTTGCTCTTCTGTGAATTCTGAGGCCCAGAGGGGTTAAGCTGAGGCCTGGCAGTAACATCTCTACAGAGCCAGGTCTCCTGACTCTTCGTCCTGTGCTTTAGCTTTAAGAATTTAGTTAATTCTTAAATTAACGTCTTTGTTAAATCAGCCTAATTCCTGTGGCAGCCCACTGACCTCCCCACCCAGCTCTGTATTCCATACTGCTAGTTTATCATTACTCTTTGTTAATGGTCTTTGGATCCATTGTCAGACCTTGTGACAATGCTTATGCTCCAGGCAATTTTGTTAAGTACCCAGATAATCAGGGGTTTATAGAATCCTCTGCACAGTTGTGGGGGTTACACACCTCAGAATCATGCCAGCCATTTCCCTCCCAAGGTGGGCGAATTCGTGGCCCCTAGAGTCCTGGCTGAGCAGGGACCTTATGCCGCACTGGTGTACAGCACGCTACCTTCTCGCATTTCCTGTCCATTGCTGTAGACACTGGCAGTGCGACAGAGAGCAAAGAGGAGCTTCTCAGTTCAGTACTTGACGTGGAGGCAGAGAAAGGGGTTAGCCCTGGGAAGGGAACTCCTTGCAGGGGAGTGACGAGAGGTAATACTTTAACTTGGGATCCTACTCCCCATTCACAATACTGGAACTTGCCCCCAATGTCTGTCGAGTATGGTGCTGGGTGTTTTAAGTTTCCGTACTTCAAAGCCCGTATCCCACCCTCAAGCCCTGTGGTAATAATATTTACCCTTCTTTAGCACCTTTGCCTGAGGATTGCCAAGCGCTTTATAGGTACACCTCTACCCCGATATAATGCTGTCCTCGGGAGCCAAAAAAATCTTACCACGTTATAGGTGAAACCACGTTTTATCGAACTTGCTTTGATCTGCCGGAGTGTGCAGCCCCGCCCCCGCGGAGCGCTGCTTTACCGCTTATATCCAAATTCACGTTATATCGGGTTGTGTTATATCGGGGCAGAGGTGTATTAAGATAATCACTCTCACAGGGTTCTGGTGAAGCTATCTTTATCCTAGTGCAGCGGTTTTCAACCTTCTTTCATTTGTGGACTCCTAAAAAATTTCAAATGGAGGTGTGAACCCCTTTGGAAATCTAAACAAAGTCTGCAGTCCCCAGGTTGAAAACCAATGTTCTATGTTAACAGCCACCTTTCACAGACCCATTAGAGATAGTTTGTGGATCCCCCAAGTGTCTGCAGACCACAGGTTGAAAACCACTGTCCGAGCTAACAGGGATCTGAGACATTCAGAGGTGACGTGACAAGACCAAGGACAGAGAGCAAATCTGTGGCTGAGCTGGGAACACAGCACTCTGGTATTCCCCATTCTCAGCCTTTGCCACAGAATAATCCTTCTCAATCTTTGTGCCCTCTGAGATCCTCATTGAAAGGTGCTGGAGATGTGTATAAAACCCGAATGCTCTCAAGAAATGCAAAACGTAGCACTGGCTCAGCTGTATTGAATTTATAGAATAGTCTTGATTCTGTTCTCAGTACACAGTAACTTAACCCTGGATGTGCAGTGTGGCAGAGTTGGTATTCGACTCCTCCTTTTTGCATTTACTGACTTTTCTATGGTCAGATTTGCAGTGTTATTGTTGCATTAACTTGGGTATTCCCAGCTAACGTCCTTGATATATTTTTTTCAAGGGGCAAAGCAGTTGGAGGGAGAGAAAATAAGAATTCAAGCTATAGCATTATGGGAGTTATAAAGCTATTTAGAAAACTAAACACCTAATAGAAATTTGTGTATTATATTTAATCAAAAGTTTGCTTTTAATCGTAGTTGATTTTACATCTTGTTCAAATGGTACCTGTGACATCTAACCACCTGCAAAATATAACCTTTTCAGCCATTTTTGAGCTAGTCACCTGCAAAAATGATTAGTTTAAAATAGGAAAAATGCTTTCTCTCTCCACTAATCTAACTCAAACTTTCACATACCCAGAAAGACAACTCACCCTTTGGACTCATGACCAAGCATGGAACCTTTCAGCCCAAAAGAAAACTTTGTCCAAAAGTTCTCAGTAAATGAAAAGTTGGAGGGTTAAAGTGAGAGCTATTTGCAAACTTAACTTCAGATTTTGTGTCAGATAATCTTCTTTACATGCTGTACAAGAGGTGGAGAGTATGCCTGTAAAATTTTCAGATGAAGCAAGCTGGGAGGGTTGCAATCACTTTGGAGGACAGGATTACAACTCAAGACAACCTTGACAAATTGGAGAACTGGGCTGAAATCAACGAAATGAAATTCAGTAAAGATAAGTGCAAAGTACTACACTTGGGAAGTTCAATCAAATGTACACATACAAAATGGGGAATAATTGTGTAGGAGTAGTACTGCTGAAAAGGGTCTGGAGGTTGTAGTGGATCACAAATTGAATGAGAGTCTACAATATGATGCAGTTGTGAAAAAGGCTCATATATTCTGGGATGTATTAACAGGAGTGTCATATGTAAAACGTGGGAGGTTCTTGTCCACTCTGCTTGGTACTGGTGAGGCCTCAGCTGGAGTACTGTGCCCAGTTTGGGGTGCCACACTTTAAGAAAGGGGGGGACAAATTGGAGAGAGCAACAAAAATGATAAAGGTTTAGAAAGTAAGACCTATGAGGGAATTTTTTTTAAAGGGAAATATTTAGTTTTGAGAAAAGGGGCAGGTGTGTCTTTAATGTGAAGGGCTGTTATAAAGAGGATGGTGATCAGTCCTTCTCCGTGTCACTGCAGGTAGGACAAGAAGCAGTCGACGTAATCTGCACAAAGGGATATTTAGGTTAGATATTAAGAAAAACTGTTTGACTCCTAAGGATAGTTAAGTACTGGAACAGATTACCAAGGGGATTGTGGAACTGTGGAGTTGGAGGTTTTTAAGAACAGGTTAGACAAACATCTATCAAGGATGCTTTAGGGATACTTGGTCCTGCCTCAGTGCAGCGGGGTGGACATGACCTCTCAGGGTCCCTTCCAGTTCTACGTTTCTATAATTAGTATTTTCCATCAGAATCATGGAAATCAGAGCTGGAATAGAGCCTGTTGGCCCATGTAGTCCGTGTCCTGGCCAAGGAAGGATTGGGACTTCCTCCTTTTCATTTTCTTTTCTGTAGTAGGCAGTGTATACAACCAGGTGCACCTACGTAGAACTCCTGTCTCCCCTCAGGAGCTGAAGGGTGAGAATTTAACAATCCAGATGTGCAGTGTTATGAGAGCAGGAGTGTGTTCGGACAGATCTGGGAATATGAACGGGATAAAGTTGAGGTAGCTTAGTGCAAGGTTGAGTTGCATCTGCCGAGTCAGTGCTGAGCACAGGGGAAGCTAGGGTCCTAGAGGCCCATTTCAAAGACTGCGGTGTGCGTGGGGGAAGGGGGGAAGCACTGGAGGATGATTACTGGAACACTAGTGCAGCTGTGATGTCCTGAAATAATGAAGGAAAGCCGAGTGGAACACACTGGGAACCCCAGTTTTGCCAAAACCTCCTGTCAGGCATGTCCCCCCTCCCTAGCCCCCGCTTGCTGTTCCACAGGCAGCAATTAATGCTGTCGGCAGCCCTGAAGAGAGAGGCTGATGACTTTAATTAGACATCTATTCAGATCAGCCATAGGAAGAGCAATTATTGATTTTGAAAATGCCTCATGATTAACTGTTTGGTCTCCACACCTGTGCTTCTGTCCCACCTAGGTTGCAGCATTGCTTAGTTTTTTAAGAATTTCGTTAAATCCTATAGTAAAGTGTAAGAATGTGTTTGGGCCGATGGCTCTGTAAATAGCAAGATAGCTTTGCGTGTAGGATGGTCATTTTCAGCTTCGTTTTCCTGTATATTCCTTTCGAGACGCTAGGGAAGCACTGGCAAGCGCTAGGCAGGGGAGGCATGGATTGGATGTAGAGCACACCTGAAGAGCCAGCAGCTCCGGCCGGGAAGGGAGGGGCAGAAAAGAGCAACTGAAAATATTTGGTTTTGAGTAAAATTCACGGCGACTCTGAATTCTTCATGTTGGGTATTTATCATCAACTCCATGCAAGCAGGAATGCGGCTGGCCCTGTCTAGCGAGGAGCGTATCACACAGCGTATCCGGCACTTCCCTCCAAAGCAGGACAGGGCTGTGTTCTGTGTAGATCCTTTTAGTGTTGGTCCGGAGAAGCTCGTTGATATCATTTCATGGCTTTTGTATCTCCAGTGCCTTTTCTTTTCCACTTTCAAATAGGAAACTGTTTAGCATTAGGACCCAGTGGGCTGGCAAAATCTGTGACAAGAGTCTGGAGCAGCACTAGCGCAAAGTGAGTCTCCGTCAGCTGGGCTGGATATTTGTATATCCATGTATTCAAGAATCCTCTAACAGAAAAGGGTTTTTTCCTCTGTGTGGCCAGACAGAGCGTGGCTTGGGGTGCGGGTATGGTTGAATCAGCTGGAACATAACAGCCAAATCCTTCCTGAATTACTACTAGCCATGAACTGAGACTATCATTTAAAACAAAAATCATTAAAATAGAGCAACGGCAGCATGGCCCAGAGCAAGAGACACACATACAGTCGGGTAAGTTGGGGGGCAGGGGACTGGACTTATTTACAAACTACTTGGATCTATTATGTTTACAATATATCTGAACGTTATCTGGTGCAATGAAGGTTATAGATATTTACTGTGAAATATAGATTGTTTACTATGCTGTTCCCATTTTCTGAATTGTGCATCCTGGCTATTAGCAATCTCTCACTCGTTAATACGTACTGGGGTGAGGGGGAGGAAGGTGTGGATAAATAGCCTGAATTATATTGTTAGTCGTTCCATTTTGATTTAAATTAGTCTCTCTTTCTTGTGAGTTATTGCTGATAATGTAATGAGGTGTCAGCTGAGCCTCCAGCGATGACAGAATCTTTCTAGTGCTTTTCAGCACAAAGATTCTGGGTTGTCGTCCCCTCCCCCCCCCCTTTGTTTTTTCCCATCTGATTGTTTTCCAACTTGCATCGTGAGGTGCTGAAATGATTTTCAGATATTTGGAAGTCCGAGGTTTTACCAAATTGCCATTAAGCTTGGACTGTGAAGTCAGCACTAGAACTTAAAATGAGCAATAGCCTTACAATGAATGAGGCCTTTCTTTGGAGTTTCTTTCTTTGCCGTTTTTGTTCTTTTTCTCGACTCTAGTGGTATTCTGTCTGAGTCTCTAGGTGTTGGAGAGGCTGGGTTAGTGCATTTCCAGGCTTCTCTATTACTTGGTGCTTGCCAACTTGGCAAAGTGCTCTATAACTCGAGGTTGATCACAAACACTATCGGGCCATGGTTCTGTCTTCCTTCATCTTTGCAAACCCTGAGAAGAAAGAGACCTTTCTTATCACCTCAGGTTATGCTGAACTCATTTCAAACCTCCTTTAGGAAAGAGCACTGAAAGAATGCAGTGTGCAACTGCACTGGCTTCCCAGTAAAGAGCATTGTTCGGGAAGTTGACAACACAGCAAGGAATCATTGGTTGATTTTTGGTTTAACTTAAGAGTCTCTATGGTCAAAATGACTTGGTTGGTTTTGTTTCTTTGCTGTTACCCCGGTTAGCTAGATGATAGAAGTAGCAGAGGCCATGGTACATAGTGACTAAAGATGGTCACTTAGGGAATGTGTCTGAAAAGTTAAACTGCTTCAGAAATGGTGAAAGAATGTGGGTTGTGTGTGTGATATGCTGCTGTAGAGCCCCTCTTTTTGACTAGGTCTCCTATGATTGTCCTCGGCTCTTGACAGCCAAGCCTTGGAGTACGTGCTGCTCACTAGCTTCCCGGAGTTTGGATTTTTCTAAGATGTTCCGTCCCTGATCCATGGGGTGGCTCAGAGGGTTTCCCACTAGTGTTCTGTTAGCTGGGTTTAATTCCATTCGCTGGCGACGGCCAGGTGGGGTTTGTTTGGGTTTAAGTTAGTCAACATTAACTACGTTTTACTCAAACTACATGTTGAGATTCCAGTGTCAAGAGAACCAGATTTGTGAGAGCCCCTCTAGAGAGAGCTGGTTGGTTGTGGTACTTTCTCTCCTTGGGCAGGGGGTTAGTGGTTTCAGCTTAGTATTTTTTCCATTTGCTGAGTTGACAAGTATTTGTGCCCTGTTTTCCCCTACCATAGTCTTCTAATCTCTTATTTGAAATTGCACTGCTTGCTTTTAGGTGTCAAACCGGAGTGAGTCCAGCACTGGAGTGGTGCTCGCACAGTAGGAGCTTTGTCACAGCAACGCCTTGCTAGTTCATCTACAAGTCTAACAGCAACAGATCCAGGCTGCTTAAGATTCTGTTAGATGAGACAGCAGCCGCCCGCATTGTGTCACTGGATGATGGGTCTGTTATTAATCCTTGAGTAATTGCCTTTGATGAGGACCGAATATGGCAGCACCAGATATTATATATTCAGTAATAACTAGCCTTACCGCAAACGAAGACTAGAATTATTTCTAGGTCTCTCCTTTTTCAAGTCCTCTTTAGCTACCTCTTAAAATCCTCTTAGCCTCAGATTTAACTTGCTGTTCTGAACCTCTTCATGGGAGATTTCCAGAGAAGTGCTGCTGTGTTCAAGGTTTGCCCCAAACTTTTGATCTATACTTTGAGTGACAGTTTAAGGGTGCAATTAGTCACCTCTGCATGTAGGGAGGTAACACTGTGCGCCCACGTGATGTATGATCCTGGCTTCAAAAAGTAACACACACATTTTGAGGGGGTTATGTGCCATGGTGAAACAAGGCTCTAAAATTGTTGTGTGCAGGCGACACATATTAGTGACCCAAATATTTGTGCTTAAATCATAAGTACGTTGAAATATATTCAGTTGTTGGTATTTTTTAAAGCAGTGTGTGTGTGTGTGTGTGTGTGTGTGTGTGTGTGTGTGTGTGTGTGTGTGTGTGTGAGAGAGAGAGAGAGAGAGAGAACTGACCTGGGGAGGAGCTGAACCATTTTTCTGGGTGTGAAAAGTAATCTGTCCCATCCACAATTGCCTGAGACATCCAGCCTCCTACAGCACCCAAGATTTGAGGCACAGTCGGGCGAAGGAGTTTTGCAGGAATGCTGCACCTGGGAGGCTCTGAACTAACCGGATGGTTCTGGAGCTTGGTGGGAACGGAGCAATGGGTTTCCGTGTCAGCATATTTTCCAGAGCTTTGTCTCTCTTTAGAATGGCCTACTAGCTTACTCGCCTTTTTGACCACTACTGTACATTGAGCTGATGTTATGATTGAGCTGTCCACAGTGATGTCTAGATACATTTCCTGAGGGGTTCTAACTAATTTAGAATCCATCAGTGTGCATGACTGGTTTAAATTATTCCTTCCAGTGCTCCTCACCTTGGATAGTCTGTGAATTCAATCGGTCTTTAGAATGTTCAGTTACTTGCTTTTGTTAGATCTTCCTAGAATTCCTCACAATCCTTTGTTGCCTTGACTTTGTAATTGGCAAATGTAACTAACCACTTTGCTCTACATCCACCTTCCTGATTACCACCAGACCTATACCAGACATTCCCAGCCATGCATGGCATTATTGTTCGCCTATCCTAGAAGTTTAACTTACCAAAGGCCAGGCCTTCATTGTTCTAAGTCTACAGCTCTATTACAATGGGTACTTCAGTCTGCTTGCAGCTAGTCAGTCACTGGCAGAAGGGGAACGCCCTGCCTCTGAAGTGCCTCCAGTTTGGTCTGCCCCCTCTGGCTCCCCCACTCTTCCCTGCTGCAGGGAAACTCCAGTCTTTATTCCACGTTTCTGACTGACCTCCCGTAACGGGTCAGTCCAATTCCCAGCTGCATCCCAGGGCTGTGTTTGCCCTTTGGGATTTGTCCCCGAGTTCTGCTTCCCCCGCTGAGGTGTTTGCAGTGGCTGGTTCCCTGCAGACTTCAGGGAGCGCTCCGGTGAGAAAAGCCAGAGGCCGAAAGATAAGGGGGGAACAAGAGACGGACCCTTGGAGAGTCTCAAGGTGGTTGACCAGCTCTGGGGGCAGAACGTATTCCCCTCCCTTAGCCCAGGCCCTGGCGGGTCACCTCTGCCCTAGTCAGGAAAGGAGACACATATTGGAAAAGAACTGGCTGTGGGGCAAGCGTCCCCATCTCAGTATGAGTGGGGTGTTAAACCAGAGGGGCAGCATGCCAGATGGAGAATTACACGAAGCCCCTATGGCTCGCACCAACAGATGGCAGAGCTCAGCTGGCTCCTCCCTCTCCGCCTCCCACTAGGCCATGGGTAGAGAGCACTGGCCACCTCATGGGCACGCCAGAGGTGAGTAAGGGCCAGCTCCCCTCTCCAGCTGCCATCTCTGTAACAGGGTTCCCGGCTGATAGCCCAGGCATCCAGTGGGAAGCCCACCTAGCACTCCTGCAGTAGAGAGGGGCAGAGCTTCTGGGAAGTCCATTCTTGAACCCCACCTTCCTTGAGAGACCCAGAAAGGGGCCGATGTTGGGGAGGGAAAAGAATAAGCCCAGCCTCTTTGAGAACAGGGGGATCACCGAGAGCTCAGCGACCTGAGCCCAGTTCATCCCCTCACTTTTTCCAAAGCAGGTTGATAGGGACAAACTCCCAAGGGGGAAGTAAAATCAGTGCTTGTTTCTCCTTCTAACCTCCACGGAGCGCAGTGTGGTGCATCAATGCAGAAAGACCAGGCGATAGACATGCTGATTCGTGTGTGTGTGTCGCACACGCGCATGTGTGTACATACATAAAGGGAATCTTCCGCCTTTGGAGAGGGGAGCCAGCAGTCCAGATCAGAGTTAGGGGCTTATATAATAATAGTTTATCTATGTTCTATTAAAAATAACAAAAGAGAGGACGAACACTTTCCGTTTAGAATTCTGGGTACTGTGAAGCTATGCTGAGAGAGTCTGCCGTCACCTCGCACAAGCGGTAGCTGTGCATCCCTTCTGGTGTTCTCCTAGAAGTTGTAATAGACAGAGGGGGATTTCCTGGCACACCTGGAAGACTGGAGAGTATTGGGCTGCTGCTGTGGGTTGCCACACCCTAACTTCTGGGCTGTTCCCAGCAGCTGTTGCAGGTTGCTGTGCGTCACGAGCACTTCCTTTCCCCCCAGCACCTGGCTACGGGGTGAAGGGGGCAGCAGCCTACTTATAGAAGAACAAGCCCTTGGCCCATCCTTTACCTCTTTCTAGCCCCTGGCCTCCATTTCATAAAGGCAAGCGCTTTCTCAGTGTGCACCTGTCCAACTCCAACCTGGAGTCACTGCCCCAGGTAAATGTGGCTACCTTCCCCGGTAGCCAAGGACTCTGTTTCCAACATGGGCAGTTTTTACCTGCAAGTAGCCTCCTCACAGGCCACCAAGTGCAGGCAGGTATTGCCTAAGCCCCCTCCTTTGGGCATAGATGTGGTTCTGGCCCTGGAAATCAGGCGCTCGGGCAAATCAGTTCCTAGCTTTCTTATGGATACAGTGGGGAGCTCTGTGGTAAGCTGGGGCTATTCTGAGTCATCAGAAAAGTGAACTTGCAGTCCTGACTCCTGCCAGGTGCTATAGAAAGAAATACCGATCGTGTGGCAAGTGGAAGCCGTCCCTGAACTACAGCAGGAGAAAATACCTCTTTGAGTGGTAGCTCAAACAAGGGCAGGTTGCTGTGGCAAGGTCAGCGGCTGCTCTCAGTTACTTCAGAGCTCTGACTCCGAACCAGCCCTGTCTGCAGGTAGACACAGATCGGTGCCAGGCTCTCTTATTTTGGGAGTAAATTGCTCCCTGCAGCTTTGGTTAAAGTGAGGTCCCTGGAGAGTAGCCAGAGGCAGTAATCCGTAGTACTGTGCCAGAATTGCAGTAACAGCTTTGTCACATTCCTGTTCTCAAGAACCCCCTGAAAATTCCAGGGCATGAATGAAACCAGGCATCACCTATTTCTGATCAGCTGGGAGCTTTCTCACATGAGACCACAATTCAGGCAGCAATTCAGATATTTTGGAATTGGGGGGGGGGAATCACTGCTTAAAAGTGGGTGGGCGTGGCCCCCCGGGCTCTGCAGCCTATGGAACTATGAGCAAGTGCAAAAATCTTGGTGTCTGCGTCATCTTCTCCCCTCTCCCCAGTTGGTGCCACTGCTATTGTACTTGTAATTCAGTACTTGTAGCATTCGCTCCCACTGTAAATTCGAGAAATAATATCCCTAATCATCAAAGTATGCTCCTTAAGAGCACGGATGATCGTAGCGCAGAGAAGTTACGTCTTTTACATTGAGATCTGCTAGGTTGCCACATAGCCATCAATGCCTAAATTCACCCCAACTTTACATATTGGCCACCCAATCTTTACCCAGTGTCATTTTTTTTTGGCAGAAGCACTCTCCACACCTTAGTGCCCAGGAGAAGATGGAGGACGTGTAATATACCTCATTTTGGATGTCCATATTTAAAGGATGATAGTGGGGGCATGCTGCAGTGAAAATCGAATTGTAGCAGATCTGTGAACCTTAGCACACTGGAGAATAGGAAAATGTATCTGTGCTTACCTGAAAACGTCCTTTTACTGAGCAATGAAGTCCAATGGTATGGCCCAGCCTGGAGACGAGATTGTCATTCAGAACTTAGATGGAAATTAACATTCAAAGATTTGGGTTTGTGTAGTTAGGGGTTATTTCCCATGCTCTGCAGTAGGGGAAATTGTACGTTTTCCACTTGTATTTCGCACAATCTGTAATTTAAGAAAGTGCAATTGAATTGTCCTGGCTGTGGAAGTTGTTTCAATTGGTGAAAACTTAAGGGGGTGGGTCATTCCCCTGTTGCCAGCACATCCCTCGGCCCGCGCCACTTCCCGCAGCCCCCATTGGCCTGGAGTGGCAAACCATGGCCAGTGGGAGCCGCGATTGGCTGAACCTGCAGATGTGGCAGGTAAACGAACTGGCCCGGCCCTCCAGGGGGCTTACCCTGGCAGGCTGCATGCCAAAGGTTGCCGATCCCTGCGCTAGTCTGTAACTTCTGGGACCACATGTAGCTTCTCTTGTCTAACTGTTCTGAGTGAAAAATTATACACCTCTACCTCGATATAATGCTGTCCTCGGGAGCCAAAAAATCTTACCGCGTTATAGGTGAAACCGCGTTCTATTGAACTTGCTTTGATCCACCAGAGAGCGCAGCCCTGCCCCCCGGAGCACTGCTTTACCGCGTTATATCCAAATTCGTGTTGTATCGGGTAGTGTTATATTGAGGTAGCGGTGTATTTCCATCGGACTGACCACAGACCTGTTCGCAGTATCCGCCAGTGTCAGTAGTAACTTGAGAGAGGAGCTAAATGAGCCTCTGAAAATCAGTTTTTCAGGTGTTTGCAGTAGGGAAGCTCCTGTAGGGTGGATTCAGTGGGAGGCTTGTGAACTTTGCTTTGCAGAAAACCTTGTTGCCGCCATTCCAGCTTAGCAGGTTTTGGGTTTGTTACAGCTATCTATTAGCATTTCAGAAGCTCTGGTGGGGTAGTAGTTTGGCTAGGCTGCTGGCTGCTTCAGTGTCGGGATTAGCCTGTGGGACGGAGCTTCTGGATTTTGGAGCATAATTCTTTGTAGCTTATCAGTTTTGGTAAACTGTGCCAGTAGTAAAGTTCCCTTTTTAAAAGGAACCTTTGGAATATACTTAGAGTAGAGCACTGCATTGGTCAGGGTGGAAATTTCCATTGTGAGAAGTTCTTGCTGTGTCCAAACTGATGACAATAGGTTTGTAAATTTAAAATAGGCTTTTTTGAGCTACAACTTGCAAACCTGACATGTTTGAGGACTCCTGGCAGCCCTCCTGGGCATGTCATCAAGTTTCTAATCTACTTTCTTACTAGTTTGACAAAGAAACTTTGCTGTGTGAATCGATTAAAAAAAAAAAGGCAAATCTGGTACCTCATAAACTGTGAACCCTTTCATTTAGAATCACAGAATATCAGGGTTGGAAGGGATCTCAGGAGGTCATCTAGTCCGATCCCCTGCTCAAAGCAGGGCCAATCCCCTGACAGATTTTTGTCCCAGAACCCTAAATGGCCCCCTCAAGGATTGAACTCACAACCCTGGGTTAAGCAGGCCAATGCTCAAACCACTGAGCTATCCATCTTTTACCCAGGTATAATTTAATTTTTTCTCTTCCCTCATTCGGTACTGATGACACTTGCATGAATGATGTGAGTGTCTTGGGTTATTAATCACTTGAGGTGCCACATATACCTATGACCCCAATTGACAGCTATGTTAATAATTACAGCAACCAACTATTGACTTCCAATGAGAAATAAACTCAGAAACTGACACACTATTTTCATGCAAGTTAGTTTCATGCAAGTGCATTAATACAGAATGAAAAATGAAGCAAATTAAGGGAAAACTCTTCCTAGATGCCATTTTATTAATTAAAAACTTAATAGCAAATACCATTCAGTTCAGATGTGAGGGAGAGTACATCTTAAGTATACCTTCAGAGCTGACAGGTTTCAGAGTAGCAGCTGTGTTAGTCTGTATCTGCAAAAAGAACAGGAGTACTTGTGGTACCTTAGAGACTAACAAATTTATTAGAGTTTAAATTTATTGGTTTCACTCTATATGCATCCGAAGAAGTGGGCTGTAGTCCACGAAAGCTTATGCTCTAATAAATTTGTTAGTCTCTAAGGTGCCACAAGTACTCCTGTTCTTCAGAACTGAGGCCATCGGCTGCAGCTGTTTAAATAACTAAATCAAATGTTTTAGTTAAAACTAGTATTTGGAACTGATCAAAAATAGAATTCTTGCTAAATTGTACAGTATCTGGAAACACAGATTAAAACAGTCCATTTAATATCTGTAGCTAATGTATTTAGGGGCCCTGACTAGGTTCAATACACCATTGTGCTGGGGACTGTACAAACAGAATAAGTCAGTCACTGTCTTGAAGTGTAAATAGACAAGACAGACAAATGGATGGAGGGAAGGAATGTAACATTTCTGCAGAGTGAACAATATGGTGGCCTGCAAATGTCACGGTAATTCCATGATTTTAGTTTCACTTTAATGTTTTGGTTAGGGTTTTGTTGGGAGTGGATTTGATAAAGGAAGGGACATTGCAGGGAAGAAGATAAGGGAGATGGGGGGGAGGGTGAAGCTAGGAATGAATTTTGCCTTTTTTAATTGACCAATTACTTAAGAACATAAGAATGGCTATACTGGGTCAGACCAAAGGTCCATCTAGCCCAGTATCCTGTCCACTGACGGTGACCAATGTCAGGTGTCCCAGAGGGAGTGAACCTAACAGGCAATGATCAAGTGATCTCTCTCCTGCCATCCACCTCCACCCTCTGACAAACAGAGGCTAGGGACACCATTCCTTACCCATCCTGGCTAATAGCCATTAATGGACTTCACCTCCATGAATTTATCCAGTTCTCTTTTAAACTCTGTTATAGGCCTAGCCTTCACAACCTCTTCAGGTAAGGAATTCCACAAGTTGACTGTGCGCTGTGTGAAGAAGAACTTCCCTTTATTTGTTTTAAACCTGCTGCCCATTAATTTCATTTGGTGGCCCCTAGTTCTTATATTATGGGAACAAGTAAATAACTTTTCCTTATTCACTTTCTCAATTCCTTATTCACGATTTTCAATTACTGAAGTGCTATAATCTTTTCTTTTAATTAACTCTTAGCAGTGATGTAGTGCTTACAGATCTTAATTTAGCTTTATAGTCTCACCATGAAGTATGCAAGTATTACCCCCACTTTACTGGGGGGTAGCTGAGATGCAAAAGGCCAAATTCAACCCTCACTTACACCAAACCAACTCCAGTGATCTCGGAGACAGCAAAATGTCACCCAAAAAGCTTAACTGATTTGCAAAAGACCACGAAAAAAAGTCAGCAATCAGATTTCAAGAATAGTTGTTTTACAGTGGAATAGAAAAGTTACAGACCTCATATTAGGATTGGGGGATTTTACTGATTTTGGAAAATTCCCAGTGGATGATCAGCAAAGCCACTAGGACTTTAGGGTTTCTGAGTTTAAAAGTTGAAAGATTTGATATGAGCCTAATGCCTCAGCAGTGAATTATCTGTCCAAGAAGTCAGAAATGGAAAAGAAACGATTAGCTCAACCAGTTCACCTGTCCATCAGTTGAGATGGCCTGGATGATTTAATAGGTTTACCGCTATGCTAGTGAATGTACTGCATCTGCATAGGACAGTTCGTATAGTCACCTTGTAGAGAAGATGGTATTCATGGAAGTGGCTTCCGAAACTACAGAGCAAGACGGTATCCATAAATCCCTTACTGTCCACTACATCTAGAGTCTGTCTCCCTCACAGATGATTTTAGAGAGATGTTTGTTTTATGGTTCGTAGGAAACTGTTTTCCATAAAGTTATACCAGTTTAAAAGTAACCTTCAGATGCCTTACATGGATGACCAGATATGTAGCAAAGAAATGCAAAGTCTTCCTTTCCTTAGCAGTGAAGATTGTGGCAGTTGGTGAGAAAAAGACCTTTGAAAGGCATAGCAGGAATGTCCTGGCTTATCAGTTACCTTTCTGTACACTAAACTGGAGTCAGTTAATTTTAACGTATTTTGGTCTGGTAATGTACATAAGAAAGGGCCATAGTTTTTCCCTTTATAACATTACAGAAAATAATTCTGTTCTGCAAATGTATTCTTTCTGTAGCTTGTTTGTGTGCAAGAATCATCAGGAAACCAGAACATTCTAGAGACTCTTAACTCTCTTCTCATCTGGGCATTGGGTTTCTCCAGTTGCTTAGGTGCAGTGCTAAGGCACTCGGCTACATGGTGCTAAGCGCTGTATAAAAAGCTAGCTAGATACAGACCTGTATGAAATCTTACAAGTTCTTCTCCAGTAAAATCTGTGGAATTCATTTCTTGCTACTGCATTATCTGGTTGGTTAGCTGCAATCTCAGGAGGAGATTGGGAAAAGGCCCTTTCTTTCTCTTGGTTGAGTGCCCCCTCTTATACTGAAAAGGAAGGAAGTGATTGTGGCAGGAATCAATGTCTAAATGGGTTTGAAGTGAGATGCTCTGAAATTTCCAATCCGATCAATAAGGGTGTTTGCCTGCGTTGAGTGAAGCATGGAACTTGCTGCTAATTCTTAAAGCAGCATGTTGGTCTGAAAAGGTGATTTTCAAAGGATAAAAAAATTGGGCATGTGCTTTCTCTCCACGCACCCCCTCTTTATAAGAACGGCCATACTGGGTCCATCTAGCCCAGTATCCTGTCTACCAACACTGGCCAGTGCCAGGTGCCCCAGAGGGAATGAACAGAACAGGTAATCATCAAGTGACCTATCCCCTGTCGCCCATTCCCAGCTTCTGGCAAACAGAGGCTAGAGACAACATCCCTGCCCATCCTGGCTAATAGCCACTGATGGACCTATCCTCCATGAACTTATCTTGTTCTTTTTTGAACTCTGTTATAGTCTTGGCCTTCACAACATCCGCCGGCAAGGCGTTTCACAGGTTGACTGTGCGTTGTGTGAAGAAATACTTCCTTTTGTTTGTTTTAAACCTGCTGCCTATTAATTTCATTGGGTGACCCCTAGTTCTTGTGTTATGAGAAGGAGTAAATAACACTTTCTTAATTACTTTCTCCACACCAGTCATGATTTTATAGACCGCTATCATGGTCCCCATTAGTGGTCTCTTTTCCAAGCTGCAAAGTCCCTGTCTTATTAATCTTTCCTCATATGGAAGCCGTTCCAGACCGCTAATCATTTTTTGTTGCTCTTTTCTGAACCTTTTCCAATTCCAGTATATCTTTTTTGAGATGGGGCAACCACATCTGCATGCAGTATTCAAGATGTGGGTGTACCATGGATTTATATAGAGGCAATATGATATTTTCTATTCTCTATTATCTACCCCTTTCTTAATGATTCCCAACATTCTGTTTGCTTTTTTTTGACTGCCGCTGAGTGGATGTTTTTCAGAGAACTATCCGCAATGACTCCAATAACTTTCTTGAGTGGTAACATCCAATTTAGACCCCATCGTTTTATATGTATAGTTGGGATTATGTTTTCCAATGTGCATTACTTTGCATTTATTGACATTAAATTTTATCTGCCGTTTTGTTGCCCGGTTTATGATGTGGAAAGCAGGGCTAGAAGGCTTTTGTGTGATTTTTTTTTTTTTTAAAGAGACTCTACTTTTTTCCCCCATTAAAAGGTCAGGTCTCTTCTACCCTGGAAGAGTCCATGGTGGTCAGAGAACTAATAAAACATAGATAGTGACTGGGATTGGCTGTTTAATCAGATGGCTTAAAACTCTTGTTTTTGTTAATACCTGCTTTACTCCAATGCCTAATGAATGCTTTGGAGAAAGGGTATCTGTTCAAGATTAAACACTCTCACCCTTTCAATTAAGGTTTTGGGAGCTCACAATAAATATCTGAGATACTCAATTCCTCCAGCAAACCCAGACTTGACATTCATGATCTTGTTAACATAAAAGGAAGTAAAAACACTTGTTTTAACATCAACTATTCAGATAATCTTTATACCTAATAAAATAGTTTTAGGGAAAGAGAATTTAAAAACCTTTGCAGGTCACCTTTTAAACTATCTTGAGTACCATAACTTCCTGCTCTCTTGCCTCCACGATTCTCACCTTGTCCCACTTGAATGCATCCAGAACAATGCATGCGTAATATACCTTGCCCTCATTCCAGCCACATCTGGCCTTTCTTTATATTCCTTCACGGGCTTTCATCTGCTTGATTCTTTGGTGGTGTCCAGCTTGGCTGTTCCCTTCACTCTTGCTAAGTTGGATAATTTTCTTGTTCATGTCCTCCTCATGCACTTATCTCCACATCTTCCCTCTGTCCTTGTGTTTGGAATGCCCCTCCTGGGAACATGATTTTATCCAGGAGGCCCACAAATCCTAGTCCTTCCTTCAGAGGCATGCTTACTAATGAAACCGCGAAGCAAAAAATCTCTTCAGCCCTTCTCCCAACATATCGCTGGAGCTGATGTGACAAATGCTCTAGAATTCCGTTCATTCATCTTGATTTTAGCTTCCGTTCTCTACCCTTTCCAGCAGGGATCATCCTCCTGTCTGTATAGCTAACAGAAATGGTTTGTAACAGGCTGACCTACACAATTGATGTCTGCGCTCCTATTGAGGGTTGGGGCACCCTTTGTTTATGGATTTCTGTGTATCGGGGGGGAGTTCCAACTGAAAGCTCATTTGTAAAATGAAAGCTCAACTTGTAAGAGAACGTATGTCTCTCATGAGGTGGTCACGTGAGCTGTGAGGTCCCCAATCTGGAGAAATTAAGGTCATTTCAGGTCATCAATTCTATTTAACAGATTTTAGCCAAGAAAACTCTTGAAGGCTCTGGCCCTGACAGCCTGGCCTGGGGTGGGCAAACTTTTTGGCCTTAGGGCCACATCAGGAAATAGAAATTGTATGGTGGGCCATGAATGCTCACAGAATTGGGGTGGGGGTGAGGACTTTGGTTGGGGGTGCAGGCTCTGGGGTGGGGCTGGGGATGAGGAGTTTGGGGTGCAGGAGGGTGCTCCGGGCTGGGATCGAGGGATTTGGAGAGCGGGAGGGGGATCAGGTCTGGGGCAGGGGGTTGGGGCGTGGGTTGAGGCTCAGGAATGCAGACTCCCAGTGGCGCTTACCTCAAGCGGCTCCCGGAAGCAGTGGCATGTCCCTTCTCCGGTTCCTACGCATGGCGTGGCCCCCGACCCTCGAAGCGGGGTCACGCGGCTGCTTCCGGGAGCCTCGTGGTGCGGCCCCCGACCTGGCTGGAGCCCCGGAGCGGGGCAAGCCCCAGACCCCACTCCCCAGCGGGAGCTCGTGGGCTGGCTTAAAATGGCTTGTGGGCTGGATCTGGCCCGCGGGCTGTAGTTTGCCCACCCCTGGCCTGGCCCATTGGCCCGATGAATGACTCTGAATTGGGTTTAGGAATCTGTCTGTTTCATCAGATCAGGGCCGTGGTATAATGTTCACAAATCAAGCATGGTGGTTAATACTGTCTGTACAGCTTCATGATCTGGAAGAAAACTCCGGTCGCTAGGCCAAGCTGGAGCTAACCTGGGGTTTGCTGTTTCTGTAACGAATGTCACGACTCTAGAGTAACGAATGGAAGTATAAATATCGTGTCGTTTGCATAAGGAGCCCCCGAAACTCAGGCTAGCCATTGGCTGAGCTGCAAGTCTATTTCTTTACACTAGAAGATGGAGGCAACTTCCTGTGGACTTGGCTGTTAAATAGTATTTGCTTCTTCAGTCAAATGGAATAATACCTTGCAGGTTACCAGAGCTACTGGAATACGGATGAGGCTGAGGCATTTTCTGTTTGAGCCGTTCCCTTTCTTCCCACGTCAGTTTCTTCCTTGTTTACGAACGTTTTTCTTCAGACCCCTGTATGCTAAGGATGCCTTGAAGTGGTGTGTAAGCATTTATATTATGGAGTCTTTCTGATAGCAGTTAACTGTGTAAAGCTTTAGAGTCCCTTTTGTCCTGGACACAGTATGAGTGCCTGGAGAGGCCACTGAAATGTGACAGCAACATTATCGTCCAGGCAGGTGGTATTAATAGAGATGGAACTCTGCTTTTCAGTGAGTGACATCTCGCCCAACAGTAGAACGGAGGGGGCCCACAGCCCCTGGAAAAGTAAATTGAAAATGGAGGCATGTGCTTCACAGTTACATTCTGAGTGTGTAAAACACTTCATTTATGGAATTGCTTACACCCATGGCCTTATTCTCTGCAGCAGAAGTGAATCTTGGAATGCATTTTGTTGTACCTAGGCAGATAGATATAGGTTTGAGATGATGACAACTTAAAAACGCAGTAGTGCACATTAGACTTTAACAAGTGTGGATGGGTAATTAGGAGGATACTGAATGTCTTGAAAACATAATGAGAGTTTAATGTCTGTATTTTCTGATTAACTGCTTAGTGCCTGATTTGGAGCTCTAGTAAAGCTGTGAATGGGTGCTCCTGGCCCAGAGGTTGTCTCCTAAATCCACACAGATAGGCTGCTAGTTATCAAATATCAGCCATGGACCAGCCATGTCTCTTTGAGGAGAGGTAGGAAAGCATGATGCTGTGGAAGAGGAGGGTTCACAAACCCAACAGCCCTGGTTATAGAGGCCTCTAATGCTAGAGGCTAGGGGCAGGGAGATAAAATCGTCTCTTCTGAGACCGTGATCCTGTGCCTCCCGCACTGGAAGATGATCTGTGACAGTCTGTCACAGTGTCAGATGTATATGGTGACTTGCTAAAGGGCTACTGCTTCATATTGGTCTTTCCCAAAGCCACTGAATGGATCTTCCAAAAATATATACTGTATATGTGCTTCGGGTGTGTATTAAAAACTAATAGGAGCAATAATTAATATTTCAGAGGCTTTGCTGGTGTGCGTGATTTTAATGCTTGTGACAACCCCAAGGTGTGAGGGCATATATTATGTTTGCTTCTGAAAATAACAAATTGTAGAAATGACTCTTATGATGACTGGCCTACTTTGCTCAAAACCTTTTCCTCCACCTCATCTGACTCCAGGCAAAATCCTAAAATGGAAGACACATGCTGTCCTCACGTAGGTCACATCAAACGTGGTGGTTGTTTTCAGCTGAACTAAGAATGAGATTTCAGTCTCCTAAATAGTGAGAGAAATACAGTTGATAGTAACTTCATATGTTCCCTTGCTGACATTTTTATTTTCCTGCTGTTCCTCTAGGCGTCAAGTGCCGGAACCAGGATGAGTGTGGAAGCTAGTGGCAAGCCCTTGAAAGTGGGCTCCCGAGTGGAAGTCATCGGAAAGGGACACCGTGGGACGGTGGCATATGTTGGAGCCACGTTGTTTGCCACAGGAAAGTGGGTTGGAGTCATCTTGGATGACGCGAAGGGCAAGAACGATGGCACTGTGCAGGGCAGGAAGTATTTCACCTGTGAAGAGAATCATGGCATCTTTGTGCGACAGTCACAGGTATGTTCTTCCTCCTGGCAGCGTGGTCTGGTCTGTGCGTGCCAGGCTGCTGCTCCTGAGTCGTCAGCCTAATGAGGGGGACTTTAAACTAGGTTCAAAGGGGATAGGTGACAGAAGCCCACAGGTAAGTATAGACTAGATAAAGGTGACCTTAACAGAGGGCTAGATGTTGTGGGGGACATGGAAAATTGCAATAGGGTCAAAGGAGAAATAAGAGGGAATCCATGGGGGAATTTGTTCAAATTCAAGGAGTATGGGGAGTAAACAGGAAGAACTAGAAGTATTAGTCCACAAACTAACGTATGACTTACCCCACCCACTCAGTCTGTGATGGCAGTTAAGTCTTATACTGAAATATTGGTATAGAGGGGTACAGCTTGTTCAGGGTAAAAAGGGAGCAGGTGTTATACACCGAGAATATATACACTTGTTCTGAGATCCAGACGGACATGGCAGGCAGAGCAGTTGAGAGTCTGTGGGTAAAGATAAAGGGGGTAAAAAATAGGGGTGATGTCATGGTAGAGGTCTACTATTGACCACCAAGTCAGGAAAAGAAGATGAATGAGGCATTCCTAGAACAAATAACAGAAATATCCAAAAGACAAGACCTGATAGGAATGAGGGATTTTAACTACCCAATCATCTGTTGGAAAAGTAATATGGCAAAACACAACATATCCAATAAGTTCTTGAAATGTATCAGGGACAACTTTTTGTTCCAGACAGTGGAGGATGTAACCAAGAGGACAGCCATTTTAGACTTGGTTCTTACCCACAGGGAGGAAATGATCGCGAATCTCCAGCTGGAAGGCAATTTTGGGTGAAAGTGATCCTAAAATGATAGATTTCGTGTTTCATAGGAAAGGAAGAAGTGAAAGCAGCAGAATAAGGACAGTGGACATCAAAAAAGCAGATTTTAACAAACTCAGAGAACTGGTAGTTAAGGTCCTGTGGGGAAAAAGGTCTAAGGGAAAAAGGAGTTCAGGAGACCTGGCAGTTTCTCAAGAAGATGTTATTAAAGACACAACTGCAATCTATTCTGATGTGAAGGAAAGATAGGAAGACTAGTAAGAGGCCAACGTGGTTCCATCAGGAGCTCTTTAATGATCTGAAAATCAAAAAAGAATACTACTAAAAGTGGAAACATGGGCTGATTGTTGATAGCAAGAATAACACAAGCATGTAACACACAAAATGAGATACACCTAGCAAGGGACAAAAAATGCAATAAGAAGATGATTAAATACAATAGAAGTAAGAGACAGACAAAAGAAAATGTATATCCTCTACTTAGCAGGGAAGATGAGCCAATAACTGATGACATCAAGGAAGCGGAAGGGTTTAATGCCCATTTTGTTTCAGTCTTCACTAAAAAGGTTAATGGTGACCATTAACACAAATAATATTAACAACCACGGAGAAGGAATGCAAACCAAAAAAAGAAAAGAACAGGTTAAAGAATATTTAGATAAGTTAGATGTTTTCAAGTTGGGAAGGCCTGATGAAATTTATCCTAGAGTACTAGCTGAAGCAATCTCAGAACCACTAGCAGTTATCTTTGGGAACTCCTGGAGGACAGGTGGGGCCCCAGAAAACTGGAGAAGGGCAGACATAGTACCTGCCTTCAAAAGGGAGAACAAAGGACCTGAGCAATTATAGACCAGTCACCCTAACTTAGATACCTGGAAAGATACTGGAACAAATGATTAAACAATCTATTTGTAAGCACCTAGAGGATAATAGGGAGATAAGGAAGAGCCAGCATGGATTTGTCAAGAACAGATCCTGCCAAACCAACCTAATTTCCTTCTGTGACAGTGTTACTGGCCTAGTAGATTGGGGTGAGCGAAGCAATAGATGGTGATGTATCTTGATTTCAGTGAGGCTTTTGACACATTCTCATAAGCAAGCTAGGGAAATGTGGTCTAGAGGGACTGACTCTAAGGTGGAGGTCACATTCTGGGGTGTGATAGAGACTTGCCCTGTAACTCTGCCTTAAAGTGCTTTGCTGCTGTAGCTCCCTTGTTTGGCTGCTCCCTGCCAGCGTACAGGCGTGCACTGTGCACTGAGTATCTGTGTGATAAACCACCCTCGGCCAGCAGCTCCGACTGGAGCAGCCTGCTTGTTGCACCAGAGCCACATTCTGGCTTCTAGCAGCTTTGGTTACACCTGGAAGATGCCCCAGTGCCCCCTGTCATTTCCCCCAAACCGTGTGCTCTGCGACGTCCAGCCCTTTCCTGGGCCATTCAAAGCCATAAGGTTCATGTGCTCCTCTGAAGAGACAAAGTGCTCAGCTTTTCGCATCAACTGGAGTCAGGCTATCACCTCAATTCAAAGACAGCACTGGGTTGTTTAGATTAAATTAAAACAAGTTTATTAACAAAAGGCGAGAGAATTGTGAGCGAGTTCAAGTATAAAGGGCCGTGAGAAATGGCTACAAGCGAATAAAAGTGAAAAACTCTTTCTAGAGACTAAGACTTAACAATACTACAGTTTTGGTTCAAGGTCAGATTCTCACCACACTACCTTCCAGCAAGATGGCTGACCACCCCCTTGGCCAGGATGCCCCCTAAAGTCCAAAGTGCTCCTTTCCATTGTTGTCTTAGGTGAAAGATAATTTGGGGTCTTTGCCCCTTGTATGGTCCAGTGAACCTTTGAAATAGATTCTTCTGATGGTTACCCCCCCAAAGTAAAGTTCATTCAAGCCGTGAGAAAGATGACATGGAGTCTGTGGTGAGGGAAGTTTCATGCTGCTTTCTTCCACTGCTGGTGTTTGCTAAAATGCAGATTGATCTGTTCTGCCAATCTCCTGGCACTGCTGTGATGCTGAGTAGTTATCTTCTTCCCTTGTTAGCTTGATGGTTCTGTTTACCTTCTATGTAAATGCATTCCCATAATTTCTTAATGTACTTTGGAAGTACCTTCAAGGTGGCAGAACCATATTCCTTTGTCTAGGGAGGGGTAACTTGAACCCTGCCTGGCAGACACACTTTAAGAACATAATTCCCAACATGTTTGTAATTTTGCATTTGTCCTCCATACATATACCCCACAATAATGTTAATGATGAGTATGTTGTTAGCTTTCTATTGATAACCTACTTGAGGCCTTTTAGATGCAGGTTATGATATTCATGCGGTGGGGTACGCTGAACTGGTTAGGCCATCTAGAACGCTCGGCAGTGAGCCCTTTGCCCTCTTCCATTGGGAGGCTGCTAGGGTCACAGAAAGACCATACTCAGGCTTGGTCTACACTACCCCCCTAATTCGAACTAAGGTACGCAACTTCAGCTACGTGAATAACGTAGCTGAAGTCGAAGTACCTTAGTTTGAACTTACCTTGGTCCACACTCGGCAGGCAGGCTCCCCCGTCGACTCCGCGGTACTCCTCTCGCCGAGCTGGAGTACCGCAGTAGACGGCGAGCACTTCCGGGTTCGACTTATCGCGTCCAGACTAGACGCGATAAGTCGAACCCAGAAGTTCGATTGCCAGCCGCCGAACTAGCGGGTAAGTGTAGCCAAGGCCTCAGAGTAGTTATCAATGGTTCACTGTCAAATGGGGAGATCTCATTTAGTGGGGTCTTGCAGGGATCAGGCCTGGGTCTGGTACTATTCAATGTTTTCATTAATGATTTGGATAATAGAGTGGAGAGTATGCTTATAAAATTTGCAGCTGAGACCAAGCTGAGAGGTGTTGTGAGCTCTTTGTAGGAGAGGATTAGAGTTCAAAACGACCTTGTCAAAATGGAGTATTGGTCTGAAATCAACAAGATGAAATCAATAAAGATAGGGCAAAATACTGCCCTTAAGAAGAAAAAATCAAATGCACAGTTACAAAATGGGGAATAGCGTCTAGGTCAGGAGTAGGCAACCTATGGCACGCGTGCCGAAGGCGGCACGTGAGCTGATTTTCAGTGGCACTCACACTGCCTGGGTCCTGGCCACTGGTCCGGGGGGCTCTGCATTTTAATTTAATTTTAAATAAAGCGTCTTACACATTTTAAAAACCTTGTTTACTTTACATACAACAATAGGTTAGTTATATATTATAGACTTATAGAAAGAGACCTTCTAAAAACGTTAAAATGTATTACTGGCATGCGAAACCTTAAATTAGAGTGAATAAATGAAGACTCGGCACACCACTTCTGAAAGATTGCCGACTCCTGGTCTAGGTGATAGTACTGTTGGGAAGGTCGCTAGGCCAAGCCGGTGTTTTTCATGAAGCAGAGAATGGTGTTACAACCACCAAAACCACAGTGCGGTGGTTGTAACGCTCCCAAGAGTGTCTGTATGTCTACACTGCAATAAAGGACTGTGGTTCCGAGTCGCTGAGCCCAGGTCAGTTGGCTCAGGCTGCAGGGGCTGAAGATAGCAGTGTAGATGTTTGAGGTGGAGCCTGGGCTCTGAAACTCGATGAGGGGGTGGGTCTCGGAGCCCGGGATGTAGCTCTGCAGCCCGAGCCCCGTGAGCCTGAGTCAATCGACCTGGGCTCTGAAACTTGGTGCCACAGGTTTTTCTTTGCAGTATGGGCATACCCTAAATGACTGTAGCAAGGAAAACTTGGGAGTGGAGGCTGGGCAGGTACCTTCAAGTGAAGCAGGAAATTACATCATTTTAAACTGAATGAGGAATTAACTCTATGTGACGGGTTCCCCCGGGGTGCTACCTGGAACTGGGGTACCACTGAGCCCGCCTGACCCACCAGCCTGGGCTCCCTGCTGTGACAGGCCCGCAAGGCCCCTCCAGCACACATACAGGTAGGGACACACCCAGCTTCACACAGATGCTGAGATCAGCTCTGCATGGGAAGGCTCAGCTAAGGCACCTCCCAGTTGCTAAGGCACGCCCCCCGCCCCCCTCTGGAGTGTAAACCCCAAATGATACCGTCTTGTGCTGCACAGAGAACGGTACAGCATAAGCTCGTGAAATTCGCCCCCTCCCTCAATGTGGAGGAAGATATGCAACAGCTTTCGGCCCCCAGTTATGATTTCCACTCACTGGTTTTAGACAAAACAAAAGCAAGTTTATTAACTACAAAACAGAGACTTTATGTGATTATAAGGGATAGCAAACAGAACAAAGCAGATTACCTAGCAAATAAACAAAAATGTTTATTTGCTAGGTAATTATTTGCTAAGCTTAATATACTAAAGAGATTGGATATGACTAGCAAATTCTCACCCTAAATGTTGTTTTAGGCAGTTTGCAGAGTTTCTTGAGAGCAAGCTGCAGCTTAAAACTCCAGGTATTCCTTTCACAGGCTAGAAACCCCTCTAGCCTGAATTCAGCCCTTCTCCCCTAGTCCAGCCTTTGTTCCTCAGGTGTTTCCAGCAGTTTCTTTGGTGGGGAGTCAGTGAAGAAACTAGATGATGTCACTCCCCTTCCTTAAATAGCTTTTGTATATGGCGGGAACCCTTTGTCTCCAACTTTACTTCCCACGCCTTTCAGTGGAAAGACACTGGTATTCCAAGATGGAGTCCAGTACCGGGTGACTTGGTCACATGTCCCTGTAGGGACACAGTAGCCATGACATGGAGGCTGTTTGTGGCGTCCTCAGTGGGAGATTAGCATCTTCTAAGACCTATTGTTTTCCCTAATGGCCCTTCCCAGCCAGCCGTCTAGACTGATTGCATTCTGCCTAGTGGGCGTTCCCCAGGTGTAAACACATTTGTAACAGATACATAGACAATATTCCTAACTTCAGATACCAAAATGATACATGCATACAAATAAGATAATCATATTCAGTGAATCATAACCTTTTCAATGACATAGTACATGCCCTGTCTTGCATAAAATATATGATAGTTTTGCCATAATCATATCACAATAATATCTCGATGAAGAACATGGGGTGTAGTGTCACTTTAAACATGTATTGTTAGTAACTTGGATTTAAAGCTTTTTAACTTTTAATTTTAAATTCGTATTAGTGTTACGGTAGTGCCTGGGAGCCCGAGTCGTGGACCGGGACCCTGTTGTACGAGGCGATGTGCAAACACAGTTTTAATCCATTCACCTTTAATGGTCCCTTTGTGCAGTTTTCCAATGGAATGGCCAGCCCACTGCATCCAATCAACGCAAAATCTTTTTAGTCCCACCCTGACAGAATGGTTGGGTTAGAGATGGCTAACCAATCCAACAGTTGTCTGACTCCTTGCCTCCGAGTGTCCTCCAGGGAAAAATTAACAGTAGTTATTCCTCACTTTAAATTTGTGGCCCTGTGGTAGCTAAGGGCGGTATGCTGAGTGAGAGCTCATTTCTGTCCTCCATCCCCAGCCATGTGAGTCTCAGCAGATGCCCCTGATTGGGCTGACCCATGTCCAAAATGTGATGGGATGTTTTTGATGGAATACATGGGAAGCCAAGCTGCAAGTAAATGGTCCGGAAGGAGGAGCCGTCAGGTGGGTTCTGAAGTCCTTTCTGACAATGATTAAAAGGGTTGTTGGTCCAGTACTGACAGACAGCGTCACAGCAATGTTCAATATCATCAAGCAAGGAGGTGCTCACTCCCAGCCATTTTGCTGGCCCTCTGGACTGGTACCTGGTCTATCAGGTGTGTCCCTTAGCTCACTCATCTGGGAAAGAAAATGTGCTAGCTTACAAGAAAAGTTTCAGGCTACAGGACCAGGATGAGTGATTGCTTAAGCAGATGTTAGTAGAGGTATTCAAGAAATGTGACAGTCCATTGGTAGATCTTTTCACACCAACCAACAATGCAAAGTGTGTTGAATCCAGAGCAGAAATGGATGCAAACTCGATCACCAGTGCATTCCTCTTAGACTGGAGCAAAGGGCTAAGTTATGCCAAGCTGTTGGTTAGAAGAGATGCAGACAAGGCTCAGGTCAGACTGATGGCCCTGTCTCGCGCAGTCAGTATTGATACACTCTTCCTTGAGACGTTGCATGGGAGTCTCTGTATCATTTACTGGTGTTACCAGTTCTCTTGTGTCAGAAAGCCTCTTGTCCTTCATCCCGCTCTGCAGTTGTTCCATCTAATTATTTGGATCCCAGAGACCATTACTGGCCTGGCCTGTTTTGTGGGAGTTTGACAAATTCTGCTACGTTCCAGGAAAGTGTCTCTTAAAATGTTCTTCCTGGAAGTGGAAGGGACTTATTCCGAGCAGCAGATAGCTATCTGAGGCTGTGCTTTTGTCTCCATATCTTTCTCTTGGATTATTTGTTGCACACTCTTTCAGTCTCTCCTCCTCTTCGGGCAAGGTGCACCAGCTGTCCTGTTTAAAGGAGTTACTCTTCAGTACCTGCAGCGCATTGCTTCTGCCTGGGCACACCTGTGAGCTATACGGGGAAGGGACACATCCCACTAGCGTGCAGAGGCTGGCGAGTAACCGCTCTTTCCCCAGATTTAAAACTTGGCTTTAAATTGTGAGGCAGGTCTGACTTTGCCTGGGAGCACCGTTGCCGCTACAAGCGGAATTCTGAAGCAGCCGCAAGGACTTGGATCCTTTTAGAGCGGCAAATGCAGCATGGCAGCTGTGAGCTGGGGAGGGTGGACTCCAAATCCATGAGCGGTTTAAAATGTCTGCTCCGTATGAAAGGAGCATGCTGCTTCATAACGTCTTGGGCTGTTCTTAGAGCCTGGCCCTGTAAGAGTGTGTGTTCACTTCTTTTTTATAATGCTCCTTTCTGTGGCACATGACTGGCTCCAGCCTGAGAGCTCAGAAAGAGAGCAGAGGAGGAGAATCAATCTGTAATAACGACTAGAAGCAGCTTTGGAGAGAGAGGTGCCCACTGCTGTTCAGTTCTTCCCTCATCCAGCAGTTAGATGGTTAAGAACATTGATCGTTTTGTGTTTGTCTTGCTTTTGGGGGAGGTTGGGGGTTGGCACAAACTGGGGCTATCTGAGAGTCTGGGTGGCTGAACGTCTTGTTCCCTGTTTTCTGTAATGAAATTTTTTCTGATGCTGCTAGGGAGCACCGCTCGGTTGCTATAGCAATGTTGTCAGCTGGAAGGGGAGTTTGCTGCAGGTTAGGTCTCTTGTCATGAGAAGAGAAGATGCAAGCACATTGTGGGGCTAGGAGTGGTGTTGTGCTGTGTGTGCTGCTTTCTCTGTTACTTGTTCTGTTCACCGCTTAGAGTGCATAAGCAAGGGCTCACACCTATCATTAGGGTTCCAGTTTTCAGTTTAAACCAAAAGCAACCACTAAAACACCAATGTTAATTTTTGAAGGATCAGTTTAAAAAAAATAAATCAGAAAATGACAAGGTTCTTTTAGAGGCGCTTGCAACAGAATTCATGTCCTGCTCATGTTCTCGGCTATAAATGAAACTAGTGCTTCACCCCCATGCTTCGTCTCTAGGTCACCCTCAAAAGCCACTGCCACATCGCTACTCTGTGGTTACGTGCAATGTGGGACCGTGGGATGTTAACCATAAACGAGGCTCTCCTGAGCAGCGTTCTAACTTTGATTTTTTTTTGCTAATAAAACAGATTTTTAATCAAATTGATGTAACCACAGTCCTGTTAAACCCATAAAAACTATTTCTTGGAATATACAAGGCCCAAAGAAACTTTCCCCACTCTCCCCTCCAAAAAACAAACCAACCAAACCCTACCCCATTGCAAATGAGTGCAAATTGAAACTGCATCCATAAAACACAGCAGTAGTCTTCTAACTTGTTTGTGGAGCATTAGCTTCAAAAACAGACTGTTCATAAAAACAAAGTCTCAGAGATCTTAAATATACCAGGCAGAATCAGTGTCTTGGAGCTGATAAATCCCTTTAGGGAAAACAAACTCTATGGTAAGCTGTGAGAAAGTGCTAACCTCTTCCAGAGGCCTTGCCTGCACCTTTAACGTAGGTCAATTTAGCTATGTAGCTCAGGGGTGTGAAATAGTCTGTCTCCGGAGAGACCTAGTTCAATCCGTCTAAGCTCCAGTGTAGACACCATTCAGCCAATAGAAGAATTCTACCATTGACCAAGCTACGGCCTCTCAAGCGAGTGGGTTTACTATAGGAATGAAAGCCCGTCACTATAGCAGGTGTCTACGCTCCAGCACCACGGCTGCAGCTGTGCCTCTGTGGTGCTTGTAGCGTAGATACACGCAGAGAGAGTGAGCCCGTGTCGGGCCTCAGCTCAAGGCTGCTCTGCTAATCCCCAGCGCCATGGCAAGCTGTTATAAAGTCTCTCCTATGGCTTGTGCACACTAACGATGCCTTTACTTGTCCAGAGGGAAGTAGGTATATTAAAAAAACAAATAATGGCGGCTGGAGCAGTGGTGATTGCCCTGTGATAAAGCAGCATGCTGCAGCTTCCACCTGGATGGCAGGGGTTTGTCACTCTGCACGAATGAGGTGACCAGGAATTTCTGGGCTCCCTGCTCCGTGATTTTTCCAGGGACTGAGGTGAGACTGACTGGTCTGTAGTTCCCTGGATTCTCCTTCTTCCCTTTTTGAAAGATGAGCACTATATTTGCCTTTTTCCAATTGTCTGGGACCTCCCCTGATCATCACAAGTTTTCAAAGCTAATGGCCAATGGCTCTGCAATCACATCAGCCAACTCCCTATTAGATGCATTAGATCCGGCCCCATGGACTTGTGCATGTTCAGCTTTTCTAAAAAGTCTTTAAGCTGTTCTTTCACCACAGAGGGCTGGTCGCCTCCTCCCCATACTGTGCTGCCCAGTGCAGCAGTCTGGGAGCTGACTTTGTCTGTGCAGACCGAGACAAAAAAAGCATTGAGTACTTCAGCTTTTTCCACATCCTCTGTCAGTAGGTTGCCTCCCCCATTCAGTAAGGGGCCCACACTTTCCCTTACCACCTTCTTGTTGCTAATCTACCTGTAGAAACCCTTCTTGCCATCCTTCACATCCCTTGCTAGCTGCAACTCCAACTGTGATTACCCTTCCTGATTACACCCCTGCATGCTCTAGCAATATTTTTGTACTCCTCCCATGCCATCTGTCCAAATTTCCACTTCTTGTAAGCTTCCTTTTCGTGTTTAAGCTCACTGAAGATTTTGCTGTTAAACCAAGCTGGTCGCCTGTCATATTTGCTATTCTTTCTGTACATTGGGATGGTTTGTTCCTGCGCCCTCAATAAGACTTCTCTAAAATACAGCCAGCTCTCCTAGACTCCTTTCCCCCTCATATTAGCCTCCCAGGGGATCCTGCCCATCAGTTCCCTAGGGAGTCAAAGTCTGCTTTTCTGAAGTCCAGGGTCCGTATTCTGCTGCTCTCCTTTCTTCCTTTTGTCAGGATCCTGAACGCGACCAATCCATGGTCACTGCTGCCCAGGTTGCCACCCATTTCTAATTCCCCTACCAATTCTTCCCTGTTTGTGAGCAGCAGGTCAAGAGGAGCACGGCCCCTAGTTGGTTCCTCCAGCACTTGCAACAGGAAGTTGTCCCCAACACTGTCCAAAAACTTCCTGGATTGTCTGTTCACTGCTGTATTGCTCTCCCAGCAAATGTCAGGGTGATGAAGTCCCCCATGAGAACCAGGACCTGTGATCTGGAAACTTCTGTTAGTTGCCGGAAGAAAGCCTCGTCCACCTCATCCTCCTGGTCTGGTGGTCTATAGCAGACTCCCACCACATCACCCTTGTTGTTCTTGCCTCTAAACTTAACCCAAAGACTCTCAACAGGCTTTTCTCCAGTTTCATACTGGAGCTCTGAGCAATCATACTGCTCTCTTACATACAGTGCAACTCCCCCACCTTTTCTCCCCGGCCTGTCCTTCCTGAACAGTTTATACCCATCTATGACAGTGCTCCAGTCATGTGAGTTATCCCACCAAGTCTCTGTTCCAATCACATCATAGTTCCTTGACTGTGCCAGGACTTCCAGTTCTCTCTGCTTGTTTCCCAGGCTTCTTGCGTTCATGTACAGGCACCTAAGATAACTAGCCGATTGCCCTGCTTTCTCAGTATGAATCAGGAGGCCTCCCCTGTTACACCCTCTTCCTTGTGTTTCCTCCCGGTATCCCACTTACCTCCGGGCTTAGGTCACCGTCCCTCGGCGAACCTAGTTTAAAACCCTCCTTACTAGGTTAGCCAGCCTGCCTGCGAAGAGGTGCTTCCTGCTCTTCGTTAGGTGGATTCCTTCTCTTCCTTCCTTCCAAACAATTCTGCCTGGCGGGCTGAAAGGGAGCTGGAAACACCAGCTTCCAAACTCCTGGGGTCTTGGGTCCCCATTAGCCCACCAGGCAGGAGACTGGACGTACAGGGTGCCTGGCAGCATGCCAGATAGGATGCCGAGTTGCTAGGCGGGCGAGCTGGCAGGAGACTTGGCTGTCTGGATACCTGTCTGGATTCTGTTGGAGCTTCGTCAAAATCATACTGTCTTTGCGACGTTTCTGTTTAGGTGAATCTGCCATCCCTGAGGCAGACCTGTTCTGCTGGAGGATTTCCAGGCAGCTGTAGTGAGCAGCCGGGCTGGATTGGAACTGAGTGCCTCCTAGCCAGTACTGAATGGAAGTTAATGGAGGGAATTTGGGTTTGATACAGCAGGAGGAGGAGAGGCTGACTTGTTTTGTAAATGGACATTGAGGGGGTTAGATCTGGCATCCTGGTAAGCTGCCGCAGGAGACTGTAGGTACCAGACCCAAGCATGGAAATGGTGTAGGGAGAGCCACTGTTGTTTCCCTGCTCTTTGTTTCTGACCATGCCTTTCCCATCCGTTTCCCTGTACTGCTCACCAAAGGCCTGGAACAGCACTGCGAGCAACTGTGTCAGCACTGATGTGTTTCCTGCGCATGTTTTGGCAGCTTTAAAATACTTGGGATTTCCATTCACTGGGTCAGGGATTTTAAGCATCAGAGTCCTCCTAGAACAGGTGGAGACCTTAGAGTTTGTCACCAGGTACAGCAGTGCTGATTCCCATGCCATGGAGAGGGCTGATGGCTGTAGGCAGAGCAATCCTAGCTATGTCTCAGCACCATGTCCTGTACATTACTGTGCTTTTCTAAACTAAAAAATAACCACTCCCCCCGCAGCTCTAATTCCTCACTTTCTGCTTCATGTCACTTACTGACAGTCCGGGGATCCCAGAGTGCTTTACAGACCATGTACTGTTGGGGGCACTTCACCCACCTCTGGGACGGAAATGCAGCCTCCGTTCTATTCTAGCCCCACTGCAAAGCTGGTTTTGTTAGTGGTGTGGAAGGAGAAATGACAATTCATGTATTCAGTTAAAATCGCAGGAGGAATTTAGGAC
Source organism: Chrysemys picta bellii (assembly GCF_011386835.1). Classification (NCBI taxonomy): domain Eukaryota; kingdom Metazoa; phylum Chordata; order Testudines; family Emydidae; genus Chrysemys; species Chrysemys picta. The sequence goes on along the minus strand of NC_088795.1, from coordinate 144,405,794 downwards.
GGTGGAATGTGATTATTGGTGAGGGAACTCAGACCCTTCTGGGGCAAGTGCCGGGGGGACCTTTAAGTGATCAGCGCCTGTTTGTCTCCTCCTGAAATCAGGGTGGTGATAAAATACAACTGTAGGAAAACAGTCCTAAACACTGATATGTCACTGCTGGTCATCCCATGCCCAGTGTATCTAACCCCATCTGTACTAGACAGACGAGTCAGAGGTGCTTAGAATTCCTAGGCTCGTTTTTGATGACCTCGGCTGTATGAGGGAGTGGGAAGCCCCATTATCAAGACTATATAATCTCCTCCTAGGATGGATTCCTGTAAGCCAAGTGAAAAGTTCTCCCTTGTGCACTGCTGAGATGGCTCAAAAGCCTCCCCTTTACAGAACTCGCCAAAAGAGGTCAGCAGCACGTGGCTTTCATTGGAGAGGTGCCCTGTCAGCGGGATGCCTCCCCTTTTCCACCTTCTTTTAAACACTGCTCTGAGTATTTTCGCCGCCTTCGATGGCATTGTCAGTATTTCTATAGCATAGAGCAGTGGCTCTCAGCCAGGGGTACGCAGGGGTCTTCTGGGGGGGACATCAACTCACCTAGAGATTTGCCTACTTTTACACCAGGCTACATAAAAAGCACTAGTGAAGTCAGTACAAACTCAAATTTCATACAGACAATGACTTGTTTATACTGCTCTATATACTATACACTGACATGGAAGAACAGTATTTATATTCCAATTGATTTATAATTATATGGTAAAAATGAGAAAGTCGGCAATTTTTCAGTACTAGTGGGCTGACACACTTCGGTATTTTTATGCCTGATTTTGTAAGCAAATAGTTTTTAAGTGAGGTGAAACTTGGGGTACACAAGACAAATCAGACCCCTGCAAGGGGTACAGTAGTCTGTCTGGAAAAGTTGAGAGCCACTGGCATAGCGTCTCATTAAAATACCTCTTCCTGCTTGTTTAAGAAGTGTGTATCTGGTGTCCTGGGCACCGTACCTACATAGGAACCACTTACAGACTGGCAGGCTACCGCAGAGGTGCCTGCTTGTTAACAAACCTCCTATCCTCCATTATTTGTCAGTCAAGAGCCTGGCCAAAAAAGATTGTTTAAAAAGACCCCTAGGACACCTGTGCTTTAGATTTCATAGCATTGCCCCAAACCTGAGACCATGTCTGCTTTCAGGTGCTGGACTCTCCCTGAGAGCGTGGCAGCTTTCGCTAGGACCTCTGTGGTGATTGTATTGGTGTTCTGAGCCCTCACAGGTTGCTACATCTTGGAGAAAAGCAGCTTTTCGTACTGAGGAGTGTGGGAGTCTTTACAATTCTGTTCAGCTCAGATAAAATATACTTTAAAAACAAATCCTAGCTTCAGAGTAGCAGCCGTGTTAGTCTGTATCCGCAAAAAGAAGAACAGGAGGACTTGTGGCACCTTAGAGACTAACAAATTTATTAGAGCATAAGCTTTCGTGGACTACAGCCCACTTCTTCGGATGCGGGCTGTAGTCCACGAAAGCTTATGCTCTAATAAATTTGTTAGTCTCTAAGGTGCCACAAGTCCTCCTGTTCTTCTTTTTGCAAATCCTAGCTTCTCCTTATCGGTCAGAAACTTAAACTGATCGACAGACCAAAAGTCATTAGCTTGGCTTGGACTGAAGTAGATAGCAACCTGTAAACTGCTTTAGACTGCCTGGGCAACTGGGTCCTCAAATCCACAATGGGTTTCTAGTCCATTTTAAATATAAGTTTTCAGGAAGCTGGGGAGGGAGGAACACCAAGAAATGAGATTAAAAAATCAGCACAAAGTGAAGTCTGTTGTGTTAAAGCCCCAACTCCAGAATGGGGCTGCTGTGTGTTCATGCCACTCCTCGCTGGTAACATTGAATTTATTCCATTTATTCAGATCCAGATTTTTGAAGATGGAGCAGATACAACATCACCAGAAACCCCAGAATCTTCTGCCTCAAAGGTCCCCAAAAGAGGTATGGTTCACTCGTCTTTCTTACGAGTCCTTATCTCCCTTCATTCCAGCCCAAGAGGGATCCATATGTCCGACATCCATCATTGCCTGGAATCGGAGCTCTTGGGGAAATCTTCACCCATCCCTTCTACCTTTTCTCCTGCCAGAGGGGAGTCTCTGCTGGGGCACGTGGAGGTGCAAGCATAGCACTTACTGGTGCACCGCTCCTTTAGTTTAGCGTTCCAAGGGCATCTCAACAAGCTCCCAGGGAAAGGCTATAAAGGCCACCCAGGATCCCCACTAAGGGCTGGATCCAGAGCCCTCTGAAGTTGTTGGGAGGCTGCTGTCAAGTTTGCCATCATGCAGGTAAGGTTAGGATTCAAGTCCAGGGTGGCGAGAACATCACTGGTTTCTTCCTCAAGTCCTCGAGCGTTCAGTGGTATTGAAATCCACACCGGCTTAAGCTCAAGTAGAATGCTGGTGGGCGATAGGTAAGTGAGGCAAGGAGCATGTCCATAACTGCCTGGAGAAAGGCAGTCTAAGTGAAACGGTCCAGAACTAGCCTCCAGTGGTAAGGGGGCCGGGCAGTGGGTGGCAGCTTGTTTTTTTTTTTTTAAATGTTGCTGCCTTTTAATGTCATTAGGCCTCTGTTTGTCCCTGTAGGATGAGCCTGTCATCCCATTTCTGTCTCCTCTCTAAATAATCCCTAATGTTCAGTCTCTCCTCACATGGAAGTCTTTCTAGGCCTCTATTCATCCCCATTGCCCTTTGTCGTCAACCCCCTCCCACCCGGCCATTTCTGCTGCATTCCTCTTGAGGAGGTGACTAGAACGGAACGCAGTATCCAGGGAGAGCGTCCCCCGGAGTTAGCCAGTAGTATTACAATAGCGGCAGGATTTGCTCACCCTGTTCCTAATGGTTTGTTTGCTGCTTCACACTGAGGAGTCGCTCTCATTGAGCTGCTTACTGTGATCTCCAGGTCTCTCTTTTCCCGAAGTGCTGGGTTTCCAGTGCCGTGTGAACCGTGTCAGGGCAGTTCAGGGAGTACCTTCCCCTGTGCATTACCTTGCCCTGAGTGTCATCGGCCATTGTGCTGCCCCCTTGTTTAGCTTTCATAGATCCCTCTGGAGCTCCTCATTTGAGAGAGATTCCGGAGAAAGGCTTGTAGATTGTGAGTTGGACTTTGCCTACCTCCTGGTGAGGAGTGAGCTCCAGTTTGCCCTGCTTTCTCCAGCCCTGGTAGCTGGACTCCTGTACCTTGAGGCATCCCAGCGGGTGCTGTGTGAAGAAGTAAGAGGTTGGGGGAGAAGAAGAGCTCGTGAGAAGCCAGAGAGGCTAGAGTGGTGGATATTGACAGAGGGATCTGGGGAATTGCCTCAGAAAATGAGGGAGGGAAGGACGGACGGACACACACACACACACACACACAAACACACACACTTCACCCTCTCTGAACTAGTGTGTGTGTGTGTGTGTGAACAGTGAGGCGCAGTCACTGGCTGGGTCTGAGGGATAAGACAGGTGTTTGAGATGAGTAGTTCAAACGTGTGAGCTGTAGAGGTGATGGTGGGAGACCAAGAAGAATGAGGAAGGTGGAAGGGGTCAAAGCACACAGGGTCAGCTGCAGTGCTCTTTGGAGAAGCAAAATACAGACACATGAAGCGTGGCTGCATGCCAGGGAGTTTCCATAGAAACAGCAGCGTCGGCTGCAGTCTCTGCCTCTGCAGTATACGATGCAGAGATTTCAATTCCCATAAATCTAGCACCTTCTCTGCTAAACGGAATAAAGGTGTAAGAAGCACAGTGGGGATGGTTGGGGTCTTTGATTTATGAGCTGCTTCTATAGTGTCTGTTATCTGGGCAGCTGATGCCTCATTTCACCTTAATACACACACACAAACAGAGTGCTACCCACAAGGAATGCCATACAAACAGCTACCATGGATGCAAGCCACAATATCAGACCCATCAAATATCCAGGAACAAAACAAAGGATGAAATTTACCCAAACAAATCCTCCTCCTGTGCTTAGTACACACAACTTCTGCACTTAACTCAAGGTTGTACTCTAAAATTGTACATTTTGATCATGCCTATGCACACCTGTACATGGGAATCGCTTTGCTCACCACTAAACTGTAGCTGTCTCTGGAGTGGAATGCAGCAGCTGTTTAACAGAGTACCTCAAAGATACAAACCGTTCAGGACAGGAGGTGAAGAAAAATCCCGAATCCAAGTGAAAACGCCAGGGCCCTTTATGTAGAACTGGATTTCAGCCCAGACTCCAGCATTTGCACCAGTTCATTTAAATGCCAGGACACCCTTGATTGTCAGAGTTGGTCAGGAGCTCTCTTTGCTGTTTTGTAGAGGAAACCGCAAACGGAGCCCCTGGCCAACTACGACAGACACAACCCCTCATAACGACCTATGGGGCTTTAACGTGATCATTCAAGGAAGAATGCCAGCTACAGAATAGTCAACGTATGCTGCAGGATATTGGATTCTCCTGGGCGGTCTCCCATTCTAGTAGTGAGAGAGCCTGACCCTGATTAGTTGGAGCCTGACAGGATCACAGCCCCAGAAGCATTCAGCTCTCTCCACGCATTACATTGTAATCTAGATCTTCAAGGTTAAACTCAGGCAACTGCACAGATACATTTGAGTGTGCAACTTACATGTGTGTGCAAATCAAGTATTGTGCAACCTCTCTTGAGGGGTCGACAAGCATTGGTTGCTGAACAGAGATGGTCATTTAACAAAGGTGGAGGAGAAACCTACTCGAAGTTTGGAGGTACCTTTAAGAGGAGCTCAGAAGGCAAGACATTGCCTCATACAGCTTGTCTCTTCTATGCACTTAATTTTATTTGCACACATGTAGCTGGTTAAATGTCTAACTTTCCTTGTGCTCAGTAAGATACCTGACCTGTGCTCATAAGTTAGCCGTGTGGAGAATTTCACATGACTAACTATAGAAACATATTTTAGTTTACCAAGTGATGTTACGGGCCTGAGATGCCTTTAGCTGGCCCTGTTTTATGGAGATATATATCACCTTTGATTACCAGATGGAATCTAATTGGTGGAGGCAGGGTCATGTGTCCGTACTTCTGTGTTCCTGAAAAAGGGGCTTTCTAGGCTTGAGATGATCCAAAGCTCTCTGAAATCTTGCCGTCATCTAACCAGAGGCAGGGATAGATGTCAGGGGCTTGCTGTTCTAGTCTGAAATAGCTGATATTCCTTGGATCATCGAATCATAGAAGATGAGGGTTGGAAGGGACCTCAGGAGGTCATCTAGTCCAACCCCTTGCTCAAAGCAGGACCAACCCCAAGGAAAACCAACTTGAGTTATCCATAAGAACACAGTACACTTGCTGCCCTAGAAAAGGCCATCTAATTCAGCACGCCTGCTCGTTTTGCTGCACTGTAACCTTGCTTCTTCACAGACTTTTAATTCCTCCTCTTAGAGACACATCTAGTGATCCTTCAGCTAGACCTAGACTTTGGGCTTAACTCTCACAGTGAAGCAAAGGATTCCAGAGAGTGAGTTGGGACTCCCCTCTGCCCTGCTGCTCATATGCTAAGAGCCCTGTGTGGTACATGTGTCAAACATCTCATGGTTCTTTGTTTTTCTGCTTTATTTCCAGAATCTTTGGAAGCTGCCAAAGCCAGCAAATTGGTGAGTACTTCAGCTTGAGACCCTGTCGCCTGCTTGGAGAAACTCATTCCACCACGTCAGTGTGTTGGCTTTTGGGAGGGGAGGGTTTGCACACGCTAATCTGCAGAATTCCCTTCATTAGCTCTTCCTGCCTTTCCAGAGTGTAACCAGACGTCTGTCTGCAGCCTCACAGAACTAGTAACCATGCATACAGCAGGGCCGGGATTTCAGCCAATGAACATCTCAGATTAAAGGGGGCAAAAAAGGAACCCCCCAAATAAAATGGCTGGTGAGGAAAGTCTAGCTTTTGCGTTATCCGGGTGTTACACAAGGGATTCCTCCTGGGGTCAGTCAAGAGAGCCAGGCACATTAAAATAGCTTTATTCCAAATGACCAGAAACCTTTTCAGTTCGTTACAAACAGCCCTCTCCCAGTGGGGTCACACCGGTGGGAGGGAGGCCAACAGTCCAGCACTGCAGCCTGCTATAGATTTTTTTTTTTGGGTCATTCTTCATTTGATTCAGTATTGCAGAGCTTGCCCCTGAATGCTCTCCAGTAATGTGAAATCGCTGTTTCCCTCCAAATGACCCTTACATTTCAGAGACGGAAATGACCCTCTCGTTAACAGCATATTTTAAATTCACCTTTTCTGCTGAAAACCTGTTGGATTTCCTGGATATGTGCCTAGTTTACAGTTAAGCTTTATATATACTGCCCTAATTATCTTTGTCCAGGAGTTCTCGTGGCTCATACAAGACCTATGTGGGTGTCTGGGTGTCCAATCACAGGACTGGAAGGGACCTCGAGAGGTCATCTAGTCTAGTCCCCTGCACTCGTAGCAGGACTAATTATCTAGACCATCCCTGACAGGTGTTTGTCTAACCTGCTGTTAAATATCTCCAAAGATGGAGATTCCACAACCTCCCTAGGCAGTTTTTTCCAGTGTTTAATCACCCTGACAGTTAGGAACTTTTTCCTAATGTCCAACCTAGACCTCCCCTGCTGCAATTTAAGCCCATTGCTTCTTGTCCTATCCTCAGAGGTTAAGAAAAACAATTTTTCTTCCTCCACCTTGTAATAACCTAAAAATAAATTAGTGGAGATATCTCATCTCCTAGAACTGGAAGGGACCTTGGAAGGTCATCAAGTCCAGCCCCCTGCCTTCACTAGCAGGACGAAGTACTGATTTTGCCTCAGATCCCTAAGTGGCCCCCTCAAGGATTGAACTCCTAACCCTGGGTTTAGCAGGCCAATGCTCAAACCACTGAGCTATCCCTCCCCCCAACCTTTTACATACTTGAAAACTGTTATCATGTCCCCTCTATTTTCTCTTTTCCAGACTAAACAAACCCAATTTTTTCTATCTTCCCTCATAGGTCATGTTTTCTAGATCTTTAATCATTTTTTGTTGCTCTTCTCTGGACTCTCTCCAATTTGTCCACATCCTTCCTGAAATGTGGTGCCCAGAACTGAGCACAATACTCCAGTTGAAGCCGTATCAGAGCGGAAGAATTACTTATTGTGTCTTGCTTACAACACTCCTGCTAATACATCCCAGAATGATGTTAGCTTTTTCTGCAACAACGTTACACTGTTGACTCATATTTAGTTGTGATCCACTATGACCCCCAGATCCCTTTCCGCAGTACTCCTTCCTAGGCAGTCATTTCCCATTTTGTATGGGTGCTACTGATTGTTCCTTCCTAAGTGAGTACTTTGTATTTGTCCTTATTGAATTTCATCCTATTTACTTCAGACCATTTCTCTAGTTTGTCCAGATCACTTTGAATTTTAATCCTATCCTCCAAAGCACTTGCAACTCCTCCCAGATTGGTATTGTCTGCTAACTTCATAAGTGTACTCGCTATGCCATTATCTAAATCATTGATGAAGATATTGAATAGAACTGGACCCAGAACTGATCCCTGTGGAACCCCACTCTTTATGCCCTTTTCCAGCATGACTGTGAACCACTGATAACTACTCTCTGGGGGTGATTTTCCAACCAGTTTTGCACCCACCTTATAGTAGCTCCATCTAGGTTGCATTTCCCTAGTTTATTTATGGGATGGTCACACGAGACAGTATCAAAAGCTTTACTACAGTTGAGATATACCACATCTACCGCTTCCCCCCATCCGCAAGGCTTGTTACCCTGTCAAAGAAAGCTATCAGGCTGGTTTGACACGATTTGTTCTTGACAAATCCATGCTGACTGCTATTTATCACCTTATTATCTTCTAGATGTTTGCAAATTGATTGCTTAATTGTTTGCTCCATTATCTTTCCGAGTACAGAAGTTAAGTTGACTGGTCTGTAATTCCCTGGGTTGTCCTTATTTCCTTTTTTATAGATGGGCACTAATTTGCCCTTTTCCAGTCTTCTGGAATCTCTCCCGTCTTCCATGATTTCTCAAAGATAATCGCTAATGGCTCAGATATCTCCTCAGTCAGCTCCTTGAATATTCTAGGATGCATTTAATCAGGCGGTGGTGACTTGAAGACATCTAATTTGTCCAAGTAACTGGTTCTTTCCGTATTTTAGCCTCTCCTGATCCTACCTCATTTTCACTGGCATTCACTATGTTAGACGTCCAATCACCACCAACCTTCTTGGTGAAAACTGAAATAAAGAAGTCATTAAGCACTTCTGCCATTTCCACATTTTCTGTTGTTGTTTTTCCCTCCTCATTGGGTAACGGGCCTACCCTGTCCTTGGTCTTCCTCTTGTGTCTAATGTATTTATAGAATGTTTTCTTGTTACCCTTCATGTCTCTAGCTAGTTTGATTTTGTTTTGTGCCTTGGCCTTTCTAATTTTGTCCCTCCATACTTGTGTTATTTGTTTATATTCATCCTTTGTAATTTGACCTAGTTTCCACTTTTTGTAAGACTCTTTTTTTGATTTTTAGATCATTGAAGATCTCCTGGTTAAGCCAGGGTGGTCTCTTGCCATACTTCCTATTTTCCTACGCAGTGGGATAGTTTGCTCTTGTGCCCTTAATAATGTCTCTGAAAAACTGCCAACTGTCTTCAATAGTTTTTCCCCTTAGACTTGCTTCCCATGGGATCTTACCTACCAACTCCCTGAGTTTGCTGAAGTCTGCCTTCTTGAAATCCATGTCTTTATTGTGCTGTTCTCCCTCCTACCATTCTTTAGAATCGTGAACTCTATCACTTTCACCCAAGTTGCCTTCCACTTTCAAATTCTCAACCAGTTCTTTCCTATTTATCAAAATCAAATCTAGAACAGCCTCGCCCCTGGTAGCTGTCTCCACCTTCTGAAATAAAAAAGTCTCCAGTACATTTGAAGAACATATTGGATAATCTGTGCCCTGGTGTGTTATTTTCCAAACAGATGTCTGGGTAGTTGAAAAAAGAACAGGAGTACTTGTGGCACCTTAGAGACTAACAAATTTAATTGGAAAGGAAGATGATGTCTGTCTGTATCTGGGTAGTTGAAGTCCCCCATCATCACCAAGTCCTGTGCTTTGGATGATTTTGTTGTTTAAAAAAAAGCCTCATCTTCTTCCTGGTTAGGGGGTCTGTAGTAGATCCCTACCATGACATCACCCTTGTTTTTACCCTTTTTATCCTTATCCAGAGACTTTCAACAAGTCTGTCTCTTATTTCCATCTCAATCTCAGTCCATGTGTATACGTTTTTAATATCTAAGGCAACACTTCCTTCCTTTTTCCCTGCCTGTCCTTCCTGAGCAAGCTGTACCCTTCTGTACCAATATTCTTGTCGTGTATTATCCCACCAGGTCTCTGTGATGCCAATTATGTCATAATTGTTTTTATTTATTAGTATTTTGAGTTCTTCTGCTTATTCCCCATACTTCTCGCATTCATATACAGACATTTAAGATACTGATTTGATTCTACCCCCCAGTTCTGTCTTGTCTCTCCTTTATCCCTGCTATAACAGCCCATGTTCCCCCACAAATTCCGACCCTTCTCCCAGGTCTCCAGGTTCTTGACTTACCTGTGGGCTTTGGTCACCTGCCCCCTTCAAACCTAGTTTAAGGTATGTTTCCTGAGCCAAGAGAAAAGTGGAGCAGAGGCATAGATGCCATTCTTTAACCCTTCGGAGACTTTGGACAGTCTGACCACGCTCAGTCAAAGAGCTGCTCAGACTTTAGAAAGGCTCGGTATGTATATGGGTGCTGAGGACATTCACTGTTACATGGCTGCACAGTTTGTGTACATCTTCATAACACAGGCCAAACGCTAACTGCTGGGGTTAGGGGGAAACTTCCCCAACAGACAGGCTATTCCAGGGATTCTCAAACTTCATCGCACCGCGACCTCCTTCTGACAACAAAAATTACTACACGACCCCAGGAGGGGGGGACCGAAGCCTGAGCCCCACGGCCCAGGATGGGGGGGCCAAAGGCCAAGCCCCACTGCCCCATGTGGGGCGGGGGGTGGAGGAATGACACCAAAACTGAAGCCCAAGGGCTTCAGCCCCAGGCAGGGGGCCTGTAACCAAAGCCATGCCACGCAGGGCTGAAGCCCTCAGGCTTCATCTTCAGCCCTGGGCCTCAGCAAATCTAAGCCAGCCCTGGCGACTCCACTAAAATGGGGTCGTGACCCTCTTTGGGGTCCCGACCCACAGTTTGAGAACCTCTGGGTTATTCCATAGTGGCTCACTTGGGGTTTTTCTTGCACCATCCTCTGAAGAATCTGATGCTGGCCTCTGTCCGAGACAGACACTGGACTACATGCAGCCTGTCCCATCTAGTGATTCCTGCTTTATAACACGCTGTGGATATTCCTCCTCCTAAACATTCACTGTGGCAATTGCCAGTGTTCTACATGTACTGTAGGGTTCTTTGGGCATCCTCTTAACTGCTCTGAATGCTGTCAGGGTGCAAAACGCCCACTGATCCCTGGGGGAGCTGCATGCTCAGCTACATACTGCCTTCCTTTCAGCTTCAGTGCTGGAAACGTTAGGGCTCTGCCAGCTCAGGCTGCATTGATCACACCGCTTTCCTTGCGACCTGGGATAGCTGCGCAATGGAAACAACGTGGGCTAAAGGCTTTGAGCTGCACTCACAGCATTTTGCTCATGTGTGGGCAAGCGGCGCATGTAGCTTGGGTGTAAGTGACACTCTGACTGGTACCCTATAAATACTCCAGATACTTAGAATGGGTTTTGCTTTAGGGCTTAATGTTAAAAATTCTGACTGCCCAGTTGGCCCGTCTGTCTGTGCGTGGCAAGCCTGTGCCTAGATGCTTGATAATCTGGCTCCGAGCCGGCACGAAATCCTAGGCAAAGGAGCCAAAGCTCAATATCGATTGCTTTAGAGACTGCATGTCCCCCCATGCAAGGAGACGCTGCCCTTGCTTCGATGCTCTGGTGCTGAGGGCCAAATGTACTGGGACAAAATCCCTAACAAAGCACGTGCTCTAGGCTGAACGTTCCCCAGCATTGCTGCCCATTTCAGTCGTTGCTGCTGATGGTCCTGAGGCTCTTCGCACTCAAAACTACAAGAGCTGAGTGCTGCAAGGGGGATTGGTTTGATAAGTCACCATCGTCTGATCCAGGTTTGGTAGCTTACAAGCAAGTCTTGTTTTCACTAACCCTGTTCTTTGGCCAGTTATGGAGGAGCCAACGTTTGCTGGCTGAAAGTACACGGCAAGTGTCTTGCTAGGGAGTATGGCACTAGCTTAGGAAATGCTGTCAAAGTCAGTGTCATCTCCTCCTCTGTGTGATGACCCTTCCCTTGGCCAAGAAAGACCCGATGTTACTCTGTAAAACTCAGAGCTACTGGGCTATCCAAAGTGGTTGCTTGAGAGCTTCATGGCATTGTTGTCAGCAGCGTTCCCAGCCCATTGTTGGAGGCCACCTCTGCTTGTAGCCCATGGTTCTCTTTGTCTGAGAAGCCCATCTTTACTCTGAGTGACGTCTCTGTGCAAGCCTTCGCCACACGTTGCCACAATTGTTTTTCATCCTGAATCCAGTTTTTAGCACCTATACAAAGACACGCGTTCTGTGGAGACACTGAATCATCTAAGTCCAGAAAATTATCAATAGAACCTTTCACAGTAAAGTCAACCTTAAAGAATGTTTAGTATAAGAACAAATCAAGCTCATGCGAAGCAGTGGTCACTCCTGCCTTGCAGTCCCAGAGGCTGTCTACACTGCAGTTGGGTCGTGAAATTCCTAGCTCAGGTGCATGTATGTGTGCTAGCTAGAGCCTAGGTGCGTACTTGGGTGGCTAGCTTGGCCCATGGCGTCGCAGTCACACTGCTATTTGTAAAAAGCAACAGAGAGTCCTGTGGCACCTTCTAGACAACAAATGTATTGGAGCATAAGCTTTCGTGGGTGAATGCCCACTTTGTCAGACACAAGACTTGATGCATCCGACGAAGTGGGCATTCACCCACGAAAGCTTATGCTCCAATACATCTGTGAGTCTATAAGGTGCCACAGGACTCTTCGTTGCTTTTTACAGATCCAGACTAACACGGCTCCCCCTCTGATACTTGCCTGCTATTTGTAGTGTGCTGGCTTGAGCTGGAAATGACACCTCCTAGCCGCAGGGTAGACGTACCCTGAGTGTGAAGCGTGGCCTGTTAGGAGTGGACTATCCATTGATTAGACTGGCATGTCATTAGCACAAATTCCTTAGGCTTGGTCTACACTAAACCCCCAAATCGAACTAAGGTACGCAACTTCAGCTACGTGAATAATCCAGACGCGGCAGGCAGGCTCCCCCGTCGACTCCGCGTACTCCTCACGGCGAGCAGGATTACCGGAGTCGACGGGGAGCACTTCTGAGTTCGATTTATCGCGTCCAGACAAGACGCGATAAATCGAACCCAGAAGTTCGATTGCCTGCCGCCGAACCAGCGCGTAAGTATAGACAAGCCCTTAGAAATCACAATATCTGTCTCTGAGATGTGGATTTTCTGTGTTGTGGCATCTCTTCTAGCATGTTGATCTTGGCAGATAACTACTGCTTCGTTGCAGTTCTCTCTTGTTAACGTGGTACCTCTTTGCTTTCTCTGCTTCTGAGAATGTGGTACCAAGAACCAAGGTGGGACTGATATGGAGATATCCTATCTCCTAGAGCTGGAAGGGACCTTGAAAGGTCATTGAGTCCAGCCTCCTGCCTTCACTAGCAGGACCAAGTACTGATTTTGCCCCAGATCCCTAAGTGGCCCCCTCAAGGATTGAACTCACAACCTTGGGTTTAGCAGACCAATGCTCAAACCACTGAGCTATTCCTCCCCAGACTTCATAGCTTTCTCCTCATTTCTCTGCTTTGCCTATTTTGGACATATTTCCTTCCCTTCAGGAAGGGGATGTGGTGTCGGGTTCCCTTTTCTTGAAAACTGTTTCAGTAGTGAGAAGCAAAAAGAGCAGCGTCCTAGAACTGTATCCAGTTAATCCTCGATAGTCACGCAAGTTACTGGGCTCAGTCTGATACTAAACCCCACTTAGAGTAAGATGTGTTCTGTGCCCTCACAAGGCTTAGTCTCGTTTAGGCAAGTCATGGGACAGCATCTCAGGAAGAGTGAGGAAGAAGGATCAGTTCCTGGAAGGACGTGGGTTTACCAGAAGAAGAGGGGACTTGGCAGATGGGGAGTGGAGGCCGTTTCAAGCAGCAAGGTCATTAGCACAAAGCCAAGAGCATGAAGGCGCTGGAACGTGGGTGCAAAGTGGATGTAAAAATGCTACCAAATCAGAACAGTTCATTCACTCACCCTGCGGGGAGCCTTTACATCCCCTTTGCCCGGGGTAAATAACTCTACAAGGTGCAAGGCAGTGAAGTCAGGCCCTGAGACATCAAAGCCAAGCCTTGCTCTCCTTCAGGCCATCTGCAGTGCTCAGCTACTTTAAGCTTGTCTATACAGGGAAGAGTTTCTGATTAACTCCCTGTGTGGATGCTCTTATTCTGGAATACGAGCTTCGAAGAACATCCACACAGGGAGTTAATCAGGAATAGCTATTCCGCTTTAAATTCACATCCTACCTTCATCTAAATCACCTTCCTGTGTAGACAAGCCTTTATTGATTCTGTGTGACTTTGGGCCCATAACTTCTCCTCTCTACCTTGGTTTCATCCTCTCTGTAGTCGGAATGCTACTGAAGACCTTTCCCATTTTTATTGGGCATGAAGAGTGATCGCGTCTCTGTGCTGAAGTGCATTTTACAACTGCTCTTGTCCCTTGATTGCGTATTGGATTTGCAGAGCACCCTGACTGTTGCTTGAGGCAATACTGCTGCTCTTCAAGAAGAGCCTAATTGTATTAGTAAAAATACTGTCTGAGACGCTTGAGGACATCACAGAGCAGCTTCCCACCTCTCCCGAGGACAGAGGCTTACTGCTGTTTGTTGCCTCTCCTTACATTCAAGAGCTGCAGATTAACAGTATTTTGCCACTAGATGACGCTGGAGTCAAGGGAAAGTGCTATTGTAAATAACAGGCACTCTGTGCCCCGTTGAGCTATAAACCGAGTGTCCAGTGATCTAACGTGGCACGTGACAGGAAAAGCTGATGGTCTCCAGGTCCTTTGGGGATTAACTTTGCCACCCTATAGTCAAGGTACCAGCCATGTTTTTAAGATGATCCCTTTAGCCAAAATAGTCTCCCTTTTCTTCAGTCTCCCCAAGGTTAAAGGGACACGGGATAATTTAGACCTCAGATTTTTGTATAAAGTGTTTACAGACAGATTTGTTTTGCCCTTCTATAGCAACTTTCATCCAAAGATCCTGTGTCTTACCTCCACTAATCCTGATCCAACATCCCTGGTGGGTAGGTAAGGATTTCTACTTTGAACTGAGATGCAGATTGGAGAAGTGTCTGTTAACACGTGCACATCCCCCCCAAGAGCACCTGACCAGTCAGTGGCAGAGCTGAGAATGGAACCCAGGAGTTCTGTTTCCCAGTTCCAGTTTTAATCACTAGGAAACGTTCCTGCCTTAATTAAAATATTGTCTCGAACACATTGTTGAAGCTCACTCATGAGAGCCCCAAAATGGAACGAAATGGTCTATTGCGTGGTCCAAAGCCATTGCAATGTAAACAGTAGACCAGCAGGGCGGTGGACAGATGTTAACACACTGCAGTGTGCACATAACACAGGGAAGTTATTGTTTCCTGACATCACTCAAATGTGTCTCTGTGCTGGGGTTGGATTTCCTGTGAATTTTATCTCCACTCCTTTCTGCTAATCCCAGGGATAAATGCTGGTAATCTGTGACTGCATCATGGTAACCAGCCAATTAGAAATCTGAGATTCTCACTGCTTTAAGGCTTCCCTTGGCACTTTATAATAGCATAGAATTTGTGCCTTGTGTTGTGTCCTTATCCAAATGGAGGATAAGTAAATGCATTTATTGTTGAATCTGTTTATGTAAAAAAGCTCCTGGTATTTGAATCTAAGGTGAACACCACCTGTTCATTTTCCCTAAGGGCGTCTGTCATCTCAGCCTCCGACTGAGAGCGCCCAGCCAGTAAGCATGCTGCTTGATAAAGTTAGAATAGAGGTGGCAAAGCAGAATGGTTCTGCTAATCTCTGGGAAGGTGGACACAGGACCTGTGTTAACATGGATAAAATAAGAGGCTTACACAAATGTGTAAATACGGCAGCAGTAGCCTTCTCCCTAGGCCTCACTCTGACTGCTGTGGTAATTGAAATAATGGTGGTGCTTCTGGTTTTGATATGGAGAAGTGACTCATGGTACATGTCTGCAGAGGTCAGTGCTACTTGGGGAAAGGAGAAAATTCTCATTCTCTCTCTCTCTCAACGTATTTCGGCCTGGTTTGGTCGATAGATTCGACACAGCCAGGGCAGATCTGTCTAATGGGGAAAGTGGCATGTTCAAGCCTTTATCTTTGTATAATTTGAGCCTTAAATATTAGTTATAACCCAATCATGAGCAATTGTTCTTGTCCCTCTTGGTTACTGCAAGTCTGCCCAGTTTGAATTCACTCCGCTCTAATTTTACATTGGGGAACTTGACTTGTGGCTGGCTGTAACATACAAAGAACTCACCAGGGGTAGCGCAGCAGCATCTGTACACACTTCCCCGCCCCACCCAGCACCTGAGCAGAGATTGCTGACCTGGGGCTCCAGTTGGAATATGAACAGTGTTTGCTAGGGATGAGGTTGGGGCAGACCGAGCTCCCTAGTAATCCCTGGCTTCTGGGGGCAAATGCATTGACTGACAGTATGGAAACAAAATAATACCCAGCTCTTACCGCGTTTGTCGTCAGTAGAGAGTGAAGCCCTTCACAGAGCAGGGCAGTAGCCATAGCATTATCTGTTTTGTACAGGTGGGGAAACTGAGGCACCGAAGGGCAGCGACTTGCCCAAGGTACCCGGCAGGCCAGTGGCAGAGCTGGGAATAGAGCCCAGGTCTCCTGAGTCCAGTCCAGTGCTTTCTTCACTAGGCCCCACTGCCTGCCAATTAACTAAGCTGTCAAGTGCAGTCATTTGCCTTTCAAAATGTTCTTTGCTGGAACCTTAGAAGCCTTAATGCCCTAGGAGCCAAAGCCTGATTATAGCCACTCTGGGATAAAGCCCACGAGCCTCAAGGCAACTGCCAGCTCAGTTATCTGCTACACGCTGGCAGGTCACATTTCACAGACTTGTTTAGGTTAATCTGGGTGCTTTCTTCCTTGCTGATTGTACGTATTATTGAGATCTGGTGACTTCAACAGAACAGATCAAAGTACCTTCCTCAGGAACAGCAGGGAAAACTGTATAACCGCTGTGTGAACGGTTCACTTCTGTTGTGCGTCCCGGCAGTGTAAACTCTAACTTCTAACCTTTGTCCCCTCTTCATGCAGCGTGGAGCGAAACCTAAAAAGGTGGTGCATTTTTTTTGGCAATTCATCTGTACGTCGCAGAATCTCCTGGCCGCATGAAATGCCCCCAAATACATCTCGGCTCATTGTCACTCATTGCTGCTGTGCCTTCCATTGTATGGTCGCATGTTTACTCATTGCATGTGTTCCCCTTCTCCTCGGCTGGCCCAGCTTGCTTACGAGGGGCTAGTAATCCGAGTCCAAACGCACTGGGGGAAGAGCATTGCTTTATGGGAAAGTATCTGTCACCACTTCTCAGCCTGCCACGCAACCTGGTGGGGAACGTGGCTTCGTAAATCAAACGATGTTATTTTTCTTGGGAGTTTTGAGAACTTTCTGCTGTTTCTTCACAGCCTCAGGATAAAGCTTTCACACCAGTGCTGAGTGTGAGTTAACTATTTGTACTTGTGAAATGTGCCCACCATATTTCTCTCTGGCTGATGTATTGAAATTCTTGACATCAACACACGAGTCGGCTTTAGAATCAAAGGCCCAACCCACGTATTGTGATCTCCATCCCGTAGCTTAGGCTGATACGTTAACCTTGGCTTTCACATTCTGGTGCTTTGTTTCCTTCCAACTAGTGCTGCAATGGATGTAAATCTCCTGTGTAAAGCCCCAGCAGCGTGCTCAGAGCTGGGCACAATAGAGGTAGGCACATTCCCTGCCCCATTGAATGTACTGTCTAAAGGGAGAGATGAAAACAGACCGCGATTGCTCTGGATGATCAGAGAGGTGCTGTCACAGGGCATGGTATGGTTTTGAATCAGCTGTACCTGCTTCCAAACTCTGATTTTTTGCTCTCTTGAGACAGTTTTCCCTATTGCTGGGTTTATCTTCTTGGCTATCTATTTCGGATACTTTGCACAAAATATTCCAGTGTCAACCCACCTCCCTTAGCAAACTGATACACATCGGCTACTGGATGTTTTCTTTCTGATTTGAAGACAAGTCACCATTTTGCCTAAATGTAATACTTGTAAAACTACAGCTTTTCCCAAGTCCCTCTTTTTCACACTAACTTTTCTCTCGAAAGAGCCACCTCCCTTACACCCACCCCTGTTAGATCCCGGCAGCAGCCAGGGAAAAGGAGAAGGCCAGAAAATCCCAGCAGATCTGTCGTTTGTTTGACATTGCAGTTGTATCAAAAGGAAAGCTATGCGGATCTCAGCGGAGCTTAGCTGTCTGACTGGGGCATGTTGTAACCTGGACAAGGAAACCCTGCAAAAACTCTAGTCCCCCAGATACTACACTGATGGGCCCATTAGAAATGCCAATGAGACAGTACCTGCTTGTTCCTGTGAGTGATGGCATGTAGTGCTGCTGTGGACCTTTCACTTCCAGTCTATATAACCCTTAGGCACTTGGGAGGAGAGAGAATCCGAGCCCAGAACTCCGTCTGTCCCTTCCACAGAATGAGCACAAATGGGGAGCAGAGCAGGAGGAGAAGCTGTGCTCCCCGGGAAGTTTGGTGTTCTGTAGTAACTGTTCCAAGCCTCTTTGTTCTGACCAACTCTGTGACCTCTGTCCAGTCTGAAATCTCTGCATGTGTCTGAGCTTACTGATCTGCATGCGCTTTGCCCCGTTACTTCACTCTCCTGCTAGCTCTCGTCCCTGTTGTTCTGCATGCTGCCGTTACTCACACCCAGCTCTGGCTTTCCCGGCTCTGTACGCTTTCTCTGATGGCAGACCTCTAGCGTGTGTTGATTTTACTTTCCAGTTTTGCCTTACTTCATTGTGAAGATCGCCGCTGGATTGGGTTGGTGGCAGGCATGGTACCATCTGGTCAGGGTATTAATTGTCTCACTCTAAAAGGAGTAATTCTAAGTCAGACCGATACCAGAGAGCCCATGACGCGAGTGGGGTTTCCTCACTAACGTTGTGGGACTAACCCTGGGATGGAAACCAAGATCGGACAGGTATGTCCTAGAACTTCCTCCCATCCTCAGCTCATTTGTAAAGTTACTTCTCGCCCTGCTCCTCACTGTTCCATTTTAAGGGTTGAAACCGTCAGTCAACTTGCCAGCTCTTTTCCTTGTGACCACTTTAGTGTCTGGGAATCAAAGTTCTATTTGGTAAAACTACTAATGCCTAAAAAGAAATAACATTATTAGTAGGCAAATCCGCATTAATGAGATTAGGTAGCTCTTTGCAGTGCGTGGTACATGTTGGACTTTAATCGGTTTAAAAGCTGTTTCCTTCTGCTCTATTTTGGGTGGCAGATGGCCCCAGTCCTCCGAGATTGGTCACCTCTTAAACTGGGGCAAAGAGCAAATACAAATAATCAGACCTCTTCCACTCTCTGCCTGCCATCTGGAGCCAGGTATTCAGCAGGGAGGGTGGAATAGGCAGCCTCTTGCCTCAGGAGTGTTGCCTCTCCATGACCTTCAGAGAGTAACACTAACTCCACCCTGGCCTCCATTGGAGTCAGAGTGACTCTTCTCGAGGGCTCCCAATTGCCTATTTCTCTCAAGGATTGAGACAGCTGCTGTTTCCACATGACACCTCAAGGAACTTCTGCTGTGCCTTTGGGTCAGTTTCCTTTAAGGCCTGCATACCGGGTGCAGGGGGAGGCCAGGAGCTTCTTGCTGGTAACGGTGGAGCTGTGCAGTAGCACAAAGTCTTACAGATCAATGAAGTTCATATTCCTCCCCAAAGGTATCCACTGCTCGTGTCATTCTGCATTCATCCCACCAGAGATGCCAAGAGCAGGCGTTGTGAATCTGCTGAGGGGAGCACTTGATGTTTTGGCCCATGCTGCACTTGCACGAGTAAAGAACACAGCTGAGTGAACAGCTCGCTAGGGAGTGCAACACGGGGAGAGTGCTGAAACCTCCTGCCACCTGCAATGTGACAGGCTGGTGGAGAAGGGCGAGTAAGCTAGCTGTTTAAAGGCAGCAAGATGGCCATTCTCTCCAGTTTTGGAATGAAATTTCAGCTCACACAATCCTCTGTTCATTGCTACAGTGCTGTCTGGCAGAGCAGTTACTGTGCAGAGAGCAAATCCTGCCTCAAATACCCGGGACTGGCCTCCCTCACTGAAATGTCAGCCTTGCAGTGGAATAGTAGCACGTAACAGCTGCAAAGACTGACATCTGAGGGTTAAATGAGCAAAAAGCCTGACCCCTTTCTGTCTTAACCCAAACCTGTAGGTATCTGCCTTGGACGTATCCGTAGCTCAGCCTGGAGTCGTGTCCACTAGGGAGTGGTGGAAAAGCCATTCATTTATGTACAGGTTGGCACAAGGCCCCATGAGCTTGGCAGTTCAGGTTGTGGTGAGGTTGGAAGCCGGGATCCAGGAGCCTTTCTGCTCCCATGTGCTGAGAAGCTCCGGTCAGATGTGAGTAATCAACGTTGCCATTTTAGTGGGACCAGCCTCAGGAACCAGCTTTTTTCTTCCTTGAGGAGACAAGGTTTTTAAGCTCTGAGATGCTCCAAGGTGCAGTTCATTTAAGGAGACTGACCCCAATCAGTAACGGGGAGAGGTGCCTGAGGTTCCCTAAGCAACTTGGGGAATAGCAATGGGCAGCCGAAGATGGTTGTGGTGGGCACTGCCCTACTCTGTTTTCCATGAGATACAGCCTGATCTCTGCTGAAAAAGACGGGCAGTGTCCTGTTTCCACACTCAGGGGTCCCAGCCTCCCCGGACAGTGGCTTTGGAGAGTTCACGTGTGGGATTATGGGCAGCTGCATGGAACGCCCAGGCTGGTGCGTAGTGTCCTGTTGACTCGGATGTAGCCAATTGTTTGACTACACGTTCTTAATGTTCAGGACCAAATAACCGAACTTAGTCCAATGTATAAAGATAAAGCAGCACAGTGCGAGAAGGAGACACACACACTCTCCTTCTGGGAAGCAAATTCTCGCTGTGTTCACCTTACACAGGTGTGCTTCAAAGATGCGCATTTCAGCTACTAGTATTTACGGTGTGATTTTTATAAGTTACAAAACTCTTTACACGTCACTTTAAGTTTAACCCACTACTTTGTGCCACCTTTGTCCTTGGTGCCTCCCTGTACTTTCTCATGTCTCCATTTTGAATGCTACATTCCAAGCGTTGATGAGCCAGGAAAGCATTCGGTAACTGTACTTGGTACAAAGTATTCATGTCTCTTTGCTTTGGTACGTTTCCAGTTTTCGAACACCAAAGCTGACTCTAGCTTTGCAAAGCGTTGTGGGATGCTCTGGAGGATGGCGTGGACTCCACTCTCAGCAAGTTTGCAGACGACACTAAACTGGGAGGCATGGTAGATACGCTGGAGGGTAGGGATAGGATACAGAGGGACCTAGACCAATTAGAAGATTGGGCCAAAAGAAATCTGATGAGGTTCAACAAGGACAAATTCAGAGTCCTACACTTAGGACGGAAGAATCCATGCACTGCTACAGACTAGGGACCGAAAGGCTAGGCAGCAGTTCTGCAGAAAAGGACCTAGGGGTTACAGTGGTCGAGAAGCTGGATATGAGTCGACAGTGTGCCCTTGTTGCCTAGAAGGCTAACGGCATTTTGGGCTGTATAAATAGGGGCATTGCCAGCAGATCGAGGGACCTGATCATTCCCCTCTATTCGACATTGGTGAGGCCTCATCTGGAGTGCTGTGTCCAGTTTTGGGCCCCACACTACAAGAAGGATGTGGAAAAATTGGAAAGAGTCCAGCGGAGGGCAACAAAAATGATTAGGGGGCTGGAACACATGACTTATGAGGAGAGGCTGAGGGAACTGGGATTGTTTAGTCTGCAGAGGAGAAGAATGAGGGGGGATTTGATAGCTGCTTTCAACTACCTGAAAGGGGGTTCCAAAGAGGATGGAGCTAGGCTGTTCTCAGTGGTGGCAGATGACAGAACAAGGAGCAATGGTCTCAAGTTGCAGTGGGGGAGGTCTAGGTGGGATATTAGGAAACACTTTTTTCACTAGGAGGGTGGTGAGGCACTGGAATGGGTTACTAGGGAGGTGGTGGAATCTCCTTCCTTAGAGGTTTTTAAGGTCAGGCTTGACAAAGCCCTGGCTGGGATGATTTAGTGGGGGATTGGTCCTGCTTTGAGCAAGGGGTTGGACTAGATACCTCCTGAGGTCCCTTCCAACCCTGAGATTCTATGATTCTATGCTTGACATGGGTGAACAGAATTGTGGGAAGAGAGTAATGCAGTCAGTTAATATTAATTCCCAGCACCCATATACATAATGTGTACTATGTTAATACCATGCACGTAATACCTATTAATGTGTATACTACACCGAACATATATGTATGGACTAACAGTACCACTCTACCACATTTCTGTGCTCAGAACAGGGAGCTGGCTCTTGGGGACAAAAGAGACTCCTCCATTGCCCCTCGTGCTGTACAGAGGCAGAAGATGCTGGGTGGTTTTAAAATATGGATAGGAGAACTAAATGGGACAGTTTAGCTGAAGGTTGGGCAGATACACTGCCCCGAGTTATAAATTAGCCAACCAGGGGAGCTGCCTGACTGGCTAGCGGGTTCCGAGCTGAAAAGAGACAGAGCAGCAGTCAGTCAAACAGTGGCAATGGGCAGATTGTGGCTGGCAGAGTTGTCTGGAGCTGAAACCGAGGGCCTGTTCCATCTGATCCTGGAAGTTTGAGGCCCTTGTGAGGGGGAGCGTAGCCAGCGAGTGCTTTGTCCATTTTATACCACAGCTGAATGGAGACAATGAAAAACTCTGTTTCTAGGGAGCATTATTGGGAGGAGTTGATTCAGTGATTCATCAAACAGTTTGTGTCTGCCCCATAGCAGGTGGCTTGGAGCCAGTTTGTTCCCTGCCTTTATTTAGCCTAGCTTTATAATTCTCTGTATGCAGAATCTACCCAAGCTTCCTCCTGTGACCTATAGAAGCAGCCCCATTGCTTGCACCATCCCAGAGACCATTCAGCTATCAGCATAACATTCAGTGCCCTGGGACTCATTTTTAAGGGTTGTATTCTGAGCCCAAGTACAAAAGATTCATAACAAACCGGGCTCTCTCGTCTCTCATGCATTCAGCAGCTGCTGCTACTTTGTCCATCTCATGTTGCGTCTCTTGTTCCACTACTTCCCGCAGTGTCCACTCCCAGGGGCGTCTCTTGGGAGTTTGTGTACTGTACTAATGTCTCCATTTCTTGAGCAGATGCGCCTGTTTTGTCCTTGAGAGGGACCAGGTGCATGTCTGCTCATGGATGGCCTGAATTTTGGTTTTCTTTAAAGAAAATGGAACGACTCAAGCCCAATTAAATTTTTTAAATGAAAGAAGAATCAGATGCTCCTTCTGAAGTGTGTGTTTCTCATCTGGATTGCAGGGTGGACGTGTCAGTTTTCCTGAGCCTTTTTGTGGGAGGGGGGCAGAGTGGATCCCGTGCACTTGAGAACTCTTCTTTTTACAGTGAATTCTTCACTTACCTGGGAAATATTTCTCTGGCCCAGCCAATAAGCTGTGATGACCACGTGTAATTTCTCTAAGGAATGAGCACTGTTACTTACTGGCAGTATCTTTGGTGCAGGAGCATGACCATTTCCGTATTAATCGGGTGAAAGCTGCAGAGTTCCGCAGGAGCAGTAGAAGGTGGAACAAGCCGGTAGTTGCTGTTTTTTGTTGCAAGTGTGTACCGGAGTTCTCACTTAGACGGGCCGTTCGAGTAGTGGCCTGGCAGCAGCTCCTTCGTTAAAGACACAGAAGAAAAGCATGTATCGGGCCCGCTGCCCAGAGGAGTTGGGAAGGGCTAAATGTCTTAGTTTATGTATTGGCGCCATGAGCCCTTTATTGCTTCCTCTGACCATGAAATCAGTCACTTTTCAGTGTGTACCTGCCATCCAGCTCTGAGAGCGCTTATTTACTGGACAGTGTTGATCAGCTCTCTCACCTTTTTAATTGTGAATTGTTCCATTTAAGAACCAGTGTGTGTTCTCCTCTGTAGCTTTACCTATTTAGTAATTGTCTCAGGACTAATGCATTTGTAAAAGATGCTGCCAGCACCCCAGTGACACAGACACTCCTTTTGGACAGGTGCACGTGTCTTCCAGCTTTCTACAATCAGGCACCTGTATTAGAAAAGGCGTTGAGTCATTCGATGGCCTTTCCACTTCTCATAGGATCCCTGTCAGCTTTTGGGTGACTCAGTGAACGCTGTGCTGTGCACACTGCCAAGTAAGGGGCGTACGACAAGCGGCCCTCAGTTGCCTTTGGCTAGTAGACAGACCTTATTCCAGAGGAGTGTTGGGCACTGCTTGGGTAAAATTGCAAACTCAAGCTAATCTCCAAACTGAGAATGTGGCAACGTGCTAATGTAAATAGCTGTTAGTGCCGTCAAAGTCCATTCCAGGAGTCTTTCTCTGTGGGCTTGCATACAGCGGCATGGCTGTGCCACCCCAGCTGCGGTGCTGTAGCACTGCCTACGCCAGTGGGCGGGATTCTCCCATTGACATAGGGAATCCACCTCCCCGAGAGCCGGAAGCTAGATGGATGGAAGAATTCTGGCATCGACCAAGTGCTGTCTACACTTAACTATACCGCGCCGGGAGGGGTGTGTGTGGATTTTTCACACCCCTGGCCAATGTAGTTAAACCTACTTAACTTTCTAGTGTAAACCAGGCCTGTGTGTGGCCAGTGAATAGCAGACAATCGTCTTCACTGCAATACACACAAATAGCATAGTGTACATCTAGATTGCACTAAACTCTGCCAGTGGCACATTCCCATGAATGCCATTTAGAAAACAAGGTTGCTGTGGCTGTGCCGGTCCCAGGGTCTCGAGACACAAGGCGGGGGAGGGAATATCGTCTATTGGACTGACTTCCGTTGGTGAGAGAGACGAGCTTTCGAGCCACACCGAGCTCTGGGAAACGTACTCAGTGTGTCGCACTTGTACGCTGGTGTGTGTTATCTGGGTCCCCCACGCCCTTTGTACAGACTGATTGGTGTGGGTAGAACTGCACGCTAAAGGCAAACTCCTGAGTGTTCTGCTCTAACTGTGTGGGTAAAAGTGAGTGAAAGGTTCATAAATAAATCCCTGTGGAAACGTCGTCAGTTCTCTGGCTGGGGCTGGCTCTGAGAGCACTCACAGAAAGGTGGAGAGAGACTTGCACTTAGACATGGACCGTGGCTCTGCTCAGCTGGCATGCTCCATCTCTGGGTGTCCAGTCTGGGGTTGATCCTTCCTTTGTCAAATAATTGTGATGTCTGTTTCAGTTCTCTGCCTCTTAAACACTCCGGCGCACCCCACTCTGCATGGCCCCCCTGGAGCGCTGGGCTCCTTTCCATAGCACTGTGAAGGCCTTGACTCTGAAATCATCTCTTGAATAATTTCTGCAGCTCTGTTATTGCTGTGCATCAGTGTCGCAGCTCTTAGAGGTTGTTCTCAGTGCTCCTTTCTGGTGCTCTGCTGCTTCAATGGATTGGTTGGTTGGTTGTTCATCCTTTAAGCAGACGCCTAAAACAGGTCCCACCCCTGGGAACTGGAGTTTTAAGTCTGTGGTGCCTGTGTTGATTTGGATTCAGCTTCCCATTAGGTTCAGCAGATCTGCTTTGTCAGATGTCTGAGAGCCTTGCTGCTCGTATCGATGTACTGAGCTGCAGGTTCTCTGACATGGCTCTGCTGAGACCTCCCATGTTTGATATTGCCCTGGAGCCAGTGCCAACTGCCATCAGATGTGCATCTGCGGAAGCCCGACTCCAGGCAGCTCCAAACTGAAGAATTCAAGAGCTCTGACTACAGCGCATGGTCAGAGCCTGATCCATCAGGTTAATCCCAGAGACAGAAGTGCCACATTTAACATGCAGCTCCGAGGATCCTGCATTGAGATGCGCGCTGGGAGTTGGCTTTGCTGGCTTAACGTGGCCAACAAAATGTAGTTGCAGAGACCTTCAGAACCACGTGCTGTAAGGGTTTTGGTGCCAGCTGGGGTAGCTGTTGCTGTGTTGCCACTGGCAGTTGACCCTTCCTGACCCACCCTGGGGCGTCAATAAGCAGAGGTATTTTCTTGAGGACTATCGCTACCTTTTGGACACTGAGGATACACAGGATTTGCTAAAGGTCAAATACATATCCACAGCAGCAAACAAGTGATTGTGATCTGGAGAATCCAGCCTTCTCGCCACATTTAAAGCAGCTTGCGAGAACCGCTGGATTGAGTTAATTCTTTTTGGTTCACTCAGGGAATTCTTAAGGGCCAGAGTAGCTAGGTCAAGAGTGGCCTTGCCATAGAACTGCTCTTGCCTTTGTAGCCTATTCTTGAGGAGCAGCTGAAAGTGTGGAGGACGCCTGACGCCTCCCGCCTCTCTCCTCGTCCCAGAGAGTAGAAAACCGGGATATCTTACGCTGGGGATGCTGCCCTCTCCCACCCTCTGTCCTGCATGAGAACGTAGTGGTTGGGGTAGCAATGCCCAGGGGTAAGACTGGCCAAACCTCACTTTAGTACTGCCGGGATCGGTGAGCTGCTCCTTTGCAGGTTCTGGAGACCAGGTTCTGTAGCAAAAGGCAGGTCTAGCTATGGAACAGAGCTTTCACCGCCACCAGATAATCCATGCTTTAATATAAAGGCATTGCCATGGCCAACATCAAGTATGTGGTGCTGTTGATGTAGTGTGGAGAGCTGCTGCCTCGAGGTAGATGCCCAGAAAGACTCTGGTCTTTATCCGAATTCCAGAGAGATCTAGAAAAGCTTGAGTACCTTCAGCGTGCTGAAGAGACCCTGTGTGGCGATCATCCAGAGAGCACTTTGTGGAAGGTGATGCTGACTGAACCCGCCTGATGTTTCCTTGCTCCTCCACCTCCTGCTGGGGGAAGTGAAAGGAAGCTGCCCATAAAGTATCACCCTCTTATCCACCCTGCAGGGCAGGAACAGAAGGGGCCTATGCCCCTGGCTAACTGATTGGCATGTGCAGTGGGCTCCCACGTCCCATTAGCCCCTCCGATGTAGCGTTGCTGAAGGTTCTGACCCTGCACCAGGAAGTATGGGTAAGTAGCCTGATGGATGCACTTGGCCACCTGCCAGGAGCCAGATGGCTGTATCTAAATTGCGCAGGACAGATGACAACAGAGAAGCAGCCTATGGAAACCATAAGCCCAAGCCTGCAATACCACATCTTGAGCTGAGCGTGTAGCCGTGTTACGTCCTGGGATCTCTAACTTGTGTCTGCCTCCGTATTATGATGATGCTGTAGGCAGCTAGTATGGATTCTGTGCTTGAAGACATCCATTATCTATAATGCTGCTAGAGGAAAATGTTTTGAATAATTAAACAGAAATCCCCTCTTGTTGCTAAGGTGTTCTCGCTCTGTAAATTGTTGCCAGAAAGCAGATTTCTGAAAAATATGGTCATGTTCTGTGTGTCTCTAATCCAGCTTGGAACCAAGGCATGCTCCTCTGCTCTGTCATCTCTATCATGTGCTATAGAGTCTACCAATGAATGAAGTCCGAGTCCCCAAAGGACCTGTCTGTGCTCTCCATTGGTACTCGTCAGGGGTTTTAGGCATTGCAGCTGCTTCCCAAGAGGAAGACACATTCTCTGGCCTGGCAATTTAAATTGACGCTTGGCAGCAAAATGGTGGCACAACATAGGCCTGCATTGTTAGAAATGCTCTCCATTTTCTGTACCTCAGACTTTAACCAAGCTCTGCATCGTTTATTTTCTTCCCAGGACTTGCACGGCAAGGGATGTGCACGGAGCCAGACGGACTCTGGTCCAAAGTGCTTAAAGTGAAAAAGTCAGTTCAAGACTGACAGAGTGCTATGGGCTTTATCTGTACTCTGTTGTCCAAAAGAGATTCACAGTTGCCCTGTTGAGTGTCAGCTGGGCAGACATTAACAAGAAAAGGGGCTTTCTCCCCTGTTGATAGGAGCAGTATTCAGCAATCCATCTCTTGAAACCCAGACTAACTGGGGCTGTGATAGGTGAGCAGCCTGTTATGCTGATCTCCCATTGTCCTAAATCAGTTTTATTTTATTAATGTGTAACAAACCCCCCAGAATCTGCTTTCCTTTCCCCTTTCCCACCAGTGCTCTTCAACCTCTGGCCCACAGACCCTTGGGAGTCCACAGACTATGCCTAAGATTTCCAAAGGGCTCCGCACCTCCCTTTGGAAATCTTTAGGGGTCTGCAAATGGAAAAAAGGTTGAAAACCAGCTTTAGGCTGTTGCACGGTTTTTGTAGCTGAACCCAGTGCATTTGGTAGTGCTTTTAAATCAACACACGTTTCTGATCAAGTCCAGTTAATGTAATGAAAAGATGGGCTGACTGGTCGCCATTTCAGTTTGGGGCCATATGTATGCCGGTCTGTTCAAATAACCTTTCTCATTCGGTCAGCTTCTAAGACACTTCAAAGCTTGATAGGCCAGGGAAGGAGCTTGGAAATGGTGCTTTTAATGCTAAATATATGAATAATTTTCAGAGGGAAAATGTTCTCTTTTTACATATCAACAAAATTATGAATAAAACCTTGAAATCTGAATGTTGCAGCCCCTGAAAAATACATGGTATGGTAGGAACATCCAGATGTCGAGTTCATGTTGTTATCCATTGGTGCCTTTTCCTTGACCCCGTATTGTTTGGGGAAGAGGCAGAGAAGGTGAGGGTAAATTTAATGTAATTTTAAAAAATCTTTTATCAAGGATGTCAGCAGCGTACCCTCTCTCATTTCAAGGGACGCTGTCAAGGTGAGTTTGGCCCCAGTTTGATACCTGTTCTATTGAATCCTTCTGATTCCACCAACATCTTTTACTCCTCAAAATTAATTATAGTAAATGCTGGATAATAAAAGCTCTTACTTCAGGTTAAGGGAGTAACAGCCCCCCGTTTGCTGATACTGTTGGAATTGCGCTTTCCCTGTGTGGCTCTTATTTGTAAGTATAGTTCCCATCCGGTGCTGGGGAATCTCTTGGGATAGTGGACGGAGGGCACAGATTTATTTACATGCGGGGACTTCTTAGACCAGTGTGAGGTGATTTTAACTCATTCACTGCCTGATTTTGAAACCGATACTTTGATACCTGAGTACATTTCCAGTCATCCTGGCATCCCATTAGAAACTCCTAATTTAGATTTTCATTTTAAAATCTATTTTTCCTCCCCCCCTCCAAAATGTCTTCCTCCCCCCCCCCCCAATCCCCCCCAAAATATTTTTTGTTTGCCCTCAAACATCTCATACTTGGTCTGTGGTCCAGAGGAGAAGAACGTCAGACCTTCCTGAAATGATTGACCAACCCATTTTTTGTTATGAGACGTGGAAAAAAAAGTTGGTTTCAGTTATAAAAACCCTTTTTGCTACTCCTATCTGTAGAACCTCAGTCTAGAGTTCACTGGTCCTAGATGAGAACTCCTATCATGGATGCATTGGACAAAGTTCACTTCCCCAGTTAAAAAAGTTATTTAGGGTCAATAATTCCCAGACACATGACGTCCGGGATCCAGGGCTAAGAATATTTCCTTTATTTTTTTTAAAAAGTGCCTAAGCCCTTATTCTGTAGAATGCTATAATTTTAAAAACGAGAGTTTGTAGTTTTCTTGTAAATCAGGGAATTCCTAGCTAATGTGCCAGCGCTGTCCCCACTGCCCTACTTTCCTCCCCCTCTCCTCCTACAGGCTACACACCCTCTTCTTTCACCAGGATTTCCACTACAGGCACCGACAGCTCTGCACTGGTCAGACCGGGGCTCTGCATACTGGCCTGGGAACCATTATCCCAACCTCCTACACCTTCCTGCTCCAGGCCCGAGATTTCCTCCTCTGAGCACAGGATTGAGATCCTGCTTTGGCCTGTCACCCTCCCTGCATGAATGAGACTGTTCTCTCCAGATACAGCCGAGAGACCCCCTTTACCCCAATAGCCAGCCTGCCAGCTCCCCAGGCCCTCACACGGGCTAGCACTCTCGTAGGGTCTCTGGCCTGAAGTGGAAGGCTGTTATAACGGGGAGCGGAGGAAGAGGAGATTGATGCCAGGAGGGACAGAAGCCTTAACCTAGAATTTCCAGACGGTTGTAGCTTTTAAATTCATGTTCTACAGCAGGGGCGGGCAAACTTTTTGGCCTGAGAGCCGCATTGGGTTTAGTAAATTGTATGGAGGGCCGGTTAGGGGAGGGGGTCATGGCCCAGCCCTCCCCCCCCCCCCGACTTCTGCCCCATCTAACCCCCCCTGTTCCCTGACAGCCCCTCTGGGACTCCTGCCCCATCCACACACACCCACTCCCCGGCCCCTGACTGCCCCCGGACTTCCGCCGCCCCATCCAACCCCTCCTCTCATTCCTGATGCACCCCCCCCCCCCAGGAACCCTGACCCGTCCAACCCCCTGTTCCCCCCCGACCACCCTGATCCCTATCCACACCCCGACCACCACCCCAAACTCCCCTGCCCTCTATCCAACCCCACCCCTGCTCCGTGCCCCCTTACCGCGCTGCCTTGAGCACCGGTGCTTGGCAGTGCTACAGACATGCTGCCTGGCTGGAGCCAAGCCATGCCGCCGACGCTACCACGCAGCACAGAGACCAGGTCAGGCTGGGCTCTGCAGCTGCGCTGCCCCAGGAGCTCGCAGCCCCGCCCCCAAAGCACTGCACCAGCGGCCGGGCAAGCAAGCTGAGGGTGCAGGGCAGAGGGAACAGTGGGGGAGGGACCGGGGGGCTAGCCTCCCGGGCCAGGAACTCAGGGGCCGGGCCGGGCAGGACAATCCCGCGGGCCGTAGTTTGACCACCTCTGTTCTACAGCATTAGTGAGGGTTTTGCCTGAGTTTTAAGGGAAGTACGTTCTGGCCTCTCAACAGGTATTAGCTTGGGAATGATAGAAAAATTTAAAGGCGTTAAATTTGAGGTTTAACTTGTCAGTGCACTGAAGCCAGTTTGTTAGTGCTCAGAAACGTCTGCTTAACCGCAGTGTCTCCTGGTGATGGTGGAACAGTCCTCCTGACCAGGCACTGGTGGCCCTTTGGGTGAACTCTCCAGGCTGGTCTCTGATGCGGGTTTCACTGTGGCTTTATTTTTGGTGCGCAACTATTCAATTGAATAAACTTAAAAAACCCCAAACCCTTCTTTGCTGTTGCATTTCCTGTGTGCTTGTGAAACTGGGTGTCTGTGAGAGAGAGAATGAATGGGGGAGTTGGGAATACAGGAGTAGGATTGGGTGGTGAACTCTCAGGACTAGAAGGTGGCTTGTGTGTGTTTGAAATTGCAGAAACTAACAAACTTGCCCCTTGAACCAGTTCGTTAGGCTCTGGTAGATCCAGGGGTTGGTGTGTAGACTGCTCCCAATAGCTAGGCAGGCTGGACTGTATCATGTGAAGAGATTTGCAAGGGTTCTGCGTGCATGCGTAGATGCTGAGCTGGGCCCATTATTGCTGGAGGAGGGATGAAGAAATGTTCTAATTAGCCAGTGAGACAGCTGAGCCTAAAGTGTTGCTAGGTTACAGAGGAGCACGTTCGTCCCTGTGCATCCCTCCTCCCTGTGGAAGGAAAGCATCAGCTCAATCCCTGGTGCTGTGCCTGGATCCAAGGGCTGCCTAAGAACTTGGAGAGGGGAGGGAAAAATCCATAAGTGATGATGTAATGAGGAGCCCGGGGCGGTGGTTGGAGAGGCCAGCGGAGAAAGGAAGTATGGCCCGTGGCTCCGGCTGCTAGGATGGACCCGCACTCCCGCGTACTAGAGTCTCGCTAATTAACGGCGTCCGTAGCAGTCTGGGTTTCGGGAAGCGGTTGCTGGATTATCAGGGTCAATGGATGGCAGATAAAAAGGAAAAGCTGCAGCCATTTGCAAGCGCTCCTGGGCAGACTGTGCTTGAGAGAGACTGTCTACAGAGAGCTGCATTGTTGTGATTGAATGTTTTAACGTTCTCTTTCTCTGCCTCCCTCTTTCTCTTTCTCTCTCTTCATCTGTCTTTTCTGCAATGATGAGGCAGGCCCCAACAACACGGAAGGTACAATCCGCTGTAGCCACATGATCATTTCTAGCGCTGCTTCTAAACATTTTTTGTTTGGCTTTTTTGTTTTTTGTTTTTGTTTGTTTACGACTGCAGAGCTTTAATTTTGAGTTTCCAACTCAGTTTTGAGGTGTCTCTGGGGAGACAAGCCGGGCGGGTGGGTGTGTAATGACAAAACGATGCAATTGAATTTAATTGGTGGTCTTTCTTTTGAGTTTGTGGTCAAGTCCTTTTTCCATTTCACCTGACAGCCTGATGTTTGTGTTGCATGCAGTGCCTCTGCAGCTCAAATCAGAGGACAGGGGTTTAGCGTTACTGCTGCTGGAGGGTATTGCTGCTTGCTGTGTAAAAGTTGCATGCTAATAATAGTTTCTATTTCTCGTCTCTGGCCATGTTGGCTAATTGACGCTTTCGTTTCTTATTTTTTGCCTGTGTTAAGAATTTCAAATGATTATTATTCTTGTGTCGAGCTGATATTTTTCTGTAGGTTACAGTACAGACTCGGATTTTGTTCTCTGGGTGTCCTTATGTTTGTGTTTTAGCATAATCAGGATCTCCGAGTTTGAAGTTCTAAAGAGCAATTAGTGAGGGTTTGTACCTGATTGTCTAGAAATAAGTTAACAATACAAATAGCCCAAAAGGAAATGTGCACCTTTCCCTGCCACTTGAATTGTTTTGGCTGCAGCAGCCAGAAGGTGTTTTCTTAATTATATTCCAGTAAATGCACCTTGTGTATGGATCTGGAATCTTAAGCTGACCAAAGGGAGTGACACACTTTCCTGGTTGGTGATTTTTTTAAAAGCTCCTTTAAAATCCCCTTCCAAAAGAAAAGTTTTGCAAATGCTAATTCTGGATCGCTCTTGGGAGCAGAAAGATAATGGAGCTGTGGCCAAGTCTGGAAACCACGCTCCATATACATCAATTTCTGGTGATTTGATGGCTGTAGGGCCAGTCTGCATTTCTTCCAGGGAAGTTTTAAAGTCTGCCATCATTACCTGATTTATATGCAGTTTCCCTATATTAAAACTTCCTTTCCTGGTAGGGTTTTTTCTCATTTGATTGCTCTGTATTTGGCTACTTCTGAGAGAGTGAGCAAGCCCATCATGCACTAGGTCTCTCCGATTCTTGAAGGTGTCATGTGAAGCTTCTTGTTGTAAGGTCCAGCTAGCAACAATGCACAGAACACGCGACTGTCAAGAATAACCAGGAAGCCATGTAATTATGTTAATGGAGCACTATGCAGGTAGTAACACGAATTCCTGCAGGGTTATTCAACTGCTGAGCATTCTCTGGAGAAGACGTGAGCAATGGACTCAGATGCTGCAGTCGTGAAGTAAAGCGTTTGTGTTCCTAGGATACCTGTCTTCAGCAGCTGCCAGCTCCTCTAATGTCCAAGCAGGGCTCACCCATTGGGTGCTGGAAACGCTCACACGAGCTATAGGAGTAGCCTGTGTGGAAACATGCAGTTAAAAAGAGCGTGTGCTCCCATCCTGCACTCAGTATGGAACCGGAGAGTTCCAGCTGTGTGGTGCTCCTGTGGTTCCGGAGCCCTGGCTTTGGGCCTGTGATAACTTACCAGGAGCCCACCGAGCACACCTAGAGGCCTTAAAATGAAGAGTCTTGCAGCTGCCCTCGTAGTGACTACACTGGTGCAGCGCACACCTACCTAGAACACTGCTATCTAGATCCAAATTGAGAGCATTCTACTCCAGATGGAATGGTGTGTGTTGGGACCAGTAGGGCCTGGAGAGGAAGGGGACAGGGCAAGGCTGACTTCCTAGGCCGGGCTTTGCTCTTCTAGATGTTGGTAGCTAGCAGGTGGCTTTCCTGATTTCTGCATGCTGGCAGGGAAGCTTTCCCAGCCGGTGTGTTTCTATTTTGGGTCCCAGATACTTCTCTTCCTATTGAATGTGGAACTTGTGGAGGAACAAAGGTTACAGAATGGCATCAAATATTTATTTGCATTATGCAGCACGGTTCAGAACCACCGACTGATGAAATATTCATGGCTGGAATACTTGATACGGAGCTTTCTGAGCTCTTAAGCGGTCCCACAGTCCTTCATTAGGCTGTAACTGGTAAAGCTGGTAGCCCTGTTCTTCTGGAACCTCAAAAAGCTCAGGTATGAGACACAGCTGTAGGGCAGAGGTTCCCAAACATTTTCGTAGCAGCGGGTCACTTCTTACTAGAGTACCAGCACCTCTTCTGTTCGTGGTCCTGCAGACCACCTCCCCTTCCACTGGCAATCCTAGCGCTTCCCTGTGGTACCTGCAGCCATTGCTTACATGGAAAATGAGTATCGGGAACGTACGGAATATATTTCCAGGGCTTTATTGGCTGGAAACGAGCTCGCACCTGTAACTAGCTGGCTCTCTGCCGTGCTCCCTAGACCCTGAGGATCTGTCTGCACTGCAGCTTGGAGCGAGCTGCCTAGCCCGGCTAGAGTCTCACCCTCGTGCGCTAAGATTAGCAGCATGGCTGTTGCAGGTGGGGCTGGAGCTTGGGCTCTCCGCCTAGGGAGTTGAGTGGGCCTGAGAGGCTGAGCTGCAGCCCGACCTCTGCTAACGCTAGCATGCTAGCTCTAGTCCTGCTGGCGTGAGGCTTCCGGCCCGGGCTGCAGTGTAGACAGACCCTGGGGCTCTGGAACGCCTGCCAAAGGGAGGGAAGTTTTTGATTGTATTTTTCTAACATTCACTAGAAGAAATGAGCAGTGTTATACAGGACACACACACGGAGCAGGTCTGCCTAGGCAGCGTCAAGACCAGTCTGTTCTACACCCTGATGAGATCAATGAACCACTGTTATGACCTTCATTTAGAAATGAGCCGTTCCCCCAGTGAATCTTATAGCTGACACCTCGGGCTGTATCATCGTAACAAGCGAGTTTGGTGGGCTGGGACCAAACCGATAACCTTCCACCCTTAAACTAGGCCTAATAACACAGGGGAAACAGCACAAGGATTAAAAATGCTATTGCCCGCTCCTTAGTTGTGTTTCCTTTAATGGGAACGGCAGGGTAATTTTAGTTAGAGCTGCCAGGAGACAGGTTTTGTTAGGATTCTCTATGGTGTAATCTAGGAAAGATGATCTCAAGTTCCTTCGTGCCCCAGAAGTGACCATTTCAAGGTTGGTTGATCTGAGATGCAGCTGTATCTTTCAGGGGGCTTCAGTAACACCCTCGGGGGTACTTATGGGTAGTATAAATCCATCTGTTGGAACAGGCAGTACTAACATATTTCTTGAATGTGCAAAGTTGCTTGTCAGTTGAAAATATTCCAGCCCTTGGCTTCTAATTTTGGTGAAGTACCAAGAACTCCTTATATCTGCTCTTG
Source organism: Chrysemys picta bellii (assembly GCF_011386835.1). Classification (NCBI taxonomy): domain Eukaryota; kingdom Metazoa; phylum Chordata; order Testudines; family Emydidae; genus Chrysemys; species Chrysemys picta. The sequence goes on along the minus strand of NC_088795.1, from coordinate 144,371,133 downwards.
TAAGCCAAGAGGCCCATCCAGCTAGCATTTCCATTGCTGGCGCTGGCTTTTCTGGTGCTAACCGTTCCATAACGGGACAGCAGGAGCCATGTTTGAAGCAACATTTCTCTGACAATAGAGACTCTGTTGAGTTCCTCTTTAACATGCTGTAGTGGCAGCCCAGTGCTTGGCAAGGAGTGAAACACCGGAACATGCCTGGGTTGCTAAATCCCGGAGAAGAGAGCGTTTCTCAGAGCAGGGCTGCTTTATGGAAGCTCTTCTACAGTCTCCTCCCCCCCCCCCCCCCCCCGGGGGAGGGCCAGCGTTAACAGATAGTTGCATCAGGTTTTCAAAGATTCATTGCACAGAATGGGTTTTCTTGTGGATGTTTTGAGGGACTCAGCTTTTCCAAAGCACTCTGGAAGACCTTACGCTGCCAGTCCTCAACATGAACTTAATCTCCGGGTTTCTTAGCATCTACTGCTTGGTGGGAACACTTTCCTGATGAGTGTTCTGCAAAGTAAGAAAACTGCTCTGGAGGATGTAAATCTTTCACGTCTACGTTAAAAGTAGCAGCTACCCAGAGCTAGACCCTCTGGGAAGTTTTCTTCTGGAATTGTGAGCGAAGTCGGATTTATCCCCCTAGGGATGTGCCAGATATCAGGTGTTCAAAGGGATTTGCATTTTACTGTGTGTCCCTTAGACTATTCTGTCCAATTCTGATATTAAAAAGGAAGAGCGGGATTACTAGGAGCCATGTGTTACCTGGTTTACCAAAGTCTTATGTGCGAATGAGACCATCCCCCTCAGGTAAAGATGTGGACCACTGCCTCGCTTAAACTCTGAAGCTTTGTCTTCCTGTCTCTCTCATACAGCCCAGCTGTTTTACAGGGCCTTGCATTGGCCAGCGCGTCTGTGGTTGTAGCAGCCAGGTAGTTGCCAGTGGGCTTCGTGTGATTAAAGGCCTCGTCCCTAGTGCCAGCCAATGGGAGAAGAGCGTGAGGGCTGGTTTCTTTTGACCTGCTCTGGTCCTGCTGACCTTAAGACTTTCTAGTCCATCGTTTTACCTTTTAATGGTAAAGGAAAGCAGAATGTAATGGGCTTTAATGTGCCCCAGTGATAGTGTAGGCCATTAAGTGTGACAGAACAGAAGCTCCACCTGTAAGAGTATCTCTTTTCCTTGTCTGATTCGCTCCCAGTAATGGGAGTGACCTGGACGGGGAGTATATCCCTTCATGCTGTCCCTGCTACACACTGGCCGAAGAAAGCTGCTCCAAGTTCACTTCTGCCTAGTGTCTTGATTGCTGTTAAATCTTTGTCGACGAGGCACCACAGAATGGGACAGTCCGTGTGTTGCAACCACACAGCAAGGAGGCACATAGTGTGAAAAATTCTTAGGTGTGGGGTTGCCAGATTGATTGTCCTAATCTTGTATCAGCTTCCTTCATACAGAGGACAGGTGCATTAGGCTGAATGGGCCTACCTGCTAACGTGTCCCATTTTATTCTTCAGAGCCCAGGGGGAAATGGCATTGCTGCTGGGGAAATGCCTCCGTGTTTGAGGTGACGCTTCACAAATGCAAAGCCTGTGGTGGTGTAACTGAAGGATTAGACTCCTCTTCCTCCGGCTTCTCTTTGGGCAGTTAGTGACACTTGCGCTTCAGTAACCTCGTCTAGGAAAAGAGTGTGTGTGAGTGAAATCCAGGCTCCTGCCAGCAGAAGCCTTGAGAACCCTGGGCAGTACAACAACTCAGCAGGGTGCGTCTCTGGCTAAGCCAAGGGAGCCCAAACTTTGCCTTCCTGAGGTCTTTCTAGGAGTCCACTAGATGGATCAGGTTGTGGGTGCCCCGAGGGCAGCTGCAAGGACAGCAGGTCTCAGCATGCAGGGTGTCTCCGTTGTCCAAGTAGTCAGGCTTCCTGTCTCATACAGAAGACTTCCTGCTGGGAAGATCTTTGCGGTCCTGCATCTGCAGGTTAAAGATAGGGGTGGCCATGGTAGAACTTTGGTGTCTTCAGTGCAAATGACTGAAAGATTTTTCTAGCCTGGGTGTGAGGTGAGCCACATCAGGGTTCTGTTTCACCTGGGACTGTCGTGGGAGCATGGGGGAATGAGCATGTAGACCTGATGCTACGCACACTAATTGCAGTAATGTCTTTTTGTTTCCTTTCCCTTGTTCTTTGCTGCATCTGCTGCTGCTGCCGCTGCTGTCTCTGTATCTCTGTTCCTGTCTTTCCCTGTATGAATGTTTCTCCTACTCTGCCTTCTACTCCTGTTGCCCTCCAGACCACCACCAGGCGGCCCAAGGTGAGAACCAACAGCTGTGGTCAGTGGGCATTGATCATTACTTGAGTGCTAAACTCCAATGTCTGTTTCCTGTGGCCCTTTTCCCGTCCTTTTGTGAAACCTGGGAAAGCTCTACAGATAGAGATGCTTCCCCGGGGTGAATCTACAAGGGTGAAATTGTCATCAAGGCTGTTACTCTCTGCTGTTACCCAGAACTAATTTAACGAATTAGAGCATAAAAATGCCTTGGTGATCCTATTTCCACTTTATGGCCGAAGCTCCCCTCGAGGCGCCCCTGGGGTAACGTTATACCTTGGCTCTCACTCATTGCTGTTCGTTACCTTATGGGGTACTTTGCCGCAGGGGGCTTGAGGTTGTTTGTGGGTGAGGGAGTTTTGAGTAGTCTCTTTTAAGGAGACAGTGACAAAGTCATCCAGGATTTGGTAAGGCTGTGGAGAGAGCCTGCTGTGTGTAACAAAATCTGCTGCTAGCAGTGCAGAGGAGAAGCAGGGTTGCGGGAGACTTCAGCTTGACACACACCCTCCGGAAGCCTGTGGCTACATGATGATTTGTAAATGGCAAACACTTGCTTGGGTTGCAGTGTTGTTGGAGCCATGTTGGTCCCAAGATATGAGAGAGACGAGGCGGGTGAGGTGGTATCTTTTATTGGACCGACTTGTGTTGGTGAAAGAGTCGAGCTTTCACGCTACACAGAGCTCTTCAGATGACCTAAGAAGAACTCTGTGAAGCTCAAAAGCTTGTCTCTTTCACCAACAGAAATTGGTCAATAAAAGATGTTACCTCATCCACCTCATCTCTCTAAACAGTTGCATTCTATTTCATGAGGTGGTGGGCTCTGATCATGTCTTTGATTTCACTGGGTTGCGTGGGTAACTCCAGCCAGGGAAGATGTATTTATTCGTTCATTCAGTTTATAAAAAGATGTTGTTCCACCGATAGGCTCCCATTCGGTGCTCTGACAATACTGGAAATCTTCGGTCCTTACCCCATGGAAGTGTTTGTTCATACTGCAGTTGCACCCAGAAACCCCACCAAACTAGGTGTGGCACAAATGTGTGTACACACTTCCTGCCTTCAAGAGTTGACAATCCAGCCAATAACAGACTGCTGCTACCACCAAAAGTAAATGAATTTTACTTACACACACACACACACACACACACACACACACACACACACACACACACACACACACACACACACACACCTCCAATAGTCAATAATATGGTCCCCTCAGATATCCCCTCCCAAAGGCCTGGGAGTTAACGTAGCTGCCCTAGGGGATCAAGAAGAAAGGCCAGTTTCACTCACGCAGCCTTTGTACCCTGTCAGCAGCATACTCTCGCGTCCAGCAAGAGGGCTCCTGCCTGGACTGATTGCTGCTCTGGTCATGTGGCACAAGGGGGAGAGGTGGCTGCTTGGGGTAATTATGGGACAGACCATTTAGGGTGTGAAGTTTGAGCCACCCCTTTGAATTCCACCCAGAAGCCAGTGCAGTTCCCATGAGGCTCTCAGTGAGAGAAGGACGGCTCAAGGGGATTGCTGCATTCTACATCCCCTTCGGTTTGAGTGATGTTAAGATGTAGCCCCATGTAGAACGCTTTATGATGGTCTGATCTCAAGGAAACAAAGGCATGGATAAGTGTAGTAGGCCTGCATCTGACCGACACGGCCATTAGTCACCCCACTCCACCCAGAGAGTAGCATGGCACCTTGGTGATGTTTGCTGTTTCCACGTCCAGTAGCACCTGGGGTCTAACTAAAGCCCAAGTTACAAACTATAGTGACCAATAGCAGATGCTGATACAGTACTCACCATTCTGCCAGCTCCTTCCCCCAGCCTTGCCAGCATTATCTCAGCTGGCTGGCTCCTCCAGGCCAAGGCCGCGGGCAGACACTCCCTCCGCAGAGCTGAGTATCGTGTTATACTGAAGGCACCTCCCCCATGTCTCCTTACTACCCCTCCTAGTGTCCCCTGCTGCACCTGATCAGAAGGGGAGACTGAATTAAACCCTGCAGGACCCCAGACAAGTGTTTGTCAGAACCAAAGCGATCGCCCACACTTACCAGTGGGATTCTCTGTCCTTAGGCAATTCCAGCTAACTCTGACAGGCCTTAGGTGTGTCCACAGCCCCTCGTGGTCAGTGGTAAATGTTCTAAGTCAGCCTGAACACCATATCCTCAGCCTTGGCTAGGAAGAGTCCATCGGCCGGTGCCACTAATGCAGTTTTCCCCAGACCCCGGTCTGAAGTCCGAGGGCTCTAGGCAATGCCAGAGCTGCTTCACCATGAACTCGTCCCAAAATGGGAGCTGCAGTATCATTTGGTAGCTAGCAGGGTGGTTCGTTTCCAGTGGTGTTTTGAATAGGGGCCTTGCCAATGCTGCTCTCAGAACACCTGGTGTCCTACCCTCCCATAGAGAGGTGTTACCAGTCTCCACAAGCTCTGGGTCCAACATCTCCCCCTGGCCCTACCCATCTAGGATGGTCCAGGCTCCAAGCTGCAGTTGGTGGCCTTTAAGCACCCCAGACACTTCCAGCCCTTCAGCACTGTTACTCCCTGAAGACTCGCCTGGGTTTGTCTGCTGGTGACACGGACCGCTCCATCTGGCTACGCGGTTTTATCTGCAGAGTACTATGAAAATTCCTTTCAGCACAGAGATTTGCTGGTGTACAGTAGCCTGCTTCTCAGAGGCGGGGCGTGCCTGGCAAAGGCTGATGCCACAAGGTCCCTTCCCAGGACCAAGGCTGGAAGCTCCCAGTTTCAGAGGGAAACATGGAGCAGCCTGTACCTCCATCAGTTAATTGTGTAGGCCAGACTTCTGCATCATACGCCCAGAGCTCACACTCTGGAGATGCAGCGTGGCGCCTGCTGGGGGCCTGGTTTCAGTGTCTTACTGAACAACTGCTGCTCAGGCAGGCTCAAGCCGCATTGGTTCATTGCCGTAAATGGCTCTCGTGTGCCCGGGCACGTGCTGCTCTGGAGGGAGGGCGTGGCCGTACCCCAGCTAATGTTTAGCGACAAAGCTGTAGGGCTGCAGTGTAGACGCTCATGGCGGAGTTAATCAGCCTCCCCGAGAGGCGATAGCTGGGTTGACGGAAGAATCCTAGAGCAATGTACCTCGGGTTGTCACACCCCTGAGAAATGGCTATGCCGAGGTACGTTTTCAGTATTTCCCAGCCCTGAGACTCGGTAAATACGGTGTATGCGCCAAAGAGCCGGTGCCAAGGGATAAAGTGAAACTAACGCTCAGTAAATAGCTGACTGACTCGAACGCACCTGGGTACCCCAGTGACGGGTCCGTTAGAAATGCGTGTCAGAGAGGAGTTGAAGGTAAGCACTAGTCAGCACTTTCTGAGAAGTTTGCTGCTTTTTTGTAGACTCCAGATTCCCTTCGTCTCCTCACCTGTACTGCAGCCCTCTGACGCCACACTGCCGGGAGCCCCCACCTGTCCAAAGCACAGCTGCGGAGGCGCCATTCCACAGGGCCGTGTCTGTTGTTACCATGCCGGTGATGGTGTGTCGTAGGCTTGTTTCATTACTGAGCCTGGCTCTTCCTGGCCCCTTCTAGATGAAGTCAGAATTTACCAACTTCCGTGTTGTGTCCTAAAGTTAGAGACAAAGAACAGTATACAAAAGAGACAATTGAACTCTCCCAAGAAGCAGGAGTGAAATACATTGAATTCAAGTTCAGAAAATGCAAATACGCAAATGCCATTTACAAATGGCCGGCTCTGGAGGCCTTCGGGGCACTCTGCTTGAAGTTTGTCAGACTTAGGTGTATCCATCATTTGGTTAGGTAGGAGAGTCTCCGTCCAAAGCTATATTTGGCTGGACCCAGGCTGGGTGATTTGACAGGTTTGCAGGTCCAAAGGCTGGTCTGTTTGTCACGAGTGTCCGGCTTTCTCTTCTACTGCCACCTCCTCCATCAGTGCACCTCCATTATTTCTCTATGTAGCCTTTGTTAGACGTTAGCAAACTCCTCACTGCTGCTTCATTTATTGTCACTCTTGGGATCCGCCCCACTCTAGTCCTCTAAAATTCAGAGATTCCAAGGCCAGCCGGAACCATTGTGGTCATCTAGTCTGACCCCCTGCAAAGCACAGGCCAGAAACCGGCCCCAAAATACTTCCGGAGCGGAGCTTTTAGAAAAACAGCCAATCTTGATTTTAAAAGTGTCAGTGGCCGAGAATTTACCATGACCCTTGGTAAATTGTTCCAAAGGTTAATGACTTTCATCGTTAAAGATGTACACCATATCTTCACTCTGAGTTTGTCTAGCTTTGACTTCCAGCCATTTGATCATGTTAGACCTTCCTCTGCTCCCATTATTTCTCCATGTAGGTACTTATAGGCTGGGATCAAATCACCCTTAAACTTCCCTTTGTTCAGCTAAATAGATTGAACTCTTAGAGTATCCCTACAAGGCAGGTTTTCTAACCCTTCAGTCACTCTCATGGCTTTTCTCTGACCCCTCTCCAATTTATCAGCATCCGTCTTGCCTTGTGGGCACCAGACCTGAGCACGGGATCCCAGCCCCCTCGCCCAGAGCAGTGGTAGCCCTGCAGGGCTCTCAGAATAAAGGAAACTGAAATCGTAGTGTTGTCCCTTCATATCAGCATATAGGACTCAAGGTGTGGCGTGGATCTGCTGGGCTAGCACCGGCCCATTTTTACAATTCTCTTGCCCACTATTGCCACCCTCTAACTGGTGAAGCAAAATGTTTCTTGCCCTCAGTCCTGCCCGAAGCCCTTTTCTGGAGGTACTGGGTATGCTTTGTGGGGACTGTGTGCTCGTGCCCAGCACAGGCCCTTGCAAGTAAGTAGACTATCGCACAGTGCCTGCGTGTTCTAGGATCGTCAGTAAGTCCTTCGGTTCTGCAGTAATTACAGCCTATAGGGTTTCACTCCCTGGGTTCGGCTGGGTTGGAACCAGCGCTGGGAGGCACAGGCCCTCAGCCATACCAGTTGGTAATGGTGTTCTGTCCCAGGAAGGGCTTGTTTTAAGAATAAGGTGGAGGCAAAGTTCAAAGCGAGGCCGGAATGAACGATGGAGACGGTGCTGAGGGGTGGCAGATCCCTCCCAAAGCAAGTGCTGTTCTGACTCTTTCCCCCTTGACCATGTTGTTCTGCAGCCTACCCGGACTCCCAGCTCCGCAGCGTCCAGCGGGACAGCTGGGCCCTCTGGCTCCGCTTCCGCCTCGGCGGGTGAGATGAGTAGCAGTGAGCCCAGCACGCCTGCTCAGACGCCTCTGGCTGCGCCGGTCATTCCGACTCCTTCCCTGACCTCTCCGGTGGCACCTCCGTCAGCTCCGTCCCCCACGAAGGTAACACAGTGCGTGGCTGTCTGATTGCTCTGCCCGAGTGGGGAGGGGGAGGGTCAAAGGCAAGGAGGCAAGAGAACAGGCAGCAGGCAGGGGGGTATGGCGGGGGAACCATTTCTCAGCCCACCCTAATCCATGCTCCAACAAAAAGGGCCAGGGAGCGCTCTCATGTTCCGTGTCCAAACAGCGTTCATGTGACTGCCCCTGGAATAGCCTGGTCAGTTCTGGGCACCACACTGCCACAGACTGAAAGCAATACAGAGAAGAGCTGCAAAAACAATTGGGGGTTTGAATGGATTGTCTTCTGAGATGAATCTGTGTAGCATGGCTAAGAGTAGATCAAGGGCAGATGTGGGGCGAAACCCCAAGGCTGGAAAGGAATTCAGGGTGGTGAGAATAACGCTGCTTAACTCAGCACTCTACAAACATTTATAGAAACCTAGAAGATTAGGGTTGGAAGAGACCTCAGGAGGTATCTAGTCCAACCCCCTGCTCAAAGCAGGACCAATTCCCAACTAAATCATCCCAGCCAGGGCTTTGTCAAGCCGGGCCTTAAAAACCTCCAAGGAAGGAGACTCCACCACCTCCCTAGGTAACGCATTCTAGTGTTTCACCACCCTCCTAGTGAAATAGTTTTTCCTAATATCCAACCCAGACCTCCCCCACTGCAACTTGAGATCATTGCTCCTTGTTCTGTCATCTGCCACCACTGAGAACAGCCGAACTCCATCCTCTTTAGAACCCCTCTTCAGGTAGTTGAAGGCTGCTATCAAATCCCCCCTCACTCTTCTCTTCTGCAGACTAAATAACCCCAGTTCCCTCAGCCTCTCCTCCATAAGTCATGTGCCCCAGCCCCCTGATCATTTTTGTTGCCCTCTGCTGGACTCTCTCCAATTTGTCCTCATCCTTTCTGTAGTGGGGGGACCAAAACCATTATCCCTTCCAGCATCCTCGTGAGACTGGAATATGGCGGCATCTCATTTTACAGATGAGGAAACTGAGGCACAGAGCTCAAGGTCACACAGATTGGAGCTGGGACTAGACCCCTGGCTCTTGACTCTGTCCCATGGCTCACGCTCTAGGTCTTTCGGGTGGGGAAAGTCAAAAGGGTGGGTTTTGTTTTGTTTTTTGTTTTGCCTGAATATCGAGACTGATCTCCTGACCTTGAGAGGGTGCTGGGCTGAGGAATATTCTCCCCCAGGGAAGGTGGAGAAGCCCCACTCTCTAGGACAGGACAAACTGCTAGGGAATATCCCATGGGGAACAACCTGCCCTGGCCTTGGAGGTGGGCTGGGTGATCATTACTATCTAGGCCAATTTTGTTCTTTAAAATAGTTTTTCATTACTTCCCTCCTGCACCTTCTTAATTAGTTGAATTTCGAGCTTATGAAAGATTTAGGACATGAGGGCAAAGAAGTAATAGCACAAGGTGTGAAAAAGCATTTGAGGTTTTGTGTGAAGTTGTGAGCTGGAAAAAGCACCACCTAGTGGAGGGAAAAGGCCTTGCAGCCTCTCATTTAGTTCGGGGTTCATCTTCAATTACACCTGTGCCGGAAACGGGTTCGTGTGCTAGCGTTGTTACTGACGCCTAAATCAGCTAAGAACACAGGGAAAAACCTCTGGTATTTGACAACACTTAGAGCCTCATCAATCCCACTGTTTGCTCTGTAGAGTCAGTCAGTTTGTGCTGTTGTTTGTGTGGGTTTTTCACTCAGCAGAGGGGAAGAAATTAAAAGAAAATAGGAAAATGTGATTGTAAAAATCACTAGGTGTTGGTGGGGTGGTTGGGAGCAGGTGTAGAACCCCAAACTAGTTGCAGTTGTTTGAAGTCTAGTCCATTTTTTTTTTTTTTTAAATGGAAGGGGGACCCAAGTTTAAATCAAGAGTGAGTGCCAGTGTTGTAGCTGCATGATTTGTAGTCAAGCAAAGAATCTTCCGAAACACCTGAAGGGATTTTCTGCCGGCAGCACGCTGAGCAGCACCCCATTTGTTCACGTAGGGCAGGTGAACGTTTGTGCAGGGGGAGAATGTCTTTGTCTGCTCAGTCACCCAGGCACAGGGAGTTCCGCTTGGATCTGTGATTCTCCCATCAGGAAAAGCCCATGCATGGCTGCATAATACCTTACAGGCTTTGTGCTGCTTCCTTCCTGTGCAGGCAGCTCTCCAGTGACCAGGCAGATAGGTTTTCGGGGAATGACATGTTAGTCTTACACAAGTTAAAAATCACGTAGAAAAGTTAGATGCCTGCAAGTCACCAGGGCCTGATGAAATGCATCCTAGAATACTCAAGGAGCTAATAGAGGAGGTATCTGAGCCTCTAGCTATTATCTTTGGAAAATCATGGGAGACGGGAGAGATTCCAGAAGACTGGAAAAGGGCAAATATAGTGCCCATCTATAAAAAGGGAAATAAAAACAACCCAGGAAACTACAGACCAGTTAGTTTAACTTCTGTTCCAGGGACGATAATGGAGCGAGTAATTAAAGAAATCCTCTGCAAACACTTGGAAGGTGGTAAGGTGATAGGGAATCCAGCATGGATTTGTAAAGAACAAATCGTGTCAAACCAATCTGATAGCTTTCTTTGATAGAATAACGAGCCTTGTGGATAAGGGTGAAGCGGTGGATGTGGTATACCTAGACTTTAGTAAGGCATTTGATACGGTCTCGCATGATATTCTTATCGATAAACTAGGCAAATACAACTTAGATGGAGCTACTATAAGGTGGGTGCATAACTGGCTGGATATCCGTACTCAGAGAGTAGTTATTAATGGTTCCTAATCCTGCTGGAAAGGTATAACGAGTGGGGTATCGCAGGGGTCTGTTTTGGGACCGGCTCTGTTCAATATCTTCATTTACAACTTAGATATTGGCATAGAAAGTACGCTTATTAAGTTTGCAGATGATACTAAACTGGGAGGGATTGCAACTGCTTTAGAGGACAGGGTCATAATTCAAAATGATCTGGACAAATTGGAGAAATGGTCTGAGTTAAACAGGATGAAGTTTAATAAAGACAAATGCAAAAGCTAAGGGATCTAGGGGTTATAGTGGACCACAAGCTAAATATGAGTCAACAGTGTGATGCTGTTGCAAAAAAAGCAAACATGATTCTGGGATGCATTAACAGGTGTGTTGTGAGCAGGACACGAGAAGTCATTCTTCCGCTCTACTCTGCTCTGGTTAGGCCTCAACTGGAATATTGTGTCCAGTTCTGGGCACCGCATATCAAGAAAGATGTGGAGAAATTGGAGAGGATACAGAGAAGAGCAACAAGAATGATTAAAGGTGTAGAGAACATGACCTATGAAGGAAGGCTGAGAGAATTGGGTTTGTTTAGTTTGGAAAAGAGAAGACTGAGAGGGGACATGATAGCAGTTTTCAGGTATCTAAAAGGGTGTCATAAGGAGGAGGGAGAAACCCCCTTATTCTCTAAGGATAGAACAAGAAGCAATGGGTTTAAACTGCAGCAAGGGAGGTTTATGTTGGACATTAAGAAAAAGTTCCTAACTGTCAGGGTGGTTAAACACTGGAATAAATTGCCTAGGGAGGTTGTGGAATCTCCATCACTGGAGATATTTAAAAGTAGGTTAGATAAATGTCTATCTGGGATGGTCTAGACTGTATTTGGTCCTGCCATGAGGGCAGGGGACTGGACTCAATGATCTCTCAAGGTCCCTTCCAGCCCTAGAATCTATGAAAAAAAATGTTTTAGGGAGAGTCAAAGCCTCCTTGGAGCATGAAGGGCTTCAGGAAGAGATGTTTCACCTCAACGGGGTGGGACCCAAGAGGGCTGCATTAGAAGCTTGCCAGGAATTCTCATGCACTGGAGTAGATTGCAGCCACCTTCAGTTTTGGTGTGGAGGAGACACTTCAGGTCCCAGCATACACTGCTCCATCTTTGAGCAGCCTTTGCTCAGATCAAGATGGAGTGTTGCTTGCTGGCACCAGAACCCTCTGTGGGCTATCCCTGTAAAAGATCAGGATGTCTTTGAACTGGGTTTTGAAACCCAACTGGTACAGCCCAAATTCAGCCAGTGACTCTTTGTCCTAACAGAGCTGAGTGACTTCCTGTTGATGCTGGTTACCTGGATTATCTTTCAGTGGGAAAGATCTAACCTGCTTGTCTCTGGAGAGCCCGCTGGTTAGAAAAGCCTGGAAGAGGGCATTGCAGTCAGACCATGTGGCTAGTTTGTGGTTCAGAGTGGAGATGCCTTTACGGCACTGTCACTTTGCCGAGAGATCAGAGCCATGCTCCATCCCTACCTGGGTGAAGAATTACACGTGTGCTTGCGCTGAGCCTTTCCTTCTAGAGATGAAAGTGTCCAGAGCCATGATTCCAAAACCTTCAGAATCCAACGTACACCATCTCTCTTAGGCGTGCTTAACCCCTTTTGGCATAGTAACTGCCCCATTGTATCGGAGCGACTGACGGGGGAGAGATGGGAAAGGATTAGGGTGCCTTTGACACTCAGTAGAGTAACCCCGTGGCATCAACTAATAACTCTCCAGTTTACAGTGGGCACAGTTTGCGTGTGTCTGTGAGTTGTTAAACTTTGTTTAAATAAGCTTAAAGCATTAGTCATTACACATGCTATAATTTAAAATCCCATTGCTTGTCACATTAGAGCCCCAGTCCTGTTAGTGGAGACACTTTTCCCTTGCATGTGTCATTACTCTGACCCCTAGGGGCAGGAGAGGGGAATTAGAGGAGTTAATTTTGTACATTATTGGTTTTCAGAAGGGCTGAGCACCAGGGGCACAGCTCCTTTGAGGGCCAGGCCATCTCTCAGCACATCGAGAAGTATTAACCGTGTACAGTGGGTGAAATGAAACTCAATGAGATTAAAACCTTGTACAGGCTTTGGAAGAGGAAGAACAAAGTGAATGAAATTATTCTAAGAGGCCTTTAATGATGCTGCTATTGGAAAAGGGTTGACTGAATTCTGAGGACTGGGTCAGACTTAGAAGGTTTTGTTGCCTGTGCATTAAATTAGAGGTATTTGGAGAAATCCATTGTTACATGCATCCGACGAAGTGGGTATTCACCCATGAAAGCTCGTGCTCCAATACGTCTGTTAGTCTATTAGGTGCCACAGGACTCTTTGCTCCATTGTTACATGACATCTCTACTTCTCAGAGTAACCTCCCATTTTCCCCTGGCTGTGCAGGAGGAGGAGAACCTGCGTTCTCAAGTCAGAGACCTGGAGGAGAAGCTGGAGACTCTGAAGATGAAGCGAAATGAAGACAAAGCAAAGCTGAAAGAGCTGGAGAAATACAAGATCCAGTTGGAGCAGGTGCAGGAGTGGAAGAGCAAAATGCAGGAACAACAGGTTGACCTCCAGAAACGTCTAAAGGAGGCCAAAAAGGTGAGCATCTTCCTGGCAGGCATGTGGCAGCAGCCAGAGCTGTGCAGCTCACATCAATGACGCCTCAAGGGAACCAGTAAATTCAAGGCTATTTAATTGTTGGAAATCAGACTGGGGAGTTCTTACTTTATTTTTTGATACATCCACTAGCATAAAAATATGAACTCCCCCAAATCCTGCCTTTTGAAGACATGTGGGCCCTAAAGCAACCTGTGACCACAACACAGCAAACATTGGCGCTTGTACTGACTTGAGAATGCAAAAGCCAAATGGAAGTAAACTACGTTCAGTGCTGAATTAATTTGTACAAGGCGCTAAATATGGCTGGGCCCATTATCCTGGTGGCATCTTCCTGTGGTTTATTTTGGCCTATTTTCTCCCCATATCTGAGGCAAGAGTTTTGTCATGGAGCCACGCTGCCCAGCTTTAACCAAGCCGTGCTTCGTATAATGTGTCCCTTCTGCCAGGGGCATCTGCAGATTCCCACTTGTGGCTCGTGATGAAAGCACCTTGACCCTATGGGAATCTTCTGGAGAGCGGTGGCCATTAGGCCTCTCCCCTCTCCCTCCCATCCCGGAGGGGTCCAGGGGTTCCCCCCTTCTCTTCCTTCTAACTACGGAAAGTGCAGCGGGCTCCAGTCACACACACTGTCCTCAACGCTTTCCTCGTCCTTTTCTTTCATCTGCCCTAGGGGACGAATTTTGTTTGTAGTTAATCAGTCAGATTCCTTAGAGGAGGAGGAGAGGAGATGCTGTGGCCTGGGCTCCATCCGGCAATCAGTTAAACACATTACAAGCCTCCGATCAGATCCAGGATGCTGGCGCTGTTAGTTACAGGATCGCATTTTAATGTGGTGCTTCCTGTGTGGCCATGTTCGGATGCATGCACTCAGTGCGCTCCCTCTGGGAGAGGGTTTTCTTCGTCCAGTGCCCCCTCTCTCAGACCCTCACCCGGAAAGTAAGAATGGACCTGCCTCACTCCCCTTGCTATCACACGCCTTTGGCGTGTAGGTCCCAGGATATTAGAGAGACCAGGTGGGTGAGGTAATATCTTTAATTGGACCAACTTCCGTTTTCCAAGCTTGTCTCCCTCACCAACAGAAATTGGTTCAATAAAATATATTCGCTCACTCACCTTGTACATCACAAGTTTTAGCAGCCAGTGTATTTGGTTCTGGAGCGCTGTTCCCTTGATTCCAGGTGGGACCTGATGAGTGAGTTTCTCTTCGGCTTCCAGCTTCGACTCTGTGGGTACTCTGGGGCTGGAGCACCCATGGGGAAAAAATGATGGGTGCTGAGCACCCACCAGCAGCCCCCCCAACCCACCCAGTGCTTCCACCCACCGAAAGGCCGCTCAGATCAGCACCTCCCCCTCCCTCCCTGCGCCTCCCACCCACCACGAACAGCTGTTTCATGGCATGCAGGATGCTGGGAGGGAGGGGGAGGTGCTGATCTGTGCAGCCTCTCGGTGGGTGGGAGGGACTAGGGGGAGTTGGGGGGGGTGGGGCCTTGGGGGAAGGGGTGGAGTGGGGGCGGGGCCTGGGTCAAGAGAAAAGAGAAGTGTAGACCCTAATACAGCCGCCAACCTGCTCCGTACCGTCTGCTGGTGCCATCCTCCAGGGACGGCCCAGCAGCTGTCTGTTTGATTGGCGGGGACAAGCCGAGATCACTGCTCCATTTTAACAGGCTAGCTAAATGCCGTTACTACAAAGAAAGGTATAAAATATGCTTGATGTGTGTCCGTACTGAAAATGCAGCCCTGGCCCGTGAGCCAGTGCTGGGGCTTGGCGCCTTCTGTAAGGTGCACAAAGAAAGCAGCCCATCAGACCTGCCTTTTGCCAGGGTAACTCCTGGCTTAGATTTGAGTGATCCCCAATTAGGGTCTGGGGAACTGCCCTTAATGAAAATGAAACAGTTGTGTCCTGTTGCATGTAATACTTCAGAATGTAACCTGCTGGTACCGCCCATCCTGGTTACCAGTGGAGTCAGGAATTCATCACGCAAAGGTTCAATCTGAGGGCATGTCTACACTACAAAATTAAGTCGACCTAAGTGACATGGATGTACAGCCACCACAGTCATTGAATCGGTTTTCCACACCCCACTGCGCTTAGCCGTGTGGGTCCTCCCCAGGAGCACGTGCACCCATGGAGCTGCCAGTGTGGGGCACTGTGGGATGGTTTCTGAAAGGCAGCAACAGTCGATGTAAGTAGCACACTGTCTACAGTGACAGTGTGCCAACCTAACTACATCGACTTCACCGCCACGAGAGGCGTAGCGCTTGTGTTATTAAGTCAGGGTAGTGACGTACATCGGTAGGCGCGACAGTTTAGTGTCGATGCCTAGAGCTAGGTCCACATAAGGCAGGTTACTTCGCCCTAACTCTCTAGTGTAGACCAGGCCTGCGTCTGGCGGCGTGACTGGAACTGGTTCTCTCTCCTTGCTCCCAGGTGGCCTCTCAGCCCCTGTGTTACTGCTCCTGGGTGGAGGAGGGAGGGGTTGGGAGTGCAGTTGCTGGGCTGAGTGGGGAAGAGGTGCTGAGGTGGAACAGAAATCAGACCGTTTTCGTGGCAGTGGCCTTTTCCCCTGCACGCCTGGTAAGCGTTTACTAGCTGGGATTTGACTCCATGCAGTCCCCCTACGGGAACGCTGTCCCAGCCAGGAGTATCTGAGCCATACAGCTGGGTAATGGTTTTGGCTAGTGACCACGTCTGAGTAGCGCCCCTGTCCCGTCAGGCGTCCATCGCAAGGTGTCCTCACCCTGTTTCTGCCTGCAGGAAGCCAAAGATGCATTGGAAGCCAAGGAGCATTACATGGAGGAAATGGCCGATACGGCTGATGCTATCGAGATGGCAACTCTGGACAAGGAGATGGCGGAGGAGCGGGCCGAATCCCTGCAGCAGGAGGTGGAGTCCCTGAAAGAGAAGGTGGAATATCTCACGATGGACCTGGAAATCCTGAAACATGAGATAGAAGAGAAAGGTGAGAGGTGCGGGGCCCACCCACTGTGAAATGGCCTTGGGGGAGGGTCCCGTGTTAATGCAAACCTGGGCTGGGGAGTAAATCTACATGTGGGGAAGATCCCATTGCTGTGATGAATGCAGCATAAATACCAAGCTACACTGATGCATCCCGCACCCCTTGGAGTCAGTGGGAACCTTGCCATTGAGGAGTTAGTTGCCATTCATGAAATAAACAGTAATAAGTCACTAGGACCGGATGGGATTCACCCAAGAGCGTTAAAATAAATAAATAAATAAATAAATAGAAGGCTCCAGAGGCTATCCCGGCAATTACAGACTGGTGGGCCTGACTTCAGTACCAGGCAAATTGGTTGAAACTCTAGTAAAGAAGAGAATCAACAGATGAACATGATTTGTTGGGGAAAAGTCCCCATGGTTTTTGTAAAGGGAACTCCTGCCTCTCCAATCTACTAGAATTCTTGCAGGGGATCAGCAAACGTGGACAAGGGGGATCCAGTGAATATAGTGTACTTGGAATTTCAGAAAGCCTTTGACAAGATCCCTCATCAAAGGCTCTTAAGCAAAGCAGGCAGTCATGGGGTAAGGGGGAAGGTCCTCTCATGGATCAGTAACTGGTTAAAAGAGAGGAAACAAAAGGTAGGAATAAATTATCAGTTTTCACAGTGGAGAGAGGTAAATGGCGGGACCAAGGTTATTCAGCATATTCATAAGTGATCTGGAAAGAGCTGTGAACAGGTGGCGAAGTTTGCAGATGATGCAAAATGACTCAATATAGTTAAGTCCAGAGTTGACTGAAAGGAGTTACAGAAGGATCTCCCAAAACTGGGTGACTGGCAACAGAATGAATGGCCAATGAAATTCCATGTTGATAAATGCAAAGTAATGCACATTGGAAAACAGCCCACTTATCCATTGAAAATGATGGAGTTTAAATGAGCTGTTACCACTTAAGAAAGGGATCTTAGTGTCATCGTGGACAGTCCTATGGAAACATCTGCTGAATGTGCAGTGGCACAGAATGTTAGATAATAAGACAGAAAATATCACAATGCCGCTGTATAAATCCATGGTGCACCCACATGTGGAATACTGCGTGCAGTTCTGGTTGCCCCATCTCCAAAAGGTATATTGGAACTGGAAAAAGTACAGAAAAGGGCAACAGAAATGATTAGGGGTATGGAACAGCTTCCGTATGAGGAGAGATTAAAAGACTGGGACTGTTCAGCTTAGAAAAGAGACGACTAAAGGAGTGGATATGCTCAAGGTCTATAAAATCATGACTGGTGTGGAGCGTTATTTACCCCTTCACATAATAACACAAGAAGCTAGGGTCACTCAATGAAATTACTAGGCAGCAGATTTAACACAAACAAAAGGAAGTATTTCTTCCCACAACACACAGTCAACCTGTGGAACTTCTTGCCAGAGGATGTTGTGAAGGCCAAAACTATAACAGAGTTCAAAAAGGAACTAGAAAAGTTCCTGGAGGATGATCCATTAGTGGCTATTCATAGAATCATAGAATATCAGGGTTGGAAGGGACCTCAAGAGGTCATCTAGTCCAACCCCCTGCTCAAAGTAGGACCAATTCCCAACTAAATCATCCCAGCCAGGGCTTTGTCAAGCCTGACCTTAAAAACCTCTAAGGAAGGAGACTCCACCACCTCCCTAGGTAACCCATTCCAGTGCTTCACCACCCTCCTAGTGAAATAGTGTTTCCTAATATCCAACCTGGACCTCCCCCACTGCAACTTGAGACCATTGCTCCTTGTTCTGTCATCTGTCACCACTGAGAACAGCCGAGCTCCATCCTCTTTGGAACCCCCCTTCAGGTAGTTGAAGGCTGTTATCAAATCCCCCTTCTTTCTTCTCTTCTGGAGACTAAACAATCCCAGTTCTCTCAGCCT
The DNA here is from genome assembly GCF_011386835.1 of Chrysemys picta bellii. NCBI lineage: Eukaryota > Metazoa > Chordata > Testudines > Emydidae > Chrysemys > Chrysemys picta. Next base: position 144,353,267 of record NC_088795.1, on the reverse strand, counting down.
CTCCTCATAAGTCATGTGCTCCAGCCCCCTAATCATTTTTGTTGCCCTCCACTGGACTCTTTCCAATTTTTCCACATCCTTCTTGTAGTGTGGGGCCCAAAACTGGACACAGTACTCCAGGTGTGGCCTCACCAATGTCGAATAGAGGGGAATGATCTCGTTCCTCGATCTGCTGGCAATGCCCCTACTTATACAGCCCAAAATGCCGTTTGCCTTCTTGGCAACAAGAGCACACTGTTGACTCATATCCAGCTTCTCGTCCACTGTGACCCCTAGGTCCTTTTCTGCAGAACTGCTACCTAGCCATTCGGTCCCTAGTCTGTAGCAGTGCATGGGATTCTTCCATCCTAAGTACAGGACTCTGCACTTGTCCTTGTTGAACCTCATCAGGTTTTTTTTGGCCCAATCCTCTAATTTGTCTAGGTCCCTCTGTATCCTGTCCCTACCCTCTAGTGTATCTACCACGCCTCCTAGTTTAGTGTCATCTGCAAACTTGCTGAGAGTGCAGTCCACACCATCCTCCAGATCATTAATAAAGATATTAAACAAAACCTGCCCCAGGACCAACCCTTGGGGCACTCCGCTTGAAACCGGCTGCCAACTAGACATGGAGCCATTGATCACTACCCATTGAGCCCGACGATCTAGCCAGTTTTCTATCCACCTTACAGTCCATTCATCCAGCCCATACTTCTTTAACTTGGCGGCAAGAATACTGTGGGAGACCGTATCAAAAGCTTTGCTAAAATCATGGAATAACACATCCACTGCTTTCCCCTCATCCACAGAGCCAGTTATCTCATCATAGAAGGCAGTTAGGTTAGTCAGGCACGACTTCCCCTTGGTGAATCCATGCTGACTGTTCCTGATCACTTTCCTCTCCTCTAAGTGTTTCATAATTGATTCCTTGAGGACCTATTAGCCAGATGGTCAGGGAGGCAACCCCGTGTTCTGGGTGTCCCTAAACCTCTGTTTGCCAGAAGCTGGGAATGGGCACTGGGATGGATCACTTGATGATTCCCTGTTCTATTCCCTCTCGGGCACTGGGCATTGGCCATTGTTGGCAGACAAGACACTGGGCTAGATGGTCCTTTGGTCTGACCCAGTCTGGCCATTCTGATGTTAGGATTTGCCCCTGTGGGATTGCTGTGATAGCTCCTTAGACATCCAGCTAAATGCTTTCAATCCTTTGCATACAGTTCGGTTACCTGGCTTTGCAGCGCTGGTCAGTAGGAAGTGGTAGGACCCTTATTCACAGACTGGTCAGTAGGAAGCAGCAACTCGCCAGGTTCCATCACCTCTGAGTTTGAGTGGGAGTCCAGCTGCCGGAGGCGATAGGCTGGTGGGTTAACCCCCTGAGCCTTGTCCTCCCAACTCCCAGGTTTAAAAACTTAGTTGCTCTTGAGAGAACTGCCTCTGGATAACAGCTGATTTTCCTTCAAATGCTGGGTAACGTCTCTCTGCTTCTCCCTTTCTCCAGGCTCGGATGGGGCTGCATCCAGCTACCAGGTCAAACAGCTAGAAGAGCAAAACGCGAGGCTCAAGGAAGCTCTCGTCAGGTATAACGCTTCCTCCCTATTAAATCTCCTCCTCTGTGATATCACCTCTGCAGATCCTCACTGCAAGCTCCCATGCCCTGCCACCTGGCAACAAAACCTGCCTCAAAGCAGTGACCCATGGACCTCTGTTCTCAAGCCAGGGTATTAACCCCCTAGTCCCACACAGACACACCTCCAAATGCCCCTCAGTTCCTTTCTAACTCCGGGCACATCTTTTAAACCTCAGAGGAGTAGGAAGTAGGATAGGTCACTGTGGGTCTGCTGAGGTTATAGATGCAGAGAACGTGAGATGCTGCAGAAAGCAACCACTCCGCTTTCTTCTGATACTCTGGCTATGAGCATGCTACTTAAATACAGGAGCCGGTTGATAAGGTGTGTGTTTGCTGTGGTGACCAGATTGGGATGGCTTCTGGCAGTGTCCTGCACACCTCCTGGCCAGGTGTCTACTGAACTGCTTCACATTGTGAAACTGATGTTGCATCTCTGTGTAGCCCCAACGGGGACAACTTCTGAGTGTCCTAGGAGAGAGCCTCCCCTGCATGGTCCCACCAATGTACCTGTTATAGTCTTCTTTGACTAGCCTCTTCAGGTCTGTAGAAGGTTCGTGTCGGGGCTCGACCCTCCTGGGCAGGAGGGGAGCCGCACCGACTCTCTACCGGTGGAACAAGCAAACAGTTCAGGGGCTCAGGCCCTCAGGCAGGGGCTGAGCAAACAAACAGTTAGGTCAGGGCTCAGGCCTTTTGGTGCAGGGGCTGAGCAACAATACAGTGGTCAAGCTAGGCCCAAGGCCCTATACCTGAGCGTTGGGTGAGGGGGAATCCTGCCACCCGTGAGCGGGGTGGCGGGGGGACGCAGGCCCACCCACTCCACTGCGTCCCAGCCCGGGGCCCTAGCAGCGGCTGCTGCCGCTGCGAGTCAGTGGGGTATCCTGACTGAAACACACTGACATTGGCTTGCACAGTGTCTGCAGCCTGACCAGGGTCAGCTACCCCCCGGGCTACTTCCAGGTTCCCCCTCAGGGCCTACCTCGTCCGTGGCACCGGGCCCAGTCCAGTCCATCAGCATGGGTTCCTCCCGGCCAGGGCTGGGTGGCAGGTCCGGCAGCTCCTCGGGGAAGTCTGGTGTGGACTCAGGCGGCTCCTCCGGGTAACAGCAGGGGCGGAAGGGCCCTGGTGATGTCTTGCCTTCGGGGTTGGTGTGGGGGAGTTCCAACGGCTCCTCCCAATGACGGGAGTGGACGGGCTCCGGTGGTTCCTCCTCGTAGTGAGCTCGGGGGAGCTCCGGCCAGTTAGGGCCATGGCCTCGGAGGTCTCCCGGCCGCACGTCTGCTCCCTGCGGTGGCTGGGGCCTCACTGAGCTCTGGCAGCAGGCTTTTATACTAGGGTTACCATACTTAACAAATAAAAGAGGACCCTCCATGGGGTCCTGGCCCCGCCCATTTCCCACCCCTGCCCTAACTCCGCCCCCTCCTCCCTCCCACTCCCAGCCACGGGGAAAGGGCTGCCCGAGCGCTACCGGCTTCACGGTTTGCCGGGCAGCCCCCAGACCCTGCGCCCCCGGCCGGTGCTTCCCCAGCGCAGCTGGAGCCCGGGAGGGGAAGCGCCCAGCCAGGGGCGCAGGGTCTGGAGGCTGCCCGGCAAACCGTGAAGCCGATAGCGCTCGGGCTTCGGGCAGCCCCTATGCCTCCGGACCCTGCGCCCCCAGCCGGGCCTTCCCCTCCCGGGCTCCGGCGGCGCAGGGTCCGGAGGCACGGGGGCTGCCCAAAGCCCATAGCGCTCGGCTCTTAAACAGAGCCGAAGAGTCAGGGGAGGAGCAGAGCAGCCGCGGGAGGAGAAGTGCCTGGCCGGCATTTTTCCCGGACATGTTCGGCTTTTTGGCAATTCCCCCCAGACGGGGGTTTGATTGCCGAAAAGCCGGACATGTCCGGGAAAAAACGGACGTATGGTAACCCTATTTATACTTCCTGTCCCGCCCCTTGACTTCCGGGGGACGGGAACAGGCGGCGGAGGCTCCGCCCACTCAGGTGTCTGTAAGGGCACTCCCTCTGCTGGGCAGGAGGGGAGCCACACCAAGTCACTACAAGGTCACAGCCCGAGAGTCTGATCTGCCCTGTTCCCATGAAGTTAGGTTACAAGCCGTATCCAGGGGGCTGAAACTTCTCTGCTCTGAGTGAATGTGCACTGATGGTTGCAAAGCTGTCTCGTTTGGGAGTCCCTTTACCATGGAACAGAAATCTGAGCCCGCTCGGGTAAATGACTTCCCTTTGCACTCGGCATGGCTGCCCCAATATCTCAGCACCAGGACCACAAGCTGTCCTGTCTGGGATGGTCACTGCTAGTGAAAGGACAGGTGTCCTAGCCCAGCTGACTCGGAAGGGCTGCAAACACCTGAGGAAGGCTGTGATGGCAAGGACAGGGAATGGTCACAGTCCCTGGGTCCCTTTCCGTTTGCTCGGAGTGTGTTTGCTCTGTTTCAGGATGCGGGATCTGTCTGCATCAGAGAAGCAGGAGCATGTGAAGCTTCAGAAACACATGGAGAAGAAGAATTCAGAGCTGGAGAGTTTGCGTCAGCAGAAGGAGAAGCTGCAGGAGGAGGTGAAGCAGGCAGAGAGAACCATTGATGAGTTGAAAGAGCAGGTAAGTCAACCCCAGGGTGCTTTGGGGCTTCAAAGAGGGTCAGGGAACTACCGCCAGGCAAATTGGTGTCTCCGGTGAACTGTTGGTGTGGGGCTTTTGCTTAGAAATCACACGCTTAGAGCATCCCAGGAGGCAGTAAAGGAGTCCCAGGGGATCCTGCTGTAGAGTCTGCCCTTCTCCAGCACGAGCTGTGTCGGACTCTGTGCTGTAGTTCATGCGTGGCTGCAGGCTGCTTCCTTGAATGGAAGAGACGCTTTGCACCTGGTGTCTTAGAAACCTTTCCAAAGGAGAGTCTAACCGATGTCTTATTACCTCTGGAATTCAGTGCCACCTGAACATGCTTGTCTTAGCATGGTGTGGTCAGGAGGACGGGCGAGTTACAGCCATGCAGAGGTTCTAGTGACGTTGTGGGGGCCCCTGGGGGAAGGTTCCTTATTGACTACAATGCAGCGTGCTCCCCTTTGCATTTTACGGGCTTCCTAGAGGCAGGCACTGAATGTCTGCTGCGGAAGAAGCAGGCGATACAGTACGGATACTCTAGCATGATCCTGGCTTGGTAGGAGAGTGATAATTATCCCTGACACCACTTGATCATACGCAAAGGGAGAGAAATAATGAATCCTGTTCAGATGTAAAGAGAGTGAGCTCCCATTATGCCTCTGATAAATCTGACCCATAACTTGTCCTGGGCTTCAGTGCAGAGCAGAGCGCTTTGGAAAAGCTGGGCTCAGGTCTGGCAAAGCAGTAAAAGACAGATTTCTTTGAGGCCTTTGAAACTGACTGGAGGTTGCATAAAAGCACATTAGGTATTAATGTCATGATGTTCCAGGTTCTGTGGTCACAGTGGCTGTGAGGATTGAAGCCAGGTATCTCTTCCCATCCCCTCACCCTGCTGGAACATTGAGTGTTCCTCTAGCACAGTGGTGGGCAACGTGCGGCTCGCAGGCCGCCTGCAGCCTGTCAGGATAATCCGCTGGTGGGCCACAAGACAGTTTCTTTACATTGACCGTCCGCAGCTCCCAGTGGCCATGGTTCACGGTTCCCGGCCAATCGGAGCTGGGGGAAGCAGTGCAGGCCACAGGGACTGGGTGACTGGGCAATAAAATGGCAGATGAAATTCAGTGCTGATAAATGCAAAGTAATGCACATTGGAAAGCATAATCCCAACTATACCTATAACATGATGGGGTCTAAATTAGCTGTTACCACTCAAGAAAGAGATCTTGGCATCATTGTGGATAGTTCTCTGAAAACATCCACTCAATGTGCAGCAGCAGTCAAAAAAGCGAACAATGTTAGGAGTGATTAGGAAAGGCATAGGTAATAACATAGAATATATTATTATGACCACAATATAAAGCCATGGTACGCCCACATCATAAATACTGCGTGCAGTTCTGGTTGCCCCATCTCAAAAAAGATATATTAGAATTAGAAACAGTACAGAGAAGGGAAACAGAAGTGCTAAGGGGTATGAAACAGCTTCCATACAAGGAGAAATTAGAAAGGCTGGGACTGTTCAGCTTAGAAAAGAGACAACTAAGGGAGGGGATAGGGTAGAGGTCTATAAAATCATGAATGTGAATAGGGAAGTGTTATTTACCTCTTCACCTACCACAAGAACCAGGGGTCACCCAATGAATTTAATAGGCAGCAGGTTTAAAACAAACAAAACAAAGTATTTCTTCACACAACACACAGTCAACCTGTGGAACTCCTTGCCAGAGAATGTTGTGAAGGCCAAAAGTATAATTGGGTTCAAAAAAGAAGTAGATAAGTTAATGGAGGACAGGTTCGTCAATGGCTATTAGCCAAGCAGATCAGGGATGCAGCCCAATGCTCCAGGTGTGTCTACACCTCTGACTGCCGGAAGCTGGGAATGGTTGAGAGAGGATGGATCACTCGATAATTGCCCTGTTCTGTTCACTCTCTCTGAAGCGTCTGGCACTGGCCGCTGTGGGAAGACAGGACAATGGTTATATGAACCATTGGGCCGACCTAGGATGGTCGATCTTACATTCTTATGCAGTGGTGTTGGAATGTGGGAGCCCAGGTCAGGGTTAAACTTTTGAGCCCTGGGTCCTTAGGTGGATGCTGCGCTGGGTGCTGAAGAGATGGTGGAGACTCTGACCGAGAGAAACCTGGACTTGGAGGAGAAGGTCCGGGAGCTGCGCGAGACCGTCGGCGACCTGGTAAGCTGCCCAGCAGGCAGAGCTCTCTGCCATGGGTCAGAGAGGAATGAGACAGAACCCACGCTTGTTCCTTTGTCTGCGTGAGGTCTGCAGCCAGGCTGTTCGCAGGCCGGGGGCGCAGCAGCGGGAGAGCGGCGCTGGGCGGGCTGTTCGCCTGCCACGGCAGAGCCATGCTGGATGCTGGACGGGCTCAGGCGAGGCTCAGTGAAGTCACCAGGGTTGGCTGATCTCCCAAGCTCCCGCTGGGCACGCTGGCCGCCGCTGATCTCCTGGTCAGCCCCGAAGCTGTGCCCCTTCCCTCCTCTGAAAGCCCCCGCTCCTGTGGCCTGGCAGGCCGAGCTGTGTAGCGGCAGCCCCCTCCCCTTCTTCCCGCTAGGAAGCCATGAACGAGATGAACGACGAACTGCAGGAGAATGCCAGGGAGACCGAGCTGGAGCTGCGTGAGCAGCTGGACATGGCAACGGCGCGGGTCCGCGAGGCGGAGAAGCGCGTGGAGGCTGCACAGGAGACAGTGGCAGATTACCAGCAGACCATCAAGAAATACAGGGAGCTGACTGCACACCTGCAGGTAAAGTCCTTGAGCACCGCCTGCCACTGCAGAGGAGAGGGGACGGGCCCAACCCTGCAGGGGCTGCTGCTGGCACTGCAAACGCCCCCAGGACCAGCTGCTGGGGCCTAGGAGTTGGGCTCCTGGTTTAGACGGGATTTACCGAGAACGTGCAGCTAAGCCAGAGCACCCTGAATACTAGTTTACGCCGAGGGAAACGTCCTCCGATTGCTTGTGCTCCTGCTGCCTCCTGGCCACCCACCTGCTCCGCAGCGGGGCAGCGCAGGCTGGGAGCTGCTGGAACCGGTGCGCTAACGTGCTCCCAAGTGTGGGCGTTGCCTTGTGTCCCGGGGGCTGCAGGTATGAGAGACGCCCCACGTGAGCAGGTGGATGGGATTCCCGAAGGGTTCCTGGGGGCGCTGGCAGCAGGCAAGTGAGACCATCATGGAAATGCGGGCGGGGAGACGGATCTATTCTCCTCACCCTGCGTGTTTATTCTCCTGGGCCCGGAGCAGTCTGCCCTATGTCCCCTTGGGAACTGGTGCTAGGCCCAGCGCTGGGGCGACTCCCCAGCTGAGCGCACCCAGATACTCAGCTTCCCTTCCTCTTCCTTGCTTGCCTCGTACCACGGAGAGGCCTGGCCCCCCGGGGGTATTCGGGGCGAGGGGAGGGTAGTTCTGCTAATTCTCCCCTCTCCTCCTGCAATCAGGATGTGAACCGAGAGCTCACAAACCAGCAAGAAGCTTCTGTTGAGAGACAACAGCAGCCTCCGCCAGAGATGTTCGACTTCAAGATTAAATTTGCAGAGACGAAGGCCCATGCGAAGGTACGGTGAGCAGCTGTGCGTGTCGGTGTGTAGGACCCAGGTGTGTGTATTCCCCGGTGCAGGCGAGAGCGTCCGGCATCGCTTCCTGTGCTCGGGCAGCTTCCAAAGGCTGCCATGTTATTCGGAGGGTGTCGGAGGCCTCCCCCAGGGGTGTGTCACTAGTGAGTGAGAGCACCCAAAAGTCTGCAAAACGGTGTAACTGCTGAGAAACACGCCTCTTCCCCATTGAGGCCACGGCTAGCAGTGTGGGCTAGTGGGCTAGCAGAACCCTGGCAGCCAGGGACGCCTGCACGCTCTGGCACAGGCTGTGAGAACGGAGCACGTAGCTACTCAGCAGGGGTGCTGGAAGGGTGAGTGTTGTGGCTGGAGAAATCCGGCATTACCAGGTGGGGGCGGGGAAGGGGCGTATCCTTTGGTCTGAGAAACGGGCCCAAACTGGAACGTTTTTCGCACAGCAGCAAGTACCTGAAAATGGGGTTTTGTGACACAAACGTGTCCTGAGCCATGACGTGAATTTGCGCTGGCTGGAAGGATGGTAACAAGTGTACAGTCGGGATGTCGGACGTTTGCCTTCCTCAGGACTGGGACCCTGCCCTTCGGGGCCTGCTCTGGACCAGTGAGAAGGAAGCCGTGGGAATGTGGCTCTGGGAGGGGGTGGAAAGGGGCTTGGACTGACTGGCCCGTCTGTGCCCCCCGTGTAATGCCAGCGAGCGGGCTGGACGCCCGGGGAGACGCCTCGCGCGGTTCCTGGTCCTTTCTTCCAGGCTCCGTTTGACGTTCCCTTTGTCTCCTCAGGCCATAGAGATGGAGCTGCGCCAGATGGAGGTGCAGCAGGCCAACCGGCACGTCTCCCTCCTCACTTCCTTCATGCCTGACAGCTTCCTACGCCACGGAGGGGACCACGACTGCATCCTGGTGCTGCTGCTCATCCCCCGGCTCATCTGCAAGGTAGCGACGGGCACGCGCCCCCGGCCCCGCCTGCACCTCTCCCTTTGACGCGGTTAGGGCAGGGAGCGGCAGAGGAGCAAAGCGAGCAGCTTGTTTTCATCCCCCTTCGGCTTATTTCTGTGCCTGGGCTGAGGTGCTCAGGGCCGCTCCATTGCCCCCGCGTGGCGCTGTGCGGCAGAGCTAGGCCCTTCCTCCCGCAGGACTTCAGTGAGCCCCTCTCGCCCCCGAGCGGCACTGCTGGGCTCTGGGCGGCGTCTGCCAGGACGGGGGCTGGGGGCCTGTGATGGGTTGCTCTCCTCACCGCTGGATGGCACCGCCTCCTGGCGGTTCTGGGGATTAGCTCTGTCTGTCAAGGCTGACAGCCCTTCCAGCAGGTACATGCCCTCAGTATCTCCTCTCACTCGGGAGCAGCATCCTCGTCCCTTTCCAGCGGCTCCTGCAGTCTCACATCACTGCCTGCCAGTGCCACAGGGGAGCCCGGGGGCTCCACACAGCAGCCAAGGGCCGCTCCCTGCTGGGTCCTTGCTGCCTTTTCCTGAGCCGCTTTCATACCTCCTGGGTTTGCTGGCCTCTCGACTCCCTCCTCCCCGGGAGTAACTTCAGGCAACTCGTCTCTGCAGCCCCTCTGCTCCCTGCCTGTCTCTAGCAGTGAGCGTCTCCCTGCTTAGCCGCCTCCAGCCTAAAGCTCCCCTGTTGGCAGCCAAACCAGCTGATAGGGCCCACCTGGCCTAATTCAGCTCCAGCAGGGCTAGTGTGGGGAGCGGGACGAAAGGGGAGCCCTGGGGGGCAGGCGTGGTGTCTCAGGGCCCCCAGAGATGGGAGCAGAGCTGAGAGGCTCTGACTGGGCAGGCTGCAGGGGAGTGAAGCTGATGGAAACACAAGAAAAACCCTTGAGTGGGATAAAATGGCAGCCGTGAGTGTGCCTGAAGCAGCGTGAGCCGGCGCCTGCCCAGGTCAGGCCCATGGCAGAGCCTGTCTCAGCAAGCGCAGCTCTGTGGCAGGGATGCGGGGCAGCGGGGAGCAGGAGGGATGTGCCGCCGTGCTGGGCAGCGGGGACTGAGACTGCTCTGTCTCTTCTGGAACAGGCCGAGCTGATCAGCAAACAGGCCCAGGAGAAGTTCGAGCTGAATGAAAACTGGGCCGAGCGCACGGGCCTCCGGGGTGCCCCAGGGGAGCAGCTGAGCTTCGCTGCGGGGCTGGTGTATTCGCTCAGCCTCCTGCAAGCCACGCTGCACAAATACGAACAGTGAGTCCCCCGCGTGTCCTGCACCGTGCACGCAGCCTTTGGATCCCCGGCGCTCTGTGAGGAGAGCACCTCGGGTGCCCCCGTTCCTGCAGAGCGTGTCCAGAACGGCTGAGGGCCAGGGAGGCGCCTCATCCTGGGCACAGCAGCCGAGGGAGGTGTGTGTGGTCTCCGGGAAGGCCTTCCCAGAGGTCTGATGGGATTGGGAACAGCCACTAGAAGCACCGAGTGCCGCAGCCAACGCTCAGACGTTTCACGTACTGCTGCCGAGGTCAGATGGAGAATCCTTCCACGCGCGCCACTGAAACGCAAAGAAACCTCCCCGCCGCCCATCCAGCGGCGCTCGGCCCATGCTCAAAGCCTGACCGTGAGCCCAGAGGTTGGAACAGACTGTCTCTTGCCGTGGCCCTTCCCCGTAGTCCCAGTGCTGCTGGTCCCAGTCGCCAGAAGTGCCCTCCCCTTGGGTTGTCCTGGGGGCCTGGGCTTGGGATGGATGCCGGGCACCGGCCGCTCCCATGAGCTGCTCAGCACTTCTGACTCTCAGGCCCAAGTGTGGCCATCCAGAGCTAGAGCCCCCGTGAGACTGCAGGGCCTCTGGAGAGCCCAGACCCTTGCCCCAGGCTCGCTGATCGTATTTCTCCTCCCGCCAGGGCCCTGAGTAAGTGCAGCGTTGAGGTCTATAAGAAGGTGGGGATGCTCTACCCGGAGATGAGTGTCCATGAGCGCTCGCTGGATTTCCTGATTCAGCTGCTGCACAAGGACCAGCTGGATGAGACGGTCAACGTGGAGCCACTCACCAAAGCTATCAAATACTACCAGGTAGGAGGTGCGGTCTGTGCTGCAGGCAGGTGCCGGCTCCGTGCCCCTCCCCGCACTACGGGCACTGGCCCCAGGGCAAGCTGAGCTGTAGGGGGTGGGAGCAGCGAAGGGGGGTTGAGGTTTGCAGAGCCCCAGGTGGCTTTGCTGCTTTCAGGGAAACCTCCCAGGCTGCAGGCTACGTAGCTAGGTTCCCGTCACCACCTTTCCTTCTTTCCCCTCTGCCTCCTGAACACCGAGATCTGGTTCCCCTGCTGGCCCACGACTAGATCTCCCGTTCTCCAGTGCTCTGAATTCCCTCCCTAGAGAAGGGAGATGCCTAGCCATCCTTGTGGGATCCCTTATTTGGGCGTCCTAGGACACTGGCTGCAGAAGCCGTCACCGCTATCCCACAGGACCATGTCCCCACCTCAGAGACTGAAATAGACCTCCCAGAACTTCCCATAATCCCAGCCCCTCCAGGCCCCCTTTCCCAGCACAGAGGAGTATATTGGGGCAGGAGAATCGCCGCTAAATCCATGGGATCAGGCCCCCTTCACAAGAGGGGTATCTGATTGATTGTCCACTCCAGATATCCCAGAGAGCCCCTTAGCATCTGCTATTGCAGCCAATCTGCTGTCCTCACCCCCTGCCCCAGCACGCGTCCCTCTCCCCAAACGTATGAAGCCAGGTGAGGGAGCTGGGGACAGCTGGGATAGCGTGTGGCTATGCTGGATTAACTCCATTCTGTTTCTATCGCTCTTACCAAAGGGCAAACCCGTGAGCGTGCTTGTGCTGCCGTGTTATCTGCGGCACGTTAGCCCTCATCCAGCTCCCAGCAGGCTGCGTGCAGATGGGGCAGGCCGATGTTCGCTGCCCCGCGCAAGCCCGACCAGCACGGGGCTCTGACAGGGCTTTGGGGAAGCTAACGCCTCTCTCCATCTCCTTTCCAGCACCTGTACAGCATCCACCTGGTGGAGCAAGCCGAAGACTGCACCATGCAGCTGGCAGACCACATTAAGGTGAGTAGCAGCACTGCGGCCCGTGGGAAGGAGTCACTGCACAGGCTTTGGAAAACGTCCTCCCGAGACGCAGTCCTGCCTCTTTCCCAGTGGTGCATTCCCTGCTAGCCTGGACTTACCAGTTGCCCGCTCCTCCCCCGGCTCCTCTCACCCACCCGTGGGGGGCTGGGCCGGGGGGAAGGGCGAGGACACAGGGGTTGTGGGATGGGCCCTGCCAATGCTCTGGTGAGTAAAGGGCAGGGAAGAGGCGTTGAGAACACGGTGCCGAGCCCGGTACCTGCAGCGGAGCAGTCGGCGCTGCCAGGCCTCCCTTCAGAGAGCACCTGTGTCCTGGTGCCTCACCACATAACCCACCCCTAGAGCAAAGCAGCCCCGGCGCCTTCGGAGCCAGGATCCCCGAGCTCTGGCAGCCTGTAATCCCAGAGAGCTCAGCCCTGCTCTGCCCCCAGGCAAGGTCGTCTCGCTTCGTCTGCTTTGCCCTCAACTAATGGCGCTCGTGCTTGTCCCGCAGTTCACCCAGAGTGCCTTGGACTGCATGGGCGTGGAAGTGGGTCGATTGCGGTCCTTCCTGCAGGTGAGCAGCCGACTTCCTGCCACCCTGGATCCCCTCTGCATTCGGGGCCAGCGCCTCGGCTGGCGTACGTTGGCGTTGCTCCATTGAAGCCAGCAGCTACGCCGACGTGAGCCAGCTGATGCTCTGGCCCTCGGCATCTCACGCGTTGAGCTTTCTCTCCCCCTTCCTTCCATGTGCCTGGCAGACGGGGCAGGAGGCGTCCGACCTCGCCATCCTCCTCAAGGACCTGGAGACCTCCTGCAGCGACATCCGCCAGTTCTGCAAGAAGATCAGACGCCGCATGCCCGGAACAGATGCACCTGGGATACCCGCAGCACTCGGCTTCGGACAGCAGGTGGGGTAGCCAGCGCCGAACAGTCCCGGGAAACGGGCAGCTGAACACCCGTGCCGGGGGCTGCGCTGGCAGCTTGCCAGGAGCCGCAGGGGCACCGCCAATACCATGAACCGCAGAACGTTGCAGCCACCCAGCCTGCAGAGAATACACATCCCAGCAGGCCGTGCTGCATCGGGGAGGCCGCTGCAGGCTGGATGGGGAGGATCGTTTGGGTTCCGGTGAAGGGGAGGCTCCCACTTTTGCCAGCTCCATTATAGTCCCGCACAACAGGTGCCATCTTCTCTCCCTCCCTCGCCTCCTCTCCGGGTGACTCCCCGCCAGCGAGAGGGGTTTTTAGTACCAGTCTGGTGCTAGGGTTGCTGTCACCTGCCTGGCTCGAATGGTCCCTTGGGGAGAGCGGAGGCAGAGTGCGCGGGGGGGAGAGCCGGTGCAGTCAGCGCATTGTCTGGCGAGCCAGCGCGTGTCTTTGTTTGCCTGGCTGGGACTGCTGGCGTTCGCTGCTCGGGTCTCTTCTCTTTGTGTTGTGTTACACGCACCTGGGCCGAGCATCGAAACGTGGCTGTGCGGTGACTGCCCCGGCCCTTTTCCTGAATGGCTGGGGCTGGGGCGCGGCAGATCAGAGCACGCTGGAGAGAACAGCGAGCAGGGACACGGACTGGGGGCGGGAGGAGTGGGACACTGACACTGCAGAGCCCCCTTGCAGGGCAGAGCCCCCTTGCAGGGCAGAGCCCTCGCTTTGAGAGGAGGAAGGCGCGGCCAGGAGTCACAGGGGCTGGCGGGTAGAGCATAAGACAGAGTTAGGAGAGCCCTGACTTCTTCCTGCCTGAGCCACGGCCTGGAGCTGCCGTCTGTAATGTGGTCCCGGTAACGGAACTTCCTTGGCTAAAGGCGCCTGAGCCCACGTGGCCCGTGTCACAGCAGGGCCTGCACACAGCCCTGGGAAGGAGCCCGGCTTGCAGCCACGCCAGCAGGAAGGAGATGAGGGAAGCAGTGAGCTAGAGCAGAGAGCAGGAACCTTGGGCTCAGGTGCTGACAAGAATTCCCCGCCCTGTTTGCTTCCTGGGCTTCCTTCCTTCCTGCTGCCCGGGCTCTTCTCCCTAGCGATAACTGAACTGCCCTCTGCGATCTCTTAGCCGTTGGGGTGAGTGCAGTGCTGTGACGCCTGGCGAGCACGGGGAGAAACTTGCCTCTGCTGGGAGCGAATCCCGTAATCGCCGTGTGTCTGCCTGACCCCAGGTGTCGGACACGCTGCTGGACTGCCGCAAGCACCTGACCTGGGTGGTGGCGGTGCTGCAGGAAGTGGCTGCCGCGGGGGCCCAGATGATCGCCCCGCTGACGGAGAACGAAGGGCTCCTGGCCGTGAAGCTGGAAGATCTGGCCTTCAAAGCAAGCGAGCAGGTAGGAACCCTGTTCTCAGCTTCCCTACAGCCCTCTGCCCCTGGGGAACGAATACCTGTTAGCCTCAGAGGGGCTTGTATCTCACACCAGCCCCCGGGCACTTTGGGATGAGCCCGGGTGGAGTGACAGCCAGTTAACGCTGAAGCGTAGGGACCTGCCACTCACCTACCCCCTCATCGCCAGAGGGGCCGACTGCCCCACAGGCCTGGGGTCAGAGGAGCGAGTGCAGGAAGCCTTACCTAGCAGAGGTACTTGGCTCAGCGGGTGCAGAGCACACCTTGAAACGGGGTAATTCTCGCTCTGGCTCTCCCCATCCTCTGCAGATCTACGGCAGCCAGGGCGTCAACCCGTACGAGTGCCTGCGCCAGTCCTGTACTATCCTCATTGCGACCATGAACAAGATGGCCACGGCTATGCAGGAGGGAGAGTACGACGCCGACCGGCCACAGACCAAGGTGGGGCATGGCTGGGGGGCACCTTCGGGCTGGGCCAGGACAGCTGAACTTCCGCCAGGCGAGGCCCTGATGTCCTGTGGATGGCGGGGGGAGACGGAAAACCTGCCGCTGATCTGGGGCTGGGGTGTGCCGACAAGGATGGTCAAGCTGCAGTGCACACAGCAGACACTGATGGGCACGGCCCCTCGTAGCTGGGTGTTCTGGGGTGTGTTCTGGGCGGAGTGGGCTCTCTCCTTGGACGCTGTTAGCAGGGTGAGGGGCCAGCACCTTGCATCAGGAGCCCACGTGCAGTCTGTGCAGCGAGGTGGATGCTTACAAACCGGCAGGTGTGTCTTAGCCGTCAGCCTTACCGCGTGTAACCTCACGAGGGTCCGTCGCCTTCTCAACCAGCGAGACCAGCCCTCCCTGGATTGTCAGGGACTTGGGGAGCCAGGCCATTGCCTGTCGCGTGCAGATTTGGGGGGACGTTCCCTTAGCAGCGTCCTGCCCATTTTTCACCATGAGCAAGCACTGTAACCCATCAGCTGGCAATATCCGACCAACCCCCTCTCTCGTCCCTGCAGCCCCCTCCCCCTGTCAATCTGAGGGCAGCCGCGCTCCGGGCCGAGATCACAGATGCCGAGGGCCTGGGACTGAAGCTGGAAGACAGAGAGACGGTCATCAAAGAGCTGAAGAAATCGCTCAAAATCAAGGTGAGCCCATCCTTGGTCTGTTCCCTAATCTGCCAGTGCAGAACCCTGTACCTGGGGGTGCACCCTTGACCTGGGCAGTAGAGAGCTGCCTGCCTGAGCTGCTCCCACTTCCCGTAGTGCTGCCTGTGGAGCTGTTAGCCCTTTGGATCCGTTTCCCCAGCGACCACGAGGCCGTTTGGGGGAGACGCAAGCTGCCCACGTAGCAGAGACCTGTGGCATCAGCCATAAGAGACTTGCCAGCCCTTCCCCCAGGTGGCTGGTCCGTGTACGCCTAACCTGATTCCCAGAGCCAGTAGGGAATGGTGGCGTGTGCCGGCTATTGGCTACACTCCAGGGCACCGGGACACGCTGTCCATCCCCAGGGGCCTGGAGCACTTTGCTTTCTCCCCTGCCGCTCCAGGGCGAGGAGCTGAGCGAAGCCAACGTGCGTCTCAGTCTCCTGGAGAAGAAGCTTGACAGCGCGTCCAAGGACGCGGATGACCGGGTGGAGAAGATCCAGACCAAGCTGGACGAGACCCAGGCTCTGCTCAAAAAGAAGGAGAAGTGAGTGTGGGTTTCCCGGGGGATTCGGGGTGGTCCAGGCCAGTGCAGAGCGCCTGCGCAGTGGGGTAGCAGCGACAGCAGTTTGCCATGGTTTCCAGGGCTGTTCTGGAGCTAAGGGCTGGCGGGGCAGCGAGTGGCTGACGTGACAGGGCAGAGAGGACACGACTCGGACTAGGCTGCATTCTGGCTGCTTTCTGTGAGGTGCAGGACGTTTGTATTTCACACCATTGCCAGACCCGGGGGCTGGTGCGGTGTGAGCTCCCAGGGAGAGAGCAGTGGTCAGCCTGATGGAGCTAGAACCAGGATAAAGCCAAAGGGACGGAGGGCTGATTGTCAGGAAACGCTTCCTGCGCGTGAGCTCTTCGCCTGCAGCACGGACTGAGGGAAAAGGCCTGAGCTGGTGGGGAGCGTGTGGATGGGGGAGGATGCGGGAAGTTACCGAACCTTATGGGATCCTGCAAAGCCTGCTGGGTAGAGGCTGTGATTCTGCCAGATGAGCTGTCTCTCCTTTCCCCGGGGGGCGTCTCTCTCCCCCGCAGAGAGTTTGAGGAGACCATGGACGCTCTTCAGGCTGATATTGACCAGCTGGAGTCGGAAAAGATGGAGCTAAAGCAGCGCTTGAACAACCAGTCCAAGCGCACCATCGAGGGGCTGCGGGGATCCCCTGCCTCTGGAATCGCCTCGATCGTCTCGGGCATTGCAGGAGGTGAGCGATCCGCCCATGCCCCCTCCTGCAGCCTCACTGCCCCGACGCCGGAAAGGAAACCCGGGGCAAAGGCCCTGTGGGGATGGGGAGTGGGACCTCATGGGAGCTCAGTCGGCCTCCCGGTCTCCCTCCCAGAGGCAGAGCAGTGTCTAAAGCTTATGCAGGGTAAACTCATAAATTGTTCGCCCTCTGTAACACTGACAGAGAGAGATGCACAGCTGTTTGCCCCCCCACCCCACCCCCCCAGGTATTAATACATACTCTGAGTTAATTAATAAGTAAAAAGTAATTATATTAAATACAGACAGTAGGATTTAAGTGGTTCCAAGTAGTAACAGACAGAACAAAGTGAATTACCAAGCAGGATAAAATAAAACACACAAATCTAAGCTTAATACAGTAATAAAACTGAATACAGATAAAAACCTCACCCTTAGAGGAATTCCAGTAAGCTTCCTTTTACAGACTAATCTCCTGCTAGTCTGGGTCCAGCAATCACTCCCATCCCCGTAGTTACTGTCCTTTGTTCCAGTTTCTTTCCGGTATCCTGGGGGGTGGAGAGGCTCTCTCTTTAGCCAGCTGAAGACAAAATGGAGGGGTCTCCCAGGGGTTTAAGTAGACTGTCTCTTGGGGGGGAGACCCCCCTCCTCTCTCCTATGCAAAGTCCAACTCCAAGATGGAGTTCTGGAGTCACCTGGGCGAGTCACATGTCCATGCGTGACTTGGTTCTTACAGGCAGCAGCCGTGGCTTACCTGCTCCCTTGAACGTCCTCATGTAGACGTCTTCTGTGGGTTGGAGCCTCCCAAGATCCATTGTCCCTTCAGTGCTTCTTGATTGGGCACCTAGTTTGCACATTCCTTTCTCCAGAAGCTGCCCAAATGCTTTACAAAGGCTACTTAGAAACTGAACCAGTACACAGCCAGTATTCATAACTTCGAATACAACAACACATGCATACAAATAGGAGGAATAGATTCAGTAGATTATAACCTTTACAGAGATATGTTACATGGCATATGTAGCATAACACACATTCTAGTTATATCATAAATACATTCGTAAGTATATTTCCATGAAGCCTTATGGGGTGCACCGTCACAGGGGGTCCCCGGTTTGCAGCAGGGGAGCCGAGGTACAGGACAGCAAAGGGACTTTCCCAAGGCCCCAGAGTGAGTCGGTGGCAGAGCTGGGAAAGGAGAGTCCCCTGTCCCCCTTCCTTGCGCTCACAGCTCTGGCTCACTTCTCCTTCTCTGCCTGTGGTTCACACAGCCGTCTGGCTGCCTCGTACTCTCGGCACGGAGCGGGCGGGAGGTGTCAGCAGGTCTCGGGATCCATCCCGTGATGCAGCTGCTCTAGGAATGGCATCTCGGGCTGCGTGCTTGTCCAGTGTGTGGTTTTGGAAACAGCCCGCTCTGCTGATTCAGCCCAGGCTCTCCGGTCCTGCGCCCCCAATGCAGGTTCTCAGCAGGCGGTGCGGGAGCCAGGATGGAATCCAGCTCTTTCTCCAAGGCCGAGTGGCCCCGTGAGGGTCCCTGGAGTAAGAGGCAGCAGACTGGGTGTGAATGTGCGTAGGGAGCAGATCTGGGGGGCAAGACGGTGCCATTTTTACAATGGCTTCTCTGGCCAGAGCTGCATTCGAGACTTGCTCCTCCGCTTTTAATTCTGCTTCTTCTCGTCTCTCCTGTGCTTTCCTCCGCTCCTGGCACTACAGAGGAACAGCAGAGAGGTACAGTATCCTGCTCCAGCCTGCCAACTCTCCCAGTCTCTGTAGGTCCCAGGAGGGCAGGCCCCAGTGCATGTGAGAAGGGGGTTCTGAGGCTTTGGGACTCCGAGGTGGAGCGGGAGGCGCTGGTCCTACTCCAGTGCTGCTGTTTTCAACTGCTATGAAGCCACGTGGCTCACTGGCCAGAGCGTCCTGCAGCTAGCCCAGTGTTCGAGAGGGGCAGGGAACAGACAGGAGATGGATCCACAAAGGCGCCCAGAGCTGGTTCCGCCGAGGAAATGCAGGGCCGCATCCCCTCTCCGCGCAGTGCCCGGCTCTCCTGGGAATGGGCCAGAACAGCCTCTGCTGCAGAGACAAGAGGTTGTTCTGCAGGGGTGGGATCCTGGCCTGGGGTGTTGTCAGGGTATGTGCATGGGTTCGCCCCCAGGGCACTGCCACGGGGCTCTCCATCTCTGGCTGCGTGATCCATCGCTCTGTGCCCCGCCAGGGGCGTTCCTGCTGCAGCTCCTTGGCATAGCCACGTTTACCTCTTCCGCCCGCTCAGCCTGCGGCCTGACCCTGCATGCACAGACCACGCCGGCTCAATTGATGTTCTCGCCCCGTTTGCAGGTGTCAGCGCTGGCCAGGTGATGGGAGGTGGCTCAGGACCTGTCCAGGTGAAGGATTCGCCTCTTCTCCTCCAACAGATCGACGCCATGCGGCTGTCCATTGAGCACCTCAAAACTGAGAACAACCGGCTCAAGGTGAGGGGGCCTCTCTTGGGGTTTGCACCACTGGCTCTCCAGGCATTCATCCGGCCAGGCTGGGCTGCACACGCCCCGACTGGCTACCAGGAATCACCCATTGCTCTCCAGCCGGTCCCTCCCGGGGGGAAGCAGAGAAGGGCAGTAGGAAGGGGATTGCAGATGGACTGGAGCTGGGATGGTTTAGTCTGGAGCTGTAGTGAGAATCTAGAGGGGACTGGCTGACTGGCATCTGTTTATAGGAGCAAAGGGCCATCAGTGGTATGCAAAGGAAACGTACCGTTAACCTGTGGACCTCCCTGCTGCAGGGCATTACTGAAGCTAATCGCTAACTGAAACTCACAGGCACGTCAGACCCCTCTGCTCTACGAGGGGCATTTTCAGACCCACTCGCAAGGAGAAAATGCCAAGGGCTCCCCTGCCTCAGGCAGCTGTTCCTTGTCCTTCCCCTCCCCGGCACCACCGGCTTCCAGGGCACGGTGCTGTGCATTGCGGGTGGGGTCCTTCCTTCCTCTGCCAGTCAGCACGGAGGCGATAGCAGGCTCTGTTCCGGGAGGGCAGCTCCTGTTCTCCTTTGCTTGAACTGCTGAGGTGTGGAACGGAGAGCAGCTTCTCAGGGTGGGAGTCTGGGTCCCTGCTCCCCTGGGCTCATGCAGTTTGCCTGGGGGAGTGGGAGGGAGGGTCTGACGAGGGGAACTGCGCGGCTCAGCTGGTGGCCAGGTATCCCTGGGAAAGGAGCTCTGGTTCTCCTGTGGCTGCCGATCGGAGAATGGGCCGGGCCCCTCTTCCCTCCAAGTCCCGTGACTTGGCCGGCGCGCTGGGGCTGGGGCGGAGCCGTGGCCTACACTCCTGTGTTGCTTCGTGCCCAGGGAGCCCACATGAAGGCGGAACTGGCAGCGCTGCCCCCTCTGCACGTCCCGAAGCTCTCGCTTCCCAAAGATCGGCAGGGAGAGGAGGTGGCCTCCGGCACCCTGTACAGGAAGACGAGCCAGTTGCTGCAGACCCTCTACCAGATGAGCGCCAACGCCAAGGTGGTGGACGTCGCGCGCAGAAGCTCGGGTACGTCCTGCACACACAACTCCTGGGCGCAGGCGCCTCCAGGAGGCAGGTCAGCGGAGTCAGCTGGGACCCCAGGGGGGCCCCTGGGTCCAGGTCTGCTAGCAAACTTACTGGCGATAACCGCTTCAGCGCCAGAGGCTGGCTGGGCCCATCTCGGACGGGTTGTGGGCGGGGCCTGCGGGCATGCTCGTCTCTCGGCCCATGCCCAGGGTAGAATTGTAGGTCCGAAGGTCACAACCGGCCAGGGACGTCTGTCCTCTCCTGGAGGTGGCTGCTGTCTCTGGGGCGGAGCCCGGGCCGTCCCACAGTTTTCTGTACGAAGCCCGTCTGCTGGTCGTGCTCAGTCCGTAACCCCCACGCCTCACTTCGGCCGCTCTCGTTCAGACGGCTCCCCCAGGGGTGACGGCGCGGGGGCCAGCACTGGGGAACAGGCGAAGCACACGTTTGGACGTCCAGGGAAGCAGCCTGGAGATTTTTGCTTGTTTAACCCGTCAAGGTTTTATTTTTCGCGGGAGATGACTGGTGCTGTCACTGCAGCTACCGACTCACGGGCAGCCCAGTGCCCCTGCTGTGGTGTATCTGCGCTCAGTATCCCAGGGGACCGAACACAGACCCCCCCCCCCACCTCCCCAACCGGGAGCCGGACGCGCTAGGAATTCAGGGTCCCTGGAACCTGCTGGAGGTGCTTGGCTGTGCAGCCCACAGAGTGCCCCGTGCCCCTAGTGGGGCTGGCCATTTCCTGCCTCCCCTTGCCAAAGGTGTCCTCCACCGTGAATCCTGGGCCCCCGGCCTCCCTTGCGCTCACTGGCCGTGTGCGCCCTGTAGGCAGAGCGATGCAGAGCCACGCCTCAGGGGTGTGGTGGTTTCCTTACCAGGTTTCCTTCGGAAGGGTCCAGAACTTCAGGGGGGGAGGAATAGCTGAGTGGTTTGAGCATTGGCCTGCTAAACCCAGGGTTGTGAGTTCAATCCTTGAGGGGGTCACTTGGGGATCTGGGGCAAAATCAGTACTTGGTCCTGCTAGTGAAGGCAGGGGGCTGGACTCAATGACCCTTCAGGGTCCCTTCCAGTTCTAGGAGATGAGATATCTCCAAGTGCCTCCTGGACGCCCCCTAGACACTGATCAGCCCCCGCCCGCCAGCTCCCCCTCCTGCCCAGGGGACAGGCCGAGCTGTTGGTTTATGTGTCAGGAGCTGCGGACTGAAGGACGGGACCATGCCCTTGCCCGGGGAGCTGCGTGAGAGGGTCCCGCTCACACACTGGGCTGCCTCTCCTATCCTGGACCCTCCTGGAGATCGGGGAGCAGGGGCTTAGTCGCCCTGTTCCTCCTGCTTTCAATGGGCCTCCGGGACGGGAACTTCCCTGCATTCGAGAACCTGGCTCCAGGATTCTCCAGTCTGTGCTATCCCTGCCGCGCAGCTCATTTCAGTGCTGGTGATGGGATTCCTGGCTGGGTGCTTGGGGCTGAATGCTACTGGCCAAGGTCACTGTCACTCGGCACCCGCACCGTGGGGAGCCCCCTTACCGGGTCTCTTGTCCCGCAGCAGGAAGCCCGGCCGCCCAGCTGCTGGAGCAGACAGCCCGCCTGACATCCTTGAGCAGCACCATAGACAAGCTGAAGGTAAATGGTCCGTCGGCGTCTCCGCCAACGCCCCACAGCCCTGCCTGGCGCCGAGGCAGCGAGTGGGCAGCAGGGCACCTGGACAGGCCACGAGCAGGGAGCAGCCAGTGCTTCCCGGAGAGCAACGCGCTGCCGAGTCTGCCATGGGCTGTGGGGGCGCGTATGCATCTCCCTAATAGCCCTGCCGGTGCCCCTCACTCCTGACCCGCAGCCCCTGCTAGCCCAACCCTGGGCTCCCCCCCACAGCTCTGCCGGTGCCCCTCACTCCCGACCCGCAGCCCCCTGCTAGCCCAGCCCTGGGCTCCCCCCCCAGCTCTGCCGGTGCCCCTCACTCCCAACCCGCAGCCCCTGCTAGCCCAGCCCTGGGCTCCCCCCCACAGCTCTGCCGGTGCCCCTCACTCCCAACCCGCAGCCCCTGCTAGCCCAACCCTGCCCTGCCCCCTCCCCCCCCCCGCTCTGCCGGTGCCCCTCACTCCCGACCCGCAGCCCCTGCTAGCCCAACCCTGCCCTGCCCCCCCCCCCGCTCTGCCGGTGCCCCTCACTCCCGACCCGCAGCCCCTGCTAGCCCAACCCTGCCCTGCCCCCCCCCCCCCCCCGCTCTGCCGGTGCCCCTCACTCCCGACCCGCAGCCCCTGCTAGCCCAGCCCTGGGCTCCCCCCCCCCCAGCTCTGCCGGTGCCCCTCACTCCCGACCCGCAGCCCCTGCTAGCCCAGCCCTGGGCTCCCCCCCCCAGCTCTGCCGGTGCCCCTCACTCCCGACCCGCAGCCCCCTGCTATCCCAGCCCTGGGCTCCCCCCCCCAGCTCTGCCGGTGCCCCTCACTCCCGACCCGCAGCCCCCTGCTATCCCAGCCCTGGGCTCCCCCCCCAGCTCTGCCGGTGCCCCTCACTCCCGACCCGCAGCCCCTGCTATCCCAGCCCTAGGCTTCCCCCACAGCTCTGCTGGTGCCCCTCACTCCCGACCCGCAGCCCCTTGCTATCCCAGCCCTGGGCTCCCCCCACAGCTCTGCCGGTGCCCCTCACTCCCTATCTGCAGCCCCTGCTACCCCCAGCCCTGCCGGTGCCCCTCACTCCCGACCTGCAGCCCCTGCTACCCCCAGCCCTGCTGGTGCCCCTCACTCCCGACCCGCAGCCCCCTGCTATCCCAACCCTGGGCTCCCTCCACAGCTCTGCCGGTGCCCCTCACTCCCGACCCGCAGCCCCTGCTAGCCCAGCCCTGGGCTCCCCCCACAGCTCTGCCGGTGCCCCTCACTCCCGACCCGCAGCCCCTGCTACCCCAGCCCTGCCCCCCTCAGCTCTGCCAGTGCCCCTCACTCCCGACCCGCAGCCCCTGCTACCCCCAGCCCTGGGCCCTCCCCCCCCTCCCCCAGCTCTGCCGGTGCCCCTCACTCCCGACCCGCAGCCCCTGCTAGCCCAGCCCTGGGCCCCCCCCACAGCTCTGCCGGTGCCCCTCACTCCCGACCCGCAGCCCCCTGCTATCTAAAGGGAGACTTACACGTGTGGTGCTTTTTTGATGTGAACAAATATTTCCTTAGACCTGTGAATTAAAGCAGCTACAACTCCAGATAGCCACGTCTTCCTCCCCCCTGCCCCCCCCGCCCCCAAAAATGTCCATGTGCTCAGTGCACACGCTGCCTCGGGCATGCTGCATACTCAGGTGTCGGGGGGGAGGGGAGGGAACTCCATCTGTGGAGCCGCTTAGACACCTTGTCATTTACCCTGGGCGAGGCAGGGTTAGCCATCCCCGTCCTCCCACCGTCTGGGTGATGGCTGGAGCCCCCCACCCCACACCTGGGTGCCGGGTGCCCTGCCGGGTGCATGATGCTGCCCTGCTCCCCTTTCCTCCCTTGCAGGATGAAGTGATGAAGGAGACGGTCCTGCAGCACCCCGGGGCCAATGTCCTCACTGACTTCGCCACCTTCCCATCCTCAGCCTTCCTCAAGGTGAGACGCTGCTCTCCTGGGAGCGTTCCCCACAGCCGCGGGACGCTGGAGCTCTGGGGCGACGGCCGAGGGCACACGTGGCCCGGCAGGTGTCCTTGCCAAGCCCCAGAAGGGTCTGCGCTGAGTTCCCGTGGCCTGCGCGCAGGAGCTCCCTTGCCACAATCTGGAGGATTTGGATTAGCAGTCCGGGGGCCGCAGGGTCCCAGCACCTGTAGCTGGGGGAGCTGGTCGCTGTGCCTGGGGGGTAGCACACGCCATCCCCATGGGGCGTGGCTCTGGGCTGAATGGAGCTCCATGGGTCCATGGAAAGGCGACCGGGCCCTGGGGTGTGTGAAACCCCCCTCGGGCGACACCCTCTGGAGCTGGCCCCTAGGAGATAACACTGTGGTACCCTCCTGGCGCTCGGGGTGGCTTTTATCCGCCTGAGTCCTGCTGCCCCTGACCCTCCGCTCTGCTCTTCCAGGCCAAAGAGGAGAAGAAGGAAGACACCGTGTACGTTGGCAAAGTGACCTTCCCCTGCCAGCCTGGGCATGGCCAAGTGCACAAGCTGGTCCTGACGCCGGAGCAGCTGTGTGAGCTGCACAGCCCGCCTCATCTCCTAAGGGACCCCCCGCCCCCCACAGAGACTGATGTTCCTTGCACAGCCCCTCTCCCCAACCCGTTGCTGAGTCTCTTCTCCAAGCCCCTTCTTGGCAGGGACTTGCTAGCCTGTGCGTGCAGCAGACCCCAGCAGAGCGCCCCCGCCTGGAGCACCGGGTTCCAGCTAATGAAATAACTCACCCTTCTGCCCTGCCGAGGGGACCTTGGCATAGCTGTGTGTGCGTGTGTGTTCGCTCCTGCCTGCATCTCCGGCTGCCTTTCCTCCTCCCTGCTCTCCCGGTGCATCTGAGAGCTGCCTTTCTCCTGGGGGGCGGACTGAGGTGTCAGGGGCCGGGCCTGATTGTATACATTACACTCACCAGTGAAAACTCTTCCAACACCCACCCCGCAGCTCCTTGTCCGAACGGCACCGACCTGGCCCAGGAGCTCAGCCCCTGGCAGACCCCCCGGGGCAGGCTCTGCCCGCTCAGCCCCTGGCAGACCCCCCGGGGCAGGCTCTGCCCGCTTAGCCTCTGGCAAACCCCCCGGGGCAGGCTCTGTAGGGAGCATCACCGTTCTCCAGGCGGGATTGGAGTGGCAGGGAGACGGGCTTGGCCCTGCACTGAGGCTGGGAGCGGCATTGGAACCCCGCCCAGCTCAGACTAACTGATCAACAAGAGAAACCCAGCCAGAGATGCCCCCGTTCTGCCCTGCTCGGTGCTGAGGGGTTTGGGCTGCTGGCCAGGCGGTGCCTCTAGGTCCTGTCACTGGATGAAGGGTTCATGCCAGAGGGGAAAGGGAGCCCCTGGGGCTCCCGCTCTGAACACTACAGATACCCGCAGTGGGGTGAGTTCAAAGCCCGTCCCACCAGCTGCTGCTGTCAAACCTCTCCCCCCAGGTGCTGTGGTTGTCACATCAGTGCAGGGGGCCGGGAGCTGAGTTCCCCATGGCTAGTGGGTGAGTGCGCGGAGGAGCTTTGGGTCTGTTGGTACGAACGCATGCTGCTGCCCCGTCCCCTCCTGTAACCAGTTCTTCGCACTCTAGGGCTCTGGAAATGAATAAAGCTACAACTGTTAAACGCAGCTTGGTACAGTGAGGTTATTCTCCACTCCGCCCACTGGGCCCACTGCCAGGGCTAGAATTCCCAGGATCACCCTGGTGCTGTGGTGTCTAAGAGCCGTGTGATGCTGGCTGCCCGCCAGCCTTCTGCTAGACTAGCTGTTTGGAATGATGTCACAGCTTCGTTAGCCGCTCAGCCTTAAAGGTGTGATCTTAGACACAAAAAAGAAGTTTACAAGAAGTGGAAGATTGGACAAATGACCAGGGAGGAGTATAAAAATATCGCTCAGGCATGCAGGAGTGAAATCAGGAAGGCCAAATCACACTTGGAGTTGCAGCTAGCAAGAGATGTTAAGAGTAACAAGAAGGGTTTCTTCAGGTATGTTAGCAACAAGAAGAAAGTCAAGGAAAGTGTGGGCCCCTTACTGAATGAGGGAGGCAACCTAGTGACAGATGATGTGGTGGAAAAAGATGAAGTACTCAATGATTTTTTTCCCTGGGTCTTCATAGACAAAGTCAGCTCCCAAAGTGTTGCACTGGGCAGTACAGCATGGGGAGGAGGTGACCAGCCCTCTGTGGAGAAAGAAGTGGTTCAGGACTATTTAGAAAAACTGGACGTGCACAAGTCCATGGGGCCGGATGCGCTGCATCCGAGGGTGCTAAAGGAGTTGGTGGATGTGACTGCAGAGCCATTAGCCATTATCTTTGAAAACTCATGGCAATCGGGGGAGGTCCCAGATGACTGGAAAAAGGCTAATGTAGTGCCCATCTTTAAAAAAGGGAAGAAGGAGGATCCGGGGAACTACAGGCCAGTCAGCCTCACCTCAGTCCCTGGAAAAATCATGGAGCAGGTCCTCAAGGAATCAATTCTGAAGCACTTAGAGGAGAGGAAAGTGATCAGGAACAGTCAGCATGGATTCACCAAGGGGAAGTCGTGCCTCACTAACCTAATTGCCTTCTATGATGAGATAACTGGCTCTGTGGATGAGGGGAAAGCAGTGGATGTGTTATTTCTTGACTTTAGCAAAGCTTTTGATACTGTCTCCCACAGTATTCTTGCCGCCAAGTTAAAGAAGTATGGGCTGGATGAATGGACTGTAAGGTGGATAGAAAGCTGGCTAGATCGTTGGGCTCAAAGGGTAGTGATCAATGGCTCCATGTCTAATTGGCAGCCAGTTTCAAGCGGAGTGCCCCAAGGGTCGGTCCTGGGGCCGGTTTTGTTTAATATCTTTATTAATGATCTGGAGGATGGCATGGACTGCACTCTCAGCAGGTTTGCAGATGACACTAAACTGGGAGGCGTGGTAGATACACTAGAGGGTAGGGATCGGATACAGAGGGACCTAGACAAATTAGAGGATTGGGCCAAAAAAAACCGGATGAGGATCAACAAGGACAAGTGCAGAGTCCTGTATGAAGGAAGGAAGAATCCCAGGCACCGTTACGGACGAGGGACGGAGCGGCTGGGCAGCAGCTCTGCAGAACAGGGCCGGGGGTGGGGGGGTGATGGGGACGCAGGGTGGGATGGGGGCGGGGGGGGGCTGGAGAGGCAGGGGGGGGCGGCTGGAGAGGCAGGAGGTGGGAGAGCGGGAAGTCCAGTGACGCACAGGGGGCGTGGCCAGCAGCTGGCGGGATGGGCTCATTGCCCGGGGGCGGGGGCAGCGGGGCCGGGCTGCCGGTAGCGCGGGTGGAAGCGGCCCGGCCCCGCCCCGGGCTCCGTGGGCGCTACAGCGGGTTCACTCAGTGAGCCAGGCGGGCTCTGAGAGCGCTCCCGCTACGCCATTGGCGGTTGCGGGGAAAGGGGCGGGCTCTGAGGGCGCTCTCGCTACCCCATTGGCGGATGAGGGGAAGGGGCGGGCTCTGAGGGCACGCTCGCTACCCCATTGGCGGATGAGGGGAAGGGGCGGGCTCTGAGGGCACGCTCGCTTTGATTGGCGGAGAGAGCGGTTTCCGCTTCCGGCGGGTCTCTCGGCGGCCCCGTTGCGTGGGGAGGCAGCAGGATGGTGAGCGGCCTGCGGGGCCCATCCGAGCCCATCGCCCCCGCGGCGGGGCGGTTCGGGGCCGGGGCCTGGATCGGGGCCGCCGGGGATTCGCCCGGCGCGGGGGGGCTGGCCGGGCGGGCGGGCGGGCGGGGGGATCGGCGGGAGATGATGGGGGGCGGGAGGGCTGGCTCGGAGGGGGGCGATGGGAAGGAGGGGGGCTGGCGGGGGGAGGTTGGCCGAGGGGGGGGGGCGATGGATGGGGGGGCTGAGGCGCTGGGGGGGGGCGATGGATGGGGGGGCGATGGGAAGGAGGGTGGGGGGGGGCTGTTTCGGAGTGGGGGGGGGCACACACCGTCCCGCGCGCTCACGCCCCCTCTCGCAGGTGCTGCTGCACGTGCTGTTCGAGCACGCGGCCGGCTACGCGCTGTTCGCCGTGCGGGAGGTGGAGGAGATCAGCCTGCTGCTGCCCCAGGTGCGGGGCCCCGGGGACTCGGGGGGGGGGGGGGTTATCCTGCTGCCTCGGGGGGGGGGTGCTGGAGCCCCTAGAGCAGGGTCAGTGGGTGCCCACGTGCGTGGCGGGGCCCGACTCGCTCGGCTGAACGGGCCCTGGGAAGTTTCAGGGTCTCCTTGGGGCCCCCCGTCCTAGGCTTGTCATTGCCTTAGGGGAACATTTGGTGCCTGGCACAACGGGCGCTTCCCCACCCCCTCCCCCGGCCATTCTGGGGGTGGGGGGAGGGAAACCAGCTGAGATGGGCCCTTGCAGGGGGGCCAGATGCGCTGTCCCATTGCATGGAGGGGTGTAGCACAGCGGGTTGCCGGGAGTGGGATTGTGTCCCATGGAGGTAGGACCCAGGGCCACCTGGGGGTGGGGGGAGCAAGTGGTATTGCTATTTTTTTATGGAAGGGGCCCCCGAAATTGCTTTGCCCCAGGCCCCCTGAATCCTCTGGGCTGCCCTGCTAGGACCCGCACTCCATTAGGAAGGTGGGTCGCTCAGGGCTGCGTGTGAACCCAGCCAGTGGGGCTGAACCTCTTGTGCAAGGCAGGCGCCTGGTGAGTGCCGTGATGAACATCCGAGATCTGTCAATCCGCTGAAAGCAGTGATGTCAGTCACGGCTCTGAGCACTCGGGCGCCGGCTCTGTGCGCGGGTCTCGCGCTGCCCGGCCCGGGTGGGAGGTATTCGCTGCTCCCAGGGTGCTTACAGGGGGCAGGTGACTCGAGCTGGTGCTGTCTATGGTACAGCCAGTGGAGACTTAAGCTCCCAGCATGCAGTGTCCCCGAGCAGTCTCAGCCGCTTCCTGCTCTTACAGAGAAGCCGTGTGTGTTGGGGCTGCAGCCTGCGCATTTCTCATGGGGGGCTTTGTGCTCAGTCAGTATATGTGCTGCGGGACCCACGCTGCCCCCCTGCGGGATTGGGGTCCCAGGTGGCCCTGTGTGATACTCACCCGCTGCCCTGTGGCCCCTTCCAGGTGGAGGAGAGCATCCTGAACATCGGCAAGTTCCACAGCATCGTCAGACTGGTGGCCTTCTCCCCGTTCAAATCCGCCCAGAGTGCCTTGGAGAATGTCAATGCCATCTCGGAAGGTGAGGCTGGGCTGGAGACTTGCTCCCCTTGGTGCCCTGTAGCTGCACAGCCCATTAACGTCTCCCTCTTCCCGGGGCAGGGATTCTCCATGAGGACCTCCGGCTGCTCCTGGAGACCAACCTGCCGGCCAAGAAGAAGAAAGCGTTGCTGGGAGTCAGCGATGCCAAGATTGGGGCTGCCGTCCAAGAGGAGCTGGGTTACCAGTGCCAGACTGGAGGGGTCGTGGCAGAGATCACGCGAGGTGAGACGAGATAGGGGCTCTAGTGAGGCGTGGAGATGCCAGACAGCCCCCTGGGGGGTGATATGCCTGGGTCTGTCCCCCAGTGCCCTGCGTGTGTGGGGGGGGTGTCCCTGTTTGCGTTGGAGGGGAGGTGCTGGGATATTAAGGGGACCCCAGTGCTCACTCCAGGCTGCGCTCACTCCTTGGCTTGTCCCGGGGGCGGGCGGGCCGGGGCGCGGTGCTCACTCCTTGGCTTGTCCCGGGGGCGGACGGGCCGGGGCGCGGTGCTCACTCCTTGGCTTGTCCCGGGGGCGGACGGGCCGGGGCGCGGTGCTCGCTCCTTGGCTTGTCCCGGGGGCGGACGGGCCGGGGCGCGGTGCTCGCTCCTTGGCTTGTCCCGGGGGCGGACGGGCCGGGGCGCGGTGCTCGCTCCTTGGCTTGTCCCGGGGGCGGACGGGCCGGGGCGCGGTGCTCGCTCCTTGGCTTGTCCCGGGGGCGGACGGGCCGGGGCGCGGTGCTCGCTCCTTGGCTTGTCCCGGGGGCGGACGGGCCGGGGCGCGGTGCTCGCTCCTTGGCTTGTCCCGGGGGCGGACGGGCCGGGGCGCGGTGCTCGCTCCTTGGCTTGTCCCGGGGGCGGACGGGCCGGGGCGCGGTGCTCGCTCCTTGGCTTGTCCCGGGGGCGGACGGGCCGGGGCGCGGTGCTCGCTCCTTGGCTTGTCCCGGGGGCGGACGGGCCGGGGCGCGGTGCTCGCTCCTTGGCTTGTCCCGGGGGCGGACGGGCCGGGGCGCGGTGCTCGCTCCTTGGCTTGTCCCGGGGGCGGACGGGCCGGGGCGCGGTGCTCGCTCCTTGGCTTGTCCCGGGGGCGGACGGGCCGGGGCGCGGTGCTCGCTCCTTGGCTTGTCCCGGGGGCGGACGGGCCGGGGCGCGGTGCTCGCTCCTTGGCTTGTCCCGGGGGCGGACGGGCCGGGGCGCGGTGCTCGCTCCTTGGCTTGTCCCGGGGGCGGACGGGCCGGGGCGCGGTGCTCGCTCCTTGGCTTGTCCCGGGGGCGGACGGGCCGGGGCGCGGTGCTCGCTCCTTGGCTTGTCCCGGGGGCGGACGGGCAGGGGCGCGGTGCTCGCTCCTTGGCTTGTCCCGAGGGCGGATGGGCGGGCGCGGTGCTCACTCCAGGCTGCGCTTACTCCTTGGCCCGTCCCGGGATGGGGCTCGGTGCTCACAGATGTTCTGTGCCCGCAGGGATCCGCCTGCACTTCCACACCCTGGTGAAGGGCCTCACTGCCCAGTCGGCCTCCAAGGCGCAGCTGGGCCTGGGGCACAGCTACTCACGGGCCAAAGTGAAATTCAACGTCAACAGAGTTGACAACATGATCATCCAGTCCATCAGCCTGCTGGACCAGCTGGACAAGGACATCAACACCTTCTCCATGCGCGTCAGGTGAGGGCTCTCTGAGGCCGGGGGCAGCGCTGTGTGCCGAGCGCTCCGGCCTGCATTGCAGGTTCGTGTGGAGCCCGTGCATCGCCCCCTCCCGGTGCTTACCGCAGGCAGCGCGACGCCCAGCGCTGACTGCATAGAAAGGGGAGGAAGAGCATCTGCCCTGCCTACACCCCAGCCAGGGAGCCTGTGACCTGGGCTGTCTTGTTAGCAGGGAGACACGTCTGCTGCGGGGGAGGAGACGGCGGGTCCATCGGCTCCCCTCCCTGACTGCTCCCCTCTGGCCTCCCGCAGAGAGTGGTACGGGTATCACTTCCCAGAGCTCATCAAGATCGTGAGTGACAACTACACGTACTGCCGCCTGGCCAAGTGCATCGGGAACCGCAAGGAGCTGAGCGAGGAGAGTCTGGAGGGGCTGGAGGAGATCGTGATGGACAGCGCCAAGGCCCAGGCCATTCTGGACGCCTCTCGGTCATCCATGGGTTAGCGGCGCTTCTAAAACCATCCTGAGGGCTGGAGGGGGGTCTCGAGGGCTGGCACTGAGGTCTGAGGGCTCATGGGATGGGGGGGGGGGGTCAGTAGTGCTGGCACTAGGGTCTAAGGGCTCATTGGGGGGGGGGGTCAGTAGTGCTGGCACTAGGGTCTAAGGGCTCATGGGGTGGGGGGGTCAGTAGTGCTGGCATCGGGGTCTAAGGGCTCATGGGGGGGGGTCAGTAGTGCTGGCACTAGGGTCTAAGGGCTCATGGGTGGGGGGGGTCAGTAGTGCTGGCACCGGGGTCTGAGGGCTCATGGGGGGGGAGTCAGTAGTGCTGGCACTAGGGTCTAAGGGCTCATGGGGTGGGGGGGTCAGTAGTGCTGGCACCGGGGTCTGAGGGCTCATCGGGGGGGGTCAGTAGTGCTGGCACCGGGGTCTGAGGGCTCATGGGGGAGGGGGGAGGTCAGTAGTGCTGGCACCAGGGTCTGAGGGCTCATGGGGGAGGTGGGAGGTCAGTAGTGCTGGCACCGGGGTCTGCATTGGGGTCTGAGGGCTCGGGGGGGGGGGGGGGGAGTCAGTAGTGCTGGCACTAGGGTCTAAGGGCTCATGGGGGGGGGTCAGTAGTGCTGGCACTAGGGTCTAAGGGCTCATGGGTGGGGGGGGTCAGTAGTGCTGGCACCGGGGTCTGAGGGCTCATGGGGTGGGGGGAGTCAGTAGTGCTGGCACTAGGGTCTAAGGGCTCATGGGGTGGGGGGGTCAGTAGTGCTGGCACCGGGGTCTGAGGGCTCATCGGGGGGGGTCAGTAGTGCTGGCACCGGGGTCTGAGGGCTCATGGGGGAGGGGGGAGGTCAGTAGTGCTGGCACCAGGGTCTGAGGGCTCATGGGGGAGGGGGGAGGTCAGTAGTGCTGGCACCGGGGTCTGCATTGGGGTCTGAGGGCTCATGGGGGGGGGGGGGGGGAATCAGTAGTGCTGGCACTAGGGTCTAAGGGCTCATGGGGGGGGGGTCAGTAGTGCTGGCACCGGGGTCTGAGGGCTCATGGGGGGGGGGGGTCAGTAGTGCTGGCACTAGGGTCTAAGGGCTCATGAATATGTTGCACATGGCTCGGGGGAGTGTGGGGGGCACGACTGCTCTGGGCTCCCCGTATCTGGCCTGTTCCTTCTTGATTAGGACATGCACTGAGCAGAGGCTGAGGGAGGGGCGGGGGGTCAGGGAGGAATTCTCTCCCCACCCCATAGGCTAGTACTGGCTGCTGGTAACGGGGAAGATCAGGACTCTGGCCTGCTGCTTCTCTTGGGGGTGGCAGTTCCGGGGTTGCAGCGCCCCCCGGGGGTCGCCCTGGCCTAGTGGCAGTTCTTGTCATGCGCTGACATCTGCTCTCTGCAGGGATGGATATCTCCCCCATCGACCTCATCAACATCGAGAGCTTCTCCAGCCGGGTGATCTCGCTGTCCGAGTACCGCAAGGGCCTGCAGGAGTATCTGCGCTCCAAGATGGGCCAGGTGGCTCCCAGTCTCTCCGCTCTCATCGGGGAAGTGGTGAGTGCCCTCGGGCTGGGGCAGGGGTGATCTGTGCTCTCCCAGGCCACAGAAATGATGTTCTAGTGTGAATCTGTCAATCCACTGAGCTCTGTGCTGAGACGCGGTCACTGCTGATCCGTGCCCTGGGGAGCGTGCCCATACTAGCCGAAGGTGGCACAGAGTGCAGCATTGCATGCTGGGGCCTGTAATCTAAGCAGCTGGATTGTAGAGCCTCAGCTCTCTCACCACCCTGCTTGTCTCCTTGGCTTGTCTGCAGGTGGGCGCCCGTCTGATCTCCCACGCCGGCAGCCTGACGAACCTGGCCAAGTACCCGGCCTCAACGGTGCAGATCCTGGGGGCGGAGAAGGCCCTCTTCAGGTACAGCTGCAGGGTGGTCGTGGTGATGGCAGGCTTCTGGGCCGCTGGGCTTGACACGTTGGCCAGACACGGCTGCATGCGTCAGTGATAAACCAGCCCCAGTCTCTGAGCGACCACCGAGGCTTTTCCTTCACTCTTGCTGAACGGTTGGGTCTGTCCAGGGAACCCCTGCAGCAGGTTAGCTGTTCTGATCACTTGGGGGGTGGGGGGGAGGGGAGTGAAGGGCAGAGGCTGAGAGACACTAGTGCCAGCCATGCAGGGGTAGCTGGGAGGTGACCAGCACCTGGCCTGGATTTCAGGCCTGGCTGTCACCTGGATCTGACTCCTGGGAAGGAGAAGGGGCCAGGCAGCTTCTGCTGCAGCTGGGATGTTAGGTACTGGTGGACCATGGCTCCCCCAGGCATCCATAGTCGGTGCTGCTCCAGGGTGACTGCCAGCTGCCTTCTGGTCACAGGGAAAGCGGCTCTCCTCACTTCCTGTCGTCTGCCAGTCTGTGAGGAGTGTGACGCCTGCTGGCTCTCCGCGTCCGGCACAGCTAGTGCGTTAGCCGTGGTTCTGCTGCTTTCTGGGGGTGCAGGAAGGAGCAGAGCTGGGTGGTCGGGGGGTGGCCCTCAGACCCGCAGTACGGCTGCAGCCACCTAGGTGTGGTCACCCCCCTGAGCACAGGCCAAGCCGGTCGGATTGGGTTGGCAGTGTCTGGCCAGAGGCCACTCTGAGCGGTCGGTCACCAGCCCCAGCAGGGTCAGGGCTCCAGAGCAACCTTCACTCCCATACTTGTTCCAGGGCCTTGAAGACTCGTGGCAACACCCCGAAGTACGGGCTGATATTCCACTCCACCTTCATTGGGCGAGCGGCTACCCGCAACAAGGGGCGCATCTCCCGCTACCTGGCCAACAAGTGCACCATCGCCTCCAGGATAGACTGCTTCTCAGGTGCCGCTTTCACCCGAGCCCCTGCTGAGCCCGACTGGGGGAGGGTCCTGCCTGGGCACTGCCCCTCCCAGTGGCACGAGATGCCGAGCTGGAGCCCAGTGGAGTGTCAGTCATGCAAATCCCAGCGGCTTCTGCAATGATGGGAATATTTTTCGTCAACAGCATTTCACGTAGTGAATGGTGACACCTGTTTTCTGAGCAAAGCCGGCTCTCGGGCTGGGCAAAGGGGGCTGCCAGCTGGATGGCAGGGGCTGGAGGTTGATGGGGAGTGGGCAGCTGGCTGCGAATGGGGTGGGTGCGCTTTGCTGTAGCTAGCAGCCTGTCATTCACACTGCCCCCTCTCGGCAGATGTCCCGACGAGCATCTTTGGGGACAAGCTCCGGGAGCAGGTCGAGGAGCGCCTGGCCTTCTACGAGACAGGAGAGCCTCCCCGCAAGAATCTTGATGTCATGAAGGAGGCCATGGTGGAGGTGAGGGGGCTGGGAGTGGGCCTGAGGCGCTGCAGGACTCCTGGGCGGGTGCCGGACATGATGTGAAATCTCCTGCCTGACCAACTGCTGGAGGCAAAAACTGATTTAATGAGGCTGATCCGACACCGAGGGAGTGGGGAGCCCGGCCTGCCCCTCACCATGGTCTGTGGTCAGCGCTGATGGAGCCCCGTTGTCCCTTTGCTAGGCTACTGAGGTGGCTGCCGAAATCAAGAAGAAAGAGAAGAAAAAGAAGAGGCGGGAGAAGAAGCGACTGGAAGCCTTGGCCGCGGCAGCAGCTGCTGAGGAAGCCGAGAACTCTGTGCTGGAGACAACCCTGGAGGTAGAGGTAAAGAACCCGGAGTGCGCCCTAGGGCCTAGGCTGGCTGCAGAGGCCTCGCGTTGCTCTCTGATGGGGCAGGCCTGGACCTGGTATTTCCATCATGACTTGTGTGATGCAGACAGGTCCTGTCCAAAGCCTCACCAGCAGAGGGAGAGGAGGGGGTCGGGTGGTCCCCCGCCTGCCTAGGGAGCTCGGAACGAGCGTACAGTGGCAAAAGGCAGCGGCTGGGGGCAGAGGCAGGTGGCTCTGGGAACTGCTGAGCGGTGCGTGGGGCCTGGGCCTCAGCTCCACTGAGTGTCTGTCGGCCTGCCGCTCAGACATGCTCTGAGCCCCCTTGTGACACCCAAAGGCAATGCCTCCGATTGCACAGATCTGGTTACATGCTCCTTGTCTGCATGGTTTAATCAGTGCAACGGCCGACCGGTCAGTGGGCCCTTCAGAGAGTTCACCCCGTCGTGGGAATAGAGCTACATTTTGGAGTTATCGTTCCCAGCTGCCTGCAGACTCAGGCTGACGACACTGTTAGTTGGCCTGCCATATAGGGTTGCAAAGGAAGAGTTTGAGGATGAGAGAGAATGCAGCTGGAGCCCCAGTGCGCTCGCACAGCCTGCTCGTAGATCCGTGTCCTGCCTCCACAGGGAATGTGCTGGGGGGGGGCACGTCTCCCTCCAATGGCTGAAGCTCCTGGAGGCCCCGAATCCTGGCTGCAGCTCAGACGCTCTGGGTCCGACACGCTGCCACTGCAGGCCGACGCGCTGGGCAATCCTGTGATGGAATGGCAGGTGCAGTGTGGGAGCAGCCACTGTCTGCCAGGTCTCAGATCCTCAGGCAGGACAGCCAGCACATGGCAGGGAGTGAGGAGAAAGCAAAGGGAACGGGGCTGGGACCACCACTGTCCTGGGGCGGTGAAATGGGCTGGTCCTAGTTCTGGCCAGCCCCTGGGTGGCGCTCTCCTCTCAGCTGCTGCTGTCCATGTTGGTCTGTGGCTCTAAGGGGACTTGCTAGGGGATCTGGCCTAGAAAACCACGTGTCCACGCAGGGAAGGCATCCACCAATGCCAGCCTTTCAGAGCGTTGCACTTTAGCCCAGGTGACACCTGAGCTGCTCCGCAGGGCCCTGCTGCACCAGCAGGGCGTGGGCCTGTGAGCACAGGCTGTGCTGCGCTACTCCCCAGGGGTTCACAGGGCCCTCTAACCCCCCCTCTCTGCTTCAGGAAAACGACACCGAGCCCAAGAAGAAGAAGAAGAAGAAGCACCAGGACACCTCGCTGGAGGAGAATGGGCTGGCAGAAGAGCCCTTGCCCAAGAAGCAGAAGAAACTGGCCCAGGAAGAGCCCCCCCAGTCAGACAAGAAGAAGAAAAAGAAAAAGGTCAAAGAGGAGGATTAAGGGGGGGGGCATTCCCAGGCCTTGCTTGTGGGACGCCGGGGGACCTGGGCTGCAGCAGGACCGACTGCTCAGCACCCAGACAGTGGCAGGACACTTCCCTTTCCCGGCTCGCTAAACCTCTTGTTTCTCGTCCAGCATTTCAAGGCAGCTGCGTGTCCTAGAATGTCCCCAGCCGGAGCAGCCGCGTTAAATGCGGTTTGGTATCTGGCGTCTCACCTGAGTCTCTGCAGAACTTCCAGTGCTCTGGGCTCGCTCTGGCAGAGGCTCAATTCGCGGCACGTCGGGCTGTGCCTAGCCACTGGTTTGACGTGGCTGAGACGGTTATTCCTTGGAGCGTCTGGCCTGGGACCTTGGAGCCCGCCCCTCTGGGCTGTTCCGTTCTCAGGCGGCTACGGCAGAACGTGCTCCCATGGACTCGGCATCTGGCACGGCTACCACCTCCCCTCTGCACTGCAGCGGTGGCCAGGGGGAGCCTGGCCCTGCAGGGGGGAGGGACTGCTGGGCCAGGGACCAGGGTTTGTGTTTCTGCTCAAGCCTTGAGCTCCGTCCACTGCACAGGGTGTTAACTGCGGAAGCAGAGGGAGTGGAATGACCTCCTGGCCCTACCTGTGACTGAAACACACTTCCACTAACAATAAACGTCTCAAGCTTTTCAAGCCTCTCTTTATTTTTAAGATCAAGACTTCCCTGTGCTGCCCCAGCTCGGCCTGGCCTCTGGCTTCTAGCTCTGCAGGTTTGCAGCCGCCCAGAGCATGAGCCAGAGGAAGACGATTGCTCCAGGCCCGAGGGCTTTCATTTCTTGGGTAAAGATTTAAAATAGGGCAGGTTGTGTCCAGTTGTGAGTCCCTCCTTCAGGCTGTACGGCTGAGCCCGTGGCGCAGGCAGGACCCCAGCAATGGTGTGCACTGGGAAGCTGGGGTGCACCCCAGCACTGTACGCTTGCCTACGATAACCGTTGTGTGCTCTCCCTGGGGTGACTGGCCTGGTGCCGCTGCCTCCCTGTGTTAGACCACCCCACGGGGCCCTTTACAACCCCTATCCTAAAAACCAAGCAAGGGGGAGAGGATAAAACCTCAGTAGGATGCGGGGGGGGGGGGGGGGGAGGTTCAGAAGCTGGAAATGAGCAGTTCAGTTTTGCCCATGTTTGTTGACAGCAGAGACAGGTCCCTTTGCTTAACTCTTCCATTCAGTGCTCCCTCCCTGAGCTTGTGGGGGGGGGGGGGGGGGCATACAGAATGGCTGTTGCACCCAATGGCTATAGACAATTGCAAGCCAGCATATCCCCAGCCTCAGGGCCAACAAGCAGGCTGGGGCTTCTGGTTTTTTTCCCCATTTTCTCCAACAGCTGAGTTCTAGCCACTGCTGCCTAAAACGCTCCCTCAAATGATGGATTGATCAGAAGTGGCCTCAACACTTAC
This sequence comes from Chrysemys picta bellii, assembly GCF_011386835.1. Taxonomy (NCBI): domain Eukaryota; kingdom Metazoa; phylum Chordata; order Testudines; family Emydidae; genus Chrysemys; species Chrysemys picta. Next base: position 144,315,939 of record NC_088795.1, on the reverse strand, counting down.
TGTGTTATAGACAAATGCCACGGAGGTGGGCAGGTTCTCCAACACCTCTGTCCCCTGCAGTGTCTGGGGTCTCGGTCTCTGCCTGTCCCCCAGACCAGTCTCGGCACCTGAGAACCAATCTGAGCCTAACTAAAATCGCTGGGTTCAGCAGCAGGATAGCCAGGTCCTGTTGAATGGTGTGAAAGCAGGAGGACAGACTGGCTGCTCTCAGGGGCCCTTTTGGCCTTACCTGCCGCCAGGCGTTTGTAGTTTTATAGCCGTTGTCACCGCCGGCTGGTTTCCCATCTGAATCTAGGCCGGCTTGGGCCTGGGTCGTGTGTGATCAGAGCTAACTGTAACTGTTGCTGCTCAGGTCACTGCTGCTCAAAGATGGCACAGCAACGAGCAGGGGGTGGGAGGTCAGACAGCAGTTGTGACTCAAGGCTCTGGGCCCACACACATCATGTTTGTTTCAATTCTTAGCATTGAGCCAGGCCTGGGGGGGCTTTGATAAAATGCAGAGCAGATGTTACAACCAGTGCTGCTGAGAGCCCCTGGCCAGTGGCCTGAGCTCTGCTCTCCCAGGGGGAAGGCAGCAACGTCTGCCCTGGGACAAGGGGATGGAAAGAGCCCTGGGTGGGGTGAGAGCAGGGAAGGGTCTGATTCTCCCTTGTGTTGTGAGGGGGGGTCCCTGCAGGGGCAGGTGGAGGCTGCTGAGTCCAGCAGCTCCCCCTCCCCCCCCAGCACTACTGGAGTGACCCTTTTACGAGTAGCAGCCTAGGGGGTGATGTCCATTCTATGCCCCCACCCAGCTGGGCCTCTGCTGAAGTGGGGGATGCACTCTCCCAAGGACTGGTTATAAGCCCCTCCTACATTCTTTCCCCACACCCTGGGGGCAGAGCGGGCTGAATGCCCAGTCCCTCTGTCTCCCCTAGTGTCGGCTCTGGGCTCCACCACAGGCTCAGGTGCAGGGGGGGCTGAGATCAAACAGCACCCCCTCCTGGCAGAAACCCCCAGCAAGAGATGTGGCCACCACAGGCTCAGGTGCAGGGGGGGCTGAGATCAAACAGCACCCCCTCCTGGCAGAAACCCCCAGCAAGAGATGTGGCCAGCAGACTGCTTTATTGTGCATGACACAGACAGGCCAGTGCACGGGGACGCTCCCCCTTGAAGGCAATAAATTACCAGGCAGCTGGATTCAAAGCCGGGAGGATTAGCAAGCAGGAGCACGGGAGGAACTGCAGCCTCTGCGGGGCCTAGTCAGCCAGGGCTCCAATCACAGCCTGGGTGAAGTCGAGGGACGTGGCGTATCCGCCCATGTCTGCCGTCCGCACCTGCAACGAGAGGGGTGGGGCCTGTTAGCACGGCCCAGACGGGTACGCTGCAGGGGCCCTCTGAGCGTTCCAGCCCGTGTGCTCTGCCAGCCGCCTTCGCCTCTGCGGTGAGCCCTGCCCTGGGGCCAGGCCTTTCGAAACTGGGCCTGCTGCGGGCCGGGCTTTCCCCCACGCTCGGGGCTGCTCCTCCATCCGTTTAGACATCGCCCCTTAGCCTGGCAGCGTTCTGCCCAGCTGCAGAACCACTCCCAGCAGCGTAGGGCTGGGCCCAGGCTCGCCACCAGGGACAAGCCACCACCGCCAAACAGCTTGGGGTGATGATAAAGAGCCCTATCGCGAAGGGCGGAGGGGAAAGGGCCACTGTCAGGGCCTGGCTCGCTACTGCTGCAGGACACTGCCTGCAGGGGAAGACCGCAGCCTGTTAATGACACTCTCAGAGGGGACTAAATGGGTAGGAGCCACAAACACCTGTGAGGACAGAGCCATGAGCCCATCAGCCCGAGCACGAATAGAAACATGGGCAGAGACACACGATTAAGCTGGGCACATGCAGGTAAACCCAGCGCCTGCCTCCCCCACACGCTATGGAAACCAGCATCCCCCCAGGCAAGCATTCACAAACGCCTGCTCTCAGGTTGCCATGCTAACCCCTGCCCCGTCTTCTGCCCACCTAGTGTTGCCTTCCTCTGTGCCCAGCAGCTCTCCTCCAGTCCCATCACACTCTAACCCTTGCCCACCCTGCCCTCAAGCATTTAAACCCCACCGAACTCTTGGGGAACAGAGGTGCTGGCGCTCTTGGTACAGGAGCAAAAAACTGTAACATACTTGTGAGCTGCATCTGCCAAGCGTCAGGGCAGAGCAAGGATATGGTCAGGCCTCGCTTGGGGGGGCAGGGAGCGACTGGGAGAATCGACTTAGCTAGAGCAATCCAAGATCTAGCTCCAGCTTTGCTGACCCCTTGTCTACACGTGTGCCACTACAGCACTTCACAGTAGCTACGACCTCTGCCCACAGGAGGGTTCTCCCGGCAGCCTGGGTCCGTCACCTCCCCGCGAGGTGGGAGCTAGGCCGACGGGCGAATTCTCCTGGCGAGCTAGCGTGGTCTACATGCTATTGGATGAAGGGGGCAGCTGAGGCCGAGCACTAGGAGTAGCTCTTCCTGCCCGTGGAAGTGAGAAGAGACACAAGCCTCATTGCTGGAGACTGGAAACCAGGCTGGCCAGAAACCCACTGGCCCTGGGAGGGAGGGCAGGCCTAGGGGTGTGTCAGTGTTGGCTCGCTCACTCTGATCCTACCTCACCCATCTCTGGGCACCACCTTCCTGAGGGGCTGGTACGAACCTTTTCAAACCGCAACAAGGCCAGTTACCATCCGTTTGAGCTACTCAGCAATTCCCCCCACCGCGTCCCGGGCTCCGACTGCGCTGCCCCAGGGCTGTAGTAGGGGAAACACAGGGGCTTTGCAGGCTGACATCTATCTTCATCAGGCTAAATAAAGTACCAGAGAGACGGGAGGGGAGCCCAGCAGGGAGTCGGAGGCAGGCAGCGGCGGGTGCAGCTGACGGCCCCCGCTTTGACTGGTCCCAGTGTCTGAACAGGCTCATCTTGCCCCCCCCCCCGGGCAAAGCTGCTGAGTGGGCAGCCGGCCTGGAGCACAGGACACCTGAGTCCCTCTGGCTGATGCAGCCTCTGCAGCGGGCTCCCTGCTCGCGCTCCCTGTGGTGGGGGTGTTGGACTTCTCTCCTGCTCCTGCCTCTTCTCTCCTCACTGCTGTTGCCATCTGCTGCCCACCCAACTCCGCCCTCTCAGCCTTCCTCTTCCATTCCCACCCCGGCTCTCTCCCCCCTGCCAGGCCCTTCTCTCCAGCCTCCACCCACACCCTCTTGCCCCCCTGACCCAGGCAGAGTGCAGCTGGGGCCCATTTTCCTCTCTTCCCAGCCCTCCTCTGGCACAGCAAGGCCCTTCTCAGCCTGTCCCCACCAACCGATCATCCCATTCGCTAGCGAGGGAGCAGCTCCTGCCGCCAATCAGCCCATGAGCTCAGCACCCAGCACTACATTTTCAAAGGCGCCCTGGCCTGCTCTGTCTTCTGCTGCCCTCACCCTTAAGAGGTCCCTGTGAAACAGCCACAAAACCAACCACCTCCTCCTCCACATCGCTCCTTCGATGGGACGCCAACAAAAGAAATCCCGCGACACTGGTTAGGAGGCTGGGGCACGGATACCACTGCCTATCAATACTCTCTCATTGGTTCCTTGTATTCCCCACCTGCCTGGTTGTAGATGGGCAGGAACCATCTCTTTGTTCTGTGTACAGCACCAGGCACCCTGGGGTTCTGATCTGTGACCAGGGTCCTAGGTGCATGTTCGACACCTGCACACACAGTGCACACTTGCTAAACGGCAGGCACAGAACTCCAGGGACGGAGCGTACCAGGCTCTCCTACTCCTGGGCCACCCCCCCCCCCCCCCCTTGGAAGGAATCGCTACATAGCAGAGGTATTAGGCCAATCCTTATGACCTGCGCAGAGGCCCAGACGTGCTCCACCCTCAGCTGGCTCCCTGAGGCAATGCTTTCGCCTCCAGCCACCAGGAAAAAAGCCCGCTTCTGGAGCTCCCCTCCTGCTGGGGCCAAGTCCCTCCCTCCCCCCGCTCAGGGCTCAGCATGGCCGGGTTCTCTCTCTGGAGCGATGTGGCTCCTGCAATGGCCTACCAGGGCAGGGCCGCGGGTGCCTCGTGCCGTGCCCAGTAACGTGTGCTGGGGAAAGCCCCGCATGCAGGGCTGAAACTAGGACTCACGGAGACACGCAGCACCTGCGAGGAGGCAGGGAGGGAGGGGAGAGTGTGATAATTTATTCATGAGTATTAGTACAAAGCCCAATAAATACATTTTCCATTTCCTGAAGTGTGCTCCCAGCCCGCACGGCAGCGGCCCAGCACCGCGATAGGGGCCGGAGAGCCCGGAGGTGCATGCCTGGCCCAGCTCTGCCTGCCTAATCCATCACCTACAAGCTACCTGCAGCCTTGCTGTTCGGGTCCTTCCGGTCTCCCCCACAGCCAGACCCCACCCCGGCCCAGCTGGAATTCTACCCAGGGAAGAGGTCATGGTCTCCTTAACCCTGCAGGACTTCACTGTTAGGCCCAGTGTTTCAGAAGCTCCCACTAGTGTACAAGCACGTGTGGGTGTAAGTGTTTGAGCAGGACTGCCTGCGCAGGGAGGTGCTGGCATCCGGCGTGTCAATGACACCAGTGCACACCATGCATGCAAAGCAGCAAGCGCGTCATTCACGCCACATTTTAAACATGCTGCCCATGCACAGCACGCAGGGCCTGGGCCTCTTCTTCCTTAGACAGGCCTGGCTAGGGAAGCTGCTCTGCTCTCGGGGAATGTGACAAGTCACTGCAGAGCCCCGCGCTCTTCATAACCCCCCTGCCTCTCCCAGGTGCAACCCACGGCTTAGCCCCATATGAATGCAAGGGGAAGGCTGCCCAGCACACGCTGAGTTGCAGGGAACGACGATGGGCGGCAGGGTGCACGACAGGCAGGACGATGCTGCAGTAATGGGGACTGCACTCTGCTCTGAAGTGCACCCCATGGGGCAGGCGAACCGGCCTAGAGCACTGCCCAGCAGCCAGCCTGAGGGAAGGGCTGGAGTTTCGGCAGGGAGGCTGGTTGGCAGGACGTAAGGAGAAGCAGCCTGGAGGTACAGGCCCCAAGGATGGTTGCGTCAGCTGGAAACATCAACGTGTCCTGGAGTGTCAGCCTACCTGTGTGGGGCCATTCTGATCTGGGAGGAGCGGGCTAGGCCTGCTGCCCTCGAGCTCTGGTCAGTGCCTAAGACTTCTTTCCAAGGTCAGTGCTGAATTTTATTGCTAACAGAGTGGGGAAAGCATCGTCCCTTGGGAGGGGGATGAAGTTAGGAGAACACAGAGTTAAAAACTTCCACCCCCCCCCCACACACACACACCAGGAGAGACTGAAATTTCCTACTTTCCATCTGTTCAGATTAACAGGGATGAAATTCTACTTCACTCCAAGCCAATACTAGACGTCATTTGTCACTCTGTGGACAGGGGTCTCCACCCCAGATGGTCCCAAGCTACGGCAAAGCCCCTCTGGAGTAGGCAGATGCTCCTGCAGCAGCAATGAGGGACGAGACGAGAGCACGTGGACGTGACAGCCCCGGTCAGCCACACTGCAGGGGGGCCTTAGCTGGAGCAGCAGTGGAATATTTAGGCTGTCCCCTCCCAGCTTCAAAGCACTGTACAAAGGTGACCTAGCTGACCCTGAACTCCTCTGCAGTGTAGGGTGGCGAGCGCTATCCCTACTGCACAGAGAGGTGAACTGGCTCGCCCCAGGCTGCACAATGAACCCGTGGGAGAGCCAGGATCAGACCCCAGGCTCCCAATCCTGCACTCAGACCACATCTCTTTGTGGTGACCCATCTGACCATGACTGAGGTTGGTAACTGACAACTGGGCTGGGGGAGAGGCGAGTCCCTTCCCCCTTCGGGTTGCGGTTTCAGGCGGGCTGGCTCCAGCAGCCCAAGAGTGGGGGACATGATACAGGTTTGCCCCTAGGGGTGGGAGCAGGGCGAGAAAGGTCCATTCTGTTTGTACACTAGAAATGGTGCCGGAGATCAGAGTGAAGTCCAAGGAACTCCCACACTCAGGTGGGGACCTAGACACCATAGTGTGGGTGCAGGTTGTCAATCACAGACTTGATGAAGTCCGAGGTGGTGGAGTAACCGCCCATGTCCCGCGTCCGAACCTAAAAATCCAACACAGGGAGGGGGAGAAACAAAAAGGGAGAAACGTGGATGTGAACCCAGGGAAACGAACACAAGATGGGAAAGGAAACATGGTGACAGCAAAGCAGCTTCCCCCAGCTCCCGATCCCCCTTCTGAAAACCTCCTGCGCTCCCCCCACAGCCCTGCTGCAAACTGGAATAGACACTAACGAGCGCCAAGCCCCCACAGCCAGCAGGGACTAGCAGCATCAGGCGTGAAGACGAGCAGGGAGCGAGACACTAACACAGCAACCTCTACAAACTGCGTCCCGTTCTACAAACGCAGACAGCCCAAACGAGTTGGCCGGCCTGGCTCAGTGGAAGCTTTGATAACCTGGCCATGGAGATGACCTCTGCCTGGGGATCTGATTTCTCCTGAGAAGAGTGAACTCTACCCAAGAACTCCCCTGGGGTGGGGCCCAAACATCTCCACCGCCGTCACAACAGGAAATCGGTCTGGGGCAGGTAAGAACGACACAGAAGAGTGGAACAGGGCCTGAGAATCAGTCTGTTCTGGTGCAGTGAGTCCCCACGCTACGCAAGGCCAGTCCCGGGCTAAGGAATTCCCCTACAGTCTCAACCCAGTGGCAAACACTGCGCTGCTTCCCCCTCACGGGGACAGGAGCAGAGAGAAGTCCCAGCCAGCAGGCTCCAGAAAGGAAGCAGATACGCCGGGAGCTCTGGACCAGGACAGGCAAGAGGTAAGGGCTCAGGGCTGCCTGGTACTCACTTTACCGACTTTAATCACCCTCTTCACCGCATCGGAGATCACATTGGAGTGATATTCCAAGCTAGCAAAAAGAACAAACGTTTTAGTTCCAGCCCCGTGTATGCCAGTGGAATTCACACCCGCCCCCCTGGCTTGCCCCCCCAGAGACCGGCATGCCCTGCCCCCCTCTCCCTCCCTCCACACGTAATGCAGCATGCGCACATCTGAGAACAAGCACCTACTTGAGATGCCGCAGCATGTTGGCGGCGGAGAGCAGCATGGCAGTGGGATTGGCAATGTTCCTGCCCACGGCCTGAGCAAAGGGATGGCGAGCACCCTGTGTGAAGAGAACCACAATCAGACCATGTTCTACACTGCTGCCGTGGTGTGTGTGTGGGGGAAGGGGTGGGGGGAGTGTGTGGGGGAAGGGGTGGGGGGAGTGTGTGGGGGGGTGCCGTCCAGCCCCATCCTGGGAGGGGCTCTCTGGATCTCCTGGCCCAGTGGTAGGAGACAGGGAAGACGACAGAAGCCAGGGAACAAAGCAACTGGGAGAGGGGATGAGCAAGGGAAGTCACCCGAGTGGGACACAGAAGCTGTGGCAGAGCTAGGTCCCTTACCATCTCAAACACGGCGTACTCGGCACTGTAACTCTCCCCGGGAACCATGCCGGCGCCTCCCACCAAGCCAGCAGCCAGGTTATCAATGATGTTTCCATACAGGTTTGGCATGACCAGGACATCGAACTGGTGGGGGTTCTGCACCAGCTACGCCGAGGGGAACAGAAGTAGACGTGCATGAGACCATTCCCTCCCCTGCTACAGATCAGCGTGGGCTAGCTTACTCTGCAGCACTTCGGGGCACACCAGTGCTGATGGGGTCACCCAAAGGGGCAGATCTCCCCATGCCCCAGGCTGGCCAACAAGGGGCCTAAGCAATGACCTTCACAGATTAGTGCCTGGGCATTAATAGGCAAACAATCTTCTTGGGACGCACCCAGGTTCGGCAGCCGCACGGGGCTGAGAGGAGAACTGAGATGACAGTGTATTTGCCTCAAGAGTCCCCAGGGTACAGAAGCAAGATGAGTGGCTGCTCCCAGAGCCCGAGCAGCCGAGGACCAACAGGCACTGGGAATATTACTGAAATAAAGCCACCCACCCACACATCCCACCGCCAGGGCTGAGATCCTACGCGCTCTCAGAAAGAAAATCAGAGAAACCTGGCAAAACTGTCATTGAGAAGGACCAGCCTGCAAACCCTGGGTACCTCCAAGCTTTCCTGGGGGGACCGATGGTGAAACAGAGAATTTACTCATCTGTCAGAATCACTCCTGCAGGCAAGCAGAATTCTGCAAGATGGGATTATCTGGAATTATTCCCGAGGGGCTGATCACCAGAGGTGCTGGGCACCTACAGCTCCTGGCACAGCCCCGAAAGGAAGGCGCTACGAGTCCATGTGCACGACACAGAACATGATACAAGGTGATCTGACAGCCCAGTGAACACTGCGCCCCTCACAAGGCAGGTCACAGACAGCATTCCAAGTGGCACCTGAGCTTGCTGGCTACCAAGCTAGGTTCTTTACCTGCTTTGCTCAAGCAGAAGATCAGCACCAGAGGGGTGCCCCAGGGGATGGGACCGCCAGCCATTCTTACCTGCATACAGCAATTGTCAATGATCATGGTGTCGAATTTGATCTTGGGATACAATTCTGCCACCTCTTCACAGCACCGGAGGAAGAGCCCATCTCCCAGCTTCCTGAGAAAAGAGAGCAACAGACATTCACTGTGACAGACTCCAGGCTGCCCTGGCTTCCCGACGGACTCAGCCACCCAACACGCTTTCTGACCGTTCCTCTCAAAACGCTCACTGTCTGAACTGAACCCAGAGCGGCTCAGAGACGGGCAGGTCGCGCTGCACCCACCGATGTAGGTGTATGGATGATAGACAGAGGTGAAGTCAGTGGGAGTTCTGCCAATGAATTCCATGAGGCCAGGATTTCACCCAGAGAGTGAACAAGCATCTCACCCTCCCAGTCAACACCCTGCAGCCACACGGCCAGGCCCGACTGTCTCACTGCTGGGCTCTCAGTTACACCCATGCTGGTGTTTTAAGCACGTGCAAAGAGCACTAATGCCAAGGAAGCGTCAACATCACTCAACTCCGAGTTGCACGGAAAGGCTCTTCCAGGAGACAGAGAGGGGACTTCAAAGAGCTCCTGGGTGGCAGCTGCTGCGTATCCCATAACTGCTAGACACCCACTTTGGTCCCTGTGCTATCGGACCCGTCTCATCGCACTCACATGATGTTGGCTTTGTGCACTGCTGTGACCTTTGAACGCCCTTTCTTGGTGGCGTAGTCAAAGGCGAATTTGGCGATGCGCTGCGACTTGTCCCGGGTGATGATCTTCAGGCACTCAATGACTCCCTTCACGCTCTGAACATTGACGGAAACCCATTAGCGGCTCTGGTTGTGCTGGACCAGGTGCCACACAACCCTGTGCTCTGCCACAGCTGGATGCTGAGTGGGATCTCCAACGAGGAGATCCCACTCAGCCCCGCCAGCCTGCATGGCACTGCCTGCAGCTATCGCCCCTGGACTGACCCCAGGCTCAGGCTCCAAGGGAAGTGGAGTTTAACTCCCCGTCTGATGCCTTTGGGGAAAGTAGAGGAAGAGATGTAGTGCATCCCCTCGAGCAAACACGTGACCCCATAGGGAGAGGCCCCTGAGGAACTCAAGGCCGCCTAGCTCCTCAGGCATCACTGTGGAATCGGCCCTGAGAGTCTTTTCTCCAGGGCTCTGACCAGACTAGTATGTCCCCCAAAGCACCACTTCTCCTTGGCAGACCATTCTCCAGCCAAACGCTGGCAGGAAGCTTCTCCCAGTCCCTGGCCTTTTTCCTTTCCCTGGAGTCACGCCACCACTCCTGGTTACAGCTCCTGACTCCACACTGATCCTGCTTCCTACTTGGGCTTTACACACTTCCAGTCCTTGTAGATAGTTCTAGCCCCTCTTCACCCCCTTGGCTGTCACACAGTCTAGTTACAAGCATCTTCTCCTTTTCAGCCTGTCCCTCCAAACACCCACATCACACAGGATGGCTCTTCCCCATATCCCCACGCTCCTCCTAACACCACCACTCAAGCAGGGTGTGAGCCAAACTCTGCGAGGACGAGGCCACAAGGACAGGGAAACTCACCAAGGCCTAATGCTGTGCCATCAGGGAAGTACCAGATACAAGGCCCGGAACTGGCCTGCCCGTATGGCACAGAAAGGGATGGGGTGCAGGACAGAGGCTCCCCTACCTCATGTTCCAGAGAGCTGTACTCCCCCTCCGTCTGCTCCCGGATGATCACAAGATCCAAGTTGTTGTGCCGTGTTTTAAAACCAGGTAAACTGTTCACGTGGACAACGTTGGCGAACAGGTCTAACTTGCGCCTGTGAGAGGAACAGCAGGATCAGGAGATTTCTTCCCACCTCCAGGCCAGTAATAAATCCCGTGCGATGGTACAGACCCGTCTTGATCAGAATTTTAAAGAGAGACTCTTCCATACAAGCCTAGCCCCTGTTGCTGGTCACTTGCTAATCCCATTTCCCTTCTCCAGTGACGCCTCTTGGGCCCTCTGTGAGACGTGTCCATAAACCGTCATCCCGAACCCCACCTACCGACTTTTCCTGGAGGATCTCCAAGACACGGCAAGAAGCACAGTCAATGGATCATGAGTAAGAAAAACAAAGTGTCTGGCCAGTGAAGATTTTGCAGATGCCTTTTTGTGCTCTGATAACCCATGAACTTCACCCCTGCCCTGCACTTAGTGCCTGAATGTCATTCATAAATGAGGTGTCCAGAACACCCTGAATAGCTCGTTTGCAGTAGGAGATTTCTTACTGACTTCTGTTGACGTGCAGGGGCTTTGAACATGCAAGACAGAAACACACCTGAGCCTCATGTCATAGGAAGCCAGTTCTCCTTTGTACTCCATGGGAGTGTGGATCTTTCCTGTAATGACAGAACTGTCAGCATAAGTGGTAAGAAAGCACATGTACAAAATCAACTACCAGCTACTATAAACCCTCGGACCCCACAGCATGGCACATGGGGGATGAAAGGGGATTTGGTTTCTACCCTTGCGGAAGGAGCTTACTGTGCTGCACAACATGCGCAGAGTTCACTGGGGTCCGGCCCCTTGGTACCTCTGGGCCACATATTATGTGATCCAGTCTCACAGCAGAATCTGAACTTATGCCTGGTCAGGATAACACAAGAACAGCCAGACTGGGTGAGACCAAAGGTCCATGTAGCTCAGGATCCCGTCTCCTGTCAACACTGGTTCTCCACTTGCGAAGCAACTCCCTGCTCTCCATGGGTCAGTATCTAATGCCTGCATCTGGAACTTTCACTCTATGCATCCAAAGAAGTGGGTTTTTTACCCACAAAAGCTTATGCCCAAATAAATCTGTTAGTCTTTAAGGTGCCACCAGACTCCTTGTTGTTTTTGTAGATACAGACTAACACGGCTACCCCCGATACTTGTCTTCTGACAGTGGCCAATGCCAGGTGCCCCAGAGGGAATGAACAGAACAGGTTATCATCAAGTGATCCATCCCCTGTCACCCATTCCCAGCTTCTGGCAAACAGAGGCTAGTGGTACCATCCCTGCCCAGCCTGGCTAATAGCCATTGATGGACCCGTCCTCCATGAATTTATCTAGGTTTTTTTTAACCCTGTTATAGTCTTGGCCTTCACAACATCCTCTGGCAAAGAGTTCCACGGGATATTTAGAAGCTGAATCTATTTAATTTACTGAAGACAAGATTAAGAGGCAAATTGATCTCCATCTATAAGTTCTTATACATAGAGAAGACATCAGATACTAGCGGGCTCTTTATCTAGCAAACAAAGGTAGAACAAGATCTAACGCCTGGAAGTTGGAACTAAACAAATTCAAGCTGGAAATAAGATGCAATTTTTTAGCAGTCAGAGTAATTCCCCGTTGGAACAGCTCACCAACGGATGTGGGAAATCCTCCATCACTTGAAGTCTTTACATAGAGACTGGCTCTCATTCTAAAAGATTTGTGTTTAAATCTGAGCCCTAAGGTGCTCTATGTAAGAATCACTGGGTGAAGGTTTCTGCCCTGCATCATGAATGAGTCAACCTAAATCATCATAGTGGTCCTGTCGGGCCTTAAAATCTAGGACTCTAGGATGATACTAGGAGTGCTGGCTGGAGGAGACAAGACCACCCAGACTACTACAACTACCCTTGGCAACTTCTGGGAAGAAGACTGAAATCCCCAGGCACTGTTTAAAGAATCTGGCACAATTCCGGTGTCCTGCCCGATACTCCCTCAGCCATCAGCAGGGTCTAACATTCCAAGCTGCAGTGCCCTCGTATCAGATCTAGAAGCCAACATAGGCTAGTTTGTACAGAAGATACTACGTAAGATAAAGTGGTCCTGCACTGTATGAGCCACTGCTAAGTGCATTACGGCTGCTGAGTCTGCTTTACACAGATCTTGCACTACCACAGTGGATCTGGCATTGGGCAAAGTGCTCTGGGATCCCGGGTGTATGAAACACATCAGAGCAGAGAAAGCTAAAAGCTGTTCTGCTCCTTCCCATCTTGACACGCGACAGCAGCATGACCCCCCTTGTGTGGGGAGGCAGTAAGATTACCCTAGAAGCACCTCATCTACCTGCACCAAAGTGTCACAAACCCTCAGTGTCCCCTTTTTATTACTAAACATGCCAAACACTTTCCATCCAAGGGTCAGAATGGTCCTGAGACTCCCCAGCTGGTCAGATGATAAGTACCAGTCTCATTTTACAGATGAGAAACTGAGGCACGGAAGTTACGTGAGCCTCTCCAGGTCACAGAGCTGGAGATAGAAATCAGGAAAACTGGCACCAGATTTCCTTCTCCAATCATCAGCCCACAAAAAGCCCCGCAGTCTGAAAGCGCGGTTTGGAGGCTGGGGGAGATTCTATAGCATGGAGTGGGCAAAGATCCGTGTACACCTGACAGATGCAGTCAGTGAGCTGCCACCATCCCATACCTATAATGGCCACTTTACTCTGCTTCATAGAGTCGACAACCTCATCCAGTTTTTCCTCTGACGCCATGTTCTGCACTTCGCTCAGGTGGTGCTCGTCAAACTCCACAGGGACGCCAGCAGCCTGCCCAATACAGACACAGATGTCAAGAGTTCAGAGGCTGTTCATTAAATCTCTTTATATGTATTAGCCAAAATGAGCTTGGTGACTGGGTGGATGAGGAGATTGGGACACGGAGCCTTTCACCTTCAAGTGTCTGGTTCCTCTCTGAGCATAGGCTGAGGATGGTGTGTATTGGGAGGAGGAGGAGGGGACTGGATGGTTTTAGGGATCAGAACCTCTGATCTCTAGGTCACTTATTCAATCCAGCTCCAGATTCATAGTGAAATGCTGTTGTTTTTGAAACTATGTCTTTGTTTAGGAAGTTATAACAGGTTTACAAATCCTAGGCATGTAACTATCAGACACAGACAATAATCATCACAACACTGAACTTTGGTTTAGATAAACATTATACTGAAATATAAACAATGGGTCTCTCTAACAGGGTGTTACATTGTTAGAGAGAGCATCTTGACACTACTCAGGACTTGTCATTTTCAGTGATTTTATTAAGTTGAGTGAATTCTCTGCTTACGCATATTTAACAAACCAGGCATGTCTATCAAATATTAACATTCAAAAAAATTGGAGAGGTGTGCTGGTTTTTTAGAAAGCGAATGTATTTTGAGTATTTAATAAACGATAACCAAATACCAAAGTATCTATTTGCCCTCTGGCTAGTTTTCTGGGTACGTAACTGGTGTACTCATTTTTCCATAACAACCACCTCCTATATTTTTTGAGCCATTCCTCTGGAGTTGGATTCTTTTTCCAAAGGGAGGTGACCAGTAACCTAACAGCTACTACGAGAGATTCAGTCATTTCCTTGTGTGTGTCCAATCATGAAATATTTTAAATTATTTTTCCGAATGAAAGTTTCTGCCATCTGATGACTACTTAGATCCCAGATCTCAGTCCAGTCTCTTAGTATAGTGCAGATGAGACTTTATACAACTGCCTCCATGTCAGGAGATTCATTTATGACAGTTGCTCCTGCCATGGTTTAAAGCAGGTTTGTCTTGTAACAAAGCCAGTGTCTATCTGTGTTTTAAATTTGTCCCCAATCTGTGCTACTCCCTTGGTCAGGGCAGGACTGTAGGATGGATTGGGAGTATGGTTAAAACACAGTTAAGAGGGTTCCAAACATTTGAGCAACAACAGCATTGTAACCCCTAACACAACTGGTGTAGATGACTCAAGCATCCACATCAGACCCACCGCCACAACAGGTACGAGATTTTTTCGGCAGTCACATCAGAGACACAAGGATTGACTGGGATAGAGAAACTGAACTCATCTTCTCACTCTTCAAAATGGACCCTTGCAGGTTAGGGTCAGTGCACACTGGGGTATATGTGGGAAGCTTGGCATGGTTGCTACCCATGTTGAACCTGTTCTGGGGAGAACAGGGGACATCATCCTCCAGGATTCTCAGTCTAGAACCCTACCTCAGCACTAAAGAGAAGAAGTGAATTGAGCTTCAATTAACTTACAGAAAAGGGTTTAAGAACTAAAATGGCTTTATCCATCCACAACCGTCTGGGAGCAAGGGGAAGAGAACAGTCCCGCCTGGATATGGCGGGAGCCACATACACAATCCAGCTGCCTTGCAAGACAACTCCTGCCATTACGTCATTTCTCCATCTCCCCCTCAGTCTCAATGAGGAGTAAGTGGCTATTACCTTGAACACCTCTTTGACAGAATGCATGAGCTCTGGGCCAACCCCATCTCCAGGCAGCATGGTGACCTTGAACATCCCTTCATGTTTCTCTGTCTGGAACAGGAAATAGAGAGGCGTTAATTCTCCTGCCACCATCCTACACAATATCACTCAACAAGAGTGGGACAGTGCATTCCCTATCTGCAATACTGCACCCACCTCTTCTGAGAGAGCAAGCCCAGTCAGAGGTGGCTCTCACGCTACTGCCAGAAACAGCAAGATGAGAATTGCCATTCTCAAAATATTGGGGGTCATCAATGCCGTTAGATCTCACAGGTATGCTCAGGGACAATCCCCTTGGTGGAGCTGGTACCAGGATTTGAGTCCTTATAATGGTCAAAGGGTGAATGGGAGCTGCTAAGACCCTCTCTGTTGGTCAATGTCTCTGGGAAACACCTGGCCTCTGATGAAGGAGAATACAGGAATCTTCCAGAAGAAACTGACTTAAGACTCTCTGTAGCAACATTCAGTTCCCCCATGAAACTCTCTCTGATGGATTAAATCAGATAAGACCCAATGCGCAGGCCAAAGCTTGCTACTTGAAAGTAGCACAGAGGGTCAGAGGTTGCATGGTATTTGTTCCCTGTACCCAGGAGACAGCTTTACCTTTAATTTAAACCACCTGACATTCACCCATATACAAAATTAACGGGTGTCTTTATATATAAGAGTTACAGTTAATGTCAGTCAACAGGCATCACAAGCTAAAGAGTCAGAGAACAAGCACTTGAGATGGAGATTTTGTATAAACTTTTCCTCATCCCACGATGGAGAAAGAGACAAAGACTACCGGGGCACCCATATTTAACACAGGAGACCATTACTCCATCCACTCCTACATCAGCCAACACCTGATGCTTTAAAGGAAGATGAAAAATCTTAGTGTTGTGAGAGGCTACCGGTGTGGTGCTTCTGCTTTCTCCTGTTGATATCACTCGGCTGCGTGCGTGTGTTCCCTCTGTGTGCTACCCCAGCTCTGCGCAGATAGCTGACCCAGCAAACCCGACGAGAACCCCCAATAACCACAGAGTCTACTAAGATACAAAGGCCCCTCGGCCAGGTTTATTGCGACCCTGACACAATTTCAGTTCCCCGTAGATTACTTAGTCTACCGGGCATACTGCTAGAAAGTGCCGCTCGGCAATGGACTCAGCTCAGTGGCGGGACTTTCCACTGCCCCCTCAGCCGGACAAAGACACCACCCCAGGGACACATTCTTATACACAGGTACAAACAAGTTACACATCACTCTTGACGTATTGAGGTGCAACCCCTCTACGTAGCAAGGTACAACCCCTCTACGTAATAAGGTGCCGCCTCTCACCTTGTACCTGTTGGTTCAATTAAAACAACTCTATCCATCATTTTACCCTTTTGCCCCTGTCATTGGGATGGGTCGGCCTGTTCCATGTTATCTGTGGAATGTTCCGGTATAGTGTGTCTTGGTACCATGTTTATGCTGTAACTATGCAACATCAGCCCTTTCCTTGCCAACTTCTGTGAGCAGGGCCTGCCTCTTGCTCACAGCTTAACTTTGCTTCATATTAGCAAAGTCTTGACCATTACTTTAGTTTGGTTCAGGCCTCATACTGGGCCTTCATTAGGCCTTTACTTACTACATTGCCTTCACTTACTACACTTAGTACACCTGGCCACTGTTGTATATAGGGCAAAATATCCCGTCCTAATAACTGTAGTGATCAGTTAATGTCCTGAAGCATGGGATTTTATTACTCCATTTCAGCACAAACTTCTACAGAATGGTCTTAGTTACAAGCTTAGCCAGCCCTTTTAAAAATCTGACCTTGACCCTATGTGTCTATAAATTATTTAGCTACGTTCTGTATAAAAAATTTCTTTTTATTTGTTCTAAATTTACCTGTCATTAATATTCAGTGACCCATGAGACGAAGTTTAAAAAAAAGGCACTAACCAACTTCCACAAGAAGTCATAAATCCCATCAGTCAAGTCCCTATAGGTCTTCTTCTTCCTAGACTAAACAGACCGAGCTTTTGCAATCTCTCCCCATATGTAAACTCCACGTCAGGACTTGTAATTATCCTCTCTGGACTTCTGTACTGCCAGCCCCAAGCATTCAAAAACCCAGGGCAAAGCTCCAAAAAGTCATGGGTTAAAAAACAATAGGTCTTAACATTTAAATAATAATGTGGGGTTCTTTCTTTGCCTTCTGGATTTTGAGCATTTGGGGTTCACAATTTTAAGTTCTTCTCTGCACAATGAGAGCTGCTAACATTTGACATCAGGTGCTGGGCTTTAAGAAAAACACCAGGTACTATCAGAATCACAATACAATCATGAGTTGGCAACACTAGGGCCTTTACAATCACAGCTCTATCCTCAAGATACAGTCACCAATGGCTACCCTTTCATTGCACAGAGCAGCCACTAAATGGTTCTCGCAGCCCCTGCCTCATCGTTCTCCAGATGAGTCCATGTTATCCCACATAGTGTTTTCCGTGTTATTTCCTGTGGCTTTTTAATGCATCCTCTGCACTTCATTTCTTCTGCTGTGGTCACTGCATCTTTGCTCCTTGAATAGAGAGAAATATCCATCTACCCGCTACCCTCCCCATCTGACTCTGTGCTGGAGAAAGACTCAGGCCCCTGAAAACCAAATCCACGGAAGAGCCCCCGCGTTAGCAGCTGGGAGATCAAACACCACATATGGGATATGTGAGCACATTGCTCAGTGAGTGACTGAGAGGCACTTAGCTACTAGGGTGATGAGCACGGAACAGGGGCCTAAATAGGTTAAGAACAGAATAGCCAGGAACCAGACTTGGCAGCAGAGCTGCAGTGAACCTGATAAACTCTCCCAAGCAGCGCCTGGCCCCCCTGAAATAAGGACCATGTCTCCCCCGGCGCCTGCTCCCACAGCGTTCCCCAGGGGAGCGGGGGAGGATGGGAGGCGCCATCTCCCCACTCCGGGTTGGGGCACGTGGGTCCAAGGGGGCCTCTCACCTGGCTTCGCAGTGTCTGCTGGGGGGCGGCGGAGGCGGCGCTGAGGGTCCTCCAGGCCCCGCGGCCCTGGGTGCGCAGAAGAGCCTGCAGGGGAAAGAGGCAGAGAATAAGAAACCCACAGCCCCGGCCTCCCTCCCTTCAGCCCGTCACCCAGCCTCACTCCCCTGCCCGCCCCCCTTCAGCTCACCCCCAGTCCCCTGATCCCGCCCTTCCCTCCGCCTGCCACCCAGCCTCCCTCCCCTGCCCGCCCCCTGATCCCGCCCCCAGCCTCCCTCCCCTGCCCGCCCCGCCTCAGCCCAATCCCAGCCCCCTGACCCCGCCCCCAGCCTCCCTCCCCTGCCCACCCGCAGCCCAATCCCAGCCCCCAGCCTCCCTCCCCTGCCCGCCCCGCCTCAGCCCAATCCCAGCCCCCTGATCCCGCCCCCAGCCTCAGCCTCCGTCCCCTGCCCGCCCCCAGCCTCCCTCCCATCCCATCCGCCCCCCAGCCTCCATCGCCTGCCCCCCTCGGCCCGACCCCAGCCTCCTTCCCCTACCCGCCCCGCCTCAGCCCAATCCCAGCCCCCTGACCCTGACCCCACCCTCAGCCTCCCTCCCCTGCCCACCCCCCACCGTCCCCTGATCCCGCCCTCCCCTCCGCCCTCCGCCCGCCCGCCTCCCTCCCGTCCCATCCGCCCGCCAGCCTCCACCGCCTGCCCCCCTCGGCCCGACCCCGGCCTCACTCCCCGCCCCCAGTCCCGGTTGACGCGCCCCCCCGCCTCGGGAGGAGCCCAGGCCCGTCCCGCCCACCCCCGCGCGCCTCTCACCCCGGCAACTGCCCGGACGCCGCTGATCGTCGCCATTTTGCAATCCCACAAGCCCAAGCAGTCGCGGAAGTGACGACACCACGGCCCGGGCGCAATGACGTCACTTCCGCTCGGCGCCTCCTCGGGGGCAGTAGCGCGGAGGGGGCGGGGCTCCCAGGCCGGGTCGCTGGCCACGTGCTTGTGGCTTGTCCCGCTCTGTGCCCCCCCCCCCCCCGGCCAGGCTGTGACCCCGCGGGGGGGGGTCCCGGCTGGTCCCGGCCCGGGGGTGCCAGAGGGGCACTGACTGCGGGCGGGGGCGGGCTGGGGCCTCCCAAGGGCTGGTGGGGGAGGATCGTGGCAGGAACCCCCGGCCCTGGGGCAGCTCGGGGGGGGGGGGGGGGGGACAGAGGCTGTGGGGTGGAAGTACCCGGGGAGGGGGGCTGGCTCTACCCCCCCTTCACCCCCATCGGCTCATGCCAGGCTCCAGGAGGAGGAGGAGGAGGAGGAAGGGCACCTAGCCACGCTGACCTGCCTGGCCCCAATGGCAGGAAACAGGACGGACCATGTCCCCTCCCCCCGCCAGCTCTTAGCTGTGTGAACACACCAGGTCTGCAGGGGGGGGTAGCACTGCCCCCCAGCACCACCCCACCTGCCCCTGGAGGAGACACCCCGCAGAGCCTGGCTGCAGCTCGCCCTGCCCAGCTCCTGGGGTGGCTGTGAGCATGGCAGGAAGAGGCATCCTGCCCACCTGAAAAGGTGGCAGCTGAGGGACACATGCCCTACGCAGTCCCAGCTTCGCCCCCCGGGGCCGCAGCAGTCAGACACAGCGTGTGGTGGGGTCTCAACCATTTATTTATCCTAGTGAAGGTTACAGCGTGACAGGCCATCTCCCCTTCCCCCACGTAAATCCAGACACCAGAGCCCCCAGCACTACAGCAGAGTCACTAAGCTTCAGACTTTACTGCCCCCTCTACCTCCCCAGCTCCGCTGGGCACCACAACCCCTCCCCCTTGCTCACCTGGCTGAGCCAATCTCTCCCCACCGCCAGGATGGGGGAAGCTGGGCCTGCTGGAACTGTGGCTACGCTGGAGAGGAGGCTGCTCCTGCCAGAGGCCCCATTGCTATCTGAACAGCGACTCCTTCACCAGGTTTTGTGCTGAGAGAGAAGCTGCTGCTGGGAGGATGGTGGTGCTGGCAGAGGGAGAGGCAGAACTGCTGGGGGGGGGGGGGGCGCGCTGGCTAGCTCAGGGGAGGAAGATGGTACATGCACCTGCACAGGGCAGGGATGGGGGCTAAGCAGGATAGGCTGTCACTCATGAGCAGGGAGGCTAGCTGCAGAGGAACACGGCATGCGAGTTCTTCTCCCACCTCCAGCCACGCACCCTGAACTCCAGAGGGCAGGAATCCACCGCACCCCAAGGACAGGGATCGCTGCCACCTTAGATTCCCCAATACCAGGCCCCAGGTCATGCTGGTGGGCCCCTGGGCTGGATCTGCATGTATGAGAAGCTCCAGGGCTCCTGTCCTTGTAACATCAGTCCCCTACCCCTCAGGAATATACAGAAGGCTGGCTCACAGCAGGCTGCTGCGAGTGGGCGGCCGCAGGGCGGGAGGGGTTATTTTTTCAGGATCTGAGCTTTGGCGCGATTGATCTTCTCCACGACGGAGGAGTCGGTGGCCGCGGTGCACTTGGACAGGACGAGGTTCATCTCGTTCTCATTCTTGTGCTCAATGGCAGCATCGGCAGCTTGGTCCAACTCTCTGTAGGTAAACGATGGGAGAGTCAGCGTCATGCACGGGCAGAGTCAGAAAGGCAGGTTCCGTCTCCCCCAGTTCCCTCTGCTGTGGGACCACCCCCATCCCACCCACCCACACCACCCTGCCTTAGCTGGAGATCTCACAGCCGGTTCAGGGATACCTGGCACCCCCCGCCCCCATAGAGCACATGCTGCCGCGGGTAAGTGCAACCCCCCCGACCCCCCCGCCAAGGTGCATGCTGCTGCAGGTAGGCAGCTGCCACCAAGGACACGGACACACCCATGCAGTACACATGGGAGGCTGAGCACTTGGAGAGGAAGCTCATTCCTTGCAGGCAGGCGCGTGCCCCACCTCCTGGCTGCGTGCAGACAGCGTCAGGACTGTTCCTTGTGTGAAGGAAAATTTACAGAGGGCCTCAGGCTTTGGTCAAGCTAATAGGCCTGAAGTATTCGCTGAGCTTGCTTCTGTGTGTAAGGGGCATGGAGAGGCAAAAGGGGGATGGAAAGTCCCCAAAACAGAACAATGGCCTTGTATGTACAGGGGGCATGAGGTGGTGAAGTGGAAAGTCCCTAAACGCAATTTGCCGTAGCCAAGCTTGTTTTTCTATAGCCACAGTGGAAGCATTAGAAAAGTCAAACCACAGAAGAGCTAGATAGGAACAACAACAACAGGAAAAGCCAAATAAGGGAGATGATTGTTTCTTTCTGCTTTTGACCTTTATTAAATTTTGCAATTGTATTCCAAAGAAGGTAATCAACATGAACTGTATGTGTAATTTGTCTGTGGTTTTAAGCTTTAAAAGGCTTGTGTGTTTCTTGAATCGGGGGGCAGCTACTGAGAGCTGTTACCACCCTGCGCTTGTAATCAATAAAGGAGCCTCAGGCTGATCTGATCCAAACTCAAGGGGTGGTTGATTTTCCACAACACTAATGCACAGGACAGCGCGGGGGAAGATGAGCAGATGTGCACCACGGCCCACTAGGGCGCAGAAGCAGAATCACTGAGCCATGGAGTGAATAGCTCATGGAGTCTCCGTTCGCTCTGGGGGTAGGGCCCTGCAATAATTACGGCAGCCCAGGACCTGAGACACACTGATCACACTCAGACCTCGGTGCCCCAGGTGCAGGAGAGGGTAGTCCCGCCTCCTCTGCAAGAGGTGGGTTTTTCCCTGCTCATAAAACCCTATCACCCCAGCTGAACTGCCCACCTGCTCCCCATCTCCCTGTGACACTCCTCCCACGCTGGGATGGGGGACCCTGACCCCCAACCCTCTCTCTGAACCACAAGATGAGGTGTTAGTCGCGGTACAGAGCCAGACGCCAGTGCATCGAAAGGAGCTCCTCCCCTGCAGAGAGCAACACCCCCTTCCCTGAGAGGGCTCGTGGCATTTGACAGAATGGGGCACAGACGGGGCCTAGACAAATTAGAGGACAGGACCAAAAGAAATCTGATGAGGTTCAACAAGGAGAAGTGCAGAGTCCTGCACTTAGGACGGAAGAATCCCATTCACTGTTACAAACTAGAGACCGAAAGGCTAGGCAGCAGTTCTGCAGAAAAGGACCTAGGGGTTACAGTGGACGAGAAGCTGGATATGAGTTGATGGTGTGCCCTTGTTGCCAAGGCTAACGGCATTTTGGGCTGTACAAGTAGGGGCATTGCCAGCAGATCGAGGGACGTGATCATTCCCCTCTATTTGACATCGGTGAGGGCTCACACTACAAAAAGGATGTGGAAAAATTAGAAAGAGTCCAGCAGAGGGCAACAAAAATGATTAGGGGGCTGGAGCACATGACTTAGGAGGAGAGGCTGAAGGACCTGGGATTATTTAGTCTGCAGAAGAGAAGAATGAGGGGGGATTTGATAGCAGCCTTCAAGTACCTGAAGGGGGGTTCCAAAGAGGATGGAGCTCGGCTGTTCTCAGTGGTAGCAGATGACCGAACAAGGAGCAATGGTCTCAAGTTGCAGTGGGGGAGGTCTAGATTGGATATTGGGAAATGCTATTTCACTAGGAGGGTGGTGAAGCACTGGAATGGGTTACCTAGGAAGGTGGTGGAATCTCCATCCTTAGAGGTTTTTAAGGCCCGGCTTGACAAAGCCCTGTCTGGGATGATTTAGTTGGGGATTGGTCCTGCTTTGAGCAGGGGGTTGGACTAGATGACCTCCTGAGGTCCCTTCCAACCCTGATATTCTATGGTTCATACAGGAAACGCCCATGAATCCCAGGTCACATCTGCAACCCACCCTACACTCAGAACCCAGCCGACCCCCTCCCACCCCCACTTCCGCGCTCAGACATGCTGCCCATGCAGGGTCTCCTGGGGAGCTGGAGCCGCTCCCCGTTAACTCTCCAGCAGACGTACCTCACCAGGATGTGGGCCTTGACCCTCTGCTCAGGGGTCACGCGGGCAGCGTACTTCTTGGCCTCGTGGCGGTTGTGATGTTTCATGCAGATTTCGACAAAGGGCTGGTGTGGAGAACAAGGGAGACGGGAATCGGTGCAGGCATTAGGCTTGGCTCGTGGGGCCGCTCTTCTGGCTCTCTGCAGCCAACCTCGTTCATCTCAACCCTCGCCCCACCCCCCCCCCCGCTGCACCTGCCTCTGCCCTTGGCTTTGGGGGTGTTCTTTAGTGCCCCAGTGCCTGTGCCCGGAACCTCACACTCCGCCCCCTGGGCTGGTGGAATTCTACTGGGAGCTGGAGGAGAGGTGAACTTCCAGGGTCCCATGCTGGGACGACCTGAGCCCCCATCAGGAATCTGCCAGTGGTGCATCTGAGCTGGCCAGAGGGGGCTGCATCTCTAGGCCCACGTTCCCTGCCAGCCTGAGCTCACTCAGCTCCCCCTTCCCGGCCAGGTCAGACCAAAGGCCTGGCGCCCGGTCTGTGGGACCCATACTAAAGGCAGACAGCTGGGAGCGAGCCGGGGAAGGACACTCCCAGCCAGGGGCTCTTATGGTGAAGAGAATCTCTTACCAGGTACCCAACGGGCGACTTCTTACTCTTGGAAAACTTCTCCATCTCCTCCCAGTCCTCCCGCTCGGCCAGGGCGCCGATCTTCAGCCACCAGAACCTGGGGAGCAGACACCTCACGGCTCTTACTGGGGCCATCAAGTCAACTAGTTTAACACCCCCCCCAATGCCCAGTCCCGGAGGACTGCTGGGTCCAATTCCCAAGGGGCCGGCAGTGCATCGATCACCAGCCCAGCCCCATATCCCCCCAAAGTAAAGCCCACCCTGCCTTGCCAGCAACGCTAGGCAGCTGCCACACCCAACACGGACGTTCAGGAGTGAGGGGAGAAAGGCCCCAACAACAGAGGATGACAATGGGACAGGCAGCCTAGGGCTCTGCGTGCATCCAGCCCGTCATCCCATCTAGGCGGCTCTGCACCCTACGCAAACGGATGCTGGTCATGTGACCAATAGGGTTTCATTGTTTCCCTGTACCCACCCCCTCTGTCTGTAGCCGCCTGTCATCTTCCACTTTGGTTGTAAGCCCCGAGGGGCTGTCTTTTTGTTCTCTGTTTGTGCAGTGCCTACAACTGGTCCCCTGGGCACTGTGGCAATACAGATAAATAATAATAGGTCCAATTGCCCAACAAAAAGTCGCCCCCCACCCCCCCCGCCTGCCACTGGTATTTACTCCCCGGGGCTGGCCAGGGCACCAAGGGCTGCAGGGGCCAGAGGACGGAGAAGTGCTGCTCCCCAAGCCAGGCGAGAGCAGCAGCGGGAGCTCATCACATGTACATGCTCTCCCACGGCTGCTGTCCGCACCGCACGGATGGTGCTAAGCACAGGCCATCAGTCTCCAGGGCTGACAACCCAGCCCCCCGCCCTAGCCCTGGTTCCTGCCCCAGCCTCTGACCAGGGGCCTCCGGATACGAGCCGCGTGTACTTGGAACGGCTCATCTGGGGCAGCGCCCGCCCCGCGCCCACCTCTTGTCGGGGATTCGGAAGTCGCGGTACAGCTGCTCCGCCCGCTTGTGGTTGCCGTCCAGGATGAGGCCGTAGACGGTGTCGTGCAGGGAATAATCTACATAGGGTTTGTCCAGCTCGTCCTGCAAGCGGCGCTGCATCCGCAGCAGTTTGATCTGATCCTCTGTGGCCTGTGAAGCAGACACCAGGGCTGGGCTCCTCAGAGGGGCTGAGCCTCTCCCCTGGGGCATCCATCTCCACGAGCAAGGCTGCCCCGCCCCGGACGTTCCCCCCCCAGGGCATCCCCAGAGACACGAAGGGCTCCCAAGGGAAGGCTTGGGCTGTGCTTTACGCTGCCCTATTCCAGGGCCCCCTCAACCCCACGGGCCATCAGGAGCAGAGCACGCTGCTTCCTCAGCCCCTGCTGCCGGGTCCCCACCTGGCAGTGCCGAGCACCGCTCCCAGCCAGGCCCTAGCCCCTAACTACGGCAGGAAGGCTCTCTGCAGCCAGGCCTGGCCGGAGACAGCACCAGCTGGCCCCTGCCGGCTCACCCAGATGCCCCCACGCCCCCAGCCACGCTCACCTTGGCAGCAAACTCGTTCTTGGCTTTGTAGTACTCGTCCACTGCGTTCTGCAGCGCTGCTACACGCCCCTCGATCCGCTGGAAGGGACACAGCAACCGCCGGGCTAGTCACAGCCTCCCCGCCCCACACACTAGGTGGGGCGGCCATGTGAGCCAGCCAGCGCTTCTGGGCGGAGGTGCCTGTGGGTCGGGGCTTGTGACAAACAGACGAGAGAAGGTCCCAATTCTGCAGTACTCGCCCACCGCCCATGAGACAGGGACGGGCCGGGCAGCCAGCTCCCCAGGCACTGTTCCACCTAGCGATGGGTGGGAGCTGTAGCCTGGGCTCCAGGACCTGGGCTCCTCCCGCTGCTTCTTATTGTTCAGTATCCCTGGGCAGCGAATTCCCCTTCCTGCCCCCCAGCGGAGCCAGACAAGTTCGAGAACTCCTGGGAGCCCAGACGCACAGACAAGGGAAACTCGCCTCCAGTGGCCCCAGCCTCCTGGCAAACACCACCAGCTAGGAGGCTGAACAGACCTGGGGGGGTGGGCGGGCAGTTACACCCACCCCACATGCATCATGGAGACTTCACCGCGCTCAAAGCATCAGGCAGAGATCGCCGCAGAGGCACGGAGCGGCCCGACGGAATCCCAGTCCCGAGGGATTCGCCCACCCAGCCCAGTTCCCTCCCCAAGTTCCCCCGTCGTTGCCCAGCCTGCACCATGGGGAGAGGGGCCAGGCTGCTCCCGGGCACCCCTCCCCAGCACACTAAGGCCTTCCCAGGGAACGGGAGAGGAGACACCCGCTCCCTGCGCAGGGAACCCACAGGCCGACACTCGGGCTCCATGCCAGGCAGGGCACACCCTTGCCCATATGTGCCTGCCCTGAAGGGCTGGGGCCAGTCCAGGGTGAGCCTGTCCAGCCTCGGGAGAAGGACACCTCCACATCGCACATCAGGAACCACCCAACTCCCGGCCCGGCGCCCCAAGGCTGGGGGATTAAGGAGAAAGCACTTTCCAATCTTCCCATGATCCTCACATGAGCAGCCTTCTCCCCCCTCCCCCCGGACCCCTACCGCAGGGAGGCCAGTGCCCCCTCAGCGCCGGGCCCCAAGTCCTCCCCGCCCCGCAGAGAGGCCAGCAGCACGGAGGCGTCTCCCATCTCAGCACATCTTTATCCCTCTGCACCAGTTCGTCCGCCCCTCCTCAGAGGCTGGATCCTCCAGCAAACGCCAGCAGAGGGTCTGGCAGCCCCCTCCTCCACCCCGCAAGGCCCCGCCAGCTCCGAGAAGACCCACCTTCTCACTGGAGTAGCTGGAGTGGACGTGGAAGTTCCCGAGCTCCTGGTGATCGTCGTCCTGGTTGTACAGGTCCTTGAGCGTCTCCAGCTCCTGGTGCTTGCAGAACTGGGACATGATACACAAGGTTACAGCCGACACCCCTGCCCCCACGAGAGTCAACGGGCTTGTTACAGAGACACGGTCACAGGACGCCCGCTCGCTCAGCCCCCCGGCCCAGCATGGCACCGGTCACCTCTCACACCACCAGCGGGGGGCCCAGCCCAGTCAGTGCCCTGGCAGCTTACCACACCCATGAGCCCCCCGCTTACGGGCACAGAGGGGGCGGCCGGCCTCTCACCTGGCGGTAGAGACTCAGAGCCACCGGCTGCTTCTGCAACGTCATGAAGAAAGTGCCACGATTCAGTTCGTTCTTCAGGTGCAACACGACGGTGTAAACTGGGGGCAGAGACAGCGCGTTAGAGGGGCTACGGTGCAGAGAGACCTCCCTGCCCCCGCCCCCAGGGCAGCTGAGCAACATACAGCAATCAGGGGAGGTCCAGCCAGCCAGCTCTCAGTGGGGCCCAGAATGTGGGGTGCAAAGGCTTGGGGGGAGGGGAGGGCTTGCTGAGCTCGGGGGGTGGGGGGGGGAAGAAGCTTCCCCACCACCCAGGGACTGGGAGGCACCATCACTTGCAGCTCAGAGCTCAACCTGGCCCTGAGCTAGTCTGGGGGGAGCCGCCCCCCGCCAGTGCATGCTAGAGGGGTTCCTCGGGGCAGGAGGGCAGGTCGGGTGCGGGGGGGGGGTCTCTGGCCCATTCGGTTCTTGGCCACAGGGGGCTCCGATCCTGCTGGTTTGGGGTGCACATGGGCCCGAGACCCAATCTCATTCCCCAGAGACCGCTGGAGCCAGCCCCGCATGGCTCAGACACCGAGACCTGGGCCTGTTGGGAGCCAGGGCCTGGAGTGGAAAGGCTCCAGCGTATTCTGGCCGCTGGAGCCCCTGGGAGCCCTTCCCCGCACAGCTGTACCTAGGTCTGTGTCTCCGCTCTCAATGGCTTTGTTCAGGGCCAGTTGGCTCTTTTTCATCTTCAGCAGCAGCGGGACCTGCTCCCCGGACCTGGGTTCGTACTCCAGCACCTGCCCCCAAGAGAGAAGCCCTTTCAGTGCACAGGCCTCTAGGGTCAGCACCAAGCCAGACCCCAGGCCCCACGTGCTGGGTAGGGGTGCTGGGCCAGCGGGCTCCATTTCTTCAGCAGGGCCGTTCCCTGGGCAAGAGGACACTGCCGGGAGAGGTACCCGCGTGCTGCTCTAGCACCGCGAGCAGAGTTAAACAGGGGTACACTGGGCCAGGTGGTATCACCGGCCACCCTGCCAAATGCCATGTGTTTGGGAGCCCTGCCAGCCCCTCCCCGCGCCACACACACACCTTAATGGCCAGCTCCGTCCGGCCACAGTCGTATGCCCGGGCAGCGATCTCCGAGTACGAGATGCCAGGGGTGTCGCCCAGCTTCTGATTGATGGCGTGTGCAACCTCCTCATCCGACTTGTCCTTCTGCTGCACCTGGAGGGGCGGGAGGGGAGGTCTGGGCCCAGATCTTGGCACCCAGAGGGAGTGCTCCAAGAACTGTCCCCGCTCTGGCTTCCCGGCCTACCTTGTAGCAGGCCCAGTGAGCCAGAATCCTGCTGACGCCCTGGAACTCCGACAGGCGCAGGTACTCGCAGATTTTGATGGCGAGCGGGTACAGCCTCCGCAGAACTAACCTGAGACACGGGCAAAGGGAACGTCAAACGCCCCCGGACGAGAACGCCAGCAGCTCTGCAAGCACAGCTGGGAACCCAGCCAGCTCCCCAGAGCCCTCAGAGCTCCCCAGAGCAGCCCTTTCCCGCCACACCCCACCCGCCTCTGCTAGGCACTGCCCTAGACATTGGCCAGGGCAGCATGTAAACGGCCACGATGGGGGTGACACTAGTTCCCATTTCCCTGCAGGGGACGGGGAGAAATATTTAGGGCCGTGCCCCTGTAAGAGGGCCCAGCCGTAACGCTCGGGGTGAAAGGTCCCCGGCCTGGTGAGGCGGGTAAGCGAGCGATTGCTGCCAGGGAGAGGGGAAGCAGCCCACGGGAGCGACCAGGATGGGGATAAACGCAGCGAGGGAGCCCAGGAAATGGGGGGTCGAATGCCAACAGTAACCTGGGGCAGCCTGCGGGTTTTAATTGTATTTATTTTTAAGCAGCTGTTAGTGATGCGCAGGGCCCCACCTCCCCACACCCACTAGAGAGCAGGTGGGGGTCGCACAGCCGGCCCTGCAGGGACCAGCCAGGGACATCTCCTGTCCATTCAGCCCGTGGTGCCCAGCAGGGAGTGAGAGAGAGGGGCTTCCACCTGCACATGCCCGGCCCAGAGCCAGGCCAGCCGGGCGCTCAGTTGTCTCCACCCAGTGACTGTTCGATGGCCTCTGGAGAACAAGGCCGGTTTCTTCCCAGTGGGCAAGTGAGCGTAGCAGGATGCCATGACGCCTGGGGCCCTAGTTCCCAGCTACAGCAGGGACAGGGCCGGAACGAGCCAAGGCGACTGAAGCTAGTTCCAGCCCTAGGAGGGGGCTGCCTGCCGGGCCCCACACTGGCAGAGGCTGGTGCGTGTCGTGGAGGTTTGTCGAGAGACCCCTGGGTGCCGCAGACAGCCACGCTCCCCACACTTCTACGAGGACAGATGGGGACAGGGAGGGGGCTGAGTAACCAGGCAGGGCCAGGCCGAGCCGAATGTCAGAGCAGGGGCTTCTGATGCAGTAACACAAGTGACTGTGGCCCAGGCCAGAGGGGATGCAATGGTCCCACGCGCAGCCAGGAGGGGGCAGTTACCTGTCCAGCAGGACTTCAATGGTGAGCTGTTTGTATCTACAGCACCTGTTAAGGAGCAGCCGGGTGAAGGAACGGCAGGGGCTGGGCTGTGCCGGCGAGTTCCAGCTCCCACCACGAGGAACAATCAGAGAATCATAGAAGATCAGGGTTGGAAGGGACCTCAGGAGGTCATCTAGTCCAACCCCCTGCTCAACCCTGGGTTTAGCAGGCCAATGCTCAAACCACTGAGCTATCCAATCCCACGGCCTGAACAGTCACGGCACCTCCCCCCTCGGCTTGCACGTTCTTCTCACAGTGCAAGGCCAGAAGTGGCCCCCAGACCCCTAGTCTGACCTCCTGCACAGCACAGGCCCTTGTCCCTGCACGCGCTACACACACCACTCCCTCCCGCAGCGGATCCAGCCTGATCCATCTGCCGGCAGAGGATACTGGGCGAAGGTCAGGGGGATGCCGATCTGATAGTCCCGGATGGCATTCAGCACACGCAGGTCCCGGCACGTCCGCACAAAGCTCTCCGGGGGGAACTTGTCGAGGAAGCACTTTCCGAACGAGGCGGCCTGCGGACAGAGATGTGCCGGCGCTCAGGGAACGGGCGCTGAGACACCCCCCACCCCAAATCCTCCCCCACTTACCCGGAGCAGAGACTTCTGGGTTTCCGGCTCGTGCTCGTAGCCAGCCGCCTCGATGCACTGCCGCACCGCCTCTGCGAGCAGATTCTGGTCCTTGATCTCCCGCAGGTACTCGTCTGCCTTCTGGCTCTGTTTCTGGGAGGGGACGAGAAAACCCTTCGGGTCAGGCCAGGGACGTCCTGAGCTGAAGGACCCGTCTCTGCTACAGCAACCTTCACCCGGTGGGGAGAGGAGCCACGATCAGCACGGGCAGACAGCGCGGCTCCTGTCCCTGGCATGGCCTCTGCCTCCAGGCTCTTTGCAGAGCAGGGTGTTAGAGCCAGAGCGACCACTGACAGGGGGACACGCCCCGCCCGGGGCTCAAAGCGCCCTGTCGCTAAGGCGGGAACGCAGGGGCCTCCTGTTCCCTCCCGGCCTCAGCAAGATGCAGCAAAGCCAGGCCATGCTCTAGGGGTCAGGCACTGGGTGCAGGGCAGAGGTAGCCCCTTTTCTCTGGGATCTCTCAGGGCCGAGGGGGCAGACACAGGGATTCTCCGCTGGGGACGCTGCCTGGCTGGGAAGAGCTGGGCATGGGGACCTGGGAGCCCCGGTGCTTCCCACACCCCCGGCATGGTGGGGACAGGCTGGGAATCCACCTGCCCGTGCAGCTCAAGGAGCCTTAGTTTAAAAAGAAAAGGGGGGCGGGGGCTGGGTTTTCAGCACCCCCAGAGCCACGTTGAACCGAACAGAGGCTGTTCCAACGTGCTCCCCAGCCTCCCTCACGCTGCCGTCACCAGGCCATCTCGGCGCCACCTACTCCAGAGCAAGGGCTGGGCCCCTCTGCCCCGCACTGGTTAAGAAGTGGCTCAGGCACGTCACCGGGCATTGCTGGGGGGCAGAGAGCGAGATTTGTGCCAATAGCCTGCTCCAAAATCCCACCCTCAGGGCACAAAGTTGGCTCCCCCGGGCTCTGAATTCCACTCTCAGAGGCCTTCCATCGAGAACACCCACCCCCCACCCTGAACGCAAACCGCCTCGGTGTCTCCACGGATGGGGCCGCAGGGACTGCAGAGCGAGCCCGGCCCCAGCACCTTGGAGCAGGGCAGGAGCGGACAGGAGCGAGGGTGGAGCAAGGAGCACGAGACGTGCTGCTCTGTCTCTGCGCAGCCCCGTCACAGAGGTCAGCTGTAGGCCCCTTGGCTTAACGGCTAAGAAAAGGCCAACCCCCTTAGCGAGCTTTCCGCATCGTTTGCGAGAAGGGGTGTAACCGCTCGGGAGAGTGGAAAGTTTAGTTGCTCAGTCTAATGTCCTGTTTAATCACAACCCCCAATGCACTGACCCCATTAGCACGGGACGTCCGGACAGTGCAACATGCTTGGGAATTTGCAACACGTAACAGACAAAGGGGAACATGTTCCACTGCCATGTGTGTACGAAAGGCAGCAATGGCGATCGGTAAAAGAACGCATTGCTGAGTTACCGGGATCAGCCAGCCATCGGCACAAGGACTGGGGACTGTATTTCCACTCTTAGCTTGCGCTGTTCTTAAGTAACAAAGGCAACTTTATTAATAAAGGCAATCAAGCTTGACTGCTCCTGTCTTGCTATTTTATGGTTACCGGCTAAGACCAAACCGCTAATGATCTATAGATTTATCTGTACCTGAGAGAGCCCTAAGAGAAGGGACCACCTTGTCTGGAGCCAGACTCCCCTCTGGCTTGGCCAGTGGTCCCTGCAAGCTACTGGGCTATGGAGAGGCTGGGATAGCTCTGAATGCAGTTTCCGTGGGACCCATGGGCTGCTGTGACCCTCCCTGGCCCCTCCGTTGGATCACTGACTGTCCCTTTGCCCCTGCTGATTTCCAAGGGGAAGGCGGGGACGGGGCTGGGAGATGGCAGGATGCCATCGCAGAAGTGTCCCTTACCTCATACTCTCTCTGTGCTTCCAGCAGGAGAGCCCCAGGCGCCATGGAAGCGATTTTAAAGATCTCCTCGCTGGCCTCTGAAACAAGGACAAAACACCCTCAGACGCTGCCCCAGACCGGGGGCCGAGCCACCCGCCATTGGGTGAGCCCACCCCCACATGCATCTTCCACAGACCTTTCCACACACACGCAGATTTAAAGAGGAACGTGGGTACCAACAGCCACACGTCACAGATAGGGAAACTGAGGCACAGACCAGGGAAGTGACTTGCCCAAGGCCACCCCGCAAGTCCAGGGCAAGGCTGGGACCCAGACCCTGGTGTGCCGACTTCCAGCCCAGGCTCTTCTCCACTAGAACTGCCTCTCTCCCAGCTGTGTTCCGCAGGCCGGCGATCGTTGGGAAGGGAGAGCCCCGTGGGTCGCTCTGCGGAGACACAGAGCTCCCCTAATCCCCCAGCACAGGGATGGGAGGAGGGGGCCTGGCTTCTGGCCTTGGCTTCACACCACCAGGGAGGAAACAAGGGCTCTCCTGGGGGGCACTGCAGGCCAGCGTGACCTGTCTGACAGGCGACAGGAGCAGTCGGGGTCTCAGGCCAACCTCCAGGAGACATTTCCCCGCGTGGCCAAGCCACCAGGACACACCCGGCCACGGCTGGGCCAGGCAGGACTTCAGCCGCAACTTTGCTGCGCAGGAGCCAGCCGCATCAGCAGCAGAGGGAGGAGGGGTCAAGCTTAGAAGAGCCGGGGTGCTGCGGGTTAGAACTGAGGGGCATGGGCAGGGAGGGGGCACCAGGCCTGGAATAGCAGGGGGGAAGGGGTTGGGACTGAGGGGCATGGGCAGGGAGGGGGCACCAGGCTGGAATAGCAGGGGGAGGGAGGGGTTAGAACTGAGGGGCATGGGCAGGGCTGGGTGGGGAGGGGAAGGGGGCACCAGGCCTGGATGGAATAGCGGGGGGCAGGGGTTGGGATTGAGGGGCATGGGCAGGGCTGGGTGGGGTGGGGAAGGGGGCACCAGGCCTGGAATAGCGGGGGGGGGGGGGGCGGGGAGGGGTTGGGACTGAGGTGCATGGGCAGGGCTGGGTGGGGAAGGGGCACCAGGCCTGGAATAGCGGTTGGGACTGAGGGGCATGGGCAGGGCTGCATAGAAGCCCAGGACCGGAGTAGCCAGGAACAGGGGTTGCTGCACGTGCTGTGTGGGGGAGGAAGGGAGTTTTTCGACATTCTACCCGATTATCAGCTCCCTCACCCCCAGAGCCAGTCCTGGCTGCCAGCTGCCAAGGACGACGAGGACATGCAATCCGGCATCCAACAGAGCCCGTGTCTCAGGCTGCCGCCCTCTCCCTCCCTCCCTGGATCTCAACTGGGTTTGGAAATCTGGAAATGCGCGTCCAACAGCAACCGAATCCCCACCCCCGCAGGCTCACCGGGGATTTCGTGCAGGAACTCGTGCGTGGTACGAGAGAAGATCCTCACCCCGTCCAGCTCCGGCACCAGGTAGGAATCCTCGTCCAGAATGAACCTACGCTCTCCGCTAAGGGTCCACAGCTCCGCAACATGCCTCCAGGAGCCCCGCCCCACCCGGCGATCCCGCCGAGCTGGCCCCGCCCCTCCCCACCAGGGTCAGCCCCGCCCCGCCCGGCGATCCCGCCGAGCTGGCCCCGCCCCTCCCCACCAGGGTCGGCCCCGCCCCGCCCGGCGATCCCGCCGAGCCGAGCCCAGTCACAAGGCTGGGGTGCTATCCCTGCTCGGGAGAGGGGCAGAGGGGGGCCCAGTGGAGAGACCGAGTCTTTCCAGAGTGGTAATCGCTAATGGGAACACGCTGGGACAGGAGACCAAGCTGCAGCTCACAGGACTCAGCTGATCTCCACCTATTAGGGATCAGGAGGAGACTTTTGTGGGCAGGGCCGGCTCCAGGGTTTTGGCCGCCCCAAGCAGCCAAAAAAAGCCGCAATCGCGATCTGCAGCGGCAATTCGGCGGGAGGTCTTCGCTCCAAGCAGGAGTGAGGGACCGGCCACCGAATTGCCGCCGAATACCTGGACCTGCCGCCCTTCTCCGGAGCAGCCGCCCCAAGCACCTGCTTGCCAGGCTGGTGCCTGGAGCCGGCCCTGTTTGTGGGGGCCCAATGACGCCCCCCCCTTTCCCCATTGGCTACGGCAGGGTTCTTATACCTTCCTCTGGGGCAGCTGGTGGGGCCGCATCAGGCCCCGGGGCTGAGCCCGTCTGGCAGCTCCTGCGTTCTGACAAGCCCCAGTCAGTGGCAGAGGCAGGCACAAATCCAGATCTCCTGGCTCCCAATCCCACGCTCTACCCCCCGGGGGTCCCTCGACTCACATCTCTGACTCAGAACAAGAAGTGCAGTTCAGGAATGACTAAGAGCCTGACCAAGGCCGATCACAGGGCCAGACTCACTCCCAAGGCCGTATACGCTGAATGAGGAGAGGGAAACAGAGTCAGGCTAGAAGCAGAGATTCCCCTTGGAGGAGCATGAGGCAGGCTGCCCTGGGACCAGCCGCACGGCGGAAGGGAGGAACCCACAATGGCAGCCAGAGGGCGGGCGGCAGGCCAGACAGGAGTTAGCAGTGTGAGCCGGGGGCAGAGGGGCCAGTGGGATTTGGCGCGTCTGTGCAAAGACGTCACATGGGGGAGCAGCAGCCTGTCCCTAGCGGGGCAGTTCTGTCCTTAGCAGAGACAGCGAGGCCTGGAGCATTCAGAAAAGGGACGAGAGCAGCGGGGAGCAGAGTGGCAGATGCCCGAGCAAAGGTGGGAGGAAGGAGCCTCTGTCGTCACACCCAGCTGGGCTGCCCAGGGACCGAGGGGACGCGACACCATCTGGGAGCTCTGAGGAGCTAATCACTTCACGGGGGAGGGGGCTGCGCCGGGGGGGGGGGGGGGGGGGGAGAAGACGGTAGATGTAGGGGTAGGAGGAATGGACGTAACAGGATGATCAGGCTCCTGACAGGCAGCGCTGCCGGGGCTGTGCCAGAGGGAAATGGCAAAGCATCGAAAACGTAACAGAGGCAACGGTCCCACAGCAGCCCCTGGGGAATCGGGCTGAGGCCCCAAGGTGCTTCTCAGCCCCCCGAGCACTTCCTGCCTCGACACCCCAGGATCTGCCCTGCTGCCCCGCTCCAAAGGATACTGAATACACTCCTTGGACTTCCCAGCCACCAGGAGCCGGCGATCCCACGCCGCCACCACTGCCCGCTGCTTGCTCCGGGGGCGCGTGCACCTGTCGCAACGAGACGGCTGTTCCCTTAGGACACACTGGAGTGAGGCTGTGCCCAGCGCCACAGCCCCTCAGCCAAACTCCCCGGCCTGCTGCAGCCCGCTCCTGCCGCTCCGCAGACGTTCCCAAACCTCCCCGCCAGCCTCCCTCCACACAGCCCCTCTCAGCCAAACTCCCCGGCCTGCTGCAGTGACGTTCCCAAAGCTCCCCGCCAGCCTCCCTCCACACAGCCCCTCAGCTAAACTCCCAGCGACATTCCCAAACCTCCCCACCAGCCTCCCTCCACACAGCCCCTCAGCCAAACTCCCCGGCCTGCTGCAGCGACGTTCCCAAACCTCCCCGCCAGCCTCCCTCCACACAGCCCCTCAGCCAAACTCCCCGGCCTGCTGCAGCGACGTTCCCAAACCTCCCCGCCAGCCTCCCTCCACACAGCCCCTCAGCCAAACTCCCCGGCCTGCTGCAGCGACGTTCCCGAACCTCCCCGCCAGCCTCCCCGAGTCACACTCAGCCCACGGCAGCATCGGTGCCCTCCTGGAGCCACACAGCCGCTGGCGAGGTACCCGCTCCAGGCCAGCGCCCCAGAGGAGGAAGGGGGCCCAGACAGCTCGAGGGGGGAGAGGCCCCATTCCACAACAAAACAAGAGCCCCACTTACCAAACCATCTGTCTGGGCGGAGTGCGGAAATCGCAGCTGAATTCACCCAGCTTCTCCTGCAGGGGAAGAGACGCGATTTACAGGGACGTACGGCTGGGAGGTGAGAGGAGCGCAGGCTCTGCTCAGACGGGGACATCAGGATCCTCCGCTAGGGCAGCTGTAGGAACCTTCCCAGCACCACGTGCCGCACTGAGCTGGTCACTAGCACCGCGGTGCTGTCTGCGCCCCCAGGAACACCAGCGCCACGTCCACACAGAGACCAGGGTACGGCTCTGCTCCATCTGCTCGGGCCAAGAGCCCAAAACTGGGCAATCCCCAGCCAGCATCGCACCACTGGAGAGGAGTCAACAGTGTGCTCTTGTTGCCAAGAAGGCTAACGGCATTTTGGGCTGTATAAGTAGGGGCATTGCCAGCAGATCGAGGGACATGATCATTCCCCTTTATTCGACATTGGTGAGGCCTCACCTGGAGTACTGTGTCCAGTTTTGGGCCTCACACTACAAGAAGGATGTGGAAAAATTGGAAAGAGTCCAGCGGAGGGCAACAAAAATGATTAGGGGGCTGGAGCACATGACTTATGAGGAGAGGCTGAGGGAACTGGGATTGTTCAGTCTGCAGAAGAGTGAGAGGGGATTTGATAGCTGCTTTCAACTACCTGAAGGGGGGTTCCAAAGAGGACGGAGCTCGGCTGTTCTCAGTGGTGGCAGATGACAGAACAAGGAGCAATGGTCTCAAGTTGCAGTGGGGGAGGTTTAGGTTGGATATTAGGAAAAACTATTTCACTAGGAGGGTGGTGAAGCACTGGTATGGGTTACCTAGGGAGGTGGTGGAGTCTCCTTCCTTGGAGGTTTTTAAGGCCCGGCTTGACAAAGCCCTGGCTGGGATGATTTAGATGGGGATTGGTCCTGCTTTGAGCAGGGGGTTGGACTAGATACCTCCTGAGGTCCCTTCCAACCCTGAGATTCTATGGTTCACTGAGGCTGTCTCAGACCCAGCTGCTTGCACCAGAGGCTCCGGGGACTCACGAGAGCAGACTGCAGCCACGGCCTCCCCCAGCCTAGTGGCCGGCAATGTAGAACCGATGAATGAAATTGCTTTTAATTGTTCACTTTATTAATGTAACTTCCTAAGTAAAGTTTTATGAATGAAACAACATTCATTCATAAAACCGGTTACCCTAGTAACTGGCTAATTGACAATTAAGATTCTTGTTAAGAGCCATAGCTGTTCAGCCAGTTGCCCTTGTAAGTTTCACTGTCAATCCAATTCCTGCTTAAATCACTGAGACTTGCATTGTTTCAGTATTGGAACTTCTGTTCACTGTTTGCCATCTTGTAATTCAAACCCCATTTTAAAACGCTGACTCCATTTTGTAAGGGTTTGCTGCAACCTTCATTTTTGCAAACCCTGCTGTAATCTTATTAGTTTAGTTTAGATGTGTGAATGAGGGATGTATGGATGATAGAATCAACCTCCAGCCCCAGCCTGTCCTGATGAAATAGAGTTCAAACACCAATGGCTGAAGATGCAGACAAGAGCCCTAACAAAGTAAGAAGAATCCACCCTAAAAAGAAAAGGTACAATAGAAGGAAGATCAAAGCCAGGTCCGAGTCTGAAAGTCACGTCTGCAATTGACGGGTGATCAATCACCAAACCCAGAGGCAGCGTGACACAGCAAGACGCATAGACTCTGGATTCAAACTAAAGCCTACAAAAAGGATGGGTGAGATGGAAAACTTTGGAGGAGGGTAACATTCTGCTGCCAACTTGGAAGGGCATCGGTGCACCCAACAGAGACCCAGCTCGTCCTTGTGCCCGGCTTTCCCGGCCAGTTACCGCCACAAGCTACGAACCCAAGCCATGTTCAGGACTGGTAACTATACAGCAGCTGCAGAACATCTGATGGGTGTGTGGGTGGGGGGAGGGGGGGATAGGTATTAGTTATTGGTCATAAATCAAATTGTGTTATCATAATAAATGTGGCATCTTTGTCTTGCCCCCTAAAACGATCCTGTGTAGTTTTGTCTGCATAACATTATGTGATGGACAGGCAGCACCCGAGGGGCAGCACTCACCTTCAGGGAGGACGTCCCCATCCAGATAGAGCCCGTGTCCGTGAACAGGGCCAGGTAGCAGTAGTTGAAGGACACTGCCATCTGCACGTACGCGCCAGCGTGGGGGCTGATGCCAGGTGGAGTCTACAATGCAGGGAGAACAAGACAGAGGTGATAAAGGGACAGACGGACACAGCAGCAGCTCAGCAGGGCGCAGGTTGGGGGGATTGGCACTGAACACACCACTGGTGCTTGTGAAAGGGCAGAGTCCCGGAGAGTGCTGTTCTCTCTCCAGCCTGTGAGCAGCGGCAGGGCCACCCCAGGGACACAAGGGGAGGGCAAGCACAGGCTTTACCAGCTGTGCGGAGAGGTAGAGGCCTTTGGTCTCCAGGTCGGATCTGGCCCCTCCCACCAGTGATTGCTTCCCTGTTGCTCACTCACTCACCACCACAGAGCAGGACGTGTTGTCCAGGAGGTACAGGTCCTGGCCAACGGCTAACAAGATGATGGTCACTCTGTCCTGGGACAGGACGGCCCAGCAGGAGGGGAGCTTCTGCAGACCTGCCGGAGGGCAGACACAGGTGGTCAGGCCCCTTGCCCAGCCCCGAAGGAAAGGGCGGGGGCAGGGGTGGCGTACCTGGTACCTCCGGCATCCTGCGCAGCTTGAGGTCGTCGATGTTGGTGGTGAGGGAGAAGCGTTGCGCTCCGGTGAGGATGGCCACGCCCGTGCCATACTCCGTGTGGAAAACCTTCGCCTCCCGCACGTGGTTCTGCAGGACCTCCTGAGCCATGAGACAGAGAGACAGGGGCATGGCCCAGGGACCGCCACGGAGACTGGGGAAAGCATGGAATCGCCAGCGGGGGGCCAGAGAATGAGACCCTGAACTATGGACACGGCCGGATGAGGGTCTGGGGCAGCCCCTTCTCGCTCTACCGCATGGCTCCGAGTCACAGCCACAGCCCACACTGCCGCTAGCTAGTTCTCGCTCCGACCAGCCTGTTGGGGGTGGGTGAGCCGGCGATACAAGGCCTCAGGCCTCTTTGCCGCGGTTGTCAGCTAACCCCCCGGTACTGCAGCCACGGTGCAAGAGGCAGGGAGAGCCCAGCGCCCGGGTGAGATCCCGGCGCCGGCAGGGACCCCGGTCTCCCGGCACCGGCAGGGACCCCGGTCTCCCGGCACCGGCAGGGACCCCGGTCTCCCGGCACCGGCAGGGCTCCTGAGAAGCACGGCAGAGATGCCATTTGCACAACTGCATTTCCAGCTCGTACCGTGAGCCCAGCTCCACCCTGCCTCCTCAGGAAAGCCTCAGCGGGAGCTCTGCCCAAGGGACACCTGCCGTCCCAGCCAACCTGAAATCGCGCACAGCTCACGCCTCCATTCAAAGGATGTTCTGAGATGAGCGGGGCCCTAACCTGCTGACAGCTCCTCCGGGTCCCTCAGGCCAGTTCGCAGCCCTAGTGACAGCCGTGCCCAGCTTCCTGGCTGCCCCCTCCCAGGGCCCAGGCAGTGACTCATGCGTGGATCCAGGCCAAGGATGGATTTGGGAGCCTCACCATCCCCAGCGCAGTCAAAGGCGTGTAATGTGCCAGTTTGTTGGCAAGCGGAACACAGTCCCCTCCCCTCTGCCCCCGCCAGCGCCTTTCGGGGGTCAAAGCACGGTACACACAGCGACGGAGTCAGCCTCACATCATCCCCTGGGAGCCAGACCAGGCCCGGCCCATGACTCCTCAGCTCCGAAAAGGAGAACGAAGTCCCAAGTGGAACGAATTTGTTCCAGGTCATGCAGCAATTAATGGCAGATAAAGAAAGAGAACCCAGGAGTCCTGCTCATGGCTCCATGCTCTAACCACCAGATTACACAGTCCCTCCCACAGATAGGAATAGAACCCAGGAGTCCAGGGCTCCCAGAACCCCCGCTCCCAGCCCCAACTCCCGACTAGAGCAGGGAAGAGAACCCAGAAGTCCTGGTTCTCACTTTCTTGATCCAAATGCCAGCCCAGCCCAGCCTCCCTCCGCTAACGAAGCCACCCAGCCCGCGCCATCCGCACTCACGTTGCCCATGCTGAAGTGTCGCTTGAATTCACAGAAGAGGTTGTAGATGAGGACGGTGCCGTCCTCCTGGATGCAGAGCAGGTCCTCACTGGCAGTCCAACCCAGCTGCACCACCTGGCCGCTCTTCCACTGCGGGGAAGGACAGAACCACGCCCCGCACATCAGTCCCGCTGCCCGGAGGGGTCACTTTCATACAGTGACAGGAAACCCCTGTAACTACGCTGCGGAATTCACACCAGCCAGCACCGCAGAGCTGGAGCCACAAGCCACCTCTCTGGGCCTCCAGCCTCTGCTGCTCCAACTCCAGCCATCAGGCCCTCCTCCTTGGCACCTGGCTGTCCCTGGCCTTTCACGACTCCACCCTGCCCTGGTTCTCCTCCTCCCCCTCCAGCTGATCCCCATCTCCATGGGGTCCCACAGGCCCCCTCCTTTCTCCCCATATTGCCCCCTATGCAGCTTCAGGTGCGTCCTTCTGCTGCTGACCTGTCCCTCCCTTCCCAGCCTCTCCGCCTCCAACTCAGTCTGTCTCCTCCAGGAGGTCAATGTCCCACGGCCATGCCCTCCCCACGTCACCGCCTCTGTCGCTGCTGGTACCACCACCTCCCTCGCTGCTCACACCCAGACCCTGGGCACTAGCTCAGGCTCCCCGAGGCTGCGGTATTCATTCATTGTTACAGAAGGGGATCGAGCTGAGATTGGGGCCCCACTGTGCACACAGTCAGAGACAGCCCCTGCCCCGGAGCGTTAAAATCAACACAAACCAGATGATGGGGGAGCGAGGCACTGAGACGCTAAATGACTAGCCCAAGGCCTCACAGGAAGGCAGTGGCAGAGGCATGATCTCGGAAGCCCTAGTCCACCCCAGCTGCAAGCTCCTGGGGGCAGGGCCCGAGCCTGTTTGGTATGGAGTGCATTGTGGGCTTCACTGGAAATAAATAATAGCTAAAATTTGGATAATCCACCCTCCTGCTTCAGGACGTCTCCTGACTGCTGCCAGGGTCAGCGGGCTGTGTCCAGCCCCTCCTCCCATAGGCCACTGTCAGACTGGCCTCTGAAGCACTGGGCCTTGCCCACTGCTGGAGGCGGGATACCACAACACACGTCACTGCTTCCGTGCAGCCTAGGAAGCCCTGTGCTCCAGACTTCCCGCCCCAGACGCAGGCCAATCAGTTCCAAGCTCCTGAAGACACCTCGGAGGGATACACGGGAAGGATATAAAAGGGAGTTAGTTGGAGGTTGGTCCTGCTTTGAGCAGGGGGTTGGACTAGATACCTCCTGAAGTCCCTTCCAACCCTGATCTTCTATGATTCTATGAACATGGTGGCGCTAAAAGGATATCGCCTGCGTCCTGGTGCTACCAGTAGGACAGGCCCACAGGGAGTTGGCACTAGCTGGCCACACCGAGCTAGGCACTCACCAGAACGCTGGCCAGGGGAACGCCCGAGGCCGAGTAGATCTCCAGCAGCGGTCGGGAACCAGGTGACTTCTCTTTCCTGAAGTTATTCTTCAGCAAAGCTGCAAGAGACAATCTGCAGTGAAACAACAAAGGGAACCCAAACCCAAACCACCCTGCTCTCAGGAGACCGTCAAAAGGCCCCGTGCTCCCCAGGACTGCAGCGGGACAAGGCTCAGCCTCCTCCCCTGCATCACGGGTGAGCAGCTCACCATTTCCCACACCGAATTTACATAATCCTTCCTTGCCCCTCAGTTCCGCTCAGACAATGTCCCTAGTCTGGTCAGTTTCCCTTCCTGGTTCTCCCCATTAGCTCCTGTGCTGCGGGGTTTGGCTGCAGAGGAAGATGTAAGAAGTCTAGCGGAGACGCACTCTGCACAAAGGCTGGCATAGAATAACCTCTTCCCAACCGAGACTCTAGCAGAGGGTCACTTTAAAGCAGGGTGAAAGGGGGGGGGGGGGGAATCAATGATTTTCTTTAAAAAAAATAAAAATAAATGCAGGTTTATTTTTAAAAGTGCATCCTATTTAATCTTAAATTTGAACTGACAACCTACACCAAGGCCTAAACTTACTACACTCTATAAAAATAAATGAAATACAAAAAACATTATTAAGTAGTATGTTTGCTGCTGAGGTTTTTAAGAAAGTCAAAGCACAGAACTCGTATAGTCACTGGCTAAGCACTGGGAACTAATGTTTGCTGAAGTGCTAAACCGGCTTTTGACAGCAGGTGCAGAGAATGTTTTCTTCAATTCAGTTTATTCAACTAGTCCAGTTCAATGACTAGTTCATTCAAAGAAACCAAATGGATGTTGAAAAAGCAGGAAAGCTTGTTTTCCTCTTCCAATCTACGAAGAAAACAAGGTGTGAGAGGATGAAATCTACTAGTTCTAAAATCCCGAAGGAGTTGCTAACCAGAAACAATCAGTTCCATTCACTAAGATAAGATAATACTTCCTTCCTTTGTTTAATAAGAACATAACATAAGAACGGCCATATTGGGTGAGACCAAAGGTCTATCTAGCCCAGTATCCTGTCTTCCAACTGTGACCAATGCAGGTGCCCCAGAGGGAGTGAACAGAACAGGGAATCATCAAGTGATCCATCCCGTCACCCATTCCCAGCTTCTGGCAAACAGACGCTATGGACACAATCCCTATTATTGTTTAATAAATCACGTTTAAATGCAAAATGTGTTTTGATGAACTTTGATACTTTTTTCTTATGTATACAGCACATTTAAGGTATTTTTACTTACTTACATAAAAATGAAATGCTGGTTTTGTGCATTTTAATTGAATTTGAATTTCCATCCAAATAAAGCTTGAGCCAAATCACAATAAAAAATTAACCATCTAGTAAATAAGAAATGCATCAGTCACCATTTTCCATCATCATAAAAAACATAATTAAGAATATGAATAAATATAATTGCTTAATTAAATGCATATCGATATAGTGTAGCCTCTTGGTTAGCAAAAAGCAGCTTGAAGTTCAGGGTAAAGGCTAAACTTAGTTGGAAATCTACATATTTAAATGATGACCGACCAATGAGAATCAATCTTTATTTTAGGAAAATAACTAGAAAGTACAAATGCAAAATAGGATTCAAATGGATGATTTAAATCAAGGTTTCCTGCTGGCTGATTTAAACCATGATTACAATCAGTGATTTCAATCCCTCTGGTTGAAATCAATGTGTCCTGCTTTAAAGCGCTAGCCCTGGAGCTATTTGCCCTGGGGAGACAGGGACACGTGTGGCCAGGAAGACAAACTGGCACCTCAGGATCCAAATGGACCTGTTGCAAACTGAGCCCCCACCCTGGCCTGGAGCAGAGCTAGCAGCTTTTGGAGAATGAGAACATCAAAGGTCACACAATCCACACCACAACCCTCTCTCCATTAGGAGAGGTGCTTGTCCTGGCCGTACCAATGGGGCCCCCATAAGGTGCAGCAGCCACCAGGCAATCCCGCAGATCCTCCTTCAGGTTCCATGCCATGCTGTACAATTCAAACTTCCTGCAGCAAAGCAAACAAACGAGAGGAGAAGTTAGGGACCTGAGAGCGATCACTCGCTCTTCCTTCCCCGTCAGCTCCAGAGCCATTCCTTCAGCAAGGCCCAACCCTGCTATAAACTCCATGCCGGCAGCCCCCTGCACTCGCAGGGCGCCCTGCTGACCTCTACGGCACAGGATGACAGACCAGGAGGCTAACTAACAATGGAGACAGATAGGGGCTCCACAGAGCAGCACCCTGCCTTCAGCACCGCTCAGCAGTTGTGAGGGAATAGGCCTGGCTGGCCTACCTTGCACCGATCTGAACATCGGCGAAGACTCGCCATATAGGCCCGCCCTGCAGGCCACAACCCTGAACCAAACTAAGTGTCATGTTCTCTCGGTCAAGGGTCATGCCCAGAGGAGGGAGGGGGGCCAAGGAGGGAAAGAATGAAAACCCCAGCAGCAGAACTAATGAAATATGTTCATGGCTGGTGAAATATAATAACCGCTTGTGTGAAGCAATAGGTAACTTTAGCTGCATGCAAACTGACTAAATGCAGCTTCTCCTTTGGGTGATCTGTGGCCTCCCATGATTCCAGCTAAATGCAAGGTAGCCAATCATGTTCCTTCTGGGTGCTCTGTGACCACCCCGAATTTCTAGATAAATGCAAAACTAGCCAATCATGTCTCTCTTTTGGGTGCCCAGTAACCCCACCCCGCTGCACTATCGGTAACACCCCGGAAAACTAACATGCACCCTACCGAGAATGTACCCTAACTGGTGCCAAGTTTTGACTGCATCAGGCTTCTCGAGAAGCCCTCCACCCAATATGCACCCAATTCTCGGAAAATAAAGGGGGAAGTTGCCGGGAAAGGGAGCAGACCCTAACCCTTTATTTTTCGTAAATGACGTCTAACTTGTAACATGTGTGTGGTTTGTAAGAATAAAAGGAGCCTGTGAACTCTGTTTGGGGGAGCAGTTTCTCATTGCTATCCCCAACGCGTTGGTATGTACTGCAATAAACTGGCCTCAGGTTTGAGTCTGAACTAAAATCAATGCGTGGGTGACTTTTTCCACAACAAGGTTCACACAACACTCAGGATTCAAACCATTACCCTGGTATCCGTTATTTACCAGCTGCTCTGTCAGGGCTGGTATTTACCAGTCTGAGCCAGGCCTCTCTGACCTCTTTCCTCTCACCCCAGCAAAGAGCTTTCAGGGCTTGGGTGAGGAGACGGGAGGGGATCTACAGGCTGCCCCACTGGTCTGATGATGCCAGTCTGGTCAGTGGCTGAGAACTCTTCCCCTGGTCCCTTCTAGGCGTAACCTGCAACTTCAGTGCCAGGAGACCTTCTCCCTCCTTTTCTACCTCAGCTGACAGCTGCGGTTATTGTCATAATTGGAGTACCTTATTGATCAGCTGCAGA
This sequence comes from Chrysemys picta bellii, assembly GCF_011386835.1. NCBI lineage: Eukaryota > Metazoa > Chordata > Testudines > Emydidae > Chrysemys > Chrysemys picta. The sequence goes on along the minus strand of NC_088795.1, from coordinate 144,271,721 downwards.
CAAATCATCCAAGGAAAATCCAACACCTGACGTAAAAGGGTTAAGACCCAGTTTTATGATTAAATTCCAGTCTGAGTAACTTCATTCAGCCTCCCTCAATTCCCTCTGCACTTTGAACAGGCTATGCCAGGGGTTTCAAACTGGGGGTCAGGACCCCTCAGGGGTCACGAGGTTATAACATGGGGGGGGGGGTGCGCATGCTTTACCGGCAGCATTTATAATGGTGTTAAATATATAACAAGTGTTTTTAATTTATTTGGGGGGGAGGGTGTCACACTCACAGGCTTGCTCTGTGAAAGGGGTCAGCAGTGAAACAAAGTGTGAGCGCCACTGGCCTATGGGATTGTGTTCACTCCTGGCTCTGAACTACTCTGTAGTGTTACTCTGGACCGTTCATGAGCTATCAGGTTCCCTCACGGAGGCAGCTGCATTTCACTGGCAGTGAAATGAGTCCTGTGTACATACTGTTATAAAATCCTCTGACTGCAACAGGGTAGGGCTGGAGATTACAAAGACACAGGTTTTAAGTCTTAAAATATATGAATCTATTATTATTGTAGTTCTCAGAGATTCCCAAGAGACCACCATAGATCATTATTTTGACCCCACAAGTTTCTCCCTGAAGCTAAAAGCAACAAAAAAAAAACCCTTTGCAAAGCGAATACAATTCCCAGGGTATCCTGGCTGATTGGAGGGGGTGGGGGGCGTACAGGGACACGCAGCTCCTTTATGCAGCATGTATTAACCCCGCACTAGTACGAAGGTTGGACACATTTCCTGGCCCTGCTGCCACAGAAGATGGGAACACCCGGAACCAAATGGCGGGTGTCACTGTAGATGGAGAGAGCTGAACACAAACACACACAGAACCCCTGCTGCCCAGTCTCGCTCCTAGGGGCGTAGGTATTGCCAGACTGGACCTGTGGGCCAACCACTCCAGTATCCCGTCTCCACCAGTGACTGGTGCCACTGGTTGCAGAAAAGGGGCAGCACCAGCAACAGCACCTTCGGGGCTCAGCAATACAGGGTGTTTAGGGGACAATTGAGGGCCATGCTGGGAAGGAGGACCTGCAGGGGAGGGTGTGGCTGGGGAGGTCTCACAAAGGGCCATTTGGGGAGGAGGGGATAAAATCTATACAGCGCTAATCCCATCCCCTCCCTGGGGTGGGGGGGGGGTGTTGGTGGGCCTGTGTTAAAGGGATGGAGAGTGTTAGGAGAGGAAGCTGGGCTGGGCGAGAGTGTGGGGGAGCTTTGGGGGTTTGAGAGGAAAGAGGCACATTGTGGGGAAGGAAGCTGGGCTGGGCGAGGGTGCACTTTGGGGGTACTTCAGAGGACAGTTGGGGTGGGCAAGGGGATGGCTCAAGCTGTGCTTGCAAAGAGGCGTGGGGCACCCAGAAGGGGAGGGGGCAGAAGGAAGGTGGGGGAGCTAAGGGGCCCCCTAAAACAGAGAGAGGTGCTGGGGGTGGAAGCAGAAGCCTGGGACAATGGGGGGGGAGGGCCTCTGGGGACAGGAAGGGGAGGGGAAGGAGGCAATAGGAAAACCCTAGGGCGATGGGAGGCCCAGGGGGGTGATGATGTGGAGCTCAGAGAGCAGCCTGGGGCGATGAGGGGTTTGGGTGGCAGGAGGCCTAGGGCACAAGGGGGGATTCAGGGGCCGGAGGAGGGGACCTGGAACAAGGGGGGAGACAGTGGGGGGCAGAAGAGGGGAAGCCTGGCCCTGAGACCGGGAATGGGCGATGGGGGGCTCAGAGAGGCCTGGGGCGGGCAATGG